>NW_026622963.1:20699807-21311153 GCF_023065955.2 Ursus arctos
CATTAAAATCTGCCAACAAGGGGTGAATTGAATTGAAGTGAATTCTGGGATGGTCTCTTGGTTTGACATCAGCCAGCACTTGAGCTGGGGGAGGCAGGGCAGGAGATGGATGGGGGATTGGTAGATTTGCGGAATGGAGTGGTCGTAGCCTGCACGAGGTAGCTTATAGAATCCTGAGGTTCTGTGGCAGACGGCCCAAATGTTGGATTCAAATTTCATTTATCAGATATTTCTAACTACAGATGACCCTTGAACAATGAAGGTTTGAACTGTGTGGGTTCACTTATATCTGCATTTTTAAAAGTACAATCCTATAAATGTATTTTTTCTCCCTTATGATTTTCTTTTTTAAAAATTTTTTTATTATTTTTATTTTTTTAAGATTTTATTTATTTATTTATTTGAGAGAGAGAGAGTGAGCAAGAGAGCACAAGCAGGGGGAGGGGCAGGGGAAGAGGGAGAAGCAGACTCCCCACTTAGTAGGGAGCCCGATGCGGGGCTCTATCCCAGGACCCCGGGATCATAAGCCAAGCGGGAGGCACCCAGGCACCTGTCTCCCTTAAGATTTTCTTAATAGCATTTTTCTTTTCTCCACGTAACTTTATTGTAAGAATACAATAAAGAATATCATTTATGTTTTTGGTAAGGCTTCCGGTCAACAGTAGGCTGTTAGTAATTAAGTTTTAGGGGACTCAAAAGTTATATGTGGATTTTTGACCATGGGGCAAAAGACTTGGTGCCTCTAACCCAAGGGTCAGCCCTTCTATTTGTAAATCGTCTCATACACACCCACACACACTCATTCAGTGTGACCAACTGTTTACACACCGGTGCCCACCAACACACTGACTGGTACTTCTGGGTTCCCTCGATTTGGTGTAAACCTTAAAATAAAACTCTTGCCATCTCTCTGACAAACTTTTTTTTTTTTTAAGATTTTATTTATTTATTTGACAGAGACAGCCAGCAAGAGAGGGAACACAAGCAGGGGGAGTGGGAGAGGAAGACTCAGGATCCTAGCAGAGGAGCCTGATGTGGGGCTCAATCCCAGAACGCTGGGATCACGCCCTGAGCCGAAAGCAGATGCTTAAGGACTGTGCCACCCAGGCGCCCCTCTCTGACAAACTTGTTAACACCGGTTACCATTTGCAACTAATTGTCTTTGTGAATCAGAATTTCCTTAAAATTCTATAGCCAGGAAAAAAAAATTAGAACATAAGGCTGATAGGGAGCCGTCAACCATAACCTTCGATTTTTAATTGCATCCAGACCCAAAGCTGTGTCTTGCTCGTACTTAAAGAAACACAACCCAGATAGTAATTTCCAACTTTATTTACATCTTTCAACACATTTAAGAATTTGGTCCATAGGGGCGCCTGGGTAGCGCAGTCCTTAAGCGTCTGCCTCCGGCTCAGGGCGTGATCCCGGCATTCGGGGATCGAGTCCCACATCGGGCTCCTCAGCTGGGAGCCTGCTTCTTCCTCTCCCACTCCCCCTGCTGTGTTCCCTCTCTCTCTCGCTGGCTGTCTCTCTGTGACATAAATAAATAAAAGCTTAAAAAAAAAAGAATTTGGTCCATAGCGATTTTTACTAAAACCTCCATGTGCCTTCCTTTTTTTTTTTTTAATATTTTATTTATTTATTTATTTATTTATTTATTTGAGAGATTGAGAGAGAAAGAGAGAGAGAGCAGAGAGGCAGACGGGGAGGGAGAGGGACAAGTAGACTCCCTGCTAGGTGTGGAGTCTTACACGGGGCTCCATCTCATGACCCTGAGATCATGACCTGAGCCGAAATCGAGAGTCCCACGCTCAGCAGACTGAGTCACCCAGGTGTCCCCCCTTGTGTATTCCTGTTCTTGAACACTCCTGAAATGCCAAGGAAACGTCTGCTTTGCTAGGTCATCATGCCCTATGTTGGTTCCTTCCCCACTTTCCTGCTCACCGTGAGCTCTGGCTATTCTGACGTGCCCTGATGTGTGGCCTCCTTTTTCCCCACCCACACTTTTCTTCCTTTCTGAAAATCCACCTTCTTGGCCCTTGTCCTTGTCTGAGAGTGGCAGACCACAGAGGCTTTGTGAGCCCCTGTGTTAATTTTTATCCCGGGGGCGCCTGGGTGGCACAGCGGTTAAAGCGTCTGCCTTCGGCTCAGGGCGTGATCCCAGCGTTATGGGATCGAGCCCCACATCAGGCTCCTCCGCTATGAGCCTGTTTCTTCCTCTCCCACTCCCCCTGCTTGTGTTCCCTCTCTCGCTGGCTGTCTCTATATCTGTCAAATAAATAAATAAAATCTTTAAAAAAAATAATTTTTATCCCGTTCCATCAAGGTTATACATTTGAATATGTAAAATACATTTATACTTATAAACCATTGCTTTTGTCTGTTGTATGTATTATTGTTATGTATTGTATTTTAAAATGATTTTATTATTTTTTTAGGATTTTGTTCTTTATTTGAGAGAGAGAGAGTGGGCACGCTCTTGTATGAGCCTGGGGAGGGGCAGATTAAGAGGGAGAGAGAATCTCAAGCAGACTCCCCACTGAACATGAAGCCTGATGTGGGGCTCCCTCCCAGGACCCTGAGATCATGACCTGAGCTGACCAAGAGTCAGACACTCAACCGACTGAGCCACCCAGGCGCCCCGTTACGTATCATACTTTATTTAAAGGGGTGGTGGTCACTACTAAACACACCTTGGAAAGAGAAAGCCAGAGGAGTGAGTGTTTGTTTGGATTTATCCTTCAAGTCTGGGGGGTTGATACTTGATTGGGCCCCAACCTTCACAAGGCCCCCCTTGGTCTGGAGTCAGGATTCCCCACAACTCCTCACCCCTGTGCACACTGAGCACATGCTCACCAGCACTGCCATTCCTATGACTTGGCTTTCTAGAAATTCCAGCCAGAAATCCTTCTGGGCCATCAGTTAATGTCAACCCCTTAGAAGAGCATCCCATCAGTGTGAATGATCATTTGGCAGTTCTGTTTTATCAAGAGTTGGCTTCCCCAAGTCATCTGGTTGTGACATATGGACAAAACCCTGGGCCAGCCAAGAACCATGGGCCATTTGCATGTGGAAGGCCATTCTGGGGTTTCCTGGTGAAAACCCAAGTCGTCACCACCCCTGTTAAATTTTATCAAGGTAGAATCAGGTGATAATCAGGATAAGCATCAGCATTAGTGGGTCAAGAGTGGGACACTTTGGTGCAAGACACTCAACTTGAGGCAAACCGCCACCAAGCATGGATTTACGTGGCATGGGATGCTCTTGGGAGACTCTGCCCATGGGGAGCTGTCCCCTATGATCCCAGCTTAAATGTCACAGCTCTTCTTCATGGGTGCTTGGTGGCCACTCAGGTTCTCTGTCTGATCTGTGGCATGGGTCTGGAGGGAGGCTTTCTAGTGTGTCTGGAGCCTTGGAAGAGTTTCTGTGTCCAGGTGTCTGAGAGCAGGTGGTTGAGTCACCTTAGAGGAGGGTTTTTGGTTGAAGCTTGGATGTCTGCTAGTCTCATCCCAAACTGTCTCTATTAGGGAGCTGCATTCCACTCCATCCAGGGGTGCATGGTTCTGGGTGTCAAGGGAGTGAGTACTGGGCTTGTCCACCAGGCTCTCGTGCAGACACAGACTCCATCAATGAAGTCAGACAGTCAGACTGTGGACAGGCGATGACCCCAGGCTGCCCAGCTTCTGGATTATGACAAAAAAGCGAACAAACAAAAACCATGCATTTTAAAAAGGTTGGGCTATCTGCACATTCTCTTCTACTTTTCTGGCAACGACAACGCTTGTTGCCTAACACCTGGAAAGGGAGCCACCCCTGTGAACGCACTCAGAGCTCCAAGACTGGGGGGTGCCCTGCTGCAGCTTGTGCATTTGGCTTTGAGATGGGTTGGCAAATCCAACGTAGGTCTGAAAGTGAAGTTGCCTTTAATTTGGAATTGACGGAGCATGCCTCTTCAGTTCCTATTAGCATGTGGGGCTTTGAAAGGAGCTTAATAAATCCCCTAATGCTGGCGAGAAATCAATGTTCTAATTAGCATTCACAGCAGACAGCCATTTCCAAGAAAAACCTCCTGTCCCAGCAAAATCAGCGTGGATTTCCTATTTCAAACCTCTCTGGGAGAGTAATAACAACGCAAGCTTTAAATGTATCAGGGCATCTTTCAAACAGTTGAATGCAATTTGTGGGGATGGGGAATACCCCTCTGGAGCCCGGCTCCTCTGTGTCCCAGTGGGGAGAATGTTCTGGGCTTTATGGTTTGAAGACTGGTGGCTCCAGGAGGACTCTAGGTACAGACACTTGTGTCTCCTCTCCCAGCTCCCCGCCTGTGGCAGACATCACCAATTGATCACAGCACTTCTGTCCGGCTCGCATACCCTTCCCGACATGGTAGTTCAGGCAGCACTCGCAGCGCAGCAGAAGAGATAAAGTTCTAGGTCTAGTGCAGTTTACAGCCTAAGAAGGGACTGGTGTGGTGAGGGCCCCCGGAAAACATGCACCATTACACGGGGGTAGAAGGAGAGAGGAGCGGTGCTAGAACATCTTATGCTGGGGACGCTGAGGAGGGACACTTGAGTTCCGGAAGATAGGTAGGTAGTAGTTGGAGGAGGAAGGCATGTCCAGGGCACAGAAAGGCCAGGGTAGCCAGAGCAGATGGGCGATGACTCTGGAGAGCTGGGAGGACCAGACCACACGGCGAAGCAGGCCAAGATGAGAACCCTTGTCTTCATGCAGAAAGAGAAAAGCAGCCCCTGGTGCACAGGAGCTGGCCTGGCCCCTAGAGCAGGACCTTGGCTTTGGTGGGCCCTGGCCTGACACTCCCAGCCCAGCCTTGGTGGGCACAAATGACCTCACGGAGCGCAAGGCCAGGCAAGAGGACCCCGAGGCCGTTTCAGAGTGCAACAGAACAAGGCTACTTCTTAACCGTGTCTGAGCACAGACGCAAACAGGGTCTCTGTGCATGCCACAACGCAGCAAATGTCCTCTCTCAATTAAAACGAGCGACCGCTGCTCCCTCAACTTGCCCCGGGCTGCCCTCCCGGCGGACAGCGTTTATTTACTGGGACACCCCATCACCGAGCTGCACGTGCTTCCCGACCACACCCAATCTAGAGCCAAGTCCGGCTTCCTGGGACCAGCCCCAGAGCCACCATACAAGCCAAGCCCTCTGCCCTTTCTGACACCCTCTGCCCAGATGGCCCTCGGTCGCCCTGGGTGTCTGGCTTGGTTCAGCGAGGTGCACAGTTTCTGGTGGAGTTGGGGAAGGGGTGACATCTGTCTTCTCTTCCTCCCACTCCTCATCTCGCTCAGGTTGTGATGTGCTCCTGCTCAGAGGGCAGAGGGGAGGCGAGGGGAGGGCACTCAGGAAGCTATTACTTGGCTGGTGCTGTCATTGTGATCTCACGTGGGCTCCCCGTAGATGAGCCAGTTTTTTGTTTTTTGGGGGGTTTTTTGGTGTTTTGTTTTGTTTTTTAAAGAACTCTCTTTCCTGAGCACTGTCTGAGTTCCCCAGGGAACCCTACCCTCAGGACCCCAGAATGGGGGTAGGCTCTGCTGAATGACCTTGGCCTCAATGAGTGCATTTCCATGAGGATGGGCGTGTCCTCCCCTCCCTCCAGCTGGACCCCTCAGCAGCTCTCCATCCCGTGTGGCTCTTGGGACTTACCCTTTGGACTGACTTTGGGGTACGGTCTGCCCTCACCGTCACTCTGCAATCAGAGCTGTGGGCCGGCCCACTGCGTGTCTCAGATTGTCCAGGGCGGTATTGATCCACTGTGTTCCCTACGCTGCGGGGGACAAGATGAAGATTCAGAGGGTTCCTTTCGGGGCCCCACTTATGCGATTTGAGGGGAAGGGGGAAACATCCTTGACTCCTCTTTCCAAAACTCCGCTTCTCATCCCTGCTATCCCTGGTGCTTTTGACCCTCGGTGTGGGTGAGGGGTTTAGGTGCTTTCGCGCTTTCCGCTGGAATGTGAAATCGATTGTCCTGGTGTGTCAGAGGAAACTTCTACAATATTCAGATGGCCTCACTGTCCCCGCTTTCTGCCCTCACCCCTCAAAAGTAGCCTAGCCTGGAATGAATGAGTCCTCATCCTGGGGCGGCTGGTGATCCTGGCTGCCCTCCTGAGGACCAGAGTGTTTGCATCTGTCCCGTGTCCCGTGGTACCAAGCAAGGCCCATGGCCATCAGGGCGGAATGGAGCTCCAGAGCCAGTGTTGGTGGTGGGACCCGGGCAACAGAGGAGCCAAGGTGCCCATGCCAGATGGCCTTCCCTCACGAGGAGAGGCTGTGACAGACACCAGTACCCCTCGGAGTCTGTGTCAGACCCAGTGTGAGTTGAGTGGACCCCGGCTGTCCTCCTGAAAAGCATGACCATTTAGTTTGAGGGGACAGTGGCTTCCCGACTCTCAACGGTGGCTAAGAAGGCTTCCAGCTGCTCATCGGTCCTGTCTGCTCTGCAGGAGAAGCCGTGCCAAGGGCCAGCTGCGGGACAGTCTGCAGTTCCCGATGCCATCCACTTAGAAAGGCTCTTGGCACAGCCAGGGACCAGCATGACAGGGAGAAAGAGCCCAGTTTTCTTTTCGGAAGTTCCAGCCAAATCAGGCTTGTCGAAGCACTTCACTGACTCCCAAGAGAAAGACTCTTTGCGTCCAGCTCTGAATGTAGGATTCCCGTTCTCATGTGGATTCTCTTCCAGTGGAATTTGGAGAGAGGCCTGGGCTTGGAGGCTGCCACTCATTGCGTGATCACAGGCAAGCCACCCAACCTCTGTGGGCTTTGGTTTTCTTGTTTGCACAATAGGCAATACGAAGCACATGTACGGTGAGCAGTTTCTCGACACCGAGCACTGGATCACCTCTGGCGCTTGTCACGAGCATCATGGCTGCCTCACAGGTGGTGACTGTGCCAGGGGCCCCTGGCTGGCCCCATGGGTGACTTTTTCGTTTTCTTCTAGCGCAATATCCCCAGCCCCTCAACAGCAGAGACTGTGCCTTCCGTGCCTGGCACTCAGCCTGGTGACTACCACACAGAAGGTTCTTGACTAGATGTTGCAAGGATGTGTGTTAGTTAGGAGGGCGCTGACTCCTGGCTTTCACACAAAAAATGGAGTTTTCACGAACTCATGAATCAACAAGAGAAAATAAGTAGCATTTTACTGAACACCTACTATGCCCAGTGATTTACCTATGTTTTCTTATGTGACCTTCACAATAGTCCTGTGAGGTACTGTTTCCTGTTTTACTGCTGAAGAAATTGAGGAAGCTCAGGCTCGGTCAAGATTAGTCAATGCATTAGAAGGAGGGGCAGGATTTGTACGGAGTCTGACCCCTCAGACCATGTTCTTTGCATTCCTCTAGGCTGCCAACAGATAGACATCTGCTAGACCGTGCTCGTTACAAAGTAGAATCATGGTCTAGCAGGGAAATAATGAACTCCAGCCCTGAGTCTGAAGGAGGTGCCAGCAGAAGGCCCATGTCTTCCACAGGCTGTGGGGATGAAGGACCGGGATTGGGGTCTTCCCAGGGAGTACACGGAGACTCCGCCACACTGACTGACTTGGCCCCAACCTCAGGCCCGCCCGAGGAAGCAGCAGGGGAGGCTGGGCCTTGGTCTGCCACCTCTTAGCCCCTTGACCCTATAGATGCTGCATTTTGCAAAAACCGCACTATTTTGTTTTGACTTCCTCTTGGGTTCCCAGAAAGTTTATTTACAGAGTTGAGATTACCTCATAACTTAAATTTTTTTTTATTATGGTAAAATATACATAACACAAAAGTTACCATTTTAGCCATCTAACTTAAAAATTGTACAATCCCACAGCAATAATTCACACAATTATGCATAAATTCCCAATGTTGCAAACCATCCCCACCATCTGTCCCTAGGATTTGCAAACTGACACTTGATACATATTAAACACTAACCTCCCATTTATCCTTCCTCCCCAGGCCCTGGTGATCTCTAGTCCATGTTCGTTATTTCGTTCTTTCTTCCTTTCTTTCTTTCTTCTTTCTTTTTTTTTTTTAAAGATTTTATTTATTTATTTGACAGAGAGAGAGAGAGAGAGCACAAGCAGGGGGAGTGGCAGGCAGAGGGAGAAGAAGGCTCCCCGCAGAGCAGAGAGTCCGATGTGGGGCTCGAACCCAGGACCCTGAGATCATGACCCAAGCTGAAGGCAGACACTTAACCGACTGAGCCACCCAGGCGTCCCCCATGTTCTTTCTTTATGAATCTACCTGCTTGAGGTGCCTCATAGATGTGGAGTCATACAATATTTGTCCTTTTGTGACCGGGTTATTTCCTTGAGCCTAAGACCCCACGGGCTCATCCATGTGGCAGCCTGTGTCAGAATTTTTCCTTTTTAAGGCTGAATAGTATTCCACTGACTGTATGTTTTTTATCATATTTTGTGTGTATTCATCTGTCGGTGGACACTTGGGTTGTCCCACCTTTTAACTATTGTGAATAATGCTGCTATGAACACGGTTGTACAAATACCTGTTCGAGTCCCTGCTTTCAGATCTTTGGGCATATACCTAGGAGAGGAATTGCTGGATCACGTGGTAATCCTACGTTTAATATTTTGAGGAACCGCTATACTGTTTTCCACAGCGGCTGCGGCATTTTACATTCCCACCCACCCCGCCCGAGGGTTCCCTTCTCTCCACGTCCTGGCCAAAACGTTATTTTCAGGTTGTTTGTTTTTATCATAGCTATCCTAAAGGTGTGGTTTTCTGCCTCTTAACTTTCTGGAACCCTCATATTTAATTAAAAAAATTGTTTTATTTTACCTTATTCATCATTTTTTTTATTACACATGCAGTGCCTTAACATATTCTTTAGGAAAAAACATAAGAAAGGACACCGGGATGGCTCAGTCAATTAGGCATCCACCTCTTTTTTTTTTTTTTTAAGATTTTATTTATTTATTTGACAGAGAGAGAGAACACAGGCAGGGGGGAGTGGGAGAGGAAGAAGCAGGCTCCCAGCAGAGGAGCCCGATGCGGGGCTCGATCCCAGGACCCAGGGATCACACCCTGAGCCAAAGGCAGACGCTTAACGACTGAGCCACCCAGGCTCCCCAGGCATCCATGTCTTGATTTCAGCTCAGGTCATGGTCTCAAGGTCGTGGGATTGAGCCCCATGTCAGGCTCTGTGCTGGGTGTGAAGCCTGCTTGAGGAACCTTGCTGCTCACATGATCTTTCTCTCTAAAAATAAAATAAAATAAAATAACAAATCTTAAAAAAAAAAGAAAGAAAGAAAAAAAAAAAAACCTATGAAGAAATGGAGCAGTTGGGTCCGGGGTGTGTGGATTTGAGCTCTCCAAGGCGGCTGCTCTTACCTTTCTGCTGGCAGTATACAGAGGGTAAAATTCCCTCATAGCCTCACTAATATTTAATATTATTAATCTTTTAAAAACTTGACAGTCAACTGGGGAAAACATGGTGGGTAATGACTAGATGTCCAAGGTCTCCTCATTAGATGTCTCTGGGATCCCTATGGTCCGCCCTTGCAAGGACAGGAAGTAGCGTGGCCGTGTTGTACCAACTCCCCTCCCCTCCCCTCCCCTCTGCCTGTCTCCCCTCACTCAGCCCTGCAGATGGGGCCCAGGAGCTGCCCTGCAATCCCCCTTCAGACCTGAGGTGCCTCAGGGGAGGGGCAGGCACGGTGGCACTTTGGAGAACGGGGGATGAGGAGGGCAGCCCTGCGAGGGAACGAGGGAACGAGGGAACGGGGGGCCTGGGGCGATGGCCGGGAGTTCAGAGGTGGTCAGCCCAGTCCGGCTGGCTTCCAGGTTTGTGCCAGCAAATTGCTCAGGATGTAATGAGTGGAAAGAACCTCCAGCCGGGCGACGCTGACTCGATTTCTTTTGAAACGAGGGAAGCTGGATTTCTGCCATAATTCTCTCCGTGACTCACAAAGAAATCTGGAGTCATGTCCCACGCAGCTGGATTAGTGCTGCTTTTTGGTCTGATGTGACAATTAATTGAATGTGTGTGACAACATGAAATCATGACAAATGACCCCTCCACTTTGAGATTTCTAACTGTTCGGGGAAGTGAAAATATGGCAACCGCATCAGATCACGAGCAAAGAACTCAATCTTTTAACTTCCTGCGTGCACAAAAGTTGCTGATGGAATGAAAGGGACAAATCCCTGGAGGAAGCTTTGGTCTGGGGCAGGAGCCGCGCACGGGTATCTGGGAATCTGCGAGGGTTTCTGTTGGAATGTGTCCGCGCTCTGCCCGGATCTGCCCCTTCAGGCCTTCTGCAAGTGGGGCTGGGTCCTGGAGCAGAATTTTAAAAAGCTGATTTGGTTCAGGTTTTTCACAAATCAAAACAAAACAAATACCCGCCCCCACTGGGCCGGACAACAACTTTTTCCCAGGCTGGGAGCAAGCAGGCCCTTGGGCCAGGTTGCCCCTGGTGACGACACATTTTGGGTTGGCTGCTGCTCTGGGCCTTTGTTTCTCCTGTGCACAATGGGGGTGGGAGAAGGTCAAGGTCGTTTCCGGCTGCACTTTCTGGGCAGTCAAACCCATACCTTGGGGCCTTTCTCCTACCCCTGGCCCCCTGGTGGGCTTCAGAGCAGGCAGAATAAAGGCATCTGTGTTGCTGGTTTCCCAAGGCCTCTTGCCTGGGGGGAGCAGATCATCTGTGGCTAAGGACAGCGGCCATCTTGGGGCCCTGACTGCTGTGGACCACTAGGGTCCCCAGGACTGGGAGCAGTCGTCCAGGACCCAGCCCCCTGCCCAGCCCCACCTCTGCAGCCCTGGGGACCTGACATTCTTTTTCCCTTTCCTGGAAACCTCCACTCATCTGTCCATTCCCAAGCAGTGAGAGTAGCTGAGGGAGAGGAGGGCGGAGCCCAGGCCCGCAGCAAGGGGCAAAGGGAAGGCTTGTTCCCTAAGTTCACCCGTCCGTGGTGGCAGGGGTTTGCTCGCCACTGGTGAGGACTTGGGTGCCGCATTTATCCATCAGGCTCCGAAACACAGCACAGCCCGGCGAGTCCAGCCCTGGAGCTCAGCCAGCGTGAACGGCCAGTTCTTGGCGATCAGTGGCTTCCTCAGGCCTGGGAGGACACAGGCCAGCTCCGCCTGACGGGACCTGCCGACTCTGGTTCCCTGGGCCCGGGGCCTCAGAGGCTTATGGTTAAGCTGTGTCATAGGAGGCAGCTCCCAGGGCCCAGAGCCCGGATCATCAGCTGCTAGAAAGAGGAAGGGGCAGCTCTCCAAGGGACCCGTGGCCTCTCGGGCCCCGGCAGCATTCACAAAACGGAAAAAGGGCAGGAGGGTGGATTGGCCCAGCTTTCAGAACATCGTCCTTGGCCACCTGTTCCAGTTTCTGTGGGAAAATAACCAGCTACCCCAAACTTCGTAGCGTACAGCGATCTTCGGATGCTCACAGTTCTGTGGGTCTGGTGTTTGGACAGGGCACAGGAGGCTGGCTTGCCTCTACCCTGTGATGTCTGAGGCCTCAGGCGACAGCTAAGGGTGACCAAACAGCTGGTAATCATCTGCAGGCACCTTCCCTCATGTTTCCCCCCCGCATGGCGCTGCCTGCCAGCTGGAACTGCGGCTGGGGCTGGAGGTCACGGCACCTCCATGTGGAATCTCCATGTGGCTTGAGCTTCCTCACAGCATGGCGGCCGTGTCACAGTCACACTTCTCACCTCGTGGCTCAGGGCTCCAGAGGTGAACGTCCGGCTTCATTGCCTTTCCTGACTGAGCTTTGAAAGTCACGTGACAGCATTTCCACCGTATTCCTTTGCTTATAAACACATCACAAGCCCCCCGGATTCAAGGAAGGGGGCACAGACCCCTCTTCCCTCCTTGATGGGAGGGATGTCAAGGCCAGATGTGGTAAAGCACACGGGGTGGGAGGCTGTTGTGGCCATCTCTGGAAAACACTTACCGGTTTTCCTCTCACTCTGCCTCAGTCACAGTCCAGCTGCCCAGATGGCCCTGACCAGGCCTCTCCCATGCCTTCTTCCCTTCTTGACCAGTCGTGGGGCAGGTCCTATTAGGCCCATCAGTGAGCCGGGCCTCACGGTACAGGGGAGGTTAAGAGGCACATTCAGGGTTAATTGGAGCTCAGAGGGCCGTTTGGTTTCACAGAGGATCCCGGCTGCCTGGGCTTGCCAGCCTCCCTCACTATCTGTGGCCGTTCATGTGGCTTTGGGGCTTGTGTTTCTTGGCTCTTAACCTGAGGCTCTGGAATGAGGGGAGCCAGGCAAAGGCTCACCCTGGAGCCCAGCGACCTGGGGGCCCAGGGGCCCCCCAGTCGTCCAGAGGTTCCTCTGTAGATGGCTGCCCTTCTGTGGCTGTGGTTCAGGGGTCTTGGGACAGAGCCCTTGACATGCCCTTTCCTATTTGTGTAAAGGTTGTTTTTTGTGGAATGCAGTGTCTGTGGGGTGGAGACGGAGTGAGCTGCAGAGGGGCTTCCTGCTGCCTTTGGGGGCTCAGAAGCTGTGGACCGTGAAAGGACAGTAGGTCTCAGCTGTGAGAATTGTGGGCTGTTTGTAGTTCCAGAAGCTACTTTTTCCAGAGGCTCTCACAGGAATAGTTTTCTCTGGATTTTCCAGACTCCCCCTCCACTCTTCGCCTCTTCCCCATGTGCTGCTCACCCTCCGAGCCGAGCAGTCCCCAGAGTGGACACAGGGCCCGACTCAGGCCTGCACCTGGCCATGGGCAACATGCCAGCGATGGAAGCATGTGTGTCTGTACGTGCGCGCGCACACACACACATACATGCACAAATGCACGTATCCACCACCGATTATACCACACATACCTCATGCCACACACTGCACACACCCACACCACACGTATACCACACACACCACGCACACGCACATGTACACACACCACATTCTACACACATCCACTTCACACACTACTCACACACCACACACCACACACATCCAAATACCACACATATCCATACCACATCCACGTACACACCCACACCTCCACACTCACATCATACACACACCCTTATATCATATATGCACCCACACCACACACCCCAGACATACACACCCGTACGTCCACACACCACACACCCCAGACATACACACCCGTACGTCCACACACCACACCCACACCTGCACACACAGACACCATAGACAGCAGACACACCACATGCACAAGAATGGACGTATGCCACACACGCACACCCCCCACACACATATGCTATACACACCTACATGCACACAAGGACACACCCATACACACACACTGTACACCACATGCAGACCCACACCCACACACTTCACACTCACACACGGACACACACCATACCACACACACATATGCACACATACTCACACACGCACACACCATACTCGTGCACGCAGACCCACACCGCACCGTACACACCACGCGTGTATGCACACACACATACCACACACATGGACACCAGACACTCCCACACATGGGGACTCACACTACACACCACATACACATCCCCACCCTCCACACACACGCACAGAGAAAAGGCTCTTCACAAGCCTGTGGCGTATGCAGAAGAGCCAGGTTACGTTCTTAAAAATTTCTATTACACGGAGAATGCAAGACGTCGATTAGAAAGTTCCAAGAAGTCCAGAGGAGAAAACCAGCCCCGCCTCTCCTACAGCTGGCCCCCCAAGCATGCCAGGGCTCCTCCGGGCCTCCGCTCGCCCCAGCAGCTTGAGTGTCTGTATTTACATACGTCCACACACAGCCACAGGGTTCCTTCTTCCCCAGATGGGATCATACTTGGGAATACTTGGTAAAGTAAACTCATCAAGCCCACAAACTCTCCTCAGAGGGCCAGGAGCCCAGAGGCATCCATTTCTCAGCAGGCCCCGTCGAGGCGGGGAGGGCAGGGGCTGGGCCTCTGGGAGCAGGGCGCCCCCTGGCTGCGGGTGGGGGAACCACGGCCTGGAGTCTTGAACTTGCAGGGGGAGCCGGGGGCTGTAAGGAAGGGTGGGGTGGAGAGGCCGCTTCAACTCCCTGCCTCCCCTGGGCTCTAGGGAGGGAGAAAAGCTCTTATGTTTGGGGAAGCAGCATATCCTTTGTCTGAGCACCCAGCAGCTGGCCACCAGGGTCTGCCGAGATCTTTCTGTGCTGTGAAGAGGCGGGGCCCGGCCCCTGCCCTGCCCAAGGTTGCCGGCACCTTCTAGAGGCTGCTTGTAACTGGGGCGGACTGGCTTTCTGAGAGGGCGCACGTCGGGAGGTGCCACACTTGCTGGGGTGCGGAGGAAGCTTCTGCCCTGCCCTGGCTCGGGGGTCACCTGCCTGTCGCCCTTGAACTCCTAGTTCCTCAGGGCCTGGCCCCTCCTGACCTCCGTGCAATCCCTCCTGGTCCCGAAGGGAATGTTCAGGCATGATTTTGTGCCCCGCCGGCCCTGCCTTGAGTGATGGGAATTCCTCCACAGGGCCTGGTCGCCTGAGGACCTGGGCCCCTCAGCTCTGGTCCCTGTGACGGGGCAGCGAGTGCAGGAACTGACCAGGAGCATGCCCAGGGCCAGGTTCAGCTCCCTGGTTGAGCAGAACAGGAGGACAGACGGGCTCGCACACCAGGGGCTGACACAGCCCTCAGCCCTGATCGTGCACCTGCGAGGAAAGGGGTATGTGCTCACACTTGTGTGTGTGTGTGTGTGTGTGTGCTCGTGTGCGCATACGTATGGGTGACATGGGTCTTCAGTTCGGGTCCACGGGTGTCACACGAGACGTGTCAACAGGAAAGATCCAGAGGCCTCCTGACACAGGTGCTGGGCACCAGGGGGGCGCTGTGCCCCAGGGGCTTCAACGTGCGTGCCTCCTCTCCACAGTGGAACGTCGGCCTACGAACATATCCTCACAACCTGTTGTTCCAGGCCTGTGTGAGCCCCCAGAACCTGGCCACTGCCCCGGACACACACACACACACGGCTGGGCACGCTGCTGGGTCAGAGACTTTCACTTGTGTGCCGAGAGCGGTCACTAAGTCACCCTTGTGTTCTGTGAATGAGGGAACAGGAGCCACAGGGCTGAGAAACTCTCCCGGGCCTTTCAGGACAGTGGGCAGAGGCAGCCCTTGAACTCTGTGTCTCCAAACCCCTCACTTGCCACCACTTTGGGGAACAGCCACTCCCTTAGTCCTCAGCAACCCTGAGAGGGAAGTTTGGGGTGAAAGTTCCGGGCATTGGGCTTGTGGGGTTTAGAGAGGTGACTGCAGGACCAGGCAGAGACCTCAGGCCACCCCTCCCGTGCACTCAGGGCCTTGGGCTTCTCTGTTCTGAGGGCCCCCTCCCCAAGCTGCGGCTGAGGGTGTCTGTATACCAGCCCTCACCAGGGGGAGGGTGGGACAGAGCAGCTGGAGGTCCCGGGACAGAGGGCTGTCGTGGGGCCGCCAGGAGGGAAGGCCTAGTTTCCTGACTCCGGGCCAGCTGCTGCTCACCACAGAGCCTAGTTCAGTGTGACCCCCTCTGCTCTCTCAGTTCCGACCTCTGAACACAGCAGTGAATGCGAGGGAAACCGATCGCGGGCAGCGTCGAGGCCAGGAGTGTGGGGGATGGGCGGCCCAGGGGCTGGAAGGGGCCCGGAGATCCCCAGAGGCCCTGGGTCCCCACCCAGCAGGCGCCTGTGGCAGGAAGTCTCCCTCATTGACGCGAGGGCTGAGCTCCAGCCCGGACTCACTGAAGGCGACGGACACCCAGCCGACTTGAGATCCAACTGCCACCATTTTAATAAGTAAAATCCAGGTAAGATGTTAATTCGCTTTCATTTCTCGAGCTGCGCTCGGTGGGAGGCCTCAGGGACCCGTCCCAGCTATCGCAGAGGCGGGAGTACTTCCAGCTCCCGGGTGTAGACTGAATCCTCTGCGGAAGCTCCCCCCACCCCTCTCCTCCCCTGCCCGCTCTCTCCCTCCTTCACCTCTGCCATGTACCTGGGGAGAAGTTACACGGCTGAGCTGACACAGGCTGGCCCTGGAGACAGACGATCCATTCCGGGCCGGCGGGAAGATGTCGCCTTGCCCCGCACAGCACACAGCACATCTGGGAGGCCACCTGAGGAGGAAGCGAAGATGCCGGCAGCGCAGAGGGACGTCAGGCAGAGGGACATCGGGCAGAATCCTCCTGAGGGACTAGTGTGTGCTCGGAGGGGAGGCCAGGCCGTGGCTCTCCCGGGGCCCGCGGGGAAGCACCTCCTGGAGCTTCAGAACTGCACTGCCCCCCACTCTGATGTTATTTTTCCCCAAGTTTCCTGAAGTATTATTGGCAAATAAGAATTGTGTATATTTAAGGTGTACAATGTGACTTTTTTTTTTTTAAGATTTTTTTAATTTATTAGAGAGAGAGAGAGAGAGCACGAACAGGGCAGAGGCAGAGGGAGAGGGAGAAGCAGACTCCCCGCTGAGCAGGGAGCCCGATGCGGGACTTGATCCCAGGACCCCGAGATCATGACCAGAGCTGAAGGCAGACACCCAACGGACTGAGCCACCCAGGTGCCCCATGTGACGTTTTGACACAGGTGTTCATTGTGAAATGAACACCATAATCAAGCTAATTGACATCCATCACCTCAGATTTACTCCTTTTTTTGTGTGGGGTCAACTCTTAAGATTTACTCTTTTAGCAAATTTCAAGCATGCAATATATTACTATTAGCTACAGTTACAATGCTGTGCACGAGGTCTCCAGAACTTATTACTGAAAGTTTGTACCAGGGGCGCCTGTCTGGCTTAGTTGGAAAAGCATGTGACTCTCGATCTTGGGGTTGTGAGTCTGGGCCCCAAGTTGGGTGTAGACATTACTTTAAAATAAAAGCTAAAAAAAGAAAGAAAGAACGTTTGTACCATGTGATCACGCTCTCCCCTTTTCACTTACCCCCAACCCCTGGTAACTACCCTTCTGCTCTCTGTTACTGACTGACTTTTTCAGATTCCGCATGTGATACCATGCAGTGTTTGTCTTTCTGCATCTGGCTTATTTCACTTAGCCTGATGTCCTCCAGGTTCATCCACAGTGTGGCAAATGCCAGGATTTGTTTCTTTTTAAAGGCCGACTAATTTTCTGTATACATGTCTCCACACCACATTTTCTTTATCCATTCATCTGCTGACAGACACGCTGTTTCCATAGGTAGGTGGCTGTGAATAATGCTGCAGTGAACCTAGGAGTACAGATATCTTTTTGAGATAGTGATTTTATTCCCTTTGGATACATACCTGGAAGTAGGATTGCTGGATAAGATGGTAATTCTATTTTTAATTTTTTGAGGAGCCTCCATACTGTTTTCCACAGTGGCTGTACCAATCAAAATTTCCACTGGAAGTACGTAAGACTTCCCTCTTCTCCGCATTCTCACCCTCTCTCCACATTTGTTTCTTTTGACTTTTTTATAATGGCCCCCCTAACAGGTGTGAGGTGATAGCCCATTATTGTTTTGATTTGTGCTTCCTAATGATTAGGGCCATTGAGCATCTTTTCACAGATCTGTTTCCCATTCGTATGTCTTCTTTATAAAAGTGTCTAATCGGGTTTTTTGCCCTTTAAAAAAATGTTTTTTTTTTGTATTTGTTACAACCTTTTAAAGCAGAATGCGGCTTTAGCACATTTGCACTCACAAAACTTGCTGAGTTACTTCTTAAACTGCTTGACAATATGCCTAAGTAGGCTTAGAATTTCGCTACTCTCAACAGTGCTCTTCTTTGGAAAACAAGCCCTATACAAAGGTTGTTTGGAGGTGCTTTTTTTTTTTGCTATCGAGTTGTACGATTTCCTTATATATATTCCGTATATTAACCCCTTATTGGATATATGGTCTGCAAATATTTTCTCCCATTCCGTAGGTTGCTTTTTCACTTTCTTATTGTTTCCTTTTCCTGTGAAAAAACGTTTTACTTTGATGTAGTCCCACTTGTTTGTGTTTGCTTTTGTTGCCTTTGAAGTCAAAGCCAAGAAACCATTGCCAAGACTGATGTCAAAGAGATTTTCCCTTTTGTTTTCTTCTAGGAGTTTCATTGTTTCAAGTCTAATATTTAAGTCTAAATCCATTTTGAGTTGATTTTTGTGTATTGTGTAAGACAAAGGTCCAATTTCATTCTTTGTGTGTGGATATTCAATTTTCCCAACACTATTTATTAAAGGGATGATATTTTCCCCATTGTGTATTCTTGGTGCCTTTTTTGGAGACTAGTTAACCATATACGGGTGGGTTTATTTCTAGGATTTTGATTGTATCCCATTGGTCCATCTGTCTGTTTTTATGCCAGTACCATACTGTTTCAATTATTATAGCTTGGTAATATCAAGAAGTTTGATATCATGAAGATAACTCTAGCTTTCTTCTTGCTCTAGAGAGCTTTGGCTATTTGGGATCTTTCGTGGTTCCACACAAATTTAGGATTGTTTCTTCTATTTCTGTGAAAAATGCCATTTGAATTTGGTAACAGTTGCATTTATGTAGATCAGTTCATATAGTATTTGCAATATTAATTCTTCCAATCTATAAACACAGGGTCTTTCCATTCATTTCTTCTTCAATTTCTTTCACCTATGTTTATAATTTTCAGTGGACAGATATTTCACCTCTTTGTTTAAATTTACTCCTGAAGCATTTTTTTTTAATGCTATTGTAAATAAAATGGTTTTCTTAATTCCTTCTTGGGGGAGTTCATTTTCAGTGTATAGAAACACAACTGATATTTGCATGTTGATTTTGTACCCTAAAATCTTACTGAATTTGTTTATTAGTTTTAACAGTTTTTGTTTGTATATGGAGTCTTTAGGGTTTTCTATATATAACATCGCGTTATCTGCAAAGACAATCTTACTACTTTCTTTTCTATTTGGATCTCTTTATTTATTTTTCTTGCCTAATTGTTTTGGCTAGGATTTCTAGTACTTTGTTGAATACAAGTGGTGAGAGTGGGATCCTTGTTTTGTTTGTGGTCTTTGAGAAAAAGTTTTTAGCTTTTTACTCCTGAGTATGATGTTAGCTTATCATATATGATCTTTATTATGTTGAGGTACATTCCTTATGTATCAAATTTATTGAGAAAGAATGCTTTTTTTTTTTTTTTAAATGATTTTTTATTATATTATGTTAGTCACCATACAGTACATCCCCAGTTTCCGATGTAAGGCTCGATGATTCATTAGTTGTGTATAACACCCAGTGCACCATGCAATACGTGCCCTCCTTACTACCCATCACCGGTCTATCCCATTCCCCCACCCCCCTCCCCTCTGGAGAAAGAATGCTTTTTATCATGAAAGAATGCTCAATTTTCTCAAATGCTTCTATTGAGATGATCATATGATATTTGTCCTTTATGCTGTTAAATGTGGTCTATTGACATTGCATATGTTGAAACATCCTTGCATCCCAGAGATAAATCCCACTTAATTGTGGTGTATGATCCCTTTAATGTGTTTTTAAGTTAGGGTTGTTATATTTTGTTGGGGATTTTTGCAGCTATATTCACCAGAGATATCGATCTGTAATCTTATTTTCTTGTAGTGTACTTGTCTGGCTTTGGTAAAAGGGTCATGCTGGCTTCATAAAATGAGTTTGGATGTGCTCTCTTCTCCTGAATGTTTTGGAAGAATTTGGGAAGGATTGGTATTAATTCTTCTTCAAATGTTTGGTATTCACTAGTGAATGATTTTTCTTTGTTGGAAGATTTTTGATTACTGATTTAATCTCTACCCATTATTGATCTGTTCAGATTTTCTATTTCTTCATGATTCAATCTTAGTAGATTGTATGTTTTTAGGGATTTATCCATTTCTTCAAGGTTGTCCTATTTGTTGGGGTATAACTGTTCATCGTAGGCTCTCATGATCCTTTGTATTTCTGTGGTATCAGTTGTAATCTGTATCTCTTTTGTTTTTAATTTTATGTATTTGAGTGTTTTTTTCTTAGTCCAGCTAAATGCTTGCCAATTCTGTTTATTTTTTCAAAAAGCAAGTTCACTTTCATTGATGTTTTCTACTGTTTTTCTAGTCTCTGTTTCATTTATTTCTGCTCTGATCTTTATTTCCTTCTTTATGCTAACTTTATTTTTTAGTTTATTCTTTTTCTAGTTCTTTGAGGTGTAAAGTTACATTGTTTATTTAAAATCTTTTTTCCCCCTTCTTATTGTAGGCGTTATCCCTGTAAACTTCCCCCTTAGATTTGCTTTTGCTGCATCCCATAAGTTCTGGCATGTAGTGTTTCCATTTTTTGTTTGTTTCAAGATAGTCTTTGATTTCCCTTTCAATTTCTTTTTTGATCCAATGGTTGTTCAGGTTTGTTTTCCTTAATTTCCACATATTTGTGATTTTTCCAGTTTTCTTCCTGACATTAATATTAGTTTCTTACCACTATGGTCAAAAAAGATACTGATATGACTTCAATCTTCTTAAATTTGTTATGACTTATTTTGTGATCTAACATATGATCTATCCTGGAGAACGTTCTGTATGCACTTGAGAAGAATGTGTATCCTGCTGCTGTTGGATAAAATGTTCTGTATCTGTCTGTTAGGTCCACTTAGTCTAAAGTGTAGGTCAAGTCCAGTGTTTCCTTAATGTCTTTCTGTCTGGGTGATCTGTCCATTGTTGAAAATGGGGTATTGAAATCCCCTACTATTATTGTATAAGTATCTATTTCTCCTTTAAGAAATGTTAATATTTGTTTATTTTGGTGCTGTGATATTGGGTGCATATATTTTTATAATTGTTATATCCTTTTAATGATTTGACCTCTGTATCATTATATAATGACTTTCTTTGTTTCTTGTTACTTTTTACCTAAAGTCTATTTTGCATAAGTTTAGCTACCTCTGCTCTCTCTGGGTTTTCATTTGCATGGAATATCACTTTCCATCCCCTCACTTTCAGCCTATGTGTGTCCTTAAAGTTGAAGTAATGTCTCTTGTAGACTTTACATAATCGGGTCTTGTTTTTTATCCATTCAGTCATTCATTGTCTTCTGATTCGAGAATTTAATCTACTTATATTTAAAGTAATTATTGATAAGAACTTACTATTGCCATTTCATTAATTGTTTTCTGCCTATTTTGTAGTTTCTTTGTTCCTTTCTTCTTCTCTTGCTGACTGCTGTAATCAAAGTCTAAAATATTAGATTACCCTCAGTGCTTTAAAGACCCTAAGAATCAGATAAAATATACATAAAATGCTACATCTGTTACAAAACTGAGTACTCACTTATAAGACTGACCCAACATCTACAGCCTTAGGTTCACACCTTCCTTGTTCCACATGAGCCCCCTTCGTACTCATAGCCATAGTTCTTCCAAGTGTTTCTGAGCCTTCCTTGGTTGTAATGACAGGGGAGAGGGTGGTCATGACTGGGGGGCAGGGAGGGAGTCCTGGCCCTGGGTGGGGGGTTGGGTTGGGGCTATCACATACACTGTCTCTCCTGATCCTGACAGGGTGAGAATAATCATGCCATTTCACAAAGAAGAAACCAGGGCCACAGAGGTGGGGTAACTTGCTCAGAGTCAAGGGTTTAAACTTGCGGGACATCAAAGCTGGCCTTTGGGTGAGTAGGATGTAACCCTGGACTTCTTTGTAATTGTAGTTGTTCCAGGGAAAAGATCTATTGACCATGTCCGGCTCTCATGATGCGGAAGTCAGCTCTTGGGGCAGGTCTGGCCACAGAATGTTCCAATTCATCATTGCTCAGGTCCCTCTGCCTGAACTCGAACAGAAACTTAAGGCCAGCCTGAGAGCATCACTTCTTTGCCTTGGGGCTTGGGTTGCGCTAGTGGAAAATGTACCTGAACATTTAGGAATGGCACTGGGCTGCTAGTAGTGGAGAGTTGGAAAATACTGGTTTAAAAAGGAAGTGATTTCCTGGTCCATGAGGTAATGAGGAGACTGGAGGTCAGCATCCAGGGCTGGCATGAAAGGCTGCCTCCCCATCACCGTCCCAAGGTCTTCCCGGCATCCCCAGAGGGCCCTGCCCTCACGCTCTGTTGAGGACCAGGGAGGCAGGGGCAGGGCTGAAGGGACGCCCACCAAGTCAGCCCTTTGATGGTGCTTCCCTGAAGCCCTACTAAGCCATTTCCACACCATCCCTGGCTGCGCTGTGTCCCAGGCCCACCCCTCCCTGTAAAGGAGGCTGAGAAATGATGCGCCAACAAAAGCAGGGTCTGCTATTGAGTACTTTCTGCCAGTGGTTCTCTAAGTGCTATTTTCACGAACCACCCCACTTCCCGGCCCCTATTTCCTTCCAGGCTGCTCCATCCTGCCTTGATGGGAAATACCACTAGGCACTTAGGGAGGCAGAGGCCTTGAGGCCCCAGGTCCCGAGTCATCAGAAGCTGTGTCTTCTGGGGAAGCAGTCTGCTGGCATCTAGTGGGGGTTCACATTGCTGTTTTTGGGTAGCCTTGGTGGGGGGGTTCTGTGTCCCCATGCCACCTTGGGGGTTCAGCAGATACTTTCTGCAAGAGGAACAGCAGGGAAAGAAGGACCCACTGTCTGAGGGGCTGTGCAGGGAGGTGGGGTCTAGTGCACCCCCCAGGGAGGGTCATTGCAGAGACTCTGAGTGATCAGTGGCCCTGGAAGATGGTGACCAGCCGATGACTGGTCGTCAGAAAGGCTGCTGCTTTCCCTGGTACAGGGTGGTGGGCGGGAGGTGGGAGGAGGCTGGGTGCTCATCTGCTGGGGGCAGGTGTTGACCCTGCAGCTGGGCTGCAGATCAGGGTCAGAGCCCATTGGCCTTTGTCAACTGTCCCCAGTGACTCCCACCTGTCCTTCTCGACCTGGGACTCTGCCTGAGCCATGCCATGAGGTCAATGGATGTGACAGATTATTGGCCCTGCCCCTGGGACCTGATACCCACCGTGGGGACATCCCCTGACCTCTGGACACGAAGGCCGAGGTGTGTCCTTCCTGGGGTCCAGGGGAGAAGTCCCTCCCAGCCTGGCTTGCTGTCATGGAAAGGCTCATATATAATTCGAACAGTGCAGTGAGGAAAATATAAAGCAAAACCTAAGGACCTCCGGCTCTACGCCAGCCCTCAACTCTCCGCCCCAGAGGCAGCCAATGTCTACCACTCTTGGGCATCCTTCAGGATATTTCCCTGTGCGTGGCCGTGGAGCTCTACGGTTTTTACTCAAATAGTAACTCCATACACACGACACTGGGAGCTGCTTTTTAGGCAGACAATGCATTTATTATACCCTGGAGAACATGTCGGAGCAGGACCGTTAGCGCCGCCCCCTCTCGGACCCGCTGAAGAGCAGGGCGGCGTGGGAGGTACGGTCATTTCTGACTTCCCTCCTGCTAGAGGCTTAGGTTGTCTCCTGTTTGGGGCCACTAGAGGCGATGCCGCAATGACACTCTTGTTCTGCAACATGGGGCCCTTTCAAGGAAAGTTCAGGATCAAATGCTTAAGTGGCGCTGCTAGGTCAAAGGGTATGTGCCTTTGAAATTTTGATGGATATGGCCAAAATGCTCAGGGGTAGCCCCACTGTCGATTAGCTCCCCTTTAGCCCATTTTCCACTCAGCAAAGTGGTTTTTAAAGACGACTAGGTCATCAAACATCCCTGCTTAAAACTACCAGTAGCTTTGACCGAGATCCATGCCTACAAAGCCGTGCCTAGCGGGCCTCTGAGCTCCCCTTCTTCCAAATGCTCCAGCCCCACCAGCTCTTCATGTCTTTCCAGCACAGCAACTCATTCCCGCCACAGGGCCTTTGCACGTGTGGATCTTCCAACGTGGTGCCCTCAGATCTCCGCAGGCATGCCAACATGAGGGTAGTAAATGACATTTTGTTGTCCTCATGACTACTTCCTACCTGTTGGGTGAGGTCCAGTGCTATTTCTGTCCCTACCTGTTCTCCTTTTGTGTTTTCTTTTTCTTATCGATAGGTATGAACTCTTTGTATGTAAGATAAATGAGGTATTTGTCTCTCATTTGTCACCAACATTTTTTCCCCAGTTGAATGCCTTTTGACTTTGTGGTAGTTTTCCATTTAAGTTTCTGATTTTTATGTCGTGTAACCATTTCCTGCACGGTTTCTAACTTCTGTGAGGAGGTGCCCAAGCCGGCTCTGTGAGAACGCCTGGCCTCTCCTTGCAGCAGCTTGGGCCTCAAGTGGGAGGAGGCCAGGTCAGAAATGCGGGTAGGCCTGGATCGTGGGGGCCCTGAGCATCGGCCTAACAGTCTGGCTGTGGGTGGCAGAGTGCAGGATGGGGGCAGGGGAAGGACAGGAACCGGTCTGCATTTGGGGGGCAACTGGGCAGCTGTGGGGTGCTGGGAAGAGAAGGGAGGGAGAGCGGTGACCACCAAGGCCCAGCTGAGGGACCAGGGCAGGACACAGTGGTGACGGGGCAGGAGGTGCCGTCCCGCAGCCCCTGTTGGACTCGATGCCCAGCTGGCGGAAGGAAGTGGGGAGGCTGGGGCTGCCAGAGCGGCTGTCTCTGCTCCCGGAAGCTGCTGTGGGCTGCTTGCATGGGGGCAGCCGGGGGCCGGGGAGGGGGGCTGCCCATCCCACCCCTGCAGCCAGTGCGCCTGGGTGGGAGAGGCCTGTGCCGTTACTACATGCCCTGCAGACAGAGGCTGTGACGTCATGCTCCAGAGAACTGGTTTATTTTCAGATAAAAGGAACCACATTTGCCCGCAGGTCCCAGCCAATCTGAAGTATGATTTTTATAACTTAATTTTAGAAAAAGGTCAGCAACTTGAACTGGAGTAGGATCTCGTGTTCACACCGCCGTTCCGGGTTCAACAGCCCCTAAGGATGACCCTCGGGAACGACGTGGTACGTGTGCCTGTGTGCGTGCGTACTTTGTAGAAACGGTGGCTGGCTGACCCCTAACCCCCCTGGACCAACTTCGCTCTTTAGACTTCACTGTACACGTGTGTAGTCAATGTTGAGCAAATTTGGTCGAAGCCCCCATACAACGTGATTTCACAACCGGGGCCTAACCGCTGAGCTATTACTTAATTTGTTAAAGTGATAAACAAGATTGTTATGTGCAAACAAACAGGGCTTGTGCTCCAGCTGCGTCCAAGTTTACTTTACAAAAGCTATAAACACACGGCCCTTTCTTAAGTCCTGCTTATTGAGTTTCCCCTGCCTTTGTCAGCAGGAGAAGAATGTGGAGGCTGAGTGGGCGCCCTGGGCCCTGGGCGAGCTCTTGGCTTTCCGGCTGTGTCACTTAAAGGAACCCATTCATTCCCCAGATTGCGCAGTGCTCCTCCCCGAGGGTCCTTCTGAGGGCTTCTCACACAGAGACTTTCCTGAGCGGGAGACATCTGATCTCAGCTTGCCCAAGTGGGGCCCTGAGACCCGGGGGCCCCGGGGGCTTGTGAAATGTGCCCAGAGCCTGGAGGCCACTGCGGGAAGGGGCAGAGGTCACCGCCCCCACCCCTCCCTGCCCCGATCTGCTCCCCCACTGAGAACCTCTAGTGTAACTCCATCCCAGACCTGGGGAGGAAAATGGGCAGGCCCACTGTGCCGGGAAGACCCAGCCCTCCTCTGTGTGACCCAGTCTGGAGCGGGATCCCCCTCCCCTGCTCCTGGAAGTGGATGGAAGAGGCAGGGGAGAGTTGCTCCTAACTGGGCCCCACTGTCTTCTCTTGGGTCGTAAAACCAGCAGTGGGAAAATGGAGGTAGGCAGCTAACTCTGCCTGGAGAACCGGGGAATCCCCCAAACCATGGCCAGGTGGTAACTTCTCGGTACTTCTAGCAGCAAGTGGTTCGTGGGAGAACCCAGTCTGTCTCCTGGGTCCTCAGGGAGCGGCAGGCTGCAGGTAGACGGGTCAAGCCGCGGGCCCGGGGCAGCCAGGGCTCCACGACTGTCATTCCATAGGAATCACCTTCTCTTCCGCATGCAAGCCTCCAGCCGGCCCAGCTCCTCGTAGGACTGGTAGAAAACGTCGAACTCCCTGGTGCCCCAGCCCCTCCAGACAGCAAGGCACCACTCCATGTTTTCGTTCTCAAAGCCGCACACGACTGTGTCCTTTGCCACCACGGCCGCATCCACAAGCACCCTACAGAGAGGACGGGGGTCTGAGAAAACCTACAGGGCTCCCCACTTGGTCGGGGCCAGGACCCTCAGTCTGTACCTTCTTGGGGGCCTGGCTGAGGGGGGCATCTGGACATCCCGGCCCGGCAGCAGGGATGTGCTCTGATGCCCTGCTTTCCTCCGGGGGTCCGGTCCGTGGGCAGAAGCATCCTAACAGAAGAAGAGCCTAGCACATCCCTTTGTGTGCATGGGGACCGTCTGTAAGGGACTCACTCCATGGAAGGCCACAGATGGAACGAGAGCAGGTAGCCTCTGTCACTGGACCCCGACCCCCAAGTGTCCAGAAAGCACCATCAACTCTGACTGCTGCTTGTCAACGGCCCATAATGGATTTGAAGCACTGACTCAGTCCCCTAGTCGTCAGCTCAGGCCTGGCTCTCCTCCCACGTTAAGTTCCCAGTGCTCAGGAAATGCAGGGCGGTATATCCGACAGAAACCCGTGCCAACGTGCCCTAACTACAGGCATTTGTTTTTTGAGGCTGTGGATTGTTTTGCTGATCTGTGCACACACCACAGGTTTCCTGCTGGGCCTCGGCCGGACTGGGCAGCCCACATCCCAGCACTCCCCGCCTTGCCCCGTGGTCAGCATGCAAACCAGTATGGGCAGGGCCTCTGGCCTCCTTGGGGACTTGCACGCCGCGGGCACTCACTAGCTATTTGCAGAGGGAATCAATGGCTCAGATGCATGGCAAAAAGCTGGTGGGATCGGGCTCTGGCCCTTCTGGGCAGAAGCAGCCTGGGCTGCTTTCTCCCTATAGAGAGTGTGCCTGGCTCCCGGAAAACCTGCCTTTGGGGGCTGAATAGGAAAAACCAGTGAAAAATTCAGGGACGCTAATGATGGGCAATCTGAGGTCAACAGGCAGTGCTCTACAGACCTGCCTGCTCCCCCAGAAGCCCCACATGTGATCTGGGAACTACTTCAGCGCACAAACTCAGCCAGGGCTCAGCAAAAAACAAAACAAAACAAAAAAACCAGATCTCGTTTCTGGAATCACTGGCAGAGCAGGGGTCAATGGATCCAGCAACTCCTGGAGAACTCAACACTTTCAGGCAAGGGAGGGGACCTGCCATAGATGTTTTCCCTCTCATCGTCAGCCTGCTCTGGGCAAACAGGCCGAATGGGATTTCTCCATAAAGGAGATCTGCAGGATGGGGCTCAGGAGACAAAGTGAGGCAAGGATAGTGCTGGCTGCCAGGGGGCTCTGGAGACACGAGCTGGTCTTAGCCTCCCACGCTCACAGCCACGCACAGTATATCCGGATAGGTTGTTTTGCCCCAGGATGATCCTCACAGTGGAGTCTGGCCTGCCTCCTGGTAGGACCCCCCAACAGATGGGTCTGCAGCCATGGCAGAGCCCGGGCTTGGGCATGGTGAGGGGTGGTGCGTGCTAGGTCTGCGGCTCCCCTAGGGGCTAGATGGGCAGGTGGGGCACCACAGGAAGGGCCCTCCTGCTTGGTGGGAAGAACAACGAATCACCCAGCTCCCCGTTTCAATCGCTGCTGAACGCCGGCCCTGGAGACATATCCCCCAGGCAGAACACTCGGTCTGCAGGTGCACTGGGAACCCCAGACACAGCCAGCCATGACCCGTGGCTGATGCCTGGTTCAGCTGGTATTTGCTGAGCCCCAAGGAGCTGCCTGGGGGACCCCATCTTGTTCCTTCTCTGCCTTATGGCCACTGTGGCATTTATCTGTGGAGGACGGAAAGGCAAGAAGCCACTGTGGGGGGTCGAGGAGCTGGCAGAGGGGCCTAGATTCCCCACACCACAGCTCGGGGCCTAAAGGAGGCACCCCCAGGCTTACCCATGTGGAGTCAGCTCCCGGGCTTTTAAGACGGCGATGACACGGCCCCGCTGGCCGACCGTGTCCTTCTCCAGGCCAATGACAATAACATCGCCGCCGCGCCTAGGAAACCAAAACCGAGAAGGGGAAGCGTTTGGTCCAGGGCTGGGCTGTCCGTGGGGGAGATGGAGCCGGTGTGCACGCAGGCAAGGCCACAAACGCGCTGCCTCTGTGAGAATGGACTGAGTTACTGGGAGGGCGCCGAAGCCCAGCCCGGAAGGCCTTTCCCAGCAGGAAACCAAATCACGGCTGATGAGGCGGGGGGGGGGGGGGGGGGGGCGCTCTGCCTTGGGGTCCCCGGGGGGCAGAGGAGCGCTAGTGCACCCTTCTTGGGTTTGCCAAAGAGACCCCTCGGGGCTCCAGAACAGGCGGATCGCGGTGCCCCCTGCAAGCTCCCATGGGCAGCACAGGAGCACGCCCCACTCGCGGGAAACGTACCTGGGGACCCAGATGACGTCTTTTACGGCGAGGATCCTCACGGCCTGCAGGTGCTGGCTGAAGGCCTCCCCGTCCACGGGGGTCAGGTCATGCTCAGACCTGTCGGAGCCCGCGGCGGGCTCGTGCAGCCGGTCAGAGTCGTCGCAGTCGGTGGAGAAAGGCACGCTGGAAGAGCTCGCCGGGGAGCAGGGCAGACTGGAGGAGGACGCGGGGGCGCGGTGGGGAGAGTTGGAGGAGTAGGAGGACATGGAGCAGTAGTCGGTCAGTGAGTCCTGGTGGGTCAGGATCTGCGTGCCCAGCTCCTCACTGTACATGATGCTCACGTCCGCGATGCCGTCCCCCTCGGGCTCTTTGGGGCCGGCCGCGTGGCTGTCCGGGGACTGCGGACCCAGCGGGCGCACGGGAAACATGTCTCGGAGCGGGCTGGGGTCTCCGCAGAAGTACCGGGCGCACAACTGGTAGGTGGCTGCGTGGTACATCACCAAGGAGTTGGCCCTGTCGTCCAGGCACCAGACGACCTCCTCCCCCCGGCACTCAGAGCTGCACACGACCGAGGTGACCACCGAAGGGGCCGAGTAGGGCTCCAGCCTCCTGCTGATCTCCAGGGCTGCACAGTCAATGACCAGCAGGCCCGGCCCGTTGCTGTACCAGACCTCGGACCCACTGTTGACCACCTCCATGGCCTTCACGGGGTAGGGGTTCTGTCGCGTGTCTTCATCTGGGATGTTGAACTTGGACCTGTTGGCCGTGTGCGAGCACAGGTAGGAGCAGCTGTTGTCTGGGGCACCCCGCACCACGGGAAACACCGCCACGAGCCCGTCATCCAGGCCTGCCAGCACCAGGTAGGAATTCTGCGAGCAGAAGAAGGACGGCCTGTGAGTCTCACGCATGCCAGGGGAGAGGCAGACTGGGCACAAGGCTCATCTCCGCACTGACCCCAGCACACCCAGAGGAGCAGTGTTCCCAAAAAGGTGGGGAGCCGCCAGCAGGACCTTCTGGGCATGCTCCCAAAGCAGGTGCAACTCAGGCCCAGAAGAGCCTCACCCACCCTTCCCGCTGTGAGCAGGAGAGGACGTGCCTAGGGAGAGTGTGGCCCACAGCACCAGGGGGTGGGGCAGGTGTGGCCTGAACCACGCGGCCAGTCTCTGCTCGGCTGGCTTCTTGCCGTGTGAGCGGGAGGGGCTGCCTTCTCCTTCAGGTCACAAGGGCCTCCTTCAGAGCCAGGACGTGGTTCCCTCCTTCCCATGAGCTCTGCTTGTTAACGACGTGACAGCAGTCATGGGCAGCATGTGGGTCTGCTTGCCACCTCCTGCTGCCGCCCCCACCAGACGGGGGCTCCATGACAGTAGGCTCGGCGTGCCGGCCACTGCCGCCTGGGCGCTGGCCTGCCGCACGGAAGGGCTGAGTCTCGTCCACCTCTGTGACTCTACCTGGCGTTCTGCCCCAGCAGATGACAGGTGTCTGCTGAGCCCATCCTTGAAGAAATCGCTTCCAGCTCAACCCTCTCACGGAGGCACTTCTTGGACCCTGTGCCTACACTCCCCACTTAGCACACCTATTCGAAATGCCTAGCTGGCAGTGCTAGGGTCCTGGGGCTGCCCTCCGCTCCTGCAGAGAAGCATGCGATCTTCTATAGCCAAAGTTGCAGGGACAGTGCTGGATGCAGGGCCCACCCCAGGCCTCCCTGGAGCATCTCTGCAGAGCCAGGAATAGAGGGCAGGTTGAAGCCTGGATGCCTGGCTAGGGCTGAACGGGAGGAGTTCAGGAGAACAAAGCTGAAGCCCCAACAGAGCGGGGACCCAGGCTTCGTACCAGGGCGGGGTGAGCGGCAGAAAGTGCCCTTTCTGGGACCTGAGGCACTTGGGAACTGGGGAGGCCAGGCTGTCCAAGGTCATGAGCGAACCAGCTTCTAGCTCAGCAGCAAGGTCAATAAGCCCTAAGAACATTATCAAAATCCATCCTCAGAATTTTAGGAAAGAGAGCAGCCAAAGCAAACAGGAGCAGTGCCTCTATCTGAATCCTGGCTCTGGGCCCCAGTCAGGGCGGTGAGCCCCACGGCCCAGTTGGGTGTGAATGTGCGTGTGCAAGAATGCAGGGGCCTGCCGTCGTGGCCACGGGGCAGCACGGCCTCCGAGGGGCAGGCACCCTGACGGGGAGGCTCCGCACAGAGCCGGCTTTATTCCCTCTGGTCGTGCGGGTGGCAGTGCCCTGGCTCGGGGGCTCTGGCCAGCAGTGGCCTTAAATAACGCTTTGTGTCATGTTCTCCTGGGCTCTGGGGCAGACCGGGTCCCGAGCTTGCCCAGCCTCGCCCATGGGGCATGGTCATAAATGACTCCAGGGTTGATTTCAGATTTTTTTTTTTTAAAGAAATAAACTGTAGTAGAGTGAAGAGCGTATATATTTCACGACTGTCAGTAAGTAATAATAATGCTCACATTTACCCAAGTGCGTGGGCTCAGAGCTTTGGGGATGTTATGCTCAGAGAACCCTCTTCAACCTCTTCTTATCCTCATTTTACAGATAGGAGAACTGAAATTGGATGATGATAGCCAACACGTTTTAACCAAACACCACCAATAATGACTCACTGAGCACTGACAAGGAACGGAGAGGACAGGCAAGGGGTGGGAGGGGAGGGGGCAGGGACAAAGGCAGAAGAGCAGCGCCCCGATCTGGAGGCCGGAGGAGCCTGAGAGCACCACTGAAGGGCGGGGCTGGGCTGGGGCAGCTTCTCAGAGCAGGCTTGGGGGTCCCTGATCTTGAGAACTGAATAAAAGGTAGTCTGGCAGGGGTGTGTGGGGCGGGGCCGATCCTAGCAGGAAGGGCGGGGAGCGAGGGGCTGGCTGGGGGAGGCTAGCCTGCCCTGCAGAGGTGCCAGAGCCCCGGGCTGTGGAGACCGACCACTTGGGGCTCCACTTCAGAGAGGTGGGGGCCGGAAGTTCAAGGACATGGACAAAGGGGGACCCAAGGTCTAGGGCTGACCGACTGTAGGCACTCCAGAGGAGGGTGTGGGGGGGCTGCCACCACCTGTTGAGTGTCTCTGGGGAGCCACTGCTATCCGACGGGGGGGAGGGGCACACGCACAACTGCTCTTTATACCATTTGTGCCCCAAAAACGCCTCATTCGAATCTGTGACTGTCGTATTCGCAGGTGGAATGCAAGCTTTCCCCTCAGCCCTTAGTTCTTTTTTTTTTTTTTTTTAAATGATTTTTTATTATATTATGTTAGTCACCATACAGTACATCCCCGGTTTCCGATGTAAGGCTCGATGATTCATTAGTTGTGTATAACACCCAGTGCACCATGCAATACGTGCCCTCCTTACTACCCATCACCGGTCTATCCCATTCCCCCACCCCCCTCCCCTCTGAAGTCCTCAGTTTGTTTCTCATAGTCCATAGTCTCTCATGTTTCATTCCCCCTTCTGATTACCCCCCCTTTCTTTATCCCTTTCTTCCCCTACCGATCTTCCTAGTTCTTATGTTCCATAGATGAGAGAAATCATATGATAGTTGTCTTTCTCTGCTTGACTTATTTCACTTAGCATTATCTCCTCCAGTGCTGTCCATGTTGTAGCAAATGTTGAGAACTCGTTCTTTCTGATAGTCCCCTCAGCCCTTAGTTCTGCTCTGCGAGTTACCCAGGTTCTAGAAAAGGCACTGATGATGGCCTGTCTAAGGCTGACTGTGACCTGACCGGGGCTTGGTGGTCCAAGAGGGCATGGCTTTGCTCCCACTCCTCATACCTTCTGGATGGGGGGGGCACCCCAACGGAAGAGGAGGGCAGAGTCAGACCCCTGGGCATCCAGCTCCCCCCTTACCTCACCTTTTTAATAACAGGCACGGCCAACAAGCAGGTGACGACCGCCGGGGTGTCCAAAGCCCGCTGGGGTGTGTTTAAGGGGCACATGCCCTTGAGGCTATAGATGTAGATCTTCTGGTCCTGTGGAGGGAGACGAGCCGACGTGAGACCAGTGGAACCCCGGCTGGCCCCTCTGCCAAAGCCACTCCCCCCTCCCACCGCCTGCCATTTTCCCTCACGGTCCCTTCTGCTTTGGGAATCCCTTTGCGCCTCGGGAAGCAACACGTGTTGGGGCTTTCTGGTGGGTGGTCTGCATATTCCCATGCTTTGCAGAAATGTTGAAAACGACTGAAGAGTTTAAAGAAGAAACATAAAATCGCCCCTCCTCCATGACTTGGTGAAAGCCACCTGGGGATTTGGGGCCCAACTCTGTTTCCCCGGGGTGTTTGTGTGTGTGTCTCCGAGTTCCTGGCAAAAGTAGGACCACCCAACTGTGCTGTTTCCTCTTTCCTCTTGATGATGCATGGCAGGCGGAGGGAACCGTGTTTGAGCGCCTCCGGGCTGCCCGTGGCTCAGGGCGGCCACCACCTAATCTGCTGTCTGAGCTCAGTCTGTGTCCAGGTTTTCACTACCGGGAGTTACACGGGGATGAGCATTCTTGCACACACGTCTGTCTGCCCTCCGCTGTGCACTGGTCCCCCGCCCCCCACAGCACCGTAGCTTCGGAGCATTTCTTGGGGCATTCCTGTCTGGATTTCTCAGAACACGGCTCCCGGGGCCTTCCGCTGACTTCCGTGATGTGGAGGCAGAATGCCTTCAGAGCCGAGTGGATCAGCTGTGTAGACCCGGCAGTGCTATAAGAAACCCAGTGGCTTCACCAGCCTAATGGGGTTCTCCTTCTGCTGGGCTCCTGCACCTGAGACTTCTCTTGGCTGAGCCCCGGTCACCCGCCAGGGACAAGGCAGGTTGCTGCCCCTGGTGACACGTTGCTGCTGCTTCACAGGGCTGCTGGCACTGCTCTGGGGTCTCACACGCGCGGGCTGGCCTTATCTGATGCTCGCATGTACCCGGGCACCTATATTCCTATTTGCTAAATGTGGCGCCCCATGGACGGCACCCTGTGTTGCCCACCTCGATGAGGACCCTGAATGGAGACAGTTACCTCGGTGGCTGTCCACAGAGAGTTCTGGACCTTGAGCTGGCAGCTTAGCTTCATTCCCGCACAGCTCATCCGCTGCACTTCCATAAGGCCCTTCTCTGTGTTCACCACGGTGTAGTTCCTAGAGCCGGCGACAATGGTGTGCTCAGTGGTCGGCGCACGGTGGCCAGGGGCCGCCTCCCTTCTCTCGGCTTGGCTTGAGCGGCCTTGGAGGAGGACATCGGCTGCCTCGTCCACCCCCTTGAACCCAGGGTTGAATGTGGCCACGTTCTGAGAATCAAGGACCGTTCGTGGTCCCGGGTATAGGTGGGTTTTGCCTCCCTGGTAGTACTTGAATGCTCGGGCAATGAGAGGGCATTCCCAAAGGGAAGAAAGGCTCTCTTTTGTCTGTGACCTTGGAGGGTCCACGAAGTTGCCCTGGTGTGAAGAAGGGTCACAGGTGGCCACACCTTCACCAAAGCCACTCACCCCTCCCACCGGCCATACCTGCCTCACCCCAGGAACGGGGAGCCCCTCAATATCAGAGTAGACAAAGTCAAGACTAAAGATCGATGGGTGCATTTCAGAGTAGGCTGGGGGTCCCAAAACACGTCCCCCAACACAAGTGCTGCAAGTGCTCTGAGAACTAATAAGCTGTATTTTATGAGGGTTGCTGTTGGCTCACTGGAATGGGCCTCCCCCCCATTGCATTTCTGTCCCACTGTCCCCCGTGGGAGTCCAGCGTACTCACTGTCCGAGGCAGAGAGTGAAGTTATTTACCCAGGTCATGCACATCTTTTGCCCACACTTCCACGGGTCTTTATGTCTCCCAGTCTCTTGACTGGTTTCCCCCTCTCCTTTCTCTTTTTTCTCTGGTAGGTTATGTGCTGAGGATTCTGGGGGTGTCCTGTGCCGTCCCAACATCCCTGGGGTGCCATCTGCCTCATCCCCCTGCCCCCAATCTCGAGTCTTGATCAGATTCTGTTTGCTTTTTGTTAGGCAAGAACATTTCCTCACTGGGGGTGTGGATTTCTATTGGGAGTGTCTCAGTCTCAGTCCCTTTGCGATCATGAACGATCACTGCCTTATATGCATTATTTCAAGAGAGAGTACAGAAGGCTGACATTCTATTTCGGGCATTCCTTCTTCATTTCTTAGCTTCATTTATTCTAAAAAAAGAAACTTCCTCCTTTTCTCTCTTTTGCTACCTTGGGGTACAGTTCACATAGGAAAGGCAGAATAAAACCTTGATTCTTTCTGTATATACTAGTTTTCAAAATAATGGGTGAGTTCTCTAGGACCCTTCAAGGGTGATCAATGAGGGGTTTGTGCTTGTTTTTAAGATTTTATTTATTTATTTATTTATTTATTTATTTATTTATTTAGAGAGCATGAGCAGAGGGAGGGGCAGAGAGAGAGGGAGAGAGAGAAAGAGCGTCTCAGGCAGACTCCCTGCTGAACGTGGAGCCTGATGCGGGGTGTGATCTCAAGACTCTGAGATCATGACCTGAGCTGTGATCCTGACCTGAGCCGAAAACAAGACACTTGCCTGACTGAGCTCCCCACGCGCCCCAGTTTGCTTGTTTTTATTAAGTAGCATTAGAAACACATGAATTACAAAATTTGATGTGTCTCGACCCACTGAAATTCTTCTTACTAATGGCCAACTGCCCTACCCTTGGCCAGTCGGAACCTCTCGGGGTTGACTCCTAAATCCCTTTAATCTACCCTCACGAGTATCTGATGGCATCCTTGATTCTGGTGTGTCAGATGCCCCCAGCCATCTTCCAGTCCCAGACCTGGAGTCAGCCACTTCTCAAATAAGCCCTGGTTCCCTATGGTACTTAGAGACCACCACCTGGGTCCCGGGGGTCATCACTGGTTGGTGGTCATTATTGTTAGGCCTTTTCAACAGGCAGGGCTAGGAAACACGAATTTATTTTTCTTAAAGATAAAATCTATCATGAATCCAAAAATTTAAATTCAGAAGTACAGGGTTTTGTTTTTTTTTTTTTAATTTAACCTAGCTTTCATACTTTGCATGCCAAATATCACAATGTGCAATGCCCGGTGATGTAATTATTGAAAACATATATATTTACATACATAACTATTAGTAAAAATAAATATACACATGCACAAATATACATGTTTCTTTAGGGTATGGTTTCTTATACCACGTCTTATGTCAGAGCACTCAGTCCCCGTGGCATAGACCACGGCGCAAACATCACCTGGACTGCCCCTGGGAAAATGGCAAGTTCCTTCTATTTAGCTCATTGTGTCTCAAGCTTCACTTCATCTAAGCCTTATTCAATGGTAGCATGGCAAATGTTTGCCATGAGGCTTAGAAGACTATTCAGGCCATGAAGTGCTCTCGTGACTCTGAAGATGTCCCAGTAGGGGAGTGGGAGAGACCTCACACCCTGGCCAGGACTGAAGGATCTCACTCCAGATGGTGGGTTTTTGGAGATTGCAAAGTCTATCTTTCCAGTACTCTGGCATCTTCATCCTGTGACCTCCTGTTTCCCAGTGATCTTACTCCCACTTTACCCCAGCCACCCTTTCCCACAGTTGCACATCGGATCCCATCTTTACCAGTATTTGCCCCCCTCCCACCCACTCAGTGTCAAAGATCTATTTTCTGACCTCTACCTCCAAGTTTTCCAGAACATTCCACCTACTACCATAACTCATCACAGGGTTTTTGGTTTTGTTTACACTCTGCCAAGATCTAGGATTCTCTGGTACTTTCCATTGTTCCTTATCCATTTTATGGCCCCACTTAGGTTCCATGATCCATCTCTGTCATGACCCTCTTGAAAATACCTCCACTGTCCATGCCTTTCTCTCCCTCCTGCCAAAAACCCAACTCTACTTAAAACCAACTGTTGCCTGTCTTGCGATCTGGGGGCAGCAAAACATGCTGGGGGAACATAACCCTGTGGTTGAGCCTCATTTCCAACACGTGACCTCCAACCTCCAGCAGGCCTCACTGCCGTCCTGCAAGCACCCTGATCTCATGCTCTGGTGCTCACGTCACACGTCATCTTCTTCTCCTTGAATATTCAAAACCTCTCCCCATGCTTTCGTCCTTCCTGCCGTTTCATTGAAAAAGACGCAACTCGAAGGGAAGGCCCACAAATTCTTATTTAAGGGCACCAAGCCTGCTTGGCCCTGGGTCCCCTGCCCCTGTCACTACTCAGCAACTCCACCCCAGTAACTGTCCTCTCTGTCCGACCCCCGGCATCATTTTCTTCTTCTGCCCTCAAGCTGCAAATAGCACCCACCTTAAAACAAAGTCCTCCCAGGATGGGAGAATGATTACAACTAATAAATGACTTCGGTAAATTTGCAGGGTACAAAATTGATATACAGGAATCTGTGGTGTTTCTACACAGTAGCAGAAAGAAAAATTAAGAAGACAGTTCCATCGACAGTTGCACCAAAGAGAACAAAATACCTAGGAATACAGTTAATCAAGGAGGTGAAAGACCTGTACTCTGAAAACCTAGCACACTAATAAAACAAACCGAAGAGGACACAAATAAAAGGACACGTGTTTATGGATTGGTAGGATCAATATTGTTCAAACGTCCATACTACCCAAAGCAATCTACAGATTCAACGCAATGCCTATCAGAAGAGCATCAGCATTTTTCACAGGACTAGAACGAGTAGTCTTGAAATCTGTATGAAGCCACAAAAGACTGTGAAAAGCCAAAGAAATCTCAAGACAGAAGATTAAAGCTGGAAGGACCACAGTCCCTGATTTTGAATGATAGGACAAAGCTGTAGTAATCGAAACAGGATGGTGTGGGCACAAAAACAGACACAGAGATCAACAGAACAGAATAGGAAGTCCAGAAATAAACCCATACTGATGTGGTCAATTCATCTATGACCAAGGAGACAAGAATACACAATGGGGGGAAAGACAGTTTCTTCAATCAATGGTGTTGGGAAACCTGGACAGCCACATGCAAAAGAATGAAACTGGACCACTTTCTTACCCATACACAAAATAAACTCAAAATGGATTAAAGACCTAAAGGTGAGACCTGGAGCCATGAAACTTCTAAAAGACAACAGAGGCAGTAAACTCTTGGACATCAGGCTTAGCAATATTTTTGGGCTCTGTCTCCTGAGGCAAGGACAGCAAGAGCAAAACTAAACACCTGGGACTACATCGAACTGAAAAGCTTTTTGCGCAGCGAAGGAAACCATTGGCAAAACGAAAAGGCAACCTACTGGATGGGAGATATTTGCAGATGATAAATCCTATAACGGGTTAATATCCAACATATATAAAGAGCTTATACAACTCAGCACCAAGAAAACAAACTATTGGATTAAAAAATGAGCAGAGAACCTAAATAGACAATTTTTTTTTCAAAGACGACATCCCAATGGCCAACAGACACATGAAAAGAGGCTCAAGCTCGCTGACCATCAGGGGAAGGCACATCAAACCCACGATGAGACCTCATCTCACACCTGTCCGAAGGGCTAGTATCAGACAGGAACCAACAAGTGTACTGTTGGTGGGAATGCAAACGGGTGCAGCCACTCTGGAAAACAGTATGGAGGTTCCTCAAAAAATTAAAAATAGAAATAGCATATGATCCAGTAATTTCCACTCTGGGTATTTACCTGAAGAAAATGAAAACACTAATTTGAAAACATATATGCATTGCAGGGCACCTGGGTGGCTCAGTTGGTTAAGCGTTTGCCTTTGGCTCAGGTCATGATCTCTGGGTCCTGGGATCGAGCCCTGTGTCAGGTTCCCTGCTCAGTGGGGAGTCTGCTTCTCCCTCTGCCTCTTCCTTGGCCCCCCACTCCCACGTTTGTGCACTCTCTCAAATAATTTTTTTAAAAAAGAAAAGATATATGAATCCCTTTGTTTATTGCAACATAATAGACAGTAGCCAAACATGGAAGCAAGCTAAGTGTCCACCCACAGATGAATGGATAAAGATGTGGTACGTACACACACACACACACACACACACACACACACACATGTAGAATATTACTCAGCCATAAAAAAGAATGACATCTTGGCATTTGCAACAACATGGATGGACCTGGAGGTATTATGCTAAGTGAAATAAGTCAGAGAAAGACAAACACCATATGATTTCAATTACATGTGGAATCTAAAAAACAAAAGAAAAAATAAAACAGAAACAGACTCATAAACACAGAGAACAAACTGGTGGTTGCCAGAGGGGAGGGGGGCCGGTGGGGGATGGGTGAAATAGGGGATGGGGATGAAGAAGGAAAAAAACAAGTACAAAAAGCAAAGCCCTCTGTTGACCCCACGCCCGCTGGCAGACCTCACCTTCTCCTTGCTTCTCTTAACCACAAATGCCTACATGCCTATCTATTTGCGTGGACTCCGTTTTCTCTCTGGAGAGAACTCCATCAGGCTTTCAACCCACCATCCATTAGACATCTCTCCCCATGGTCATCCCTGATTGCTCCCCAGTTCCACAGTCACTCCCCCCCACTCTGATACTAGCAGGGCACGGCCCGCCTCGGGACATTACCTGGACTCCTCTTTCCCGTCCCAGAACACCACCATGTACTCCTGGCCTTGGGAGGAGAAGAAGGTGGTCTGCTTCCCGCAGGGTAGCTGGTACATGAATGTCGCAAAGGTCGGGTCCTTCATCTGGCTCACCACCGACAGGGCCAGGGGTCGCTGAGGGAGAGAGACCACCAGAGCCGTGAGCAAGGGTCACTTACGGCCAGACGGATGCCTATCCTGCCCATGAAACCAATGGTCTTGAACAAGGGAGGAAGGACTAGAAACTGCTCAAAACAAGAGACCAAGACAACTTCAGGGGCCAGAGTGTCTGCCAGTCCAGGACATAACCCTCCACAGCAACTCGAACATAGGGGGTCTGGGTAGCTTAAACTCTGATATTCCAACCCCTGTGCCCACGGATGTACAATCTTGCAGGGAATTTTTCTCAGACCTTATTTGATTCCCAATACATTAAATCTGTACCATCTAATTTGACAAATGCATTTTAACCTTGAAACCACTGGCCTCTTCCCTAAAACAGCTAAGCTTTAAAATGATATTACGACTCCTGCTCTCAGGAGTGAAACTGCTCCCCCCGTTACTCTAAAGAGAGATGCATACATTCTCTCTGCTCTTGCGTGGGGACCGTACTGCTGTCCAGGGGTTGGGATGCTCTGCTTGCCTGATGGCGTGACACAGATGCTGGGGAGGAAAGCAGAGCTCATTTTTTCCCGAGAGTGACACGCGCGCAAAGAAAACAAGCTGGATGTATGAGGAACAGTACAAATCTCTTTCTAGAAAGGCGAGCAGAGAAGGGCTGCCCATTTGTTGCAGACCCTTGGCGAAGGATGGGCAAGTAGACACACACGTGTACCCTGGAGGTCCAGAGCCTCCACAGCGGCAGGAGGTGCCAGGCCCCCAGGCCCCCAGGCTGGGCCCTCAGGTACCTTCTCAGGCTTCGTGTCCCAGCACTCCATCATGAGTGCCTGCAGCCGATGGAACTGCACCTCCTCGGGCTGCCCCAGGACAGGGCGGATGCCCTTGGACAGCTTCTTGGCAATCTGAAGCTGGTGGTGGCCCAGCGCTGGCCGCTGTCCCGACAGCAGCTCGTAGAGCACCATTCCGTAGGAGAACATGTCTACCTGGGCAAAGAGGCAAGCCAAGTCAGGTCCCCTGCCCGGGCCCAGCAGCTTTCAGAAGCTGGCCCTGGGATGGAGGGAGCAGAAGACACAATAGGACCAGGGATGCTGCCCAAAGGGAGACCGTCATCAATCCATTCATCAGTGCATCCATCACTCCCCACCTGTCCAAACATCCAACCAACCATCTGACCATCCATCATTCTGTCCCCTTTTTTTTTTTTAAAGATTTTATTTATTTATTCGACAGAGATAGAGACAGCCAGCGAGAGAGGGAACACAGGAGGGGGAGTGGGAGAGGAAGAAGCAGGCTCATAGCGGAGGAGCCTGATGTGGGGCTCGATCCCATAACGCCGGGATCACGCCCTGAGCCAAAGGCAGACGCTTAACCGCTGTGCCACCCAGGCGCCCCCATCGTTCTGTCCCTTTAGCCTTCCATCTTCCAGTCCTTTCCTCCTCCCTCCTTCTTCCTTCCCCTCTTCCTTTTCTTCTTTTCATCCATCATCCATCTATCCATCCATGCACCCAATCACGTATCTTCTGCATATTTATCTATCTATACTATCCATCTGTCCATCCGATGATCTGTTCTTCTATCCATATACCTATCCATACTCCCATACTTCCTTCCTTCCTTCCTTCCTTCCTTCCTTCCTTCCTTCCTTCCTTCCTTCCATCCATCCACTCATCCATCCATCCATCCATCCATCCATCCATCCACTCATCCATCCATCCATCCATCCATCCATCCATCCATCCATCCACCCACCCAATCATCCAATAAACACATAATGGGAACTTGCTAGCCCTCAGGCACTGGTTAAGGGCTCCAAGGATGCCATGCTCCTTATCCTTGAGAATCAAGAAAAAGCAGGAGAACTCGGACCCTCAGCTAAATGTGCTCAGCAGTAAAGAGCAGTGTATGCAAATCACAAAGGGGGAATGTCTCCTAAATGACAACATGTTGACTCCTCTAATTTTAATGTCATCAAAAGGCCCAGAAAGGAGAAGTCAGTTTAGGCCTCCATGAGGGCCAAGAGGTAACATTTTAGCAGGAGAATGGCTGAAATAGACCTGAGAGTTTTCAACGTGAAGGTTCCTGTTATAATCTTAGTTTCGAGGTGCTTGGTGTGTGTCACCTGCTACTTAAGAAGCTCTTATTTTTATCACTCTGATTTGCCTTTTCTATTTTGGTTAATAGCCACAGGTGATGAGTTAATGCACACACGCTAAGGTCATTCCTTTTTTTAGAGGGGTGGAGGAGGGGCAGAGGGAGAGAGAGAGAGAGAGAGAATCCCAAGCAGGCTCCATGCCCAGCGTGCAGCCTGACATGGAGCTCAATCTTAGGACCCTGAGATCACGACCTGAGCCGAAACCAAGAGTCGGATGGTTAACCGACTTGGCCACCCAGGCGCCCAGCTAAGGTCATTCTCTTTCCTTTTTTATTTGAAGGTGGTCAAAAGGTACAAACTGGCAGTTACAAAATATCATGGGGATATAATGTCCAGCATGGGGACGACAGGCTGTTTAGGTCATTCTTGAAGCAATCAGGCAATGACTCATCGGCAAATCACCAAATAATGAAAAATTATAGACCAGGGGAGTTTCAGTGCTGGGCGATTAATGAACCAGGGCTGGCACTAGCTGGTTTGAGGTTGTCTGTGTGCCCGCATCTACTAAACAGCTTTTAAGCAAGAAGGTAAACATTCAGCTAACATCTTGGCCGAGGCTGGCCATGCAGCTGCTTGGGGAGTACACGCTTGTCCTCATTCACTCTCTTCCCCTGGCTTTGGCCATGCTGTCTCGGCCATCTCTGCCATTCACTTCCGGCAAAGCCTTGTAGGCAGTGCCTACAGGCTGGGGGCTTTGCCATCCTTCTTCTGACCACTCTGCGTGAGACCCCATGAGGCTGGCCCACTATCCCCATTTTATACATCTAAACGGCAGAGCGGGGACCCAAATCCAGACCCATTTCTGCCTTAGGCTCATTGTCCACTGTGTACCACCTTGACTACGTGTCTGAATCAAGGTTGGAGACTTCGGAGGTTAGAGACTTCACTGTTCCTGAAGCTAATAAGGAGAAGTTAACCTTGACATTCCTAGGTGGGCACAGACCCCTGTGCATTTCTGGTTTAAGCCAGAGCCCCCTGGTCGGGCACGGGAGAGGGAGAGAGTGCGCCTGGGGAAACAGAGCTCAGAAGCTGCAGTGCCGCGAGGCCTGCCTGGCTGGCCTCCCAGGGGCTGGGGGCCGGCAGGGGGCTGGGGTGTGGGTACCTTCTCGTCATACACGATGCGAGGCCTGATCTCCGGGGCCTGGTAGCCGGGGGTGCCCTCCACGCCAAGGGCACCCTCATGGAATGACTGTCGTGAGATCCCGTAGTCCGACAGCTTGATGTTGGTGTGCTCCTTGACGTCAAGAGACCAGACCAGGATGTTGTCCGACTTCAGGTCACAGAAGATGATGTTTTTCTTGTGCAGGTAGGCCAGGCCGGAGGCAATCTGGTACGCTATTTTTTGGGTGAGCATGTGTCCCAGGGGCATAAAGGAGGAATCTTTGCAAAGAAAAAAAATACCAAACTATCATTACAACAACAGTCTTTTCTCACCTTCTCTCTCCCCAGATACTCCATATTCTACGAACACTTCTCATCATTTTCCATGCTGGATGCCAGTGGAGACAGAAAATGACCTTCTGAAATAAAACAGTATGTAGGGGAGAGATGCTTATTGTTATAGCTTTATTCATGGTATTTCATGCCTGGAATTGTTGATTTTTTTACCAAAAGAGCAAGGATTCAAAATTCCTGGAGTTCATCGTAGGCCAAGATTGCTCTACTGCGGGGATAAGAACTTCATTTAAAAAAAAAGTTCTCCATTGAGGGAGAAACGATTTGAGTTTAATTGCGTTTCTCCTGCCTGAGTCAAGAGACCACTACCCGTCTCCTGTCAGCTCTTTGGAATTTAGTTCCCTATTCATTTCCCAAGGAAAATTATTTTAAAATCTCATTAAAAAACAAGATAAAACTGACCCCAGGTTCTCAGAGTTTCAGCGATGATGGACACGCGTTATGCGTCGTAGGGAAAGGAGAGCTTTACGGGGCGGTGGGCTTGTGGGCGCCAGGCTGCTGCTCGGGCCGCCCTGGGCTGCCTCATTTGAGACCCTCAACTGCCCCCCACTTAGTGGGACTTTAACAGGCCAGTAAACGAGGCACTAATTTACAGGATTATGGCAGAGAACCAGGACTTGGAATGTGGTCCCATCCGACTCTACACCATACGCTTCTCCAGCCTGGCCAACACCACCATTCCGGGTGTAGACCTGGTGACGTGCCTTTCTTCGCCCCCAGAGAGTTGGCCCCATGAGCCGTGGGGCAGGTGTGCTCCCCCCCAGACAGCCAGGCCAGGCAGGAGGAGGGAGCCCCCGGGGATCCAGCTTCCCTGGGGCCTGTGTTGCCAGCCAGGGGCTCTCCAGCCTCCCAGGGGCTGGATCTGGCCAGGCCAGGCCCCGGGGAACCCCTGTGGAATGTTCTCGACACGGCGGGGGCAGGTACCTTTGGCATTCTCAGACAGCACGGTGTTGAGGCTGCCCAGCGGGGCGAGCTCCAGGGCAAAGCAGAGCGGGTGGATGCTGATACCCATGAGCGACACGATGCAGGGGTGCTGCAGGGCGTGCAGCATGCTGGCCTCTTGCCGGAACTCTGAGAAGTTCTTCATGGCGTCGGTGGCCCGCAGGTGCCTCAGCATGGTGTCTGCAGGGGAGAGTGAGGCCGTCGGCACTGCCCGCGGAGCCCCTCTAGGGCCACTCAGGTGGGGGTCCTGCCACACTCAGAGCTGCCCCATGGGGGCTCGAGGGGCTGGGGGGCAGCATTGATATTCTAAGGCACTGAACACATCGGGGTGGAGATACTGTCACCCAGAATTTGGCCCCAGACGGTGGTATTCCTGAGGCATTCTGCCCCCTCTTCCTCAGGTGTTAAACTTGTCCCAACAGAGTGGATGGTCCCTGTCTCCCCTGCCCACCCCCCTCCCTCTCGGAGCCCTCACCCCATCCCCGCCCCTGCGGGCCCCGTGGAGGGTCACGGTGGTGGCTTATCCCAGTTCTGCATCCCCTAGTGTCACCCAGAGCCCGGCTCAAGCAGCAGGACTGCGAGGCAACCAGGCCCCAGCTGCTCACCCACAGGGATGCTGAGGGCGTGCTCACCTGACTCCCTGCCAGTAGCCTGGACGGCCGTAGGCCAGAAAGAACCAGCACTCTCTCCTCAGCCAGAGAGAAACCCGGGGCTGCCATGGGACTGTGACACGTCCTCTCAGGCCAGAGGAGCAAGGTCTACCGGCAGGAGTGGGCGATTTCCAGTCTGCGCTGTAAGCCCTGCAGGGTGGCTGCCCAAGGCCCCCCACCAAAGGGCCTCTCCTGCCAAGTCGGGGGGGGGCAGGACGCCACCCACCAGTCTGTGGCTGGCCCTGAGGTCACCAAGTGGGGTCCACCAGGCCCTGCTTGTCTTCTTGTGTCCCAATCTGTCCCTTCCCCCGCTACGTTCAGATCTTAAAATCAGGGATTTTTGAACACGGAGGTTTAAACAGCATGAAAAAAACCCTTAGCAGTTAAAAATGCATCGGTTGTGCCAGATCCGTGTGTAGGCCGGCCAAATTCGTTTTTTGAGTATAAAACTTTTGTTTTTCCTATTGGGTCTTTCACCCATTCGGTATTTCTTTTTTGACTTATGGCGTGAAGTCTGACCCAAGTCTCTGCCTCAATTAGCGACCGGTCAGCCTCTCCCCTCTGACTCATGATGTTACCTCCCGTATGTGCCAGCTTCCCACACACGTGCGTGGCTGCGGCTGCGCCCTCGGCGGGCCTGGCCGGGCCCAAGCTCACTGCCTTCACATCTGTCGGGTTATAAGTCATGACATCTGCTGGGCAGGCCTCTTTCCTTTGTCTCCCTCTGTAGGACCGTCCCAGCTGTTCCTGGGATTTTGTCATTTTACACGCATTTAGAATCCGTGAGTGAGATCTCTGTCTCTCTCACACACACACATACGCGCACGTCCTCGGGAGGACTTAAACGAGGACTCAGCTGAACGGTGTGTGTTAATTAGCCCTCCCTCCACACTTCGCGGTTTAACTGTGGCATTCTAGCGATGGGTCATTGTGGTACATGGGAACGCGGCTGAACTCTGAGGTTGAGCTCATGTCTGGCAGCTCTGTGAAACTCTTCCTGGCTCTCGTATTTGCCAGTAGACTCAGATTTTTCTGTGCAGGAAGTCATTGTCTTCCTATAGTAACAATGTCTCTTCCTTTCTGATCTGTTCTCTTTCCCTTGCTCTATGATTCCAATTTTTCTACCCCGAGGGTAAACTACCTTAATGGTCATGAAGACAAACACGATAAGCCAGGGGTAGTGAGAAAGGTGCTGTTCAGCCGGCTGGGCATGAGGGGGCTGCCCAGCACCTGCGTGAGTGGGTGCGGAGCGGTGACGGGTCGCTCGAGGTGGAGACCATCTCTGAGCCATGCATGGTGTGTGGACTCTCTGGGGAGAGAGAAGGTGTGTTGCCTCCTTTGTGTGGGTGCGCGAGAAGCCGCCCCATGCTGGCTTCTGCATCCATTCACCTGGACTATCAGCTTCCTTCCTTTAGTGGAGATGGCTGAGAGGGGTCCTGCAGGGTAAGGGGTCCACCTGACGTCTGAGTGTGTACCTACCACGTGCCAGGCCTGTGCCGGCCATGGAGCAGATGGAAATTACAGGGATGGCCCATGCTCTTGGGGGCTCGCATCTAGACGAGAAAATAATCTCCGAAAACAATTTCCACACCTTGCTCAGCCTGACCTTTAGGCCTATCCCACACCCTGCCAGAAACAAGGCAGGTCGGCTGCCCAGGGGCCTCCTCTGGCCTCGTCCACTTTCTTCCTCCAGTCTCCCCAAGGTGGCAGGAGGTTTGGACCGTGGGAGCACGTGTCTGAAAAGAAAGGACACGGGGCCCTGTTTACCCGCTGGGGCGTTGGCCAAGTTCTTGAATTTCTTGATCTGGAACCGTTTCACTGCCACGGGCTGGCCTTGGTACCGGGCCCGGTAGATGACGGTGCCGCTCCCGCCCTGGCCCAGGACACTGCTCTCGTCCTCGCTGTGCTCCAGCTTGCTGTTCTCCAGGAAGAGCCTGCCAGAAACACAGCACACAGGTCTGACCTCACCTCCCTAGCCGGTCCCTTACTTCCCCCCAGAGAGACCTGCTGAGGTGGGGATGGCCCTGGGATGGGCAGATGTGAGGACACCCTTGGTCATTTCTTCCACTGCCGGGAGTCATAGTTCAAAGCCCCCCATGGGGTCAGACAGATCCAGGATAAACCATGGCCGTGGGCGGTTCATGTAGCCGCAACAAGCCTCGGTCTCCCCTGTGAAGTGGGCTCGTAATGGAAACTGCTAGCACCGGGGGAAGCCTTGTGATGTGGCCCACATAGACAGAAAAGTCTTTGGATGTTTTCCTCCCAAGCACGCTGTGCTCTGAGAGCGAGTGTCCACCAGACAAACTACATTTATTTACTGCTAGCTTGGTTGTTTCCTTATCTCTTTATTAAGCGAGGAGCGAAGTACGTGGCCGTGGACGGCTTCTGATTGGCACAAGCCATGTCTGCACAGTCGATAGCTAGGATTTCAGGCAAGGGCAGGGAGTTTAGACCTCCCTGGTCTGTGTGTTCTAATCCTAGGTAAAGGGGAGATTTCTTCTGGGCTTGTGGAAAGACTGTCAGTCAGTCCTGAGAGGGATGGTGGGAGGCAGGGAGGGAGGCGCAGGCAGCCCAGAGGCCCTTCCCCTTCGGGACCTCCCCCTGCTCTGCGGCAGTCTCTCTGGGTTCCTCACCAGTGACCCATGCCAGGTGCCTCCAAGGGAGCCTTGCTAGCCCCACAGGCCGACCGCCCCAGGAAGGGGAGTCCCATGCCTCCCACAGCAGACTGCATAGCAGCTCAGGCTCCCCACAGCTCAACTGCTTGCTCGACACTCCAGGCAGGGGCAGCTGCCTCCGCTGGGGCCCTTGGTGGTGCCAGAGCGGAGCCAGCTCTTCTCCAAGCGCCCTCCCTGCAAACCACCTGCCTGGGCAGAGTGGGCACTCGGGAGCCTCCCAGGACGGGCCCGGGGAGCAGCAGGAATGCTGGGGATCCCTCGGGGCATTCTGTTAGGACTCCTTGTAAACTCGGGGCTCTAGAACAGGGCTCCCTGGATGCCAGGGAACCACTCCCTCAATCCAACCCACCCAAACTCCTCATGCGGGGAGCGTGATGCTTCAGGGCCCCGGCTAGGCCACGGCTCAAGTTTCCAGGGAGCCTCTGCTGGGTCGGGAATCCTGTCCACATTGTCGGGCTTTTCAACTACCAGCCAGTACCTTCAGTGAAGAACCATGCCACGGCCTGCAATTCGATCCAAACCCATCTGGCTTTCCCGATTTCATACAGTAGATGCCGCAGGCCAGATCCAGTTGGGGCATAAAACCCAACAAGGTTCAGCAGATAAATGAAAATCCTAATATTTGGGCTGCCTAGTTGGCCCCTGCTTCCCGCAGAAATCCGATTCATGCATCTACCCAACTCTGCACGTGGCCTCGGAGAAACGATAACCCTCACGTTAGAGTTCTGGGAATAAGGGGGGCTCATTCTGCAGAAGAGCAGCGTTTAATTATCATTTCGACCAGTGAGGTAACTGGGGAGATTGCAAAGGGCCATGGGGGGACATCATCCAATGTAGGAAGCAATTTCTTAATTTGACAGACTGACCCCAATTCTGCAATATCTCAGAGTCCTCCACGTGGATTCTTCGGGATGGGGGGCGATTCGGAAAAATGAGAATGTGAATATTCTTACCACCCCCAAAAGTTTACTTTTCTTTAAAGAAGTCAGATCAGCAATCCTTTGACTAAGACAACAACAGGACTTCATACTCCAAGACAGTTGGTAACTGCCAATGTCAAATTATCTCCAGGGAGACCGAGTCACAGCTTCCGGTTTCCATGACTACAGAACAGTCCCTCTTTTACCCGGCACTTGGATTTTGCGACTGTTTCCTGTTGGGTGGGACCATCAAGCCTTCTCTAGCTCCCCAGCATTCTCTCCCCAGTCAGTATCTTAGGTTACGGGTAGACTCGACTGCAAGGACAGATGCAGGGGTTCCAAACGCCCAGGCTCGGCGCAGCACCTCGAGGTCAGCGTTTGCCAAGAGAGGAAAGCGGGGCTGTAGGACTGGGAGCGCCCCGTTCTCGACCGCCGAGGGGAATCTGCCTTCTCTTCCTGGAGCCGGCAGGAAAGTGGGAATCAGAGGAGCGGCACTGTGGCCTACCTGGCGGGGAAGTCGGTCATGAACAGCTCTGGAACCAGCTCCTGGAGAGGCACGGGGAGGTCGGGGTGTCTGGGGCAGGAGATGAAGTCCTGCTCAATGGCCGTGAGCACGCAGTCTTCCATGTCGAAGTACTGCACGCCCTCTGCTTTCTCACTCGGGTCCGTGTGCGGGGCCCAGGAGGTCTCGCACACCGGGCAGGGCACATATTGCTCCATGAGCGGGGTCCCGTCGCTCTCTGTGGCTGTCAGGGCTACATGGGGACAGAGCACGAGAGAGTTTACCTGAAGGTGGCCGCAGGTGGGTCCCTGAGCAGCCCCAGGTTGGGTGGGCTTTTCAGAGGAGGGGGTCTGGGTGCCCCTGCCTGTACCCTAGGGAGTGGCTGACCCATGATTGTGTCCTTGGGTTCTTTTCTGGAGAGCGAGATCCTGAAAGCCCCGCACCAGGAAAGGTCAGGGATGCACTGGACAGACAGTGGGTGGTCTAGACCCTCAGCGGGCTGGCTGAGGAGGGGCTGAGAGGTTGGGGATCCCTCCTGCACAGCTGGGCCCCGACAGGATGCTGCGGGCTGCGTCTCAGCTATGCCACGCTCCAGCAACCGAACCACAACCAATAAGGAGCTATTCTTAAAATTAGAAACATAAGGCTTGCAATTACTATGATCCTTCCTAGAAGAGCAAGGCAGGGGGAGAAATGAGTACAAATTATAACAGACAGAACCTAGTCATTTTACCTGTGTTCCCTGGGGCAGGAGGCACACAGCTTTTCCGCACGCCTCTGAAAGGAGGTGCAAAGAAGTAGCCTCCAAGGCACCTCAGGGTGAGCTGATGGCCTGCCTTGTGCAGGAGAGGAGGACTCCTAGAACCTTCTGGGCGCATCTGCTATCTGCAGGCCCGTGTGTAAGACATCCTGCCAGCTGGCTGGTGGTGCTGTCTCCGGAGCAGCCCTGTCTCAGGTGATGATCTAATGCCCACCCCTCCCCCAACTGTCAACTCTCCCCCAGCACCTGCTGTGGGGCTCACTGGGTGGCGGGGAGTCACTAAAGCCCAGGGAGGCTCATACGGGTCTAGAGGCTTCCTTGGATGACCAAGCACACCCAAACGGCCACAAGTCGCACACCAAACTGCCTTCTCTTGGACCCCTTTCTTTCTTTCGTTTTTTTTTTTTTTTTTAAGATTTATTATTTTAGAGAGAGAGAGAGAGAGAGAGAGAGAGAAAGAAGGGGGGAGGGGCAGAGGGAGAGGGAAACAAGCAGACTTCCCACTGAGTGGGGAGCCTGACATGGGGCTCCATCCCACGACCCCGAGATCATGACCTGAGCCAAAACCAGGAGTTGGATGCTTAACTGACGGAACCATCCTGGTGTCCCTCTTGGGCCCCTTTCTAAGCTTTTCCCCAAAGGTCAGCGTTCCCACCAGCCCTGGGAGGCCCCCGGCCCCGGTGTCCAGAGCATGCACCCAAAGCACAGCCGGCCGGTGCTCCTTAAGTGTCTCCTCTGATGCTGTCCGGGGATCCGGCAGTGGCTGCAGGCCAGACGCCAGCTCAGGGAGGGCGCAGGCCAGGCAGGTCTGGGAGTCCAAACCCATTCTCCGCTCTCTCGGCCGCCAGCCTTTGGAGGCTGAGGGCTCACGGGGAAGAGGCTGCCTGGTCTGCCCCACACAGCCTCCCGCAGGACACCCCGCGGTTTGTCTCCACTCTGGTAGCAAAACAAACAGGGGGCCTCAAAAGCTTCACTACAAGAAGTGTTTTCTTTGGGTGGATTGTCAATGACGAAGCTGATTAAAGGGCCATGTGGGTGGTTGGTCACCTCTGGGATTTGGGGGTGGGGGCAGGCAGGAAAGGAAAATGGGGGTCCTTGACAGGTGTGGCTCCCTTGCCTTCCCACCCCATCCATGGGGTCCCCCCAGATGTCAGCACTGTCCTCACTGTGAAAACAAGGCCTGTACCAAGCGCACATTGGGGGTCTTCTTAGACCGTGTGGGGCACCCAGGGTCGTCTGTCTTCCCACACACTGTGTGCAGCCAGCAGGCCAAGGCTGCACATGCCCTCTGGGGTCTGGGCCCACATCTTCCCCGTAGCGCCCACACCCATGTCACAGCCGGACTCCCTCCAGGGATCAGGATTCTGTCAAAAGGCCATTAGGACCTCTCTGGTTTCCGTGGGCTGAATCCCGGTGAGACTTCAGCTCCCAAAATAACGAGCCCCACCCTGACTCGTAAAGAAACGTTAACATGAGCGAAGACTTGGTTCAAGAACATCCTCTTACCGGGAAACCACTGATCGATCAGGGAGTTGACATGGTCTGTGATAAAAGCCATGGCAGAGAAGTCCCTCATTTCTGACTGGCAAATGATTTTTATCCCTCCGCTTTTTTTCTTTTTCCAGTTCACATCTGAGGATTCCACACTGCAACCCAGAAAGGAAGAACCCACTGTGATCGGCCGTGGAGGGCCCTGGGATGATTTCCTTGCCTCCTGAGGCTGAGACCCAACCCCAGGGACCACCCCACCCCCATCCTCACCCCAGGACCCTGTGCCCCGGCAGGACGGTCAGGGGGACCCCTGTGTTTGTGTACTTGCGTGTGGGACCCTGCCTCGTCCCCCCACCACTTCCCTGATGCCGATATCACCGAGACTTTGCGGGAAGCGACACTCAAGCAGGGACAGACCCCTGGGTGTGACGCTGGGGAAGGTTCTCGCCTCCTCTGAACTACGAGATTCTCGTTTGCCAGGTGGCAGCTGGTGCCGGGGAACATCTATGTGAAAGCTCCAGGCACTGAGAACGGCTCAGGTCAGGCCCTCAAAGGAAGACCCTTTCTCCTTCTCCTTCTCTTCTCGTGGAGTTGAAGAATATTTTGAAAACTTCAGTGTAAATATGAAATAATCTTGTGTGTTTATTAAAGCTGATTAAAAGTCATTTATTAAACCTTTTGAGCTGACTTTAGGTCTTTCTCTCTCTGAAAAAAGTAAAGAAACCAGGAAAAGGGAGCAAAGTTTTGTATCTTGTTATGTCATGTGGAGGATCCATGGTGTCACCTGGGCCATCGTCACTTAGGACAAGGGCATAAGGCCAGATGGCAGCCAGGCCCCCACAGGTGTCACCCAAGTGACCACGGGGGTGCCAGAGGCTCTCAGCCAGAGCTCAGGGGCCGCCCACTTCCCTCAAGTCCTGGGCTGTGGTCACCATACCCTCCCTCACTTTTCCTGACCTGCTAGGGGAGAGGTGGAAGGGGGTGAGGAGATGGGGACACTCTGGACATTTGCAGGGGAGGGGCTCCTATTCCTAGCAGGCGGCCATAATGAGCCACCTTGGGAGAACTCTGTGGACACCAAGTGGACGGTCTTCCGGAGGAGGCCGACTCGGGGGCTGTTCCCAAGAACCACGGGGACCCAGCCAGGTGTGTTCCCGAGTATTCCTACCTGAGGTAGCCCCCATCGAAAGTGACCAGGAGCCCTTCCTGCCAATAGATGGTCTGATTTCTTTTCACTCGGAATGTGCTGCAGCGATTTCTCTGGCTTCCTGTAAAACTATAAATGGTGACTTTCCTATGTCTGCTTTTAGTATTCTTCCTGTTTTCAAAAAGCTGAAAGACAGAGAAAAGACCCTGCTTAAGTATTCTAGCCTCCTCACTGGTCCCAGGCAGAGCTCTGACGAGGCCGGCCTGGCTGCATCGTGATAAATGACCCCCGTCTTTCCCACCCCCTCCTCCCACACCACGCAGCCCGCTGCCAAATTAAAAACTGAATTATCTGGAGGGGTCCCCACGACACTCTAGGAGCACATTTTCCCCAAAGGATTGATAATAGGCTCTTCTTTTTCAAACCTTTTCCCTCCCTGATTTGACAAGCAAAAATTCATGTTAGAAAATGTAGAAAATACAGAAAAATGCACAAAAAAACCCAAAACAACTTAACACTAAGCAGAGAGATTTTGGGCTGAGGGTATTTTATTCCAGGATTTAAAAAATTTTTCTGTCTACGTATATGTTTGGAAAACAGCTAAAGCCGTATTTTCTAATTCTGTATTTTTAATTTTCTAAATTTCTCATTTTGGTGGCTTTTAAAAACTTCACTTTTCCTATGCCATTAAAAACTCACATAAAAGTCGTTTTTCTAAAGCTCAGTACTTTGTGAAGTGCAGTGACATCCTGATCAGATCCTTCATTTCTTTGACTATTTAGGTCGTTCCAATCTTTCGCTCCCTCAAACGGGCCAACGATCCATGAAAAGTCACAAAGCTTTCTCTGATTTTGAATGATTTCCTTCGCTCACCTTTTTAGCAATAGGATTATTGCGGCAAAGGGTCTGAATGGTTTTAGGTTCTGGATATGGACCGAGGAGCCGCTTTTGAAACAGTTAGACCATATATGCACGGACCACGGTGTGAGAACCCGTCAAGTTCTGGGGTTGGCTCCTGGGGTTTTAGTCTGATTTGAGAGGTGCAAAGTGGCCAGCATCTCCTCTGCTGCTTGAATTTGTATGCCTTTGATTACTCCTGAGACTGAACTCGCTCTCCTCATCTGAATTTCAATGGGACTTTTCCTCTCATTGGGAGTGAGGGATGCTGCCTGGAAGGGTGCCTGCCTCCACACCCAGCTGGGCCCCTCTGCCCCCCACACAGAGCCCACTTGCAAGCTCAGGCCTCACACGATGACAGATGACAACGCTGTGTTCTGTGACCTCCCACTTAGAACGCAGCAGGCGGACAGTTCAAAGGGAGGGCAGAGTGACCCAGTCAGAACTCTAGACCAGTCAACTCCTGCACCCACTCTTCCCATCATCCATGGGCCCCCCCCAGGCCTTGCAAACAAGTCCCTCCCCCCAACGTGGGCCACAGCAGTTATGATTTTCAGGCTCTCGTATTTATTTTTTAACATTTCAGTAAAATGGGAAGCTCAAAGAATATCTTTATTTAGCCACGGGGTTGTTAATTCCGTAAGGGCTGTTTCATTAGAATGTGGCAAAAATAAACCCATGCTGAATTTAACATCAATTATTCAACAGCCCAACTTTATGCCAGGGGTGCTCATACAGTAAAGTGGGCCAGAATCATCCTGGAGTTTCTGACGTGGTGGGTGTGGGGTGGGCCCACAGATTTGCATTTCTAGCAAGGTCCCAGGTGAACCCACGGAAAGGAACGCCTTGGGTCAGCTCTTCATTGCTTCCAGACCAAGTTAAAGATCCACACCTGTGGTTCTCAAGTGCGCCTGGACAGGGAAATCACCTGGGAAGCTTTAAAAACTCCCAGTGCCTGGGTGCCGCCCCCCGGAGAGCCTCATTTAGGCAGCCTGCGCTCTGTCCATGTCTGGTAGAAGCTCCCCAGGTGAGTCTGGTGCACCACCTGGGCAGCAAAACCACGGTTCTAAAGCCACGGTTCTCCAAGCGTGGTCCCCAAACCTGTGGCACCTCCGGGGACAATGGTTAGATACGCAAAATGCTGGGTCCCAGTCCACACCCACTGCATCGGAACCTCTGAGTTTCCTCTGAGCCATTTCTGCTGTGACAAGCCTTCCAGGGGATGTTTGATGCAGATTGGTTTACAACCACGGCCCCTACAATGCGGATTCGGAGCCAGCGCTGGCCTCCTGGGTCTAAGGGGTTGCAGTCAAGCCCTTCCAGCAAAGGGCCTCTCCTTCCCGTGCAGGCCCAGCTGCAGGTGCCCTGTGCGCCCCGCCCCCTGCCCCCCGCCGAAACGGAGGCTACCTGCAGGTCCATCTCTGCCAGGCTGATCAGCATCCGTGCGATAAACCTTTGCCAGAAACCGACGGGAACAAAGCTCATCTTAAACACTCTCTGAATGGTGTTGGCCTTGGGGTGCCGCATGCCGTGAGTGTCCAGGCCGGGTTTGGATGGAAGGAGGTGTGGCAGGAGGTAGCTGGAACACATCCATGGGGACAGGTGAGCAGTGTTGCCTGGCCTGGGCTCGCTGCCTCGTGCCTCCCCGCCCAGGGCCTTTGGAATTCTACTTTTAGAAAGACAGAGTAGTTTCAGTGTTTGAGAATGGACGCTTCGAGAGGAAATGAAGATGGGGACAGCAAAGATAGCTCTCAAGGCCTCTAGGACAGCGACTAGAATATGCTAAGGGAAGACATGAAAACGTCTGTGGTCATAAACACATCAGACGTAGTAAATCTCGGTTCGCTCTCTATAAACGGGGCTGTGACTAGGGAATCGCTGAAAATTAATTTTGGATGGTGAAGGAGACACAAATACAGCTGCACGGTTCCAAGGCCCATGCAGACATGGGGCTCCGAGTCATGTTTGTTTTTCGGCTTGGAAGCGATTTACTGTTCTTGGTCGGTTGAGATAACACCATGGCCTTGCAAGTTAGAATGAGGCTGTGCACAGAGGGACGTTTTATGAGAGCGTTCTTGCGCATGGTAAAAGTGCTGAGTCACCGAGTCAGCTGGCAACAGCCGAAGCTGCGGAGGCCCCTCCAGGAACGCGCCTGAAAACCAGCATCGTCCATGTGCGCAGAGCAGCAGGGGCAGGCACAGGGCGGCCCTCCGGCGGGCCCTTTTCTGAACAAAGGTCGTGCCTTCAGCTCCCCTGAGGCTTTTAAATACATCAGTTTAGGTCCAATGAAGTATCTTTAGAATATTCTGGAAAAGACCCCTGAAAATATCGTAGAAGTGTCCATCCCGGCTCTGTATCTTCAGCACACGGTGTAACCTTGTGCAGATTCTCCTTTCCTGACGTGGGAAGAGAAAGGACACCTGTCCCACAGGGTTGGTGGAGGGGAGGCCCCAAGGGGTCAGGAAGTGAAGTTTTAGGTCATTTTTAGCCACTTCAGATCTGGGGAAAGAGGACCTTCTCAATCACCCCAGCTACAGTGTCTCTGCCTCCACCCCCAGGCCTTTCTCCAAGCCTGATTTATTCCTTCGTGTTCTGGAAAGTCCTTGTTTATCTGTTCGGTGTCCCTCCCCAGTCTGGAGGCCCTCCTCAGTGCCTTGCAGTGATTTATCCTGTTTCCTCCGCCCACACCACACTTGGCTTGGAGCTTACACTGGCCGGGTCCTGCAGCTTCCTTCTCTCCTGGTAGGTGCTGAGTGGGGGGAGGGAGCAGGCTCTGAACCCAGGTGCCCCAGCCGGCAGCACAGCACCCACAGAGTGGGTGCGCAATACTGCCAAAGGCAGAGACCACTCGGAAGCCAGCGTGGGAAAGGAAGAGATTCAAACTGGCAACAGAAGCCCAAGCCCGCTGACACCTGCTATCCTGCTGGAACGCAATCACTAGAGGTGAAAGGCTGAACCAGGGGATGCCCAGAGAGTCAGCAAGATGGGGATTAAAGAGGTGAATTCTTCCCGTGCCTGCCGGACAAAACCTGGGGTGGGGGGCCCCGTGTCTACCCCGAGGAGCTGTCTGGGGCTGCACCACCGTGACTGCCTCAGCCAGGCAGGAGCTCTCGGAGATGCTGAGCTGCGTTGGTAACCAAGTACAAGTTTATGCGCGAGGAGACGGAACTTGCCTAGGGCACAAGGGAACGATTGTAACTGTGCTAAAATGAAAAATGCCCGGACACTCTCGACTTTATATGGAACAAGACGCCACTGGCTTTGAGTACTTAGCACAGAGGAAGAGTAACAATAATAATGCTGATAACATCTGATGTCTCTGGAGCTTTTTTTCTTTTTAAGACTTATTTATTTTAGAAAGAGAGAGAGAGCACACGTGTGTGCGTACAAGCAGGGGGAGGGGGAGAGAGAGAGAATCTCAAGCAGACCTTGTGCTGAGCGAGAAGCCCGATGCGGGGCTTGATCTCAAGACCCCGAGATCATGACCTGAGCTGAAATCAAGAGTCAGGTGCTTAACCGACAGAGCCACCCAGGGACCCCTTCTTTGCAGCTTTTAAGTGCAGGAGACACTTTTCATACTTTACGTGTATTATCTGATTTAATCCTCACAATGATTGTCATACTAGTTGACGACTGTATTATTCCCATTGCACAGATGAGACAGGAAAGGCAGCTGGGATTCATACTCAGGTGTTCTGGCTCTGTGGTTTCACCGGCTGTACTATAAGTCTCCCAGAAGACTCGGCCATGACCTGGCTGATTTATGGTTCAATAGGATATACATGTATGTATAACAGACTTGCTTTTACTGAGTGCTGGTAACCCCTCATTCCTCTAACCTGTCAATAAAATAACCGGAAAATGGTCCGATTTGGCAATGCTGTAAACTCAGAGGTGCCTCACTTTGCATGGACCAATGTCAAGGACACCTCAAGGTCATGGTGTGAAGGATCATGTGGACCTTGAATTTCTCTTTGGGGTTTCTCCTTTTAGGACTCACTCATGGCTTCCAGGGGGCTAGAGCAATAAGAGGCCCTCTCCCAGAGTTACAAGATTGAGCAGAAATCTGGGTGGTGCCTCGGGCACAGTGGCCCAGGTCTGGCTCCCAGGAGGCCCAGTCTATATGCAGGTGGAGTCTCCAGGCTGGCCACACAGGGTCCAGGCCAGCTTGCCAGGAGTCTCCAGTGGGCATGCCCCCATAGCTCTAGGACTGGGGGGCAGGTGGTGACACGGTCTGTGATAGGTGCGGGGAAAAGGTCTGCAGATTTGGGGTCCTGGTTACTGTCTTGTGGGCAACATCAGCATCAGACCCAGGAAGTGGCTGAAACTGAAATTTGGGCACGGAGGCCCTGCGTGCCCAGCTGGATCGGACCCACGTACACTCTCCCCCCACCCCAACCCCTTCCGCCCCTGCATTTTGAAGCCAGGCTGTGTAATTAGCATGCACATCCTTGTCACTTACCCCATTTGCATTCACCAAACAACCAAGGAATCCACCCTCTAAAACATGAGCCCCACCCCCCCGCAAGATATTTTTCATGCCATTCTTGCGTGTTTTCCTGCATTTTTTTCTCAGTGAATGCGTTTCTCTGAACCCCCTGAAAAGAGAGACCCATGGCCCAGGAAGAAGCAGCCAGCACAGGCAGGCAGGTCGTCCCCATGGCCCGTCCCTGGAGCTCTTGGTCAAGCCACCAGTGACCCCGGTCTCCATCCCTCCCTCCGGGGCATGGTGTGAGCAGCCCGGCCGTGGCCTCACCTGTCGTTGGCCACAGGCAGGGCTATCTCGAACTTGGCCAGGAACTGGAAGTACTGCTCCTCCGTCTGCTGCGTGAAGCCTGTCCCCACCAGCAGCATCCTGAGGTCCTCTGCCCGGATCACCCCATTCTTGGCCACAGACCGCGAGCCCTTGATGTTGAAGATCCTCTGCAGGCACTCGGACAACCAGATGGGGTCAAGGAAGTAGAGGTTCCTCAGGCCGCGGCTGGTGTCCGGGAAGTGCAGCAGGGTGCCGGTTTCTATGAGGAAGCCGATGGCTGCCCAGGGAAGGGGAGGACGAAGCAGCATCAGACCAAGGGTGACAGGGACTCTGGGGTGACCTAGTCCCTACGGGGCTGGGTCCCACGTTCTTCTTAGGAAGCAAGCCATGCTCCCAGCACACACGGCCCTTTAGATGGCTCTGCAGCCCTGTCCCGGGTTCCCGAGTGGCACCCCGTGACTCTCGCCGACGTGCTGAGCTGACGGCCAGCCGGGGCGCTCCGGACCGCCCACCTCCAGCTTTCGCGGAGCCCATCTGTGCAAATGTGCCTCCTCGTTACAACGGCACCAAGCACCTGAAGTGCTCGGACGGTCATTCGCAGACAGGTGCAGAGCGGCGAAGGAGGGGACTCCCCCTATCCGGGCCCGCCCCCCGCTCCCGGGCTCCCCACTCACCGGACTGCAGGTCCTCGTAGTCCTTGATGTCGTTGTCGGGCATCTGCTCCACCAGCTGCTCCAGCTGCCTGTCCGTCAGGTACTGCACGTCGTCGCTCAGGCTGCGGCGCTGCTGCTCGGCCAGCACGGCCTCCTGGAGGCTCAGGTAGCTCCTGGGGATCTGGGGGACAGGGGGACTGGCTTGGTCCCGCGGCTCCCGGCGCGCCCCGCCCTTCCCCGGAGGGCTGAGTAGGTGAGCGTCTCCTCTCACCCCCTCCTCCCCGGCCTGCCCCCTGAACCGCTCGCGCGGGGACCGCGGAGCCTGAGCACGCGGCACACGCGTCTGGATTCCCGACGGACAGGGAGCCTGAGGTACGCACCAGCCTGCCTGCGAGTTTCTGGCAGCCGATGGTGCTGCCCACGTCCTTCATGTTGCACGTGACATGGAAGATCAGCTGCCGCAGCCCCTCCTGGCCTTCCAGACTCTTGCAGGAGAGCTCGCTGCGAGTGCAAAACAGAACGTGATCGCTCATCGCACCGCTTCTCTCTGAAGAGCGTTGCAGTGCCTCTGCGTCCCCAGGTTTTGTCCCTAATGCCGGCAAGTTAGAAGAACCCGTGAAAGGTGAACGCAGAGACATGTATTAAGGTCTCGCTTGGTGCAAAGCTCTGTGCGGGAAGCAACGCAGTATGTGTCCTGAGTGCGCCCATTTTACAGAGAAGGAACGTGAGGCCTGAAGGTGCGAGGTGACCCCCAAGGACACGGGCTGGAAAGGAGCAGATTCGGGGTGGACCCAGGTCTGGCCCAGAGCCAGTGCCCCTGTTATCACAGGCCTCAGGGGTGTTCTCAAGGGCACACAAAGAATTCCTGACATTTGACATCAGGTTCAGCCAGATCCAGCATTCTGAGGCAAATGGAAGGGTCCCCTGGCTGGTCCCTGCACCAAGGTCTGTGGGAGTCCACCCAGAGGGAGGGACCCTGAAAGCCCCCAGCACAGCGTAGCAACCCATGCTTGATTCCTATGAGAGAAGGCTTACTTAACTCGCTGAGCTCCTTCCGTCATCTGTGAGGTGGGCACAACGATCCCCATGACTCACAGGGCTGTCGTGAGTCCAAGGACAGGAGGTAAGAGAAGCAGCAAGCCCGGGGCCCCGGTCCCACTGGCACTGGCCCGGACCACTCTGACCCAGTGTAAGGGCCAGGGCCACGCCTGGGGTCTGTGATGGTCTAGAGATCAGCCAACGTGACAGATGGTACACGACTTTCTATCTCCTGGTCCCGTGGGGGCTGTGGGACCCACGGGGAGGAGGGGACCCACACACCTGGAGAGGGTGTGTCCAGGCTCTGCCCTGCCAGTGCACTAGGGCAGCTTGCCTACCCAGGGCTGGGTCTGCTCCGGGGACTGAGCTGCCTCCCTGTGCCTGAAAGGGGCCCTGGAGAGCCCAGCCTGGGGCTCAGGAGCCCTCTGCAGGCAGATCCCGGTGTCCCCGGGAAGACGGACAAACGAGGAAGCAGTAAGAGAGAGCAGGACACTCACTGCAAGTGTTTGAAGGTGATGTCCGGGAAGCCCGTGGCCCTGGACCCAGAGGGCGAGCGGCAGAGTGCCAGCACGTAGGCGCGCAGCGTGGCGATTCTCTCCACTCGGAATTTGCTTTCAATTAAGTCCAGGTGCGTGCCGACCACCAGCACCACCGCGTTCGGGGCCTTGGCCTGCCAGAGAGAACCCCACAGCTGAGCACTGGCTCCCTTCACTCCACGAAGGGACCGGAAACAGCTCCCAGTAAACCTCTGTCAATCTTGAGGGCATGTTATGGCCAGAGGGGTTCCAGGAGCCACCGCAGAAGGGCGGGATTTCCGATCCCTTCAGCCAGTATGTCATCCACCTGTGACCTGGCCTGCATCCAGCCTCTTATCATCTTTACTCGTGAGGCAGGAGCTCTGTCTTCCTTTTTGGTCCGAGAGTGGGGGGCTGGCTCTTAAATGTAAGGTAGAAGGAAGCTGGGAGAGCTCGGACACCCGTCTGGCCGAGGAGGGTTTTAAGGGCTCCACGGTGACCTATGACCCGGGGGTCCTCTGAAAGCCCGCCAAGATGCCCAGCGTTTCTCCCTGACCGTTTCCTTTGTTTTCCTCAGTGAAGGGGGATGCTTCAGAGAAATGCCCCCCCACCCCGTGATGCTCCGAGGCCTGGGCCCTGCCGGGCTGGCGTCTCCTCACCTCGATGTTGAGCAGCCAGAACTGGAGGTTGGCCACGGCCTCCTCCCCCAGCGCCAGGTTCCAGACCACCACATACAGGGCCTTGTCTGTGAAGAAGCACTGGTTGACGGTGGCCATGCTGGCGGGGCCGCCGATGTCCCAGACGGTGAATTCCACAGACTCTACCTGCTTGAGCGACAGGGGCAGTGACAGGAGGCATTTAGGGACCAGGGTTGTATCAGTCAAATGGAGAGAATGGTGGGCTTCATCACGTGCTGTGCTTGGGGCCTAAAAAACAGCTTGGCCCATCCTGCTGTTTGTCTTGGGAATTAAGGAACCCAAGTGAGGGAAAGGGGCCCAGCAGTGCGGACGTGGGACTTCTGGAAGCTTCTTTCTACCGCTCACAGAGCAGGGGGCCGGGCCCTGGACGGCGGGCTCCCGTGGGCTGGGGCGTTTGCGTCCACCTGTGTCTGTGGAACACTGGGGACACGGTCCTGCCTCTGTCTCTGCTGCAGACGGTCAGACCTCCTGCTGGAGGGAACCCCGGGGCTGACGTTGGCACTCACACCAAGGCTTAACCTCCATCTGTGCGAGGGCGAGGGTGAGGCCGAAGAGATGGGCCTCCGAACTCGTGTAGGCCAGAGGGCGGCGCCCACCAAGGATGATGGGAAGCCGCCCCGACGTGGGACTCAAACAAAAGATTAGCTGTTGTGCTGCTGGGAAAGGCTGTGTAAACGGTGGTTTCTCTATCGTCCTATGAGCTAAGTAAGAGTCTGGCCCGAGCAGCCAAGGCTGCAGTTTTCTGCAGCAAAAGATCGTTTCCGCGACGTTGCACGTTGGCCGCTGAGACAAGGCGTGCTGACCTGCTTTTGCAAAGGAATGAAAATGGACAGCTGTTCTTAACTGGCTGAGGGCCCAGACACACGGGCAGGGACGTTTGAGAGATCAGGTGGTGGCTGTCCTTCGACAAAGGAGGGGAAATTATAACGCTGGCCGAAAGGAAGTGGGGGTCAAAGGACAGGAAAGATGGAAACAGCAATTCACCCCTCGGATCTCAGACAATCATTTGCTAAAGACCAGCTGGAAGAAAGTGATACTAAGTAATTGCTTAAAAAAAAAAACAAAACCCAAAAAACCCCCCAAAAAAACCCCAGGAGAGAATCCAGAGATTCTGGGTGACTTTAGAGAACGTCTGGACGAGTTAGTGAGATTCATTCCTGGGGTGTTCTGGGGTGGCGGTGGTTCTGCTGATGTTACGTACTAGGTATTTGACTGTTCTGACACTGCATACAGGCAGGACTCTGCCCTTCAGAGGACCAGTTTCTGGGTCTGTTAAAATATACAGCTTAAATGCTTAATGACCCGAACTAGAATGCCTGACTTGGCAAGTGATTTCGTGTAGAAGACTCCGCAAGGAAACCTGTCTCTACTTGGCCCTGTGCCGGGGGCTGTGGGGGGAAATCGTGCGGCCTCTGGCCCCAAGGCCTCTTGGTTTTCCCCCAAACAGCCTCCTCGCACCTGGATCCCCATGTGGGTCCACGGGACCACAAATATGGCGACAGGTAAGGGAGGTCTTATCGGTGTGTGTTCCTTCCCCGAGCCGGGAGAAACAGCTACGGGCTAGTGCTATAGTCTCTCCCTCCAACTCTTCCGCAGGCTCTTTGCTCTGATTCTAGGGCAAGACAATGTTCATTTTCCTTTGTCTCATACTAAAGGAAAAAAAAACGATTAGTAGGGTTGCCAAAGGATTCGTTTTAAATAGGGCTTAAGCACTCGACTTTTCAGAACTTCGGGTGAAAGCAGGTGCCAGGCAGGACAGGGCATTCATTCCAGGGGTGCTCTCTCAGCCTCCCCATTAGGGGCAGGAGCTGCTGTGTGTCACTGCCTACAGATCTTACAGCTCTGGGGGGCAGCTACCCCAGACCATTAGAAATGCCATCCTTAAGGCCAGGAGTACAAGGTCTGGACACTGCTGTCTTTAGAAAAATCTAACGGACAGCTAAGATTAAGAACCACTGGCCCAAAGCCTCAACTTAACTATAACAGAACAACCACGAGGTCATGTTAAGAAATTATTAAGAAATTATTCACTGCCCTTGGCAGGAGCTGGTTTGGAGACAGCATCCAGCGGCCCCTGTACATATCCTGGGCCTCAGACACTAAGCTGTGAATATCCCAGGCTCTCTGGAGAGGAGAGAGAAGGGGGCCCGGGAAGCTCCCTCCCACCCACGGGGACTCTGCACGCCGACCATCCTTGACCTTGGCTCTCGAGCCAGCTGGCCTCTGGAGCTCCCACTTGGTGGTCCTGATGGTGGCCTCGCTGTGCACCACCTGGGGGGCCCTCCCCGTCTGTAAGATCTCCAGGAGGGTGGACTTGCCCTGGCGAGGAGGACCCACGATGATCATTTTCATCAGCTTGCACTTCTCTGCTTTCCGCAGCTGAGCGCGCAGGTAAGACAACATCGCTTTGGGGCCTATGCGAAATCACAGAGCGGGGAATGTAGACGCTGCTGACATACGGACGAGAACATGCTCATAGCTCTTGGGAAACAAAATCCCGTCTTGAAGGAACACTTCCCATGTGTTCTAATGGGGGAAGTGGAGAGGGCGATTGGGTCGGATGGGGGGAAGCTGCGGTCATAATTACCCCAAAAGTGGAGTCCAAAAGTCAAGGACCTAAAAACAAGATTCTTCCTGCCCAGAGAATCACAGATAGCTTTATCATATAGTTAACTGCACTACGATGGTGCTTAGCAATGATCAGTTTCCGGGTAATCTCACAGCACCTGCCCAATCACAGAGCCCAAGTTGCTTCCAGCCCAGGTCCTTAACGACTGGACTTGAGTCCTCTTTCCCTGGGGCAGGGGGGCGGTGGGGAGAGGGCTGGTTGTCTCGGAAGCCCTACCTTCTTTTTTGATCTCCGTGGGCACGTTGCTGATGTTCAGGTCTTCGATGTCCAACTGCCAGAGGTTGCTTAGCTGTCCCAGCTCAGAAGGGAGCTCGCGGAGGCCAGGATTGCTGAGGGCACACACACACCGTGGGAGGACACAAAGAAACACACATACGCACGCACGCAGCAGCCTGCCAGCCTCTGGGGCCTGCACCCCAAGCCCAACATCTCAGGCCCTGCTTTCGCGCGTTCCATTGAGAGAGCAATTCCCAAAGCCTTTCTCGCTGGAAGGCCAGCTCTGTCTTCTGCAGAGCCCCGTGGCTTAGAACTAGATTTCCTCCCCCAACGTCCTCTGTCTTCTATTTATTACGATGCCATAAAGATTATTAGCATCTCTTCTCAAAAAGGCAATGTAGGGGCGCCTGGGTGGCACAGCGGTTAAGCGTCTGCCTTCGGCTCAGGGCGTGATCCCGGCGTTACGGGATCGAGCCCCACATCAGGCTCCTCCGCTGGGAGCCTGCTTCTTCCTCTCCCACTCCCCCTGCCTGTGTTCCTTCTCTCACTGGCTGTCTCTATCTCTGTCAAATAAATAAATAAAATCTTAAAAAAAAAAAAAAAGGCAATGTAAACAAATTATTTTGTATTTTCATTGTTTCGCACACTGCACCCCCACAGTGCCTGGCAGTAGGTATTCAATAAATAGAAGGATGGGTGGCTGAGCAGTTCTCATTAGGACTGAGCACAGCAGCACGCAGGGCATCACGGCATCGCGGCCCCTGCCTTCCCCTCTTCCCACCACTTGGACTAAGCCCCATTCTGAACGTCCCCCCGCTGCCTCCCGGTACATAGATGGTTTCTTTCCCCCGGTGTCTGTGTCCTCTGACGGGTTCCAGAGGACAGTCTGCCTCCCTGTGCCAGCCGAGTACTCACTTTCCCAGGTAGAGTTCTGATAAGCTCTTCAGGAGGCAAACCGAGGGAGGGACGGCATCCAGGTGATTGTCGTTCAGACAAAGGACTTCCAAAGACTCACTTAGGAAGGCTGGGAATTCCAGCACACCCGCTGTGAAGAAATGGCCAAGACCGGATGTTTGCCGATGATTCCGGACCATGATGTCCTCCGGGTGCAGAAGCTGGTGCAGCCTCCAGACAGCATTTTGGCAAGTCGACCTGAGCAAGGTGCTCATCTTCCTGACCTAGGGATTCTAATTCTAGGGGATGGTCCTACAGGCAACCTCGCACGCGTGTGGCAAGGATGTGAGGGCAGCACATTCCATGCACACTGTTCGGAACAGCAAAGACCGAAGACAGCCTACATGCCACCCCCCGCCCCCCACAGGGAAGTGGCTGATGAATAACAGGATAATATCCAGCTCTTGCAAAAACGGGGCAGGTCTACAGTACGGGTAGGAAGTGATACTCAAGAGCTATTTGTGAACTGAAAACGGGTGTGTGCGGGCATGTGAGCAAATACACACCCCGTGCATGTATGTGTGTGTGTTTCATGTATGTGTGCCATAATGCAGACAGATGCTTCGAGATGCTGTTTACGTGCAGGCCACGCACGCACACAGGTGCATGATGTTATAGGTGTGTGCACACACACCACACGTGTATGCACGTTACAGGCACGCGGATACACACAGGCCCATAGGCACATACACGTTATACATGTATGTTAGACACAAACATAATCGTTACTGGAGACACATCAAATTCCACCCTCGTCTCTGGGGAAGGGAATTCCTAGGAGATTGGATATTCATTCCACACCATTTGACACTGTTCAAAAATTCTGCTTACCATGGACATGTTTTCTTCAATTAAAAAAAAACCAATCCATTACAAAATAATACAACGAGCTTGGTTTTTATGCTTCCTGAGAAGCATCTCTGAAAAACCAACCAACTCTCTAGTATTTAAGCGACTTCGTTAATGAGGCTAATTATGAGATACCCATTAAGAGCATGTTGCCTGTGTTCCTTCCACGGGCACCGGAGTGTGGGAGCTGAGAGTGACTGCGGCCCGGAGCTTGGACTCGTGCACTGATGGGGATCAGAGTCTCAGATTTCAGTAAAATCTCCAAAGTGCCTTATCCTCCCTGGTAAAGGGGGGCGGGGAGCAGGACTCCACACCCCCGCAAGGGCCCCTTTCAGCTCCCGCTCCCAGAACTCAAGATAAAAGACGGCCCCAAAGCCCTCTCCTCCGGCCCTCTGCCAGCCCAGCGAGATAGAGAAGCCAGGAATCTTTTGTTGGGCTGGAGTGACTTTCCTGTCCTTGATCACAACTTCCTCCCTTCCCTCTGGCTCTTCTCCACATGTGTCGCCTGTAGTATCGATGTAATGGGGTAACCTGACATCAGAGAATGTTCCGGGACAGACGATAACGGAATCCTGGAATCTGTGCCTGGAAAACCAGCCCAGCTGGCCCCCATGGGAAGGGGACTCAGTGCAGTGCCTCCTTGAGGGTAAGAAAGGTGCAACACTTATAAGGACGGCTTTGAACCTAAGAAAAACGCTCAACGGGACTTTTTTTTTCCCTCCCAATGAAAAAGAATGACTCCCTTTAGCCGGCCCTGACGCACACTGAAAGAACACACGCGGGAAGAAAGAAAGGCTCACTTTCTTCCCCGAGAACATGTTCAGAACACCTGGCCTCTATGCTTTCTGATTTTCAAGTCCTACGTCGGTGTTTATGAAGGAATTACCACGGCAGAGGCAGCACCTGTCACAGAGCTCCTGGCCCCGCGCAGACACGGCCGGCGAGAGCACAGCCCGAGGTATTTATGAACTGTAATTATTCCTAAGTTATTTATGACTCTGCTGGTCTGAATTTTACCGTAAAAACGGCTGTCCAAATTATTTTTGGACGAGGCCCCCGCACAAATAGGACTACTTGAATGTACATAAATCTCCTTGGAATTTTACTATCCCTCTGCAAACAAGTTAGCTTTTATAGATAATTCCTTACCCCAGGATCAACAGCCCCCAGAGAATAACCCCCACAGAGGAAGAATTTGCAATGGGTCTCCTTCTTTTCATTCAGGGGTGGGCCTCAACTTTCCCGAGGAGACGAAATTAACAAACTCAAGAGCCCTTTGTCCTGTGCCAATGTCCTGTGCTCCCTCGACCTCTGCAGGGAAACTTCCAAAGGGTGTGGCCTCCTCGCCTCACTCCCCAGACGGGCTCCCGCGGGCCACCGGCAAAGCCGTTTTCCAGAACACGAGTACACGCTCCTGTTGTGTTTTTCGTGGCGTGCCTTTGGCCTTGCACTCTGGCGGCTTCACAAGGGAGTGTCTGGTCCCAGTGAGTGTTGGGCCCTACATCCTCTTGCCCTTGTGCATTTCTAGGCTGGAGACACCTTTCTCACCCACTCAAGTGCGCGAAGCTCAGTCCGCAGCAAGGGAAGCCTGCCCAAGATCCATCCCAGCTACACTTTTCACGGATATTATACTGTTTGGGCATTAATGAGAAGAGAGTGTTTGTCTGTCCTTCCTTCCAAGTGAAATCCCTACGTCTGGACTCAATTTCCAAAGTCCTAAGGCCCCTGCATTTTAAAAAGGATGAGTTAGGAAACTCCTTATTGTATGTCCCCATTAGTGTGGTTTGGGGCCTTCTCATTTGTTTCTGGGCCACTTGGACTTCCTTTTCTGCAAACTGTTTATATCCATTGCCCTCCCCCTTTTTTTTTTTTTTCCAATTGAGTTGTCCTTTTCAAAAAAATTAATTTGTAAGCAGTCTTTGTATATGAGGGACTTAAGCCAATTTATGTCGCAATGATTTGCATTGAGAATATTTCTTCTCAGTCTGTTTGCATTATAACTTGGTTTATGATGCCTTTTACCGAACAAAGCTTTTCAATTTTTACGAAGCCCAAGGTTTCGGTCTTTTTCTAGCGACTTCTAGATTTCCCATCTAGTTTTTAAAGGACTTCTCCATCCCTCAATTTTAACTATATTCTCTTAAATGTTTATTGTTTTCTTTTTCTTTTATGTTGAAATCTGAAATCCACATGGAGACTTTTGTAGTTAATGTAAGCAGGGTATCCAGTGCTGTGATTTTCCCCTTCTAACTGGACAGGCAGGTAACAATAAAACATGTTTCCCTCACTAAATTGAAATGCCACCTGTGTCATATACTAAATTCCTATTATTTCCTTAGGTCTGTTCCACTGATGACGTGTTCCTTTTTAATCACATGTAAACACACACACTCATACATGACTGATACATATGTATGTCGTATGTATATTTACACACATACCAGTTCACTAAAAAGTGTAACAGGTGGACAAACTATTTAGGTCATCTCCTGCAAATGTGTCCTGGCCTCTGGCATTTCTCGTCCCCATCTTACACCATCTGTCCTAAAACAGCGCTGGCCAACATACTCTGAGCCAAAGAAGAATGTTCTGTTACATTGAGAATGACCTAAATATTGGTTCCTGTTCTTCGGGACAGCATCCTGACGGATATTTGTGTGAGCATAGCTGGCTTTAGAAGTCTTAGCTTTCAGGTGAAAAAAGAGGGCTGGCTGAGGAACTGGAGGGACAGGTCCACACCTTCCCCCCATACCTCCCAGAGGACGATGAATGAGAAGAATTTATTTTCCTAGAATGCTGTCTGCTGAGCTGGCCAGGCTGTAAGACCAGTAAGAATGCTCTAGGAACAGTTGTTTCTGATGAGTTTGGGCGAAGACCCAAGCCCCTCCAGAATCTCAGCTGGCCAGGACAGTGGGGGCTGTGTTCCCATGTGGTCTTCACCAGACGCTACAGTGTGGCAGTGAGGACTTCACGGTGCTACCCTTCCCAACCTTGGGGCTGGGGTCCCACACTGTTGGCCTGAAACCTGGTTCTGTCACTGAGCAACCACGTGACCTGGGCAAGTCAGTCAGCCCCTGTGCTGCAGACTGAATTGTGTCCCCTCCCTCCCTTACACGTCGAGGCCCTAACCCCAACATGATGGTATTTGGAGCTGGAGCCTTTGGGAGGTGATCAGGTTTAGCTGAGGTCATGAAGGTAGGGTCTCCATGGTGGGATTAGTGCCCTTATAAGAAGAGATACCAGAAAGCTTGCTCCGTCTGTCTGTCTGTCTCCGAGAACACAAGAAGACCCTTACACGGAGCCTGACTGCAGACTTCCAGCCTCCAGAACTGTGAGCGCATACATCTCTATCGTCTCAGCCGCCCAGTCTGTGGTGCTTTGTTACGGGAGCCTGAGCTGCCTGCAAGCCCATGGGAGCCTCAGCTTCCTCACCTGCACAATGGGGAACCCAAGCCTTACCCCATGCCGTGAGCCTTACAGAAAGGCACTACTGGGGTACCGTCCCTAGGGAGGTGCTCACTCAACGGCAGAGCCATCCACACAATAGCTACCAGTCTCATCGAATGCAAGCAAAGAAGAGGGCTTCAGGATACTTGCAGGCCAAACCCCTCTGATGAGCAAGGGGCACAGGGCGCGCCCAGGTTTTTCGGGGAAAGCCGCATGCAAGGGCGACCCCCGGTGGTGGAGCAAGGAACTGCCCGCCCGGCTGTCTCATCGGCCCCCACGGACACACACACACCTGTCTCGGTCCCAGAACGCTGGCGCCCTCTGGTGGTGAAAAAGGAAATACGCTTTGTTTTCAGTCCGTCTTCATTTCTGCAGGGGCAAAAAAAAAGTCACATTTTGAGGACAGCAGGACAATTTTTGCTGTGACTATATAAGGCCGAGCCATGCGGAGATAAGGAAGAACATTCCATCAGCAGGGTGTTTGGGCCTCCTGCAGCTACTATGTAAGCACCCATAGCTCCTGCCTGCTAACTGCACTGCTTACGCTCAGAAGTCTTTGGGGAAAAAAATGTCCAGGGGAGGTGATGACCAATGGTGGCATTACCAATGGTGATGTCCATTCTTGAGCTTTTCCATTTCAGGCAGGTGTGAGCATTTCTGTGCCTGGCAAGAAGGCCCATTTCAGTGTGACATGGAGAGTGATTCCATATCACACACTCTCACCTGGGGTGGGGGTGGGGGTTCTCTTTTGGGGGGTCAAGTCCTGCGAAGAAGTGGCCTTCAGCAAGTGAAATAGAGAGGCTGGTCTCCAGGACCCCCCCAAGAGCCAGCTGTGCTCATCCCCAGATTTTCATCTTTTTTTTTTTTTTAAAGATTTTATTTATTTATTTGACAGAGACAGCCAGCGAGAGAGGGAACACAAGCAGGGGGAATGGGAGAGGAAGAAGCAGGCTCCTAGCGGAGGAGCCTGATGTGGGGCTCGATCCCAGAACGCTGGGATCACGCCCTGAGCTGAAGGCAGACGCTTAACGACTGTGCCACCCAGGCACCCCCAGATTTTCATCTTTCATTAGAAGGCTTTGGGAGTGATTTTTATTCAATGGATGTGCATTTGGGTTAGTGATTGGCCAAAACCTTGGAAAAGAATGACAGGTGAAGCTGATGTGAGAAGATCCTCCAGGAGCCTTTAAAAATTAGAAATGGGAGGACACTGTTATGGGTGAATCGTGCCCCCCTTTCTAATTTAGGTTTTGAAGTCTTTTTTTTTTTTTTAAGATTTTATTTATTTATTTGTCAGAGAGAGAGAGAGCACAAGCAGGGGGAGCTACAGGCAGAGGGAGAAGCAGGCTCCCCGCCGAGCAGGGAGCCCGATATGGAACTTGATCCCAGGACCCTGGGATCGTGACCTGAACCAAAGGCAGACAGACACTTGACCGACTGAGCCACCCAGGCACCCCTATGTTTTGAAGTCCTAACCCCCAGGACCGCCGAATGTGACTGTATTTGGAGGTGGGGTCTTTAAAGAGGTAAACAAGTGAAAATGAGGTCATATGAGTGGACTGTAAGCCACTCTGACCGGTGTCCTTCTAAGGAGAGATTCGGACACAGACACGCACAGAGGGAGACCATGTAAGGCACAGGGCAGAGGGGATGCAAGCCCAGGGGAGAGGCCTCGGGCACCTTAACCTCAGACTCCCCACCTGCAGAAGTGTGGGGGGACTAGTGTCTCTTGTTCAAGCCTGTGGTACTTGTTATGGCAGCCCTAGCCAACCGACAGAGACACCAACCCACGGGGCTGCGGGACTGTGGTCACACATGCATTTCAGAACTTGCCGGGGTAAAGAGCCCCCATGCTTACTTGCCAAATTGGTTTCTGGAGAGATCCAGGGTTTTGAGCTGTCTGCAGGTCCACTTCTCTGGAGGTGGCAGTGCCATGAGCTGGTTTCCCTGTAACCTCAGGAACATGAGAGCCTGGAGGGAAAGAGAGAGGGAGAGGCAGAGACACCGTCAAACACCACAGGGTGGAGAGACGGAGGAGAAGGGTCAGCTCCCTGACCAAACGCAGGGAAATGATGATAATCGGTTCACCTTCCCGAAGGTTCCAATAGTGTCGGGCTCAGTAGCCTCTTAGAACTCGCGAAATTATACCCAGTGCGGCAAACAGGACCGTCTGTACACGAGCCTTCCCCCCAGATCAATGGGAGGCAGTTATTCCAGAAGGAAAGGAATCCAAGTACGTCTCAGAGTGACAATTATTCATGGGCCTGTCTGTGGAGCAGTGGCCCAGGCATCACACGGCAGGGGAGGGGCTGCAGCACACTGCGGGGCGCCCCTGCCTCCCGTGACCTCCTCAGGTGATGCCCTATACAGGGGCAGGGTGGCGGGACACCATCAAGAATTTCCCTCTTGATCTGCTGCTTCTGGGCTTGGTGGGAACAAGAAAGCCCAGCTGGCATGCTGCTGGGGTGGAATGAGGAAACCGACTCAGAACGGGGACTAAACTAATGGCCGGGGTGCCCCTGAGGGTAGCAGTGACCTACACCCTCACCTACCAGGGCGCCCCTTGAAGTGTGCACACCCTGGGGCCTGAGACTTAATGGCCCGCGCTCCTGAGAACACACAGATGGAAGGTACCTTCTTGGCCCTTTAGGGGTCCCTGAACATGAGGGGAAGCTGCACTTCTCCCTGCATGAGAACCTGTGGGGGCCCAGGAGGCTGGCGTGGCAGGACCGCGGGCCAAGGCCTGTGCGCTCTGCCCGGGGCTGCCCCAGTGCCTTCAGCCAACACTGGTCAGGCCCCGATCTGGGGCTGGCCCTCGGTGCCAAGAGATGAATATAAGCTGTGCTCTGCTTAAGGGGCTCCCGTTCGAGTGGGGAAAACAGAGACAGATCGGCAAACCACCGAAGACAAGAGAGAAGCCCCATGTGGGGGGAGTCGGGGGGACACGGGACTCTGGCAAAAGGCACTTTCTTGAGTTCACATCCAAAAAAGCTTCTGACCCCCAGCAATTCCAGTCCTGCCACATTTGCACACTGGTAGGCCTTGACAGGGGGCACCCAGGGGCCCAGAAGGACAGAGGCCAGTGGCGGCCAGACAGAGGGCTGCTGGGCTGTGCTTACACTCTTCAACATCGAAGAGTCCTTGAGGATAAAAACCCATGCTTTCCCTTCCCTTCACAGAGCTGTTTTCATTTTGCTCACTTCCTCCCAATCTTCGCTCATAAACACGCACATTTTTGACAACTGAACTTTTTTTTTTTTTTTTTTTTGGTCTCAGAAGCTCAGGAGAAGACTACAGATTGTACTGCAACGTGGACTGATTTCCTCACAAAAGCCAAAAATGAGAAAGAGAGGGCGATCAGACTTACATCAAGCTGGAAAAGCCCCAGGGGAACTTCCTTGAGAGCGTTTTCTGAGAAATCCACATCCCTCAGGTGGTTTTTCCAAAAGAGAGCCATCTTGTCTGGTAGAGATTCCAGAGCATTTTTGGATGCTTTACAACATTTCTAGGAGTTTGACGAGAAAGCGAATGAGATATTAATTAGCTTTTTAAGTGCAGTGGTGCTTTTGAGAAAGACCGTTTCCAAATCTGATGTGAAAAATCAGAACTCGACAGTAGGGCTCTGTCGTAAATACAACTCGGTGAAGAGCCTACAAACTGTCATTGTCCCGTGTTCCTGTCCTTGCTCCAAGGAAGGGACGGGAATGGTTTCCTGAGGGAGACAAAGGGGGCTCATGCTCCTATCCCTTCATTCCAGAACATCTGGCCCATCGTCCTCGGGAATAACGGCATCATTCAGGACCAAGCTCTAGGGATGAGCCGGTTTCCCACACACACATATGTTTAAACCAGAATGAGAATGCTCGCGATGGAGAATTTCTTGGTTTGAAACCAACAGCAATAAAACATAAACATTCTTTACGCTGGTCCATCTGTTTTAACACTCAAACTTCCCCAGGAACAAAAACGCCATTTAATTGGCAGTGTGGTGGACGTGGATTCTTCTTCTTCTCTTCTTTGTTCTTATTTCACAGCTAGTTGAAAGGAACCATGCCTCACTTTCGGGCAGAACTCCTCCTATGCCAGACGTGCACGCTGTAACGGTGGAAAGTTCTATGGGCGTTACGGCACAGATCTCAAGCCGGAGTCGGGGTGGAGGGTGGGGGAGGGGAAGGGGCTGGCTTTCAGGTGAGTCACCTGAGACACTCAGTGGCAGGATGCTGAGAGACACCGCTCAAGGGCATTGCTGCTACCCAGCCTGGTCACCGAGGGGAGGAAGTAAGACAGAGCCCTGACCAGAGCTCTGGTTCACGTGAGAGGCGGGGCTGACCGGCCTTTCGTGATTTCCGGTACAATACTCACCAAAGGGCAGGCCCAGGCACCTGGAAACACCTTCAGGTTATTTCTGGAGACATTCAGAGAACTTAGTGACTTGAAGCAATGAAGGAAAAGTGCAGGTAGTTCTGTCAATCTATTGTCAGAAATGTCAAGCTCCTGTAGCTTCCGCAAACCGATCCAGTTAGTGGCTAGGGAGAGAGAGAATAATAAACTGGTAAAAAGATGGCTGTCAAGAACAAAATGACAAATTAGGTCAGGTTGTCGATGATACAACATACCACCTTCTTCTTCAAACAATTTTTCTAAGTAATTTTTGGAAGCTGTCAGTTTTTGAAGTTTCGAGAGGTGCAGGAATCCCGGTGGGAGGTGGGGCAATTTGTTGCTGGAAATGTCAATCTCGAGGAGCCTGCGGTTGGGGAAGGAGGCAGTCAAGGCATCAGAAGAAAGAGGAAAAGCTTCACTGTTACATGTTTCTCTGTAGGCGTATTTCTCTCTTCCCCTCGCGCAAAGCTGAAGACCGTGCGTGGAAAACGTCTCAATAGGACTTCTATTCATCACATTAACCGTCACCATGTCCCGTGTAGACAAAGAAAATCCAACATCTCTTTGGTGGGCCCTGGACTCACTGACCAGTAGGGATGCAAACCTTTCTCAATATATGATAGCAAAGTCAGCTGGTGTCTTGGAAGCTGCTGGAAGGCCACAGGGCCGTGCTTCGAGCCGTCTGGACCCCCGAGTCTGGCCCTGGCTAAAGACCCCCACTCAGAAGGCACTTGTCCTTGAAATGTTTGTGTGGCACCTTCCTCCCCGTGGCTTACATCTGACCCTATGCTCTTAGGAACATTCTCTCTTACTTCGCTCTAAGTGAAGCCTTAGCTTTTGAAATCAGCCCAAATCCTTTGTAGAGTGAGGATTGCGCACGTCAGTGAGGGTAAGCCTTCCCCCTTCCCATGCAGCCTCAGGGGGAAGGCTCAGGCCTCCTCCCAGGGCCTCCTGAAAAAGGAGACCAGGAGCGGCCCTGCCATGCCCCTGCTGCCAGAGCGTGGTAGGGGTAACTGTGCCTGTGAGGCCCCTCCCACTTTCCCTGGGAGGTCAAATAAAACCGGGCGCCCCCGGGTCTCACTGCTTCCCCCAGCCAGGAAGCGTCCAGCCTTCTCGGGTTTCTGTCTGCTGGACCAGGACCGGACATCTCGGGCGAGCAGCCTACATGGCCACCATGCGCAGTGTAAGGTGGGCCAGACAACCCCCCCCCCAGACTTCTCTGCGTTCCCCTTGAAAGAAGGGGGACTGTATTCCTCAGAACTGTGTAAGGGCAGGCAGAATTTCTGTCCTTTTACGGAGAAGTGGTTTTCAAAACCACAAACTCCAATGAAGGAGTACGTAGGGGGAGGAGGACTGGGGGAGGGGGGTGGCGCTGGGTACAGAGGTCCCCGTGTACACCCCGAGGGGCCCGCGTGGGGCGAGTGCTCACCTGGAGCAGATGATTTCGTCCGATGACTGCACGGCCGGCAGCTCCCCCAGGTGGTTCTTGGAGAGGTTCAGCTTCCGGAGGTTGATGAGTCCCCAGGGGATGACAGAGGGGAGGGAAGCCAGGCAGTTGGCAGAAAGGTCCAGCTCCGTGATCTGGCAGGAGATGTCTATGAGCCAGTCTAGATCCACCCAGGGCAACTTGAGGTGGGACCATTTCACACGAAGAGCCTGGGTTTGGAGAAAGGGGAAAAGCACCCTCAGGCGGTGAGCCCAGGGGCCAATGACGGCTTGGAATAGAGCAATGATTTATTGGGCCTCGAGTCTGTCTGTCCGTCTCAGCTGGAGTCCCAGGGTGTCAGGACTGTGGCCAACTTGTGGCTGGCACTGAGGGGTATCTGCATCTCACAGGTGATCTCCCACCCCACTCTCCAGCCTCTAAGGGGAGCCCGTGGGCGGGGGGCGGGGGGGGGTGAGTGTTCCTTCTTCCAGGGCCTGCTCTGTGCAGAGGACTCCACCCACGCTTGGGGGAGTCTCCCCAGACTGGAGCAGAAGGCTGAAGACCAAACCTGGGTCTCCTGACCTCCCTTCAGGGGTCTCACCCTGTGATGAGAGCTGCCACCGCCTGCAACAGGCCAGGCCCCACACTGGGTGCTTTGTGGATGGGCTGCTCCCGGAGTGAGAAATATATACAGACAATGGCCAGGCCATACATAAAAAACCAGAACTTTGACACTCCACCTGTAGCTACCTGCCTGGGAAACTAACCCCCTTCTCTATAATAACCAGCCCACGAAGCCAGCCTGCTCTAAGCCAGACTTGCAGGGAGCCTCACTGCCACTAGTATCAATCCAGTAACTTCTGTAACAATCAGCCCCAAATGGCCAGGACTTGATGAATCGTGGAGAGCTTCCCCAGTCTATATCCACGTCCCACTTAAATCAACCAGAGAAAGCCAAAGTGCTCCCCCAGCCAATCATGCAGTACTCCCCATTTCTCGTGAGCTGCCTCCAGCTTCCCTATCAACAGTGGGGGCACACCAGAGGCTTTCCCTTTCTCCCACGATAAAGCTTTCCCACTCCTCAGCCAAAACGCAAGTGAAGGTAGCTAACTCCCTTGCTACAGCAAACTTGGAATAAATCGCCTTTGCTTTTCTCGTTTGGCTGGCCTTTGCTTACTTCCACAAGAGGGAGTCAGAAAGGCCAGCTGCTTGCTGGGGTGTGGTGGTTAAATACACACGAGCAGAGTTTTTCTTTTTTTTTTTTTTTCTGGATCATCAAAGAATTTGGGGCTCGATTCGGTTTCTGGGCGGAGGAAATCAACTTTTTGGCTTGTTTCTCCAAAGCAACTGGAAGTCCGTATGAGAACATTAGAGAAGCAAAAAATCAGTGCTCGGCCAACAGGAAAATGTTACCAACCAAGCCGATGGCGGGAAAGACCAGTAAATGGGGTAAGCTCCCTTTCAAAATTGGCAGCAGCAGACAGACGTCCTCACATGGCCACTAGATGGCGATGTGTGTCTGGTCTTTATCTCCTTAGTCCTGGGGCCAGGGTTGGAAAGGGCGGGTCTATGACACCCTTCCAAAGTTCTCGTCTTTGACCCAGGGATGAAGGACTCGGTCTTGTCTCTCCATTCACCTGCATAAGGAGGGGCAGGTGATGGTCTGCTGGATTTGGGGTCAAGAGAATGGATTTTTAAAAAAAGACAAGTAAGTCCCTCTATTGCTGTTTCTCTTGTCATTACTGTTTCCCCCACACTTTTTTATTTTGAAAAATTTCAGACCTGCAGAAGAGCTGACCTTGGACCGTGAACACGCATGAAATGCCCTTCACCTAGATTCCATTGTTAATCCGAAGCCACATTTGCTTTCTCTCCTTTCCCTCCATATACACTTTTCATTTTTGTTAAAGATTTAGTTATCTTAGAGGGGGAGGGGCAGAGGGAAAGGAAGAGAGAGAGTCCCAAGCAGACTCCACCGCTGGGCGGGGAGACCAATGCGGGGCTCGATACCATGACCCAAGAGATCATGACCTGAGCCCAAACCAAAAGTCGGACGCTTAACCGGCTGCACCACCCCGGTGTCCCACCCTTCTTCATTTTTTGCTGAATCATTTCCAAGTAAATTATAGCCATCGTGGCACTTCACCCCTAAACACTTCAACAGGTGTCTCTGCAGAACGAGAATATTTTCCTACGTGACCACCATATATTGATCATTTTCAAGAAACGAAATCAATACAATATCATCAGATCTATATTCATAGTCCCAGTTCTCCCAGAAGTGTCTTCCATAATTATTTTGTGTCCTGATCCGGGATGCCATCAGGAATCACACACTGCCTTTTGTTGTCGTGTCCCTCTACTTTTCTTTAATCTAGATTAGTCCCCATGGCTTCTTATAGATTTTCCAATGTTGGCATTGTAATTTTTCAAGTCCTTCCAGCTGTCTCGTAGATTACCCCATAATCTGAATTGACTCAATTGTTTCCCCTCCTGTTCAGATTCAAGGTCAGCATTTTTGTCAAACGTCTCAGACAACGATGAGTCCTCTCAACTGGACGTCACCAGAGGGCACCTGCTGGCAGGTTAGTCTACTACCCGTGATGCCAAGTCTGCTCTGTTGAAGGGAGTGTCCATCAGACCCCTTTTATAAAGGTGCATTTTACTCTTTGTGATTCGTAAGCCATCTGTGGAGTGATGTTCTGAGACTAGTGAATATCTTGTGTCCTTATGTCATTTCACCCAGTGGTTTCAGCGGCCATTGTTGATCCCAGCCTGGCTCAGTTAGTACATTGATGGTCACAAAGCAGTGATTTTTCTAAAACTACTATTCTTCCTACATTTGTTACTTGGCATTCTTCTGTACAGAAGGGGGTCTCCCTGCCCCTTTAAAGTATCACTATGGACTCACGGATTCTTTCTTTATTCAGAGTATTACAATTATTATTATCATTATGTCTTTTGCTGCTCCAGTCATCCCCAATTTGGCCAGCGGGAGTCCCATCAAAGGGGCTCCTGTGTTCCTTTGACATATCACTACCTGTTTGGGGTACTTCCTTAAAGTAAAAGAAGCAAAAGAAGATGTCCCCGTCTCCTCTGGAGCTTTCCAAGCCCCAACTCTGGACTCAGCCCTGAGTCCCTTTAGCAGAAAATGGTATTTAGAAACTAGAATCTGGGTGTTAGGCATACCCACTGCTCCCGGGGTGTCACGGCTTCTCAGCCCATTGATCCGACACATCTCTGTATTGTACACGAGTGCATTCTGATGCCTCCAATTCAAATCCAGCCACATGGGCTTCTCCCTCATCTTTCCATAATTCACAATTGCATCACCCTTCAGCTGGTTATTGTCGGTTTTCATTTGCTAAATAAGCAGTTTAAATAAGCCAGATGATGTCTAGGTCACTTCTGGACCCAGGATTCTCCCTGGCTTGTGTGCTGAGAGGGAGTGTCCTCCTGTGGGGAGCCTTGGGATCAGCATGACAGCTGACCCAGGAGCGGGCTGAGAGGAAGGTCACCGTTCCAGGGTTTGCAATGCCAAGTCAGAGAAGGCCCTCCAAGGGCCCGGCGGCCTCTTCTTCCTGGGTTTTTGGAGACACGCACCAGTCCCGGGCCTAGGACCAGACAGCTGGACACAAAGCCAAGAGGCCCAGATCGCAGCCTGACTCTCCACTCACCCTGTGTGGCCATTTCTGGTCATTCAACACCAAGTGGATTTGTCGTGGACTGACACGGCAGCCAAACGGAAGCTGAAAACGAGGCTGCTTTTGGTTTTGAATTTTAAGAACAAATCTTAGGTGTCTATTGAAAGTCTTATAAATCAAATGTCAGGACCATCAAAATTAACTTAAAAAAGCCAGCAATGACTCCGATTGTTGCTGTGACATGAACAAATGGCGGTACAAAAGGATGAGCGGAGACGTCCTGTCGGGACAATGGCAGTCTCCCTCCTGCCCCAGCCCCAGGTCTCTGGCGTGTTCTGTGAGCACAGAGCTGCAGCCTGTGATCCCGGCAGGAGCAGGGCCCGACCTCAGCAGCCCCGAGCCCCTTGTCTGCCTGACTAACTCCATGTGGGGCCTCGGGCAGGTTGTGGTAGACGTGGATATCTTCTCGGGCTCTGTCTGGCCCAACTTCCCTTCTGTGAACCTGCCTGGGTCCTCTCCTGTGCCCCAGCCAGCAGTGTGGCCGTCCAGCACCCAGCCCGTGGGCACCTCCAGTGCAGAGCCCTAACTGACGGTCCTGGATGGTCAGCAGCATGCCCCGCATACAGCAGACACTAAATAAATGTTTGCACATTGACAAGAATCAAACCATTGAGAACTGCAATCTGTCCATTCAGAGCTCCAACCTGTTCAATCATCCTAAAATGTCAAGGTCTGCTCAGAAACACTTCAGGCATCTCCCAGCCCCAGGCCGCCGGCAGCAGGGCATCCCAACTCCTTCCCTGGGGCGCCCCACACCGCCAGTCTCCCCTGCCACTTTCCAGCTTCAGGCCTCACTGTCTCCTCCCTGCCCTCTGCTTGTCCTCTGCATTCCCGCTGGCAGAGGGCTCATGGACTTCACAATTTCTTGTAGGTAGAAGCAACTGGGGGATGGGCATGCTCCCAAGAGCAGATGATTCAAGGCCAAGGGAAAAAAATGCCAATGAAATACAGAAACTGCCTGTTCATGAATGAACCACAGGGCTCAGAAAGTGGACCCAATGCTGACATTCTCTGGAAGGCTGTGTGGACCCAGGGAGTGTGGCCTCGCTGTCAGTAACTGACTGGCCCACTGGCCAGGGGGCTGCTCGGGAGCCCTGGGGCTGCCAATACTCTCCATGGAATGTGCATTGTTTGGTAATGCTTGGATACTGTGGGAAGCACAAGGTTGGTGGGCCTGGAGCTAAGAGAGCTTTCGTAAAAGTGTATTCCTGAAAACCGGCTTCGGCTTCGTTTGGATGGCGGGTGTCATGAGGTCACTCGAGGATCCGAGATTCTGCAGGCCTGGCTGGCCTCTGCCTTCATACCCTGCTCTGCCACCGCAATGGCTCTGCACCCTGCTCTGGTTCTCTCCCTTGGTATTCACAGCCCTCCTACCACCTCCTGTCTAAATCCTACTAATCCTACAAGCTTTGGTGCCAGGACCGCCTTCCTCTTCCTCCACGCGGGTCTGGGGTACCACCTGTAGCTATGTTACGGGGACCCCATCTTGCTTCATCTGGAGGGCACCGTTCTAGCAAAAGAAAATCATCAATAAGTAGAGAGTGGCTATGTGTGCCACTGAATTCGCCAGACATGGGGAAGTGGAGGAAGCAGATGCTGCCAGTTCCTAAAATGGAGAGTTCTTTTCAGGTCTAACCCCCACCAGAGTTTCTGCAGGGTGGAAATCTGTCAAACTCACGACGCCGCAGGAGAACGAGTCACAAGCAGAAGTCTGAAAACAGGATAACATACTCAGAATATAGACATCCTTGTGAAAAGATTTCTGGGCTTGGTGGTTGAAAAAAAAAAGTGTGAGATTTCTACCTGGTCTTGGGTCAGTTTGAAAACATTCATTAACAAAAGTGATTTTCCTTTCGGTGCCCAAACATTACAGGGTGTCCAAGTATTTACTAAAGCGGCAGAAGGGAAGTTAACACGTGCACAGTTAAAGCAGATGACAGGACACTTGACGTGGAAACCAGCTGGGTGAGCCCTGAAGCCCTTGTTATTTATTTGTGTTTAGCCCGGGGAAAGATCATAATAAACAAGGTTCTGAGGGCGAGAAGCCAGCGATTGCATAATGGAATCCATGTACACTGAATTGCAAAATCAAGGACAGCTGGATGCGGAGATCCCCCCCCCCCCAGTTCACCAGTGCCGAGGCTAAGGCACCCCCACTCTGGAGAAAACAGACGGAACCGCGCTCGCATTTGTCCTCAAGCACTAGCCCTCAAAATTTCGTGCAAAAGAGAAGGAAGTACTGCTCTTCCAGAGGCAGAGGGGGATGACCTAGAAACTTGTTTCCCGAGGCAGTGGTAGCGATGAGGACCGAATCAAGAAGGCCTAGATGTATTAAGGACATGGCTCGGTGCAGACAGTGATGTCTGGGGTGCTTCTGTGCACGAAAGTCCTCCTTTCGTGGGGGCTGCGGTCCAGGAGGGCGATTACCTGCCCCTATACAAACCCGCTTGAAGCCACCAGACATAGACTATCCCAGTGAAAGAGCCAGGAGGCCACACTTACATCACTTTTGCTCACTTTTATCTCAGTGCAACTCTCATTGGCCGAAGAAAGATAATTGGTAAGTGAAAGGCTGTGGTCTATGATGCTTTCAGCCTGGCTTTTAACCTTGAGAGTTGTGGGTTGGCAGGGGCTGTGTGCCTGTGCCGTGGGTTAGGTGGACAAGAGCCTCGCCAGACTGGAAGTTCAATATCACCTCCCCTTGGTCTCTATGGGGCCCACAGAGCAGAACTCATAGCTCTCCTGCCTGTGTTGCCAATTCATCCTTCCTATCGGTTGGTCCGTGTTTGACCTGTGACCTATGGTTCACTGTGTAAAAACCTTTCCTCCCTGAGGCTGTAAATCCTTTGAGGGGACCGACTAGAGCTCCGTGACATTAGGGCATGACACAAAAAGGCAGCTTACAGAATCAGTCTATTCCATCGAGACACACATGTTCAAAGGAGACGAAGGAGACAGAGAATCTCTAAAGTGTATTTGTGAATCCTTGGCCAACGTAAAACGCAAGCCTTTCTTTTCGGTGGTGAAGCAACAGTTCCTGGGATAATGGCAGAGGGTGCCGTCTCCTTATGGGGCCAGCCAGAGAGACGAGAGCCACCTTCTGACACGTGAAGGAGCAGGCCAAGCAACCAGACGGCTGGAGACACGGCAGAACCCACGGGTCGGATCTAAACAGAACGGACTTGGCAAAAAGCCCGAAGAATAAGTCAAAAGAAACCCTACAAATGAAAGTGCCTGCAAATGTTCTCCGGGAACCCAGACTGTCTGAGGAGGCCGTGGAGGACAGGGATTTGGCTGGACAAAGGATCAGCACGTTGGAGACAGCGGCTCTGTCCCAGCCTCCTCGTGCATGTGAGGGCTGCAACACACAAGACCCCAATGATCGCACGTGCCACCGTGCCTGCCACCTTGTCCCCGGCGAGAAAACCTCCACGTGAGACTTCCAAACACACCAGTTGCTCAAGTCCCTGCATTCTGGCAGGGAAAGGCTCTCAGGAAGAGATGGGACATTCAGCACGTAAAGATGAGTAGGAGACTGGACGTCTGCCCGTGCATGGGAGGTGACCGTGACCGGTGGACCCGGGCCAAGGGCAATGGAGCAGCGGCCACAAGATGGAGTTAGGGGCTGAACTGTGTTCCCCACAAAAGATATGCTGAAGCCCTAACCCTCAGTACCTCTGAATGTGACCCTCATTGGAAAGAGGGTCTTTAGAGAGATAATTAAGTTAAAATGAGATCATTAAGGTAGGTCCTCATGTAATATGACTGGTGTCCTTATGAAGAGGGGAAATTTAGTCACAAAGGCAGGTACATGGAGAGACAGGATGATGTGAAGATATGCAGGGACAAGATGGCATGTGGCTAGAGTGATGGGTCCACAAGCCAAGAACGCCAAGGCCTGCCAGCCACCACCAGAAGCTAGGGAGAGGCAAGGAAGGGCCCTTCCTTAGAGCTCAGAGGAAAGAGAACCTTGCTGCTGGCACCTTGATGTCAGACTTCTAGCCTCCAGAACTTGAGACAGTAAATCTCTGATATTTTAAGCCAACAAATTTTTGGTACTTTGTTACAATAGCACTGATACAGATGGTAACAAGTTAAATGAAGAGGAGAGAAGTCAAGACCCGAGAACCTGGAACATTCCATGGACAGAGGCCGACACATTAAAAAAGGGAAAGAAAGAAACAGATTTTTAAAGGCCAAAAGGATGCCTGTTGAGACAAATAGATTAGAAATATAGTGAACAGGTAAGGAAAAAGATAGTAAGATTGGTCATTAAATTAGCAAAAAAGCCTGTGAAGCTTCCACAGTGTACAGTGAAGTTTCAAAAACAACCTGAGAATAATTATAGGGAGTAAAGGAAGGGAGAGATAAGGAGAAAGGGGAGGTCAGCCTTCCTCTCAGACTCAGGAAGAAGATGAACTCAGTGACTTAGTTAATGAAATGACTGGATGAGAAAAAAACACGTAATCAGTGCTGAAAAAGCATGTCTACTCAAAATACTGTAAATATCAGAATTAGTCGTGGTTAGCTGCCGGTATGATTTAAGGTGAACAAACAAAAGGAAATATTACCATAGAAACCAGATCAATGGGAAATATAAGTACAAAAATAACTTACAAGCAAACCTAGGATGGCATTTTCAACAGCCAACACGGAACAGTCCGTTGCCTCCAAGGGCACGCTCAAGGTCAGACGGTAGGGAACCCCTCTGGAAATAGAGCTGTGATCACATGACGACACCGTCTCGGTGACGCTTTGCAAAGCACGCACAGACTTTCGGGCCCACTTGTTCAGCTGACCCTCACAGTAACCCTGTAAGGTCTGGCACCTTAAGAATCTCAGAGAGACAACTTGCTCAAAGGTAACAGAACCAGGATAGTAGATTCAGGCGCCTGGTGATGGTTCTGGTCCCTTCCTACCTGACCACCGTGTTCCTTCTCCGTGGCCGTGGAAAAGCTGACAGTTTCAAAGGCATTCGGAGAAAGAACCAAGTCTCCTTGATAGTAATAAAGATGCTCAAACGACCATAACCCCAAAATACGACCATGCTAAATCTCTATAAAGTTGCAACCCACGGCACAACTGATAAAAGAAAAAGTAACGCGTATTCAAGAAAAATGCCAGCAGACTATGATAGATCAAAGAACGCAAACAACGAATGGAGGAATTAGAGTGCTAGCAAGGCCATATAAAGGGGAGATCACCCCTGGGAGAGGGCAGGAGAACGAATTCTGTGTTCAAATAGATATGAACTTGCACATTTGATTAAATTCTGAGTATGACAAGAAAGTAAAGCAGAAAAAGGAACAGGAAAAAAGGGCACCGGGAGAGGCAAACATCCACTCTACGTTAGCTGAGGACAAAGGCAAAACAGAGGCAGAACCAATGAGAGAAGCAGAATTAGAAGGCGGCCAATCCTTTGAACATGAAAACATGACTTTTTTTAAAATTAATTAATTAATTAATTGTTTTTGATGCAAAGTTCGATGATTCACTAGTTGCATATAACACCCAGTGCACCATGCAATATGTGCCCTCCTTACTACCCATCACCAGCCTATCCCATTCCCCCACCCCCCTCCCCTCGGAAGCCCTCAGTTTGTTTCTCAGAGTCCATAGTCTCTCATGCTTCATTCCCCCTTCTGAAAACATGACCTTTTAAGTCAGGCTTGTGTAGGAGAGGAAAACCAAGTCACAACGGAATATATTTTTAGAACAACAAAAGTATTACAAGTAATGGAAAAGACAACACACAACCCTGACAGCAGTTGCAAATAGAAAAAGTGAAACATAATAAAGCAACCCCACCCTCCTTCGAGTAGAACGCTAAAAGAAAACAGGAAAATTAAAAACAATTAGACTAAGCAAAGAGAAACCAGAGTGAAGTCGAGACAAGGAAGTCGATAAATAAAGCCAATTCAAGGGTCTTTGAAAAAAATAATAAAGTCAATAACCAATTGACTAAATTAAAAAAAGATTTAAATGTAACTTTAATAATCGAAGAATGAAAATGACAATCCGATGACCAATGTAAAAACAGTGTTTAAGTTATGGGAGGGGTTGTCCGTGGCCACAGCTAACAGCAAACCAAATAATGATGTTGAAATACGAGATTCACTTACAAAAATAAAAATTCTCGAAGTGCCATAAAAAGAGAAAAACTAAATAATGCATATAAGACAAATAGGGAAAATAACTAGAGACCAACTCCCCTAAGGCTCCTAATTCAATATAATTCTTCTTTGGTATTTTATCCCAAAGTTTTTCTTTATTTTTATTTTTTTATTAATTTTTAAAAATTCCAGTGGAGCTAACATACAGTGTTATATGAGTTTCAGGTGTACAATATAGTAATTCAACACTTCCATACATCACCCCGTGCTCATCATGGACAAGTGCCCTCCTCTGTCCCCATCACCTATTCCCTCATCCCCCCACCCACCTCCCCTCTGCTAACCATCAGTTTGGTCTCTATAGTTAAGAATATCTGAATACCAAAAAGTGTTCAATACAACTTATCACTTTTTCTTCACTAAAATTTTTTAAAATAGATAAAGAGAGGTTTTTCCCCTTAAAAAATCATAATGCTTTTTCCCTCTGTAGTATTTCAGTCATTCCTTTTAAAAATAGGAAGCTTACAAGAAATATTCCGTCACTAGTTCCAAGTTAATTTTGCCAACATCTATTTGAGAGAGAGAAAAAAAAAAGCAGGAAATAAAATGTCTGCAGTTAACTAAACTACTTAGCTTACTGTTGAGAGAACCTTCAGTTTCTTCAACTTTTATTTATTTATTTATTTATTTATTTATTTATTTATTTTTTAAAGATTTTATTTATTTATTTGACAGACAGAGACACAGCCAGCGAGAGAGGGAACACAGGCAGGGGGAGTGGGAGAGGAAGACGCAGGCTCCCAGCATAGGAGCCTGATGCGGGGCTCGATCCCAGAGCGCTGGGATCATGCCCTGAGCTGAAGGCAGCCGCTTAACGACTGAGCCATGCAGCGCCCCTCAACTTTTAAATAAAGACAAAAATTTCTACCTTACAGGACTGTATAGGTGATTAAAGTAGTGAGCAAAGTTTTGTCAGCTATGAAGTCTTACACAAATGGGAGATTTACTGCATATATAAAGTTTCAAACATCCATCCGTCCGTCCGTCCATCCATCCATGAATTCATCCATTGGATGCCACCATCTAATCATCCTGCTCCAGCCCTACACTGTGGGGGTGGGGGGTGTCAAACAAAGGGTAAACAAACTTGGCTAAATCCCCTGCTTTTCAGAAGCTTTCTTTCAAATGGGGGAATTGACATTAGATGAGCATGTCATCCAGTCAACCTCGAACTTTGTTAAGTGCTATAAATAAGATATACAGGAAGCTGTGGGAGATATAAGGGGGATCTGACCAGGCCTGTGGGTCAAGGAAGGCTTCCTGAGGATGTTGTGTGGGGTTCAGATTTGCAGGGAGTCCTGGGTCAAGGAGCAGGGGTGTGCCGAATGCTTAGGAGATAGGCATGCTTCTTCCTGGCTCTGTGCCGTCCACCCTGAAGCTATAGCACGGATGGGACAGTTTCCTCCTTCAGCTGGACATTTCTGTTTCCTTCCCCTAATTTCTTCTTCTTCTTTTAAAGATTTTATTTATTTATTTGACACAGAGAGAGAGAGAGAGAGAGCGCGAGAGCGTGAGAGCGAGTGCACAAGCAGGGGGAGCAGCAGAGGGAGCTGCACAGGGAGAGGGAGAAGCAGGTTCCCCACCCTGGGATCATGACCTGAGCCAAAGGCAGACGCTTAACCCACTGAGCCACCCAGACGTCCCTCCCCTAATTTCTTCTTATTACAATTAACAGTGCTTTGACCATGTTTGTGGGAATTGCTTTTTGTCCTTTCAAATTACGTTCTAGAAGTATCTCTCAGAAAGGAAATACCACATTCAGAACAGTTCCCTGGGAGGAAAGAGTTTTATGGCTTTTGTCACATGATGCCAATTACTTTCCATACATATGGAGCAGACTGACAGCGGCCCCAGGAAGGCATTGGTGTGCCCATTTCTCTACCACCTGCCAAGTGTCTTACTCAGTATTCATGTGTATTTTTGCCAGTTTAATAGAGAGCACAAGCAAGGGGAGCAGCAGAGGGAGAAGCAGGCTCCCCACTGAGCAAGAAGCCCGATGAGGGACTCGATCCCAGGACCCCGGGATGATGACCTGAGCCAAAGGCAGATGCTTAACTGACTGAACCACCCACACATACCTATATTTCTTTTTAAAATTATATTTCCCTACAAGTATTTTGCTTTAACATATAAAGCATTTGTCTTATTTCTGACAATATCTATTTGTATATTTGTAAAAAAGATAATGTAATCCTCTCCCTTTTACAGCTGGGATAAATGCCCTTTTAAAATATACTCCAATGAGTTTCCAATGCTTAACCCCCTGTTTGAAATTTATTCGTATTGTTACCAATGTCTATACTGATTGATACGCAATTGCCTATAGTGATATCCACAGTTGCGATGACATTTGACACTGTTCTCATTCTTTCCTGACTGTAATTTCCAGTTTGTCATTTAAGCTCAAATAATAGTTCTACTCCTTCTGCATCTCTGTTTCATTCATGATTTTCTCCATTTCAACTAAGTGCAAGTGGTTTCTATCACTGCTGTTTTGTATTATGTTTTAAGACCCAGTAGGAAGCCTGTCATGAACACCCTGCAAGGTTATACAGTGTACTTCCTCGTTTGCTCTACTCATCAGCTTGCTACCCGATTTCAGGCTCTGAGGAGAACTAACAGCATGGATGGTAGCCACAGGGAGAGCATCCAAACTAGGAAGGCATAAGGACGGGAAAGATTCAGTATTTGGAAACTAGAGAAAACAGACACGCGTGGAATAATCAGCCAAATTCCTCAGCAGGGAGCAAGAAAAGCTGAATTGATAGAGGCCTGAACAGTCCCGAGTTTACTTTCACAACTTTCGAGGGGCTGGTGACAGGCTCTCTCTTCCTCCCACACCAGTGAGTGATGAAAAGGCCGGGCTCCAGGCAGCGAGTCGGTACCTAGCGCTGCTGCTCCAGAGACTGAATTCTGGGGACATGGGTTCCAACACCGGCTACACTGTCAGCTGCGAGCAGGGCGGGAGGGACCAAGGAGGTGGGGATGTGTGTACCTGAAATGCTCCGGAAAGCATCAAGCTCTGGAATAAAGACTCTGCACGAAGCATTAGGCTTAACCCAAGACAAACGTGTTCCCAGAGGACTCGGGGCCCCCCAGGAAAGGCTGCTTGCCTCCACGGTGCCTCCAGGGCTCTCGGGAGCATGCAGCCCCACTCAGCCAACTCCACCAGCCGCTCACGAAGGCCCCGCAGCAACAGTCGGGAGGCCATATCTGCTGCTTGCTGCCCTTTCTGAGCACCCTGCAAACATAAGCCCTCGGCCCCAGCGGGTCCCATGGCTGGAGAAAGGCTGCTTCGGCTCTGAAGACGTGCAGCCGGCATGTTTCTTACTGAGCACAGACAGGCATCTGGATGGTGAGGTCACCAGGAATTGTTAAGGTACATAAGCCCAGAGCTGGTCCAAAAACCGATGATAATAGTAATAATGATAACATTCCCCTCTAGGTGAGCTGCCAGATTTAAAACCATGAGGGACTTTAAAGAGGAAATTAATAATTTCTCCCTTGAGTTGTTTGAAAATGAAGCCCAGCTCTCGTCTCCTTGCAGCACTCAGAATAGCCCCAGAAAGCCCTCTAACTGCTGAATGGAGACAAACACTATGGCTCTTCCAGGACCTGCTGAGGAGGCCTTTCCTGGCATTTCTGAGTTTTCCTGCCCCTTTCTGGGCACGCCAACATCAAAATGTGGCTATTTCTCATGGCAACAGAGCAAACATTGACAGGGCTTTCGCCACGAGCACGGCCGGCTCGTTAAACGTTCAGGCAAGAGTTTGGCAGCTTTCACGAGGGGCGCCAGCCAACCAGAGCCAAGACACAGCTCTGGCCAGGTCCGACTTGGCTTTGGGTTTGCTCTTCTAAAAGTCTGTCCAGACCACGTGGTGTGGGCTCTCGGACCTTCCTTACCCAACACCAACAAAACCGAAGTCGCCTTCCCCTGCCAGTGGAAAATCAACGTGGGCTTCTCTGCAGGTCCCGTTTGTGGGCAGAGGCAGGCTCTGGCAGCCTGGGAACGAGGGGATGCCTGACCCAGAGGCCTGCAGGAAGGCTCTGGACCTTCCCTGGCTGTGGTTTCCACCGACGCAGCAATTACATTAAAAAAAAAAATACCTCCTAGCCGGTGGAGGAGGCAAGAGCATAAACACACAAAAGACGAGATGACTAATTCAGCAAGGTCACGGCCACAAATGCCCACAAAGCCAAGGGAGCTCTCAGGCCGTGTATACAGGGCAGCAAAGCACCCTTTGCATGACTGCCATTGTCTCCTCTTTGGAACCAAAAATGCCAGGTCAGACCCCCGGCACACCTGGGAAGGTGGCAGCACTTACCTTTGGTTCCTGAGTCATCGTTCCTGACTGTGGGGTCCCTCTGGGCTGCCTGCCTCCCTCTCTTCTGGAAGCAGCACTGAAGGAATGTGCTATCACAGGTTTTAGATCAAGGCAGCCAGACACACCCACTGCGAGGCACTTGCCTTTGAAATTCACATGAATAATAAAAATACCACCTGCTTTGGGGAAGCCCAAAAAAGCCTTGTGACTCATCGGGCACTGTAATTTCATTTTCTCTTCTAGGCCAAGGAGAAAAAAAGTAACATTGTCTTTTCTTTGTTTTCTCCTCCTAAAATGCAATCATCACGTTTATGCTCTATGCCTGTCTTGGCAAACGCAGCAGGCGTTACCCTGTGGAAAAGATGGCAGATAGAGATGCCAACCCTTTCTGCTTTTAACCTTCAGCCAAGAAAATCAGTCACTGGCTCTCCTGCTTGGGTGCACACTGAATCGCCTGGGGAATTTTTTAAACGAAACTGAGGCAGGTCCCATCCGAGATTTAGATTCAACTAGTGTCAGGTGTGACATGAGCACGGGGGTTTTTAAAAGTTCCCAGGGAGTCAGTGTACAGAAAAGTGTGACAGCCACTGATGTGCTTGGGAGGGACAGGATTCAGGAATCATGAAATGGGAAAAGCCCTGAGTTCAGGAGACTCAAGTTCTGGGCTGAGTATAAATGTTTAGTATTTGCTGTCCCTGGATGAGGAACAGGATGTCTCTAAACCACAATATCTTCAACAGGAAAACAGATTCTATTCCCTGCAGTTCTTACCAAGGTGTTGTCGTGATCAAGTAGGATAAGAAAGTGTTGGGAAAAACACCAAGCACAATATAAAGGTAAGGGCTGCATGATCACTATTTCCTTTTACAAAGTGAGGCTAATATTTGATATTTATTGTACATTTACTATCGATAAGAATATTGGTATACTTTAAAAACCAGGAAACCAGCAAGAATAAGAGAACAATTAAAAGAAAATAGCAATAAATATAATACAAATAGATGCAAGTAATAAATCAGTATGACAGGTCTCACACAAATGTGAATTGAGGGGACTCCTCAAAGACACACTCTCAGATGGAATGAAAAACTAAATGCTGTTTATAAGAAATACACCTGAGACAATGAAAAAACGGAAGATGAATGTCCTGGAAAACTTGTACAATGTTGATGCAAAAAAAAAAAAAAGAAGGCAGTGTGCCAGGTGAACAGCAGACAATCCCAATTTTAAGGACAGAAGCATGAACAGGATTAAAGCAGGTATTTGACACCATGAAATAAGTCAAAATGAGGCATAAAGCCATTAAACAGGCCTATAAAGCAAAAACTCGTAGAACAATGTGAAGAACTAGAAAAAAATTAGAAGTAGGAAATACATATATATATTTATACATATGAATATGTGTACATATATGCATGCATGTATTTCAGGTTCTGATAAAGCTAGCACAAATCGACAGCACATGAAAGACTTCCATAGGCAGCTGACAAGATAAAATTAGAGGAAAAAAGAAAAATATTCAACTCCAGAAATCTAAAAAAAGAGCTCCAATAACAACAGCTATCATCTATTAGGTACTTACCATGTGCCAGGCATTGGTTTTAGAATGTTACAACTATGACCACATTTAATTGTCAAGTATCCTTCCAAGACAGATACTTTCTCTTTATTTTGCTTACCTCTCAGATGAGGAAACCCAAATACAGGGAGGTAAAGTTACCAGACAAAGGTCTGGAGCCCAGATTAGACCATGAAGTCTCATGCCATGGCCTTGCCTTAAACACAATACCCAAAATACTTAGAGACAAATAAAATACTCTAACAAGAAAATATGAAGGTTTTAGTACAGATAAAAGCTAAAGTTAATGAAATAACAGACAGAACCAATCATAAAAAAGTAAATAAAATCTAACAAGTCCTTTGACAAGACCACTTGAACATGTAAATCCTTGGCTGGTCTGATTAAGTTCAAAAGAGAAAAAGTAAAACTGTCCAACATCATAAATGAAAAGGGAAATATATCATCATCATCATCATTACATCAACACATTAAACTAGAAAAGCAACATGAATTACATCAATAGCTGCCAAAAAGGCATTTGACAAAATCCAGCAATCTTTCCCAATAAAAACTCTTAAGCAAAAAAAGAACTATATGGAAACTACCTAAATCTAACAGCAGTCTATTTACCAAAAATCTACAGCAAATGCCTATAAATTGCTGAGGTCAAGACCTTTAAAATCAGGAACAAGAGAGAGGTATCTGCTATCCTCATGATGATTCAACTTCTGAAATTTCTAGTGATACATGAAATAAAATAAGTTACATAAATATTAGAAAAGAGGGACAAACCTATTTGGAATTTGCAGATGACCTGATCATATACCTAAAAGTCTCAAGGAACTCCTCTAAAAACTATTAGAATTAATAAGAGAATTTGGTAAAGCGACTGGATAAAACATAAACAAACGAGAGCTTTTCTCCATACCAGTACCAATAGGTTGGAAATAGAAATGGAAACGAATCATATTCCATTCATACTGTGGCAAAAACAAGAAAGAAAACACAAATGAACACGGCAGGTCCAGGTTCTTTATGAAGAAAATGACAAAATCTCATTAAAAATATGAAAAACTACATAAGATAAATAAAATACAAAATCTCATTAAAGAACGTGAAAGCTGCACAAATAGAGTCATCATGGGAAATGCACAAAAGTAAGAACAAATGTCTAGTAACAGTCAAGATATTTTCAAAGAAAAAAACCAAACAAGTAGAAAGCATGCATTAATAGGCCGTAAGACTTAAATGAAATGTCCATTATGAAAACAGTATGGCATTTACCTAGAAACAGATTAAGAGGCCAGTGGACCAGTACAGAGAATCCCAAAACGCACACAGATAGATACTAGGGAAAATACTAACAATGACCTTTCAATTCAGAAGGGAAGGAAGCTCTATTTAAAAAACTGTGCTAGATTAACTGATTACCCATCTAGAAAAGATGAAAGCTAGATTCTCTCCCTCATACCTCACATACAAATAAATATCAGAAAAAATAAAGCTTAAAATGTAAATGCTAAAAGAATAAAAATATCATGAGATACCCCAGGAGGAGAATATTCATATAAAACTGAGGGGGAAATAACCTTCTTATATAACCCAGATGCCATAACAAAAAACATATTTGATTACATATTCTTGTATCTTTGTTATCACAAAAGATAAGACAAAAGAAAAAGAAGGGATTGGGGAAAATATTGGTAATGTGTTTGATTTAAAAAAAGGATAAAATCTGATATACAAAGACCCTCCAAAATGAGAAGGATTATTTCCCTTCAGAAAAATAATCAACAAACAGTAACAGGCAAATCACATGAGGGGAAATGCAGATAGTTCGTGAAGATACGACAAGATGCTCGATAATGTTAATAATAAGAGTGTGGACATCAAAACAAGGAGATCTCATTTTCATCCAACAGACTGATGAAAATTAAAAGGCTCCTGGATATCTAATGTTGGCCACGGTGTGGGAACAGAGATTCCCACGTAATGTTGGTGGAAGTGTGAATCACCATAGCTTTTTGGGGAAGTAATTCCCAAACAATCCACTTTGGGGACTTTGACCTACAGAAGCCACTATCCTAGAAAACAAGACTGTATAAAAAGGGGCAAAACCCAGAAAGAATCCAAATGTCCACCAATGAGAAAAGGACTGAGAGACAACTAAGCTACGTTCCTTCTATGGATTTAAGGCATGTATTTAAAGAATGAGTTGTAGCCACAGTGACCGATCTAGAGGGAGCCCGTGATAGTGTGCTCAATTTAAAAAGCCAAGCTGAAGATAATGTAAATAACACAACACTATTTTTGCTATTAAAATGGAAAACTAACTAAAACTATATCTTGCATATTTTTTCCAGTTTTATTCAGATATAATTGACATATAATATTGGGTACATTGGGGGTGCCTGGGTGGCTCAGTTGGTTAAGCATCTGCTTTTGGCTCAGGTCATAATCCCAGGATCCTGGGATCCATCAGTATTGGCTCCCTGCTTGGGGGGTGAGGATCTGCTTTTCCCTCTCCCTCTGCCCCTCTTCCCTGCTTGTGTTCTCTCTCAAATAAAAAAAAAATCATAAAAAAATACTGGGTAAGTTGAAGGTGTACAACTTGTTGATTTGATACATTCACATATTGCAAAAATGGTTACCACCATACTGTTAGCTAACACCTGTATAATGTCATCTAATTACCATGTCTTTTCTGTGGTGAGAACACTTAAGATTTACTCTTTCAGCAACTTTCAAGTATATAGCACAGTATTATTAACTATAATCACAGAGCTGTATATTAGATCTCCAGAACTTATTCATCTTATAACTGGTTTGTACCCTATGACCAACATCTCCCCATTTTCTGCACCCTCCAGTCCCTGGCAAATCATCTACTCTGTTTCTAGGAGTTTGGTTTTGTCTGATGCCACACAGAAGTGACATCATAGGGTATTTGTCTTTCCGTGTCTGACTTACTTCGTTAGCACAATGCCCTCAAAGTCTATCCGTGTTGTTGAAAATGGCAGGACGTCTTTCTTTCTTGTGACTGAAAAATATTGCATCGTATATATGTACCACCTGCCCTTTATCCATTCACCCACAGGCAGTGACTACTCACCATTTTTCCTGGACAACTGCTGGGCAAGGCACTAGCTTCGATGAAATACTTCCTGAGGAGATGTTTGCTGGGGTCCGGACTGTCCAATAAGATGTAGGAACAGAAGAAAGCCCCGTGCCGAAGCAGGAATATGGCGATGTCTTCATTTCCTAAAGGACAGAAAATGGCATTCGGATGTAGAGTGTGTCGCCGTTGTCCAAAATGGCAGATGCTAATAGGTGAAATGGGAATGAAAAGGGTGGTTGTGCTGGTCGACCTTCTCTATGACCTCCCTTGAGGTGGCAAGTTCCTGTTTGTGGGAGACTTTTTGTAGCACTCTGCCCTGTGAAGTGGGAACTATGGTCCCATCTGCCACAGCTGGTGCCTGTCAGTGAAATCCCCTTGCAGGGGCGAGTGGGGCCAATGACGGAAGGTGCGGACATTTTGAAAGAGAGGCAAATAACGGAATTTGCAAACGTCTCCACACAGGTGCTTGAATTCAAGAGCTAGAGGTGAGGGGGAAGACAAGGTCCCACATCTCCTACCTGCAAGGGTTCCCACGGGCAGGATTGACGGGGGGACCCACCTGACTTGATGGCCGCGTAGAGGGGTAAGCGCACGATGACAGGAAACTCGTTCTTCCTGACGGCGTAGCTTTCCGGGTCGGCCCCGTGTGTCAGGACGAGGAGCTTCACCAACCCCAGGTGCCCTCGCTGGCAAGCCAAAGCCAGCATCCAGTTCAACAGCCGCTGGGGGCTGCAGGGACCTGGCAGGAGATGACAGGACAAAGGGAAAATGCCACTGAAGAGTTTTGGTTGTTCCCACTCTGATCTCCCTTCGGACCACTGACAAAATTGAGCTGTCCCGTTTCCAGCCATAAGTCGCTTCTATCAACTTGGTAGTGTTTTCTGGAATAGTCCCTCTGAATTGCGTATGCTATTTTCCCACGTCATTAAAAACCCACTTGCTCATCACTTAATGCTAAGTGAGGAAAAGCAGCATTCACAACAGCATATACGGTACGATTGTAACTGGATAAAAAACTGCATGTGTGGAAATAAGACTAAAAGGTCCTACCCCAGTGTTGCAGTAGTATCTCTGGGTAGTGGGATTGTGACCATTCGCCTCAGCCCTTCCCCCATCTCCAGCCCTGACCTCACCCCTGACATGGGCTTTGGAGACGAGCAGCTTAGGGTTAAAATATTTTAGCGGTGTAATCTTAAACAAATTTCTTTTTTATTTTTTTTTTAAAGATTTTATTTATTTATTCGACAGAGATAGAGACAGCCAGCGAGAGAGGGAACACAAGCAGGGGGAGTGGGAGAGGAAGAAGCAGGCTCACCGCGGAAGAGCCTAATGTGGGGCTCGATCCCATAACGCCAGGATCACGCCATGAGCCGAAGGCAGACGCTCAACCGCTGTGCCACCCAGGTGCCCCTAATCTTAAACAAATTTCTTAACTTCTCCCTGACTCACTCTACCTATTGGTAAAATGGGAATAATAGCACTCATCCTCCCAAGTTTCATGTGAGGATTGCATGACATAATGTATTCAAGTACTCGGCTCTGTACGTTCTAATGTATTATTTGTCGTTATGTTTTTAGAGTACTGACACTTTGCTGCATTTCTAAATAATCTGTGAATATGTATATTACTTTCAAAAATGAAAGAAAAAAGGCTTTGCTGAAAGAAATCGATCTAACTATCCAGCCTAAAACTTTGAGAATTACTCCCTGCAAGAGCCACCTACTTAATTCCAGGAGGAAATAACACTTAACACGTTGAAGGAACAGGGACAGTGTGGGCTGAAGTATTACAATATCTTCAAGTTCAAAGTAATGCAATGTCTTTTGGATGTAGCGGCCATGGAAAAATGATCTCGTCCTCCACACTGACCCTTCCCAATTGCATCATCACACTGTCTCATTTCTAGAGGCTGAAGAGTCCTTAGGAACCAAAGTGCTCCCAGGCATGGAGAGAGGGACCCTCCCCTCCATGGTAGGAAATTGTCCAGGAAACAGGGGCAAGGTTGGGATGGGAGAAATGAAAATCCAGCACAAAGGGCGCCTGGCCCAGTGCCTGGGCTGCAGCAGGTGCTAAATAAATGTCCCTTCTCTCTCTGATAACTGGAATTAACAACTCAAAGGAGGTGGTACGCGGATATTAACAAGTGACCCACAACTCGCTTACTGCAACAGTATCTAGAGAAGAGAAACGCAGTCATCACACTGCTAACTTCTGTTGAGCGTGGATGTACACCCATCTGAGAAGGCTGTATTAGGCTATATTTCATAGCCATGATTTTACTAGGAGGAAATCAGAGCTCAGAGAGGTTTGGGAACTTGCCAAAGGTCCCACAGTTGGTAAATGGTGAAGTCAAGACTTAAACCCAGCAAAGCTAAAGGATTTAAACACTCGAAACCAAAGGGTGTTCTCTTAACCACAGGAAACTGCTACATGAATTTTCTGAGGCCCAAATCCAGTGATACTCCCCAAGAGAGCCCCATTAGGGTCTCCATCCCTCCTCTTCCTCCTTTGCTCCCTCACTGCTCAGCTACAGAGACCAGACGTTACATAATGACGTACTTTAAATGATGTCCACAGCTACACAATCATAGGCCTACCCCCTGTGAGCTTTTCATTGCTTCTCTTCTCAAACCTTCCTGTGGTCTCTAGTTGTGTCTTGTGTGTCTTCTGGTCTTACAGATAGACTCCCGACAGTGGCTGTGTTCCCCTCCAGTATGGGAATCCACAGGGACACACACTGTTTTGCCCATCTCTGCATTTCCTTCAGGGTCCAGAGCAATGCTCTAGACTCTTCAGTCCTCAGCAATTCTGTCCCTAGTTGAGTTGAAGATAGGATGCCTCAAGAGTAGCTGAAAGCCATGCTCAGGTCCAGCCAAGCTTGCTGCTCTGCAAAAGTGGGCAACCTAAGCCCTTTCCTCTCTTGTCTGCCAAGTAAACCCCTACCCACCCTGCAAAACCTAGCTCAAATATCAGCTCCTTATGAAGACCAGACCGTTCTCTCTGGGTGCTCCCAGATCACTGTGTAAACACTTCAACCTCAGCATGGTTACACTGCATGGAATTACTGCTTCGATTTCCCTGCTTAACCAGGAGCTATGCAAGATCTGGGATCACCCAGATCATGTTTTAAAAAGTCTGCATGTCTCTCAGGTTCTGCAGAATGCCTGGCAAGGCAATGCTCAAGGAAGTATACGGCACAATTAGGTTGTGAGCCAGTTGGCGCAGACGTTTGGGGCTAGAACAGAGTTAATCTTCGGGATCCCTGAAGAGAGAGAGGGTCTGCCGTCAGGGGTGCCCAGGCTCCTCCTTGCCCTCCCATGTCTCACTGGACCCAACCTACACCTGTGAACCGTAACACAGTCCTGATTCTCCCTCCAGACACATGAAGGGGGCACTGGCTTAGAACCAAGTCTGAGCACAAAGGTACTCAGAGCACACTGTTGGACAACCCCCCACAGGACGGCCCAGTGCGAAATACAGAGGTGAGCCCCTTGTTTAAAAACATATCACCAATTTCAAGATGGCGACTGTGGAGTGTTGAAGCAAGCATGGGCCTTCTGAGTGCAGGGCCCATGCTGTTGTGCACCCATGAAGCTGGTCTTGCTCCCAAACAAAACCCTCACTCCCAAAGACCACCGCTAAGGTAATGCCTCGGTCTGTCACTGTCATCACGTGTGCCTGGACGTCCAAGGCCACCACAGGAAATTAAAAGGCACCTGGACACCTTGAGGCTATCAGAGTAAAAAAATTACAAGTTGCTAAAAATGCCACGTGGCATGGTCCCTCCAGACAATGGGATATTATTCAGCGATGTGAAGAAATGAGCTACCAAGCCATGAAAAGGCATGCAGGAACTTCAAATGCACATTGTCAGGTGAAGGAAGTTAATCTAAAAAGACTACAAAACTATGAGCTCAACTGTATGACAATCTGAAAAAGTCAAAACGACAGAGACAATGAAAAGATCCGTGGTTGCTGGGGGGGCTGGGGGAAGGGAGAGATGACTCGGTGGAGCCCAGAGGACTTTGAGGGCAGTGAAACTGTTCGGTATCATACACTAAGGGTGGATACATACCATACATTTGTCAAAAGCCATCGAATATACAAACACAAAGAGGGACCCCTAATGGGATCTCAGGCTTTGGGTGGTAAGGATGTATCGGTATTGGTTCCTCAATTGTGACAACTCTACGATACTGACTCAGAATGTATATAATGGGGGAGCTTCTGCGGGGGAGGTATATGGGGATTCTCTGTACTTCCACATCAACATTTCTGAAAATCTAAAACCACTTTAAGGATAAAATCTATTAAATTTTTTTTGGAAAAGGGACATGGATCCATATTCTTTATCAAACACGGCAGGAGAGAATTTACCTCCTGAGCTCAAGGGAAACACGCATTTTCAGGGGAACCTCCCCCTGCCTCCCCACAAAGCCTGTCTGAGTCCTAAGAAGAGGTGATTCCTGAGAGGTGAGCAAGGAGCTCAGGCCCTGGGATTTACCTGGCAAAGATTCGAGCAACTCCTGTACCACGTCAGTGTGCCCAAAATGCGCTGCCACCACAGCCGGATTGTCGTCGGTGGGCTCGGTGGGCAGCTCCACCCGTCTCTCGGTGAGAAGGTACCGGACGGTCTCCAGATCGCCATAGGCCGCCGAGATGCTCAGAAGCCGGCCCTGGTCAACACAGAGCAGGGACAGGACTTCGGTGAGATGGCTGCTTTAGGAACGGCCAGGAGAATCAACTCTACGTGCTTCACCAAGTCCCCGGGCGAGCCTGGAGCTGGGCTCTCTGGGATGGCCCCACGGGGTCACGTGCGGCTGTGGAGGACTTGAAATGAGCCCCATGCAAAGTGAGAGGGGCTGGAAGTGTCAAATCACACGCAACGTCAAAGACAGTGCAAAAATGTCAACTATCTTGTCAATCATTTTTATATGGATGACATGTTGAAATGATCTTTGATATATCCAGATCAAATAAAATATACTAATACGTCACCTGTTTCCGTTTATTTTCTGAATGTGACTGCTAGACCATTTGATGTAAATGTGGCTCCCCTTCCCTGGGACAGCACTGTTCTTCGCCCTGAGCTTCAAGAGGATGGGATCTCGTGAGTATCCCCATCTGAAGCAGCGTATTAGTCCACGGACAAGGAACATGGAGGTTCAGAGAGGTGTTGTGACTTGCCCAAGATCACACGGCTAGAAAATGGCTCTCGAGGACTGTACAAATGGCTCTGACTTTTCATGGGCTCACAAGGTCTGCAAAAAAGAATGCCTGATTGGCACGTACACAGTTTGACTGCATTACTAAAACTTCAAGTCCTCCTGAAACTTGGCCATTTCTGATGGACTTGGACATCCACAGTGTTTAAGGGGGCAGATGCAGAATCATTCCACGTTGGAACGAGGCGGCTGGTGCCAGCACTGGCATTTGCTGAGGACCTACTGAGTGTGAGGATGCCAGGGGCAATCTGTGACCTTCCTGAGTTTACAGTTAAGTTTGAGTCTGGAATCTGCCAAAACAGCCACAAGCACACATATTTTACTCCTAATATAGGAGTCACTTTAGGGTGAGACAGGCAGGGACAGGCAACAGAATCCCAGGGATGAGAACTGATATATTAAGCTCTTATCATGTGCCAGATGCTTCATGGAACATTTTACTTACATGGTCACACTTAATTCTGATAACAGTCTTAAGAGGACTGTATCTGTTGTTGATTTAAAAAAAAGAAAAGAGCCAGTTATTTTACCCGCAAGGTGAGTTGATTCGGGAATCGCAGAGGAATTGCAATGGAGGACAAGGAAACTATGGTGAACTATAGGCAGGGAAAGGAGGGAAAGGAGGAAGCTGGGACGGTGTTTTACTGAGTTCCCATTGGCTGGGCTGTTGCTGGGCAAGGAGAAATTCTTCCTTCCTCCCACTGGAGTATGGAAAGTAAGCTTTTTCTCCGTGGGGAATGCAAGGTTTACTTCTTAAGGTGAGTGGTAATTCACGAGAATTTGCCCTTCAGGGCTTCCAGACTCCTATTTTAAATGAGGTTTCCTTTATTTATTTTCACACTGTGTTTCCATCTTGTGGGTCAGGAGGGATGGGAGAGTGGGAGTTTAAAGGCTGCAGAACTATCCAGGATTTGAACTGGGGTCTGTCCAGCCAAAGCCTATGTTCTCTCCATTCTGTCCAGGACTTCCCAGGAAATGTGGGACTTGGAAGGAGGCCCAGGCTGTGTAAGTGGAGTGAATGAGCTGGCCATGTGAGGTATGCATTCAATATGACCAGAAAAGAAAAACCACTGGCCTGTCAATCTTCCCAGGGTGGGGCCCACTAGGCCTGCCATTCCAGGAAAGCACTTGCATTAGGGGGAAAAGCCACAGAGATTGATTAAATGATTCACCACACACAACCAACTGCTGTCTAGACTCTAGCGGGTAAGAGTCTTAAAAGCCCCATCCTCACGAAGTGGTGATGTCACAGGAGCCAACCCAGAGGGCAAGAGGAACCAGAGGGCAGGAAGGCTCAGGCTGGCACTCTGGCTAGAGACAGCCCAGAGGCTCGATAGCACGTATTTATTTTCATTCAAACAGCATAGAAAAGTATAAAATAAAAAGGAGGCCTTGCTCCGTGCCTCTACTTCCTAACGCCCTTTTGCAAAGAAAACTGCTCTTACATAGCCTTCTAGAATGTGTTCATCCATATCAACACATGGATAATCCAATGTGAAGCCACACAGTTTTTTCACTTCATTCCTTGCAACTTTTATTGGCGTATAACAACCCTACAGGAAAGAACACACGTTGTGTGTTCAGTTTCATGAACTGTTACAAAGTGAACACATTCGTGTAATGGACACCCAGACCAGGGACGCAAGATCATCTGTGCCCAGAAGTCCCCTTTCTGCCCCCTTCTGGTCGCTGTCCTACCTGAAATAACCACTATCCTGACTTCCGACACCATAGATAACTTTTTGCCAGTTTTTATATATTATTAAAGTGGAATTATATTTCGCTTATTTTTTTATTTTATTTTCCCCCCTTTTTGCTCTGAAATAGAGATGCATAGCAGACAGTCCTAAGGGGCATCCATGTTTCTGTAACTCTGTTCCCCCCAATGGTGACAGCTTATACCACTGTAGTGCAAGATCGAGACCAGTACTTTGACATTAGTACCGTGTGGGTATATCATTCTGCCATTTTGTTGCATGAATACACTTGTGCGATCACCACCATGATCGAGGTGCAGAACCACTCCACTGCAAGATTGAGCCCCCTTTATAGTCTCACTCACTCTGCTGCCCACCACCATCACTAACCCCAGAAACCACGAATCTCTCTTCAGTCTTTATAATTTCATCATCTTGAGAAGGTTCTACAAATGGATCATACAGAATGTGACCATTTGAGATTTTTTAATTTCCTGCTCAAAAATCATGCCCTTGAGATGCATCTGAGTGGTTGCATATTTCAAAGAGTTTCTTTATTTCTTTATTTAAAATCTATTAATTAACATAGTGTATCACCCCTGAACATTAATAGTGTATCATTGTGTATCATTAGTTTCAGAGGTAGCATTAAGTTATTCGTCAGTTGCATATAGCACCCAGTGTTCATTATATCACATGCCCTCCTTAATGCCCATCCCCCAGTTACCCCTCCCCCCATCCACCTCCCCACCAGACCCTCAGTTTATTTCCTGTGATTAAGAGTCTCTGATGGTTTGTCTCTCTCTCTGATTTCATCTTGTTTTATCTTTCCCTCCCTTCCCCTGTGATCCTCTGTTTTGTTTCTTAAATTCCACATATGAGTAGGATCACATGATAATTGTCTTTCTCTGATTGACTTATTTGGCTTAGCATAATACCCTCTCGTTCCATCCATGTCATAGCAAATGGCAAAATTTTGGGGGTTTTTGATGGCTGAGTAGTATTCCACTGTATATGGATACCACATCTTCTTTATCCACTCATCTGTTGATGGACATCTGGACTCCTTCCATAGTTTGCCTATTGTGGACATTGCTGCTATAAACATTGGGGTGCAGGTGCCCCTTTGAATCACTACATTTGTCTCTTTGGGGTAAATACCTAGTAGTACAATTGCTGGGTCATAGGGTAGCTCTATTTTCAACTTTTTGAGGAACCTCCATACCTTTCCAGAGTGGCTGCACCAGCCTGCATTCCCACCAGCAGTGTAAGAGGAACTTTCTCAAAGAGTTTCTTTATAATGCTTAGTATTATATTTATATATTATAGTACATATTACATATTTTATATAGTTTATATCTATATTATATTCCATTGTATGTTCAACCACTCATCTGCTAAGAGTTTTATGCTGTGTCCAGTTCCTTTTACAAGTAAAACTGCTAAGAACAGGGGCGCCTGGGTGGCACAGCGGTTAAGCGTCTGCCTTCGGCTCAGGGCGTGATCCTGGCGTTGCGGGATCCAGCCCCACATCAGGCTCTTCCGCTATGAGCCTGCTTCTTCCTCTCCCACTCCCCCTGCTTGTGTTCCCTCTCTCGCTGGCTGTCTCTAACTCTGTCGAATAAATAAATAAAATCTTTAAAAAAAAAAAAAAACCTGCTAAGAACAATCATGCACAGATTTCTGTGTGCACATAAGTTTTCATTTCTCAAGGCTAAAATGTTCAGGGGTGCACATGCTGGGTCAAATATAAGTGTATTTTTGTTTTTTAAGAAACTGCCCAACTATTTTCCAGAATGGTTGTTCCATTCTATATTCTCACCATGATGTATGAGATAGTTTCTCTACACCCCTATCAGAATTTGATGTTGTCACTAATTTTTTTTTTAATTTTAGCCATCCTAATAGATGTGCAGTGATATTTCATTGTGGTCTTAATGTGCATTTCCCTAATGGCTAAAGATGTTGAACAATCATTAAGTCTTTTCATGCACTTTTTGGCCATTTGTACTTACTCTTCAACAATATGTTTCTTCACCAGTTTCATACATTATTTAATTGGATTATTTGTTTCTTAAGGTCAAGTGTTGGGAGATTTTTATATGTGAACTAGATATGAGCCCTTTGTCAGATAGGTGATTTGCAAATATCTTCTCCAAGTCTGTAGCTTGTCTTTTCACTCTCTTAACAGGGTCTTTCTCAAAGCAAAAGTTTTTAATTTTGATGTCCAATTTATCAATTTTTTCTTTTATGTATAATTTCTTTTATGGATTTTTAAAAATTTATTTATTTTAGAGAGAGAGTGGGGGAGGGGTGGAGGGAGGGAGGGAGAGAGAGAGAGAGAGAGAGAGAGAGAATCTCAAGCAGGCTGCATTGAGCATGGAGCCTGACATGGGGCTCGACCTCATGACCCTGAGATCGTGACTTGAGCTGAAACCAAGAGTTGGACGCTTAACTGACTGAGCCACCAAGGTGTCCCTCTTTTATGAATTTTCTATCTCGACTGTCATCTGCAAATAGAGATAGTTTTATTTCTTCTTTTCAGATGTGTATGTCTTTTATTTCCTTTTCTTGCTGCACTGGCCAGAACTTCCAGTAATATACTGAATATAATTATGTATAATTTTTCTCAAATAAAACTGCTAGTATTATATTGAGAGTAGATACACTTGCCTTATTCCTGATCTTAGGAGTAAAGTGGTATTTCACCATCAAGTATGAAGTTAGTTGTTGGTTTCTGTAGCTACTCATCAGGTTGAGGAATTTCCCCTCTATTCTTAATTTTCTAAGAGTTTCTATCATGAGAGTATTAAATTTAGTCAAATGCTTTTTCTGCCTCAAGTGATATGATAATATGATTTTTCTTCTTCAGTTTATGGCTTAATCCATTCAAACTGCTGTAACAAAATACCATAGACTGAGTGGCATAAAAACAGCAAAAATTTATTTCTTAGAGTTTGGAGGCTGGAAGTCTGAGATTTAGGGTGCTGGCTTGGTCAGGGGAGTACCTTCCTCCTGATGGACGATCTCTGGTATCCTCATGTGGCAGAATAAGGCTAGGAAGCTTTATGGGATCTTTTATAAGAGCACTAACCCCTTTCATGACAGCTCCAGCCTTATGACCCAATCACCTTCCAAAGGCCTTAGCTCCAAACACCATCACATTATTCAACATACATGTTTTGGGGGGACACTAGCATTCAGTCATAGCAGTCTATTAAATATGGAGGATTATACTGATCGATTATTGAGTCACTGAACCAGTCTTGTATCTCTGGAATAAATCATGGTTGGTCATGGTGTATAACTCTTTTTATATATTGCTGAAATCTATTTGTAATATGTTGAGATTTTCTGCATCTATATTCATGATGGACATTAGTCTGTACTTTTCTTTTTTGTACTGTCTTTGTCTGGTTTGGGTATCAGGTGTACTGGACTCACAGAAGTGTTAGAAAGTGTCTGTAGAGTTGGTATTAATTCTTCTTTAAACATTTTGTAGAATTCTCCCATGAAACCATTTGGGTCTGGAGATTTTTTTTAGGAGGTTTAAAATTATAAATTGAATTTCCTTAATAGTTAAAAGGTTATTAAAATTATGTATTTTATATTGGATAAGTCATACTTTCTATTTTTCCAGGATTGGTCCATTTCATCTAAGTGGTCAAATTTATGTGTGTAAAGTTATTCATATTGTTCCCTTAGAATCCTTTTAATATTTGCAGGGTATGTACAGATATTTCCTGTTTCCTTCCTGATATTAATAATTTTTCTTGCTTCTCTTTGTTAGTTTTGCTAGACGTTTGTCAATTTTGTTAATCTTTTCAAAAAAATATCTTTTATTTCATTGATTTTCTCTATTGTTTTTCTGTTTAAATTTCATTAATTTTCTACTCTTACTTTTAGCATTTCTTTTCTCCCACTTGCTTTGGATTTATTTTGCACTTCTTGTAATTCCTTTAGGTGGAAGTTCGGATTATTATTTTGAGACTTCTCTTCTTTTTTAATGTAAGTATTTAGTGCTATAAATTTCCCTCTCAGCACTGGTTTAACTGCATTCCACAAATTTTGACAGGTTGTATTTTCATTTTCATTTAGCTCAATGTATTTTTTTAAAATTCCCTTGAGACTTTCTCTTTGACCCATGGATTATTTAAAAGTTTGTGGTTAGTTTCCAGGTGCTTGGAGATGTTACTACTGTCTTTTTGTTATAAATTTCCAATCTGATTCCCCTGAAGTTAGAGAACATATTCTGTCTGATTTCAATTCTTTTAAATGTGCTGAGGTTTATCTTACGGCCCAGGATATGAGGTCTATCTTGAGCTCTGTTCTGTGGACCCTTGAAAAGAATGTGCATTCTGCTGTTGCTGTGTGCGATGTTTTGTAACTGTCAGTTCAATTCTGTTGGTTGATGGTGTTGTTAAGTTCTGTATCCCGGCTGATTTTCTGCCCGGTTGGTCTGCCCCTTGTTGAGAGGGGGTGTCAAACTCTCCAACTATTATTGTGGATTTGTCTAGTTCTCCTTTCTGTTAGGTCAGTTTTTGTGTCACATTTCGCAGCTCTGTTTGGTGCAGGCACATTTAGGATTGCTATGTCTTTTTGGTGGACTGACCCCTTCATCATTATGAAATAGTCTCCCGGTCCATGATAATTTCCTTTACTCTGAAGTCTACTTTATCTGATATTGAGCCACTCCTTCTTTCTTTTGATTAATATTTGCACAGTCTATCTTTTTCTATCCATTTTCTTTAAACCTACATATAACCTATTTGAAGCGAGTTTCTCATGTTTGCTCATAGTTGCTCATGTTTTCTAAATCTACACTGGAATCTCTTTTAAGTTTACGTATCTGGACTATTTATGTTAATACAGATATCTGTATGTTAAATCTAAAGTCTGTCATGAAACTTTTTGTTTTGTTTTCTGTTTGCTCTTTCATTTTTCTCATTTATCGCCCTGCCTTCCTGTGGTTTCTGAGACATTTTTAAAATTTCATTTTCATTGGTCAATAGTGTTTTTTGTTTTTTTAAAGATTTTATTTATTTATGTGACAGAAAGAGACAGCCAGCGAGAGAGGGAACACAAGCAGGGGGAGTGGGAGAGGAAGAAGCAGGCTCCCAGCGGAGAATCCTGATGTGGGGCTCAATCCCAGAAAGCCGGGATTACGCCCTGAGCCGAAGGCAGATGCTTAATGACTGTGCCACCCAGGTGCCCCAAGGTCAATAGTGTTTTTGAGTGCATTTCTTTGTCTTGTTTTTAAAGTGTTTGCTCTAGGTATTACATACATAGCTTAACAAAGTCTACTGGTTTCAACATTTTATCAATTAAAGTGAAGTGTAAAAACCTTTCTTCCTTTACAGCACATCCAGAATTTATAATCAGATGGAAAATGCTTGATATGGTATTATGTAAGAAAAAGCAGTATGCAAAACTATATATACAATATGGATGTATCTATATTAGAAACAACAACATATGCACGGATCAGCAGATGGAGAGAAAATATACCAAAATTGTTAAGTGGGACTGTTTGGATGCATTAGGAATATGGTTACTTTCTTGTTCTTTTCCTCTCTACTTTTACATATTCCTAAATTTTCTTTTTTTGAGCATGTGCTATTTTTATAATGGAAGAGAAATGTCAAAGAATACAGTCAGTGGAACCTTCAGATTGGCCTTTGTTGTTCACATTTCAGTTAATCCTCCCCTGTCCCCTGCGAAGGTGAAAGGGTTTGCATAGATGGTGGCAGGTTGAGAAGCTGGCTTGAAAGGACCAGCACCCACTATATGTGAAAGGAGGTAAAAAAAAAAAAAAAATCATCCCCATTATGATTATGATGATAACAAGGAAATAATCTGAGTGATAACCTTCATCCAAGCCAGGTCCCCAGTCTGGCTGGAGGAGCCAGCATTGACCCTACCTTCTCCAGCTGGGACGTGCTCTCGTCACAAGCCTCTCTGAGCAGGTGCCGGGCCCTGCTGGGGTTTCCTTGCTTGTATGCAGCATGAATGCCTTCTGTCCCGGGGCACTGTGCTGTGGGGTCACCGCTTGGTGTGGACGGTTTGCTGCCCATGTCCTCAGCACCTGGGTAGACAGAGGCACACACACAATGTCACCATCGCTTGCCAGTGCCGCTCATGAGAATCACTGGAGAGGAGAGCAGGATGTGTTCCCTATGACACAAATCTGAGGCCTGAGGAAGAGAAAGGAGTGGTCCTGAAATAATGCCAGTGTCACCAATGACAGCAGACCCCCGGGACTGCAGCCCTGGGGGAGGGACTTCTGAGTGGGGCTGGTGCTGAGCCAGGCTGTCTGTGCAGCCACACTGTGCTGTTGCGGAGGGGGTCCAGGACACCGAGGGCCGCTGTCTGGCTGGAAACACCCAGGCTGATCTCACTGACAGCAACAGAAAAGCAGGGGCTTTGGTGGGAGAGCTGGTGGTCCAGCCAAAGTGTCTCCCTGCTGTTTCCCTTGTGGGGATATAGTATCTAGTGGGGGAAGAAAGAAAGGCCTAAGACTAGGGATTTGGAAATCTATCCCCTCTCTGCCTAGAAAACCTCACAAAGGGCATGGGGTTTAGAATCAGCAGCCCTCATCCACACCTGCCCTCGCACAAATACGCCACATTATGGTCTTGGCAATCCCTGAAACTCTGGGCCTTGGGAAGCCCTTGGAGCACTGGTGTGACTGGCCCAGGGTGTCCCTAGGATATCGCCTGACGCTGCCATTCTGGTTATCGGAAGTGTGGCTCGGCCGTCAGTCAGTATCTTGCCGTTCTCCAAGAGCGGACACTGGCTGCTTTGGGTGGAAGATGGTCCAGGCTGCTCCAGAACAACTGAGCACCTGGTGCTACTCAGGAGGAGTGGTCAGCATTGCAGGAGGCCACTGCGGCAATGCTGGGGCGTCCGCGGGGCAGTTGTGATGAGCCCAGCACTGCACCGGGTACTGAGGATGCACAAGGCGAGGAAGTCAGCTCCTACCCTCATTAGAACAGGGGTTTTGTGGACCCCAACGGCTGATGGACAGGCTTCAGAGGCTGCCTGAACACCTAAATCGGACACAAAGCTGTGCGAGCATGGGCGCAGGCACGAGGAGAAAATCCGAGGCTTTTACCAGATTTCCAAATGCGTAAGTGAACCAGAGTTAAAACTTTTACCTCTATAAATACGACTTAGAAGACTGCAAAGAATGAGGAGTTATGTTCTCATAGGCTTTGGGGGATAAAATTAACAATTTGATCTTGAAGTCTACATGGAAATTCAAAGGATTTTAAATATCCCAAGTAATCTTGAAAAAGAAGACAACTGGAAGATGTACACCACCTGATTTCAAGACTTACTATAAAGCTACAGTCATCAGGGGGCACCTGGGTGACGCAGTTGGTTAAGTGTCCAACTCTTGATTTCAGCTCAGGTCATGATCTCAGAGTGGTGGGATCGAGCCCCACGTCAGGCTCTGCACTGGGTGTGGAGCCTGATTGGGATTCTTTCTCTCCCTCTCCCCAACTCCTGCTCTTTCTCTAAAAAAAATTAAAAAATAATAAAAAAAGCTGCAGGAGTCAAGACATTGTGGTACTAGTATAAACAGATAAATCCATGGAACAGCACAGAGAGTTGAGAAATACACCCATACTCGTAATACTTGTACAGCCAGTTGGTTTTTGACAAGAGTGCCAAAGCAATATAATGAGAAAAGCAGTCTTTTCAACAAACGGCATTGGAACAACTGGACATCCACAATGAATAAAAAGAAACCCAGGCTCCCACTCCTTACCACACACAAGCATTAACCTGAGATGGATCATGGACCTAACATAAAGTTTAAAATTAAGGAACTTTTAGAGAAAAAATGAGTATCTTTATGCCTTGAGAGCAAGCAAAAGTTTCTTTGATCGGACACAGAAAACAGTAACTGTGAACAGAAAAATTGCTAAATTAGACTTCAACAAAATTTAAAATTTCTGCTCATCAAAAGATTGATCTACCATAAAAAAAAATAAGCAAGTTATATACTGGAAGAAAATATTTACAAAACCTAAACCCCCCCACCCCCAAAAAGAGAATGGTATCCAAAATGCACAAAGGACTCCTATAACTCAATAATAAAGGACAGCCCAATTAAAAATGGGCAAAGACTGGAACAGCAAAAGATATTAAAAATGCTCACTATCATTAGTCATCAGGGAGACGCAAATTAAAACCAGAAGGAGACACCAGTCTACTCCCAGCAAAATTACTAAAATTTAAAAAGACTTACAGTCCTTGGTGAGGATATGAAGCAAGCAGAACACTCATGTCTTATTGGCTGGAGTGTAAAATGGTATAACCACTTGGAAATAAGTCTGGCGATTTCTTATAAAACTAAACATACAGCTACCCTATGATCCAGAAAGTCTATTCTCAGATATTTACACCCAAGAGAAATAGGTCTGAAAAACGTATCCAAGAATGTTCATAGCAGTTTCAGTCATAGTATTTCCAAACTGTGAATAGCACAAGTGTCCATCAACAGAACATTAACAGCTACTGTGGTTTGGTAACCACTCAGCAATAAAGAGGGATGAACTACTGATCCATGAAATGAGAGACAGGAAATCTCAAAGCATTATGCTGAGTGAAAGAATGATTGCGCAAGATGATTCCATTTATATGCTGTTCTAATCAATGGGTGGGAAAAAAAATCAGTATAGTGCTTCCTGGAGGCAGGGACAGGCATGAAATTTACCAGGGAAGGGGCATGAGGAAACTGATATTTTTTACGTTACATTGGTATTCTATTTCAAAGCTTATCAAATGGTCTAATGAAGAGTTGTGCATTTTGCTCTATGTGGATTTTATCCCCAAATGCTACAAACAATATTGAACTGTAGTCAGTAACAGGAATGCCGAAGATTTTGAGGGTGAAGTATACAGATGCTCGCAACTTTCTTTGACATGCACTGAAAATACTGGATTGAGGGATGAATAGAGGGATGGACAGATGGAGAGACTATGAGAGAGCAATTTTAGAAAATGTTAATGTTAACGGTAGACTTTAGGTGGTGGGTAACAGATGTACATGGCTCGATTCTTTCAGCTTTATGTTTAAAATTTTTCGTAAGAAAATGTAGAGAGAAGTGATTCAAAATATCATACCCTAAATGCAGGGCCCACCATATGGCATCCTGAATGAGCTCCACCATCAGGGCAGAAAAATCCTGCTCTGTAGAAAGGCAAAGACAATCTGCTTACGGTAAAGGCCCTTGAAACTGTTCAGGGTCCTTACAGCTCATTCTAAGCCATGACTTTCTCTATTTCAAAGGCAACCGTTCTGAAAATCCACGTAAGTCCAGAAAGCATCACACACAAATGCATCAGTCATGAAACACCAATGCAAGATTGCTGCGTCTGAGTGGAGATTACTGGGGTTTTTTTGGCTGTATGTTTTTGCAAAGAGGAATCAGAAAACGGCTTAGTATGTAAGTGGTTGCAGTTCTAAGTAAGGCAGCTTCACTCCCCATCACTCGCTAACAGTTCCATTAATTATTTACCATCAGAGGCCCTGGGACATTGGAAAGCTGGCTGGAAGCAGCGAGGCATTGGCAGGTTGCAAGAAGGAGGTAGAATCAACAGCAGCAGCAGCCATCAGAAGGGGCACTTAATTATGTCATCACTCATCTTTCAAAATTAAACAAATATTTCCCTTATCTCTGTAAAATACAAGCGTGCATGTGTGTGTGTATGTGTGTGTGCGTATGTGTGTGTGTACGAGCAAGTATGAAGTGACCTCTTCTGTTTACTACAGGAACGTAAATAAAAACAGTTCACCTTCAGTCCCAGTTAAGCGACACTGAGAAGGCAGGACCTAGGGATTAGGGTGCATGTCAAATTACGAGGGCGGGGCACCTGGGTGGCTCAGTCAGTTAAGCGTCTGCCTTCTTCAGCTTAGGTCATGATCCCGGGGGTCCTGGGATCCACCCCCTTGTAGGGCTCCCTGCTCAGTGGGGAGCCTGCTTCTCCGTCTCCCTCTGCCTGCCGCTCTGCCTACTTGTGCTCTCTCTGTCGAATAAATAAATAAAACCTTCAAAAAAAAATTACAAGGGATGATTTTACTTTAACTTGACTTTTAAATAATGCAGCATATGTGCAGAAAATGATGTAATCAGAATCAAGACTCTGCTCGATTCTATTTATAATTTTTTAATATTGCGGTGTTTTCAGTTTTGAATCTGATTTTCTTCGGTTGTGTGGGCAACGTATGTCCACCGTCAGTGGTGCTGAGAGCTGGGGGCTCTGGTGCAATTGAATTGTTGGAAGGACATTATGGGAAAACATCCGCAAATGCACGTGCATTTAATTTAATCTGCCAACTTCTTTTAATTTCCTGACATTATGAAGACAAGGGTTAACATATATTTACATTGAAAGAAAAAAGACCACAGTGCTCATCGTTAGTATTAAGGATGTGCTGGGGTGGAATTAATAACGGAATTAGAAAAGATTTTTCTTCTTTATTTTCCATGTTCCGCATAATGGAATTAAATGACTGTTTTAGTTTAAACTTTAAAGAGATTGCACAAGTAATAAAAGAACACATTCTCATTGAAAAAAAAAAATAGAACTACAGCATGTATAAAGCAGAAACCTCTCCTCCCCACCATCAGACACCTTTTCTTAGAGATATTTACTTTTATAGTACTTTCCCCCCAAATACTACAGTTTTGTAGTTGACAACTGGTGATCTCTGATTTAAACTTAAAGCGGGGGAATGTATTTATGCGAGATTATTCAGCGATTTGTGCCTATTTATCAACCACTGTCCATATTATACTCTTGTATGCAGTAAAATATGACAGTTCTAAATATTTTCCTCATACGGCTGTAAAATTCATATTAAAAATATCAACACTCAAAATGTACTCTATTTCAATAAAATATTAATGTACCAAATAAGCAACAAGAACCAGAAAACAATCGTAGAACATTAGAATGACTCAGCTTCAAATTAAAAAAAAATTCTTTTTAGTTTTCTATTACAATGTCATTACTTTCTTGTACAGCAATGAACATTCCGTATACACATTTAGAGAGACACACACACTACAAATAGGCATCTCACTTGCTTTTAATGCAAAATTAATATGTTTAATGAAGTAAGTTACCAAGTAAAGGAGCAGAAGGGAAAACCAGGAGCAAGAGCACAATTTTTTTTTTTTTTGGTGGTGTTACTTGTTTGATTTTTTAGGAGTTGGTTAATTAGTAGAGCCAAAGAGAGGAGACTGCAAATATAGTGGATGGCTAGGGTCATGGATTCAGCCCGTGCAGAATTATTAAGAAGACAAGAAACACCTACAGTAAGCTGTGAGGGGATAAGTGGACAACATATTTGTGGCTGGTGACAAAGGTTAATAGCTACATAGCCTGGTAGTTAAATATGCTGGTCATGGACACTAATTAAAGTTCATTATGTGAAGAATGGGTTAAAACAATATTTAAAAGCCTGTGCAATGAGAATGTTATTTATAATCACTTTCAAATTAATATTCTATTTATAAAGAAATACTTTTCAGTAACGCTGAAAAAGCTCCACATTTGGCCATTTCGAGGAGAAATGGTTTTGGTTGCCAAAGACTCAGTATCTAAATATCATTTCTGTAATTCAGGTTTTAGAAATACAGAGTATTCTGGCAACAGGAAAACTAATGGAAATTATTCTCTTATTTTGGGAAATGGTAAAATAGAATTTCATGAATATTATAGTGATGTCCACTGTAAAAGCCACATTCCTTACATGAACAGTTCCTTGTGGACCTCCCCCCTTAAAGAATGTCCTCCATTGTTTGTCGGTTTGGAGTCTGTTCTGTTCTTACATCCTTTTGTTGTTGTTTTTCTGTCCTTATATCCTAAGGAGAGTCTTATCTTTTCTTCTAGAAGAGTATTTGGTAAATCATCCCTCCCGACCCAAAAATCAGAATAAAATTCTCTCTCTACTGTTTTTTTCCTACAAATCTAGGACAATGGAGAAGTAATATGAGAGTGACTTTAATTCTGTAAGTTCTAAATTTTGGCTATATATATATATATATATGGACTCTCATATATATAGTCATGTGATTATATATAATCATATAATTATTAATATTACATAATATTATAATCATATATATTCTAGACCTATATAATATATATTATATTTAATTCTCTCTTCCCCACCAAAGAAAACACGTATGATGGAAAGAATATGCTGTCTGTCAATTCAAAATCTGTTGCATCCTCTGTATATCCTAGAAAAGACACTCACATTTTACTTGCACATCCATGAATTTTTTTTTATTACGTTCATCTCTATCAACAGAGTTGCAAAAAGTAAAAACATATCTACCAACCCCCAGTTCACAACCAAGCAAACAAAAGTAAACTTTAGGATGCTACTGACCTGGTCATAATTGCTTAAGGACCTTGCCGTGCCATCCTCCACGTAGTCCCTGTGTGGCCAGAGCACGGGGGCAGGGGTGGCCCCTCCCCGGTGGGGGTACCCTCCTGGTCCTGCAGGGGCTCACCTGCTGTAGCCCCCCGCTTCACCAGCCTCCCGCTGGAAGCATGCTTCTTTCTTTGCAGCTATCACTCTAGGATTTAGCCTCAGTAAGCAATTTTCATTTCTGGGTCGAATTACGTTGAAATCCAACCCTTTATTTATTCGGGGAAGAGGCAGAGGCTGGGGGGTGTGGAGGGCGACATGACCCCCAGGGTGACCCCCGGTGGTAATTCCTCACCAGCTCCAGATGGCCGGGGCTCAGCCCCATCACGCTAGGCCACTTGGATCGACCAGCATCAGCCAAGCAAGTGCAGGGAGCGATGGCATCCTGGCTCATGGCTCACGGAGAACGGCGCTCAGCTCCGCAATGGAGGCTGCGTGCTTCCCAGACCTCAGAGCCTCGCAGCACAGATGCACAACTTCTCTGTGCATCTTCTTGCCAAATGGATTTTTGTTAATAGAAGGAGGATGTGCAGTTATATACACAAACAGCTCACACAAGGGAGAATCACAAGTAAAAGTACTATTTTCTTTAGAAATAAAAAATACAATTAATCATAAGATGCCATGTTATACCCACCTGGCACAGGTAGAATTTAATGAATTCTAACCTTCATTGCTGGCCAGAGCGTGGTGACATTTGTCATTGGGGGCGGCCGGGCAAATTGTATGGCTGTTTCAGAAAGCAATAGGGACGATACTATGTAGCAAGACCCCATTCTCCTAGGAATTTATCTGAAGAAGTAACAGGGCACACACAGAAAGATCCACTCCTAAGGTAAGACACCGCCCTGCCGAGTTACCTACGACAGCAGAGGGAAGAACCCGCTAACCACATAAATGACCGATATCAGGGACTTAGGGATTGGCTTACGGAAAAGGCAATGTCTAGGTGCCCAGTACTGACTGGTGCTTGGTTTTTGTCATTTAATCTAATGCTCACAGCACCACCCCGAGTAGGTGTCATGGCTGCCCTTTTACAGATGAGGGAGGAGAGGATGCAGACCTGGTCCATGGTGATAGAGCTGGCCGGGAGCTGGGCAACAGTGGAAACAGGTCTTTCTGACCCAGAGCTCAGAATTTCCACTACTCCGCTTTCCAGTTTAATACCTGTTATAGCTTGCGTGTTTGGGAACCCTCAAAATTCATGTTTTAATCCTGATCCCCAGGGTGCTGGTATTAGGAGGCGGGGCCTTAGGGAGGTGACTGGGTCATGAAGATGGAGCCCCCCACAATGGGATTAACGAGCACATAGAAGACACACAAGAGAGCTTACTTCACGGCTCTCTGCCTAGTTAAGTTCCAGTAAGAAGATGGCGTCTGCACACCAGGAAGTGGGTCCTCACCACGAATGGAATCTGCTGGCACCTTGACCTTGGACTTCTAGCCTCCAGAATGGTGTGAAATGGATGTCTGTTGTCTAAGCCACCCAGACTGTGGCAACTTGTTACAGCAGCCGAGCTGAATTTCCAAACAGTGCCTCAAGGTAATTCAGAATGAGCAACTACCGTGCAGCCGTTATAACAGATAATAATGAAGACTAATAATGAAAAATGCTTCCATAACATTAACCTGAAGTATAGGATATGGGGCACGGACTGAAGCATCATGGGAAAATACCTAACAGAACACTGGGGGACACCATTTGAAAATGTGCAAAGTAACAGAATTTACTCCAGGTTGGTAGATTATATGGCATTAAAGGGCCTTGAAAGAAAGGTTTCTAATGTGTAGAGTCTATTATTTTCATTTACAAAAATTGAGTCTCTCTCTCTGTTTAGAAAGAAAGTTTGAAGAACACACGTATGTGACAGTAGCACTTGCCTCCAGCAGGTGCAAATGAATGGAGATTTTTTTTTTTAATTTGGGCTTTTCTGTGTTTTCCAATATTTTTTTCCCCTCACCAAGGATGCACTGACTTTGAAATGAAGAAAAAGAAATTACAAGATGAAAGATATCCAGCCCAAGTTTGACTACTTCCACCCTGACTTCATGAACTGGTTCTTTGATGGCCTTATCTAAACTGAAGAAACCAATGGTTGGAGAAACCAATTGTTTCAGTTCTGGGAAAAGCCAGAGAACAAGAAAATCTCTTGGGACAATAATCTGCAAGCACGTCACAGATTTTAAAAGATAAAAATCAAACAATCTAGTAATAATAATAATGTTTAGTGTGCCAGTAATCAGTGCCATTTATCAAGTTCTGCCTGATGATGTAAGAAATCTCATCACCGCACTCCATGAGGTGACCAGTACTCTGAGGGGTTACAGAAGCTCCCCTACTCAGCTCCCAACAGCAGAGCTGGGAGCCCCTCCCCCCCCAACACCTGCCACCAAAGTCTGACCCCTAACCCCCCAGGCTGTGTGCTCCCAGCCAAACATGTCATGCTTATCTGGAACATAATGTGCTTGGCAAACACAGAACTAAAGGTGAGATGATCCTATCTCATTAGATGCAAAAACCAGAGAGGAAATGATGGAAGTCAACTCCTTCATGAATTTTCTGGGACAGCGGAAGAGAAACACAGAAATACAATGCTACAAAGATGAATTCTTTCCTGCACTTAGTTCCTCTTCCAAAAATGCATTTATTTATTGCTCATTTATTCTAGAACTATCATACACCCAGTGTATGCCGAGCTAGACCCTGGGGACACAGCTTGACGAAACAGAAGGAAGAGCTAGCGTGTGAGGCTATCTTCTTCCCAGATTTTAAACACCTACCACAGAAACCATGCTGGAGAGACTTGAGACGAACACTGCCCTGGTAAAGAAAGAGGAACCATCCTTTTGGGGGAAATAAAAATCACAGAAGTAAGACACTTCCTTTACTTAATACTCACATAATATAAAATAGCACGGTCTGAAGACAGAAAGAGAAATCAGTCACAATGTGGGGAGGGGATTGTGTTTATAAACACCAATCCGGCTTCTGGGGAACTGATTTTCAAGGGATTAATTCTACACGTTTAAAAACACTATTCAAAAAAAAAAAAAAATGCATGAAGGTGCTGATTGCAGTACTGTTTCCCAGAGCAAAGGAGGGTGGTTTGCCAAGGACCGAATGCATTATAAATGCTTATGGCGTTGAGCACACGGAGGGGACACCGCAGCACAGACAGGCTGGCAGGAAGGAAAGACTCTGAGACGGTAACACTGGTTTTTTCTACGTGGTAGAATTTGAGGTGATCCTTTCCATTTGCTCTATTTTCCAGTTACTTCTGTTACTGCTGTCATGGAAAAGTAGTTTTTAAAAATCTACTTTTTAGGTTAGCAAAGTAGAACTGCTGGCTGAGTCCACCTTCCTCTTCACAAAGATCGGCGCAAGGGAAGGGAGAAAAGATCTCATCCTAAAGGGAAGTAAAGCATGAGGCACCCAGATTTTTTTCAGTGGTGTCCCAAGAACCATGAGCTATGCTAGAACACGGTGATGGAAATGCCACTCAACTCAGAGGATAAGACTTGGGTTCAAGTCCTGTCTTGGCTGCTTAATGGCTGCATGGTCTTGGCAAGGGTTTATGTCTGAATCTTGTTGCCTCTTGTAAAAACAACAAAAAGACACATTAAAAAACTACTGCAAAATTCATGCCCCCCCCCCCCAAAAAAAAAAAGACTGGCATACAAAGGGGGTTATTTGCAGGAAGCTTACCCTCTTCCTCGCCCTTTCCTTCCCTACACTGAAGCCTCATCCCACCGTGGACCCCCAGCTCACTCAGCCTTCCCTCCGGTGTTTCTCTCACACCCGGAAGGAGGCCCACCCCTTCACCATTTATCAAAGTTCTCCTGCTTCCAGGCTCAGCACAGATGCTACTCCCCAGGGAAGACTTGGGGGGCGCTCTCCATGGGCTCCCTTCTCCTTCTTCTGCCTGACCGGGACCGTCCTCTTGTGAGGTGTCTGTCTACCTCCTTTCCGCCCAGCAGCGTTGCAGCCTGGGCCCTACTTCCTCAGAGTCATGCCCAGCACTGTGCCATGCACACAGTAGGTGCTCGTTCAGAGTTTCTTGCATCCAATTTGTTGAACCTCCAGAGCTCTCCGCGTGTCAGGAAGGGGTTCACCTATAAACTTGCTCATTTGCAGCACCGTTCAGAATGGGCACGGGGGCACCGACTTCTGCTAAAAGAGGAGAAGGATGTCTTCAGGCCCTTCTGGATGTATTTTCCATGCAGGACTTCATTCTGGCCTCACAGCCTTGCTTCCACCCCACCCACCTGCTCCAGGGTTCACGTCAGGTCAAAATCTAGACTGTTTCAAGATAATACTCTGGGACTTTCCAATTCATGAAAGTATCCCAGGACTTAGTCACACACGATGTGGGAGAAGGAGGCCCTCCCATACAGGAACGGAAGAGTGGAATGGCCAATGGCCGTGTCACTTCCTTCTGTATCCAGCTGGGCATGTATCTCTACATCACCCCCTTGTGCCTCCTGGAGGTAATGGCAGCACCCACCTGACCCGGGTGGTGGTAAGGTCAAATGAATGGAAGTAGAGAAGTATGGAAAGTGCTAGAACACTACCCGACCCTTAGTGGGCGCTAGATAAAGGCTTAGCTCTTATTATCATTATTTGAAATTAAGTCAAATGTGGCCTGTGTCTAAAAAGTTGTGAAGTCTGAGGTTCTATCTTACGCCTCAGGCATCGGAGATAAATCATGTGAATTCAAACGGACAAGCTGTGGTTTTCTGTATCTTATCTACTGAACTCTGGGTCAGATGTGAGTGGGGGCCAAGCAGTGGAAGAAAAGGGCTTGCCTCTAGCACCCTTGCTGAGCTGGCGGGGGAGCAGGGGTACGGATGCACCCCAAATGCCTGGGCATCAACTCCAGGCAGGGCGGTATACGCCAGTGGACACCACCACGACCCTGCACATTGCCTAGCACACAGCGAAAGCCCCAAGAATATGCACAGAAACACTGCTGGCCAACATAATGGGCCGCCACTGTTTACTCTGACAGTGACCTTATCTAAAAATGCTGCCGAATGAGATCAGCCAAGTTCAAGGAAGTGGCTTCAGAGTTTGTTTTGATTAATAGCTCTTCTTTCAAATTTGTCTTAGCCCATGAGGGCTGCTGTAAGGGAATACCACAGACTGGATGCCTTACAAACAGCAGAGACGTGTTTCTCACCGTTCTGGAGGCTGCAAGTCTGAGATCGGGGTGCTGGCATGGTTGGTGACCTCTTCTGGGTGGCTGACCTCTCATGATATCCTCGCATGGCCGAAGGGGGCCAGGGAGCTCTGCGGGGTTTCTTCCGCGAGAACACTAATCCTATCATCCATGTGACTCAATCTAGGCCCAAAGGACCCATGTCCTCATATCATCACCTTGGGGGCGAGGGTTTCAACATATAAATTTTGGTGGGACACAAACACTCAGGCCATGGCAATGATCTTGCTTAAAAGCATGGGAAATGCCCAATAATATTTCCATGTAGGAGGTGACCTTATAGTTAATATAGTTTTTAATCCTGGAGGCAGTGTTCAGAGTTAACTGCTTGGTTAATCACTGTAAAATCCTTGATAGGAAATTACTGGGATTAAAAAAAAAAAAAAAAAAAAAACCAAACCCAAACCAAAAACTGGTTGTAATCAAAAGCCTGACTGGCAATTTGATACTTTCTCCATGGAAAGGTGCTAGGATCCAACGTCACTGTCCCTTCTCAGAGAAGAGAGTGGCCCAGGACAAGAGTCAAGGAACACCCCCCAAAGAATAGCATGCTAATAAATGGTGTCTGTACAACTGGGCGGCCACATGGGAGAGGTACGGTCAGATCCATTCCTCACTGAGAAACCAGGATGGTTCCACATGGATCAGACCCATGAATGTAAAAAATTAAACCATATAAGCAATAGAAAAAAACAGGTGAATTCCCTTTTAACCTAGGAGAGTATAACCCCTTAACTGTGACACAAAACCCAGTAGCAATAGAAGACTGATAAATCTGACCACATTTTAAAAATAACAGTGTTATCAAATATAATTCACACACCATAAAATCCAATGATGCCGTTTACGTGAAATGTGCAGAATGGGCAAAGCTACAGAGACGGAAAGTCAATTCATGGCTGTCAGCAGCTGGGGGAGGGACGAGTAGGGAGGGACTGCTCATTCGTGCAGGGTCTCTTTCTAGAGTGATCAAAGTATTTTACTTTTAGAGGACTGATGATTGTTGCACAATTCTAGGAATATCCTAAAAACCAGTGAACTGTGCACCCTAAAATGGTGAATTTTATGATGCATGATTTTTTTTGCACATGGATATCCAGTTGTCCCAGCACCGTTTGTTGAAAAAATGATTATTTTCCTCTGAATTGCATTAGTGCCCTTGTCAAAAATCTTCTGACCATAAATGCATGGGTTTATTTCTGCACTACTAATTGTATCCCACCGATCTATAGGTCTACCCTAATGCCAATACCGCAGTCTCTCTAACTCTGTAGTACATTTTGAAATCAGATAGTCTGAGTCCTCCAACTTTGTTCTTCTTTCTCATTTTGGCTATTCTAAGTCTCTTGAGTTTCCACATGAAGTTTAGGCTCAGCTTGTCAATTTCTGTGATTATTTCAGCTGGGATTCTTATAGGGACTGCATATGCAGTCCAATTCTGGGAATATTGCCATGTTAACATTACTAAGTCTTCCAACCCACGAACATAGGACGTTTTTTCCCATCTATTTCGGTTTTCTTTAACTTCTTCCAACCATGTATTGTAGTTTTCAGTGTAAAAATCTTGCACTTCTTTTATTACATTTATTCTCAATTGTTTTATTCTTTTTGGTGCTATTGTAAACGTATTTTAATTTCATTTTCAGACTGTTCATTGAAAGTATGTGTAACTACAATTGATGTTTACATTTTAATCCTCTATCTTGCAACCTTGCTGAATTGACTTATTAGTTCTAAGTTTTTGTAGATTCCCTAGGATGTTCTATAGAAAATATTAGGTCATCGACAACTAGATAGTTCCACTGTTTACTTTACAATCTGGATGTCTTCTATTTCTTTTTCTTGTTTCATCGTGCTGGCTAGACACTTCAGTATAATGTTGATTGAAGTTGTGACATTGGACTTCACAGTTTTGTTCCTGGTGTGAGAGAGAAACCATTCAGTCTTTTATAATTAAATATGATGTTAATTGTGGGTATTTAATAGACGTCCCTTATCAGGTTGAGGAAGTTCCCATCCATCACTGGTTTACTGAATTCTTTGTCATCAAAGGGTGTTGGATATTGTCAAATGTTTTTTCTGTGCTGAGATGATCATGTGTTGTTGGTTTTTTTCCCTTTTTCTGTTACTATGATGTATTCTATTGATTGATGTTAAACCAAGCTTGCAGTCCTTGGATCAATCCCAGCTGGTCATGTTATATAATCCTTTTGATATATTACTGGATTTGGTTTGCTAATATTTTGTTGAGTATTTGCATCTGTATTCATAAGAGATACTGGTCTGTAGTTTTCCTGTGGTATCTTTGGTTTTGGTTTCAGGGTAATCCTGGGTTCATAGATTGAACTGGGGAGTGTTCCCTCCTCTCCTATTTTTTGGAAGAGTTTGTGAGGTTGATGTTAATTCTTTAAATGTTTGGTAAAATTTACCAGTGAAGCCATCTCTGGGCCCGGCTTTTTTTTTGGGGAGTTTTGGGATTACTAATTCAATGTAGCTACTTATTATAATTCCGTTTGGGTTTTCTATTCCTTCTTGAGCCAGTTTAGATAGTTTGTGTCTTTCCAGGAATTTATCCACTTCATTGAGGTTATTGAATTTGTTGGTGTACAACTGTGCATAGGATTCTATCATAATTCTTTTTATTTTTGTACAGCTGGTAGTGATGTCCCCTTTTTACTCTTGATCTTAGTAATTTCAGACTTGTCTCTTACTTTTCTTAGTCCGTTTAAGTGAAAATTTGCCAATATTGTTGATTTTTTTCAGAAACGAACTTTCGGGTGCACTGATTTTTCTCTATTGTTTTTCTAGTCTCTATTTCATTTATTTCTGCTCTTTGTTCTTCCTTCTGCTTGCGTTGGGTTTAGTCTGTTCATCTTTTCCTAGTTTGAGATCTTTTTTTTTAAGTCTAGATGATCGTAGCTAGAAATTTCCTTCTTTTTTTTTTTTAAAGATATTATTTATTTGGCAGAAAGAGAGACAGCCAGCGAGAGAGGGAACACAAGCAGGGGGAGTGGGAGAGGAAGAAGCAGGCTCACAGCGGAGGAGCCTGATGTGGGGCTCGATCCCATAACGCCGGGATCACGCCCTGAGCCGAAGGCAGGCGCTTAACCGCTGTGCCACCCAGGCGCCCCTAGAAATTTCCTTCTAAGCACCACTTCAGCTGCATCCCCTAAGTTTTAGTATGTCGTGTTTTTGTTTCCATTCACCCCAAAGTATGCTCAAATTTCTCTTGTGATTTCTTCTTTATTATTTTTTTAAGATTTCTTTTTTTTTTTTTAAGATTTTATTTATTTATTTGAAAGAGAGAGAGAATACAAGTAGCCAGAGCAGCAGGCAGAGGGAGAAGCAGGCTCCCCATGGAGCAGGGAGCCTGATGCGGGGCTCGATCCCAGGGCTCTGGGATCATGAGCTGAGCTGAAGGCAGACACTTAACTGACTGAGCCACCCAAGGGCCCCTGTGATTTCTTCTTTAACATGATTACTTAGAAGCATGTTGTTTCATTTACACATATTTGTGAATTTCCCAAATTTCCTTCTGTTATTGATTCCTTTTTTCATTCCACTGTGCTCAGAGAACATGTGTTGTATGATTTCGATCTTTTTAAATTTGTCAAAGCTTGTTTAAAATTTTAACATGTAAGGAAAAACCACCACAAAAGTCTGTGTGGCCCAAAACACACAAACAGGGTAACAAGACAAATGACAAATAAGAGAAAAAATTGCAACTTCTATCATAGATGAAGTGTTAATATGATGAGACAGGCATGTTCTTACACTACTGGAAGGAACGCAACATCGTGCAACCCCTATGGAGGGGAATTTACCAATACCTAGCAAATTACATCTGCATTTCCCTTCTTAGCCAACACTCTGGCTTTTAGAAATTTACACCAAAGGTACGATGTCAAAAATGTAAAATGATATCTACACTTGGCTATTCACTGCAGCATTATTGTGGAGGAAGCAATCCAGATGTCATCTGCAGAGAAATGGCTAAATAAACTCCGGGACTGCACAGAATAAGTCCTAGGCAGTGGGAAGAAGGAAAGAGAAGAAGTTCTAATATACTCTGGGGTCATCTCCTATTGTTCTGTGATTCTCAGGGCAGCTCCCATTACCTCCTTCCGGGGGTGGGCAAACAACATTCCAGCCCCTGAGACCCTGGGTGCTGGGTCTGCTCACCCTGTTCTAGAGCTGGAAGACAGAGACTCAGCAGAGGGTCAACGAAGAGCCTAAACTTTGCCTCCAAGTGGCAGCCCCAGCACAACACAGGGCAGGAGCCCAGCACTCACGCTTGGTTTGCTCTAACCATCAAATGACACTTGTTCCTGGAAGGTGAGGCTTGCTCTCTTCCTCCCTGTCACCATGCCCACCACTCACTCTGCCAAGGATTCTCTTGAAGCATAATCTCCATGCATCCATAAGTACCGATGGTAGGGACAGAACTTGTAAGGAGGTGTACCCCCCGTTTCCCACCACCACCCCCAGGCAGAGTCCGAGTGCACCTTCCTTCCAGACACATACACACACCAAGACAAGCTGGCTTTGGGGAAAACACCTGGGGATCTCTTGAGAGAATGAGATTAGAGATTGAGGACAGAGACGGTATTTTGTGAACTTCAGAGGAAGATCTGAGCGGATGAGTTCTAAGGTTTGGCTGTGTGCTTTAAGTGGAATTCCCCACAGATGCCTTGTCAAGAAGCTTTAGTAAACATTTAAGCTGCTTTTTGATTTTAAGATTCTAGGCTGGAGTTTCCTTAGAATACATCACTGTGTTGTGATGACAGAGGCCACGAAGTGGCTCAGAGTCCCCTGGATCTCACATAAATATTCATCTATTTTCCACTTTAAAAAAAATTATTTATTTATTTATTTATTTATTTATTTTAGAAACAGAGAGAGAGCACGTGCAGGAGGTGGGGCAGAGGGAGAGGGAAAGAGACAGAATCTTACACAGGCTCCACACCCAGCATGGAGCCCGATGTGGGGCTCGATCCCACAACCCTGAGATTATGACCTGAGCTGAAATAAGAGTCAGATGCTTTACTGACTGAGCCACCCAGGGGCCCCTTCCACTTCTCTTTTTTAACAAACAGATTATACTATGATTATGTTCTGCAACTCACTTTTCCCACTTAGAAGTTCCTCTGTATCTGCACATGGAGACCCAGACATCTCATTTCATGGTAGTTCTTTGCCCTCACTGATAGGCTTTTAGGACATTTCTAGTTTTTTGTAATTCCCTGCTGTGCTGAACTTCCCGTGTGTGCCTTTCTGCTCACCTGTGAACTGTATCTTCAGGTTGATTCGGAGCAGTGGAAGAAGACGACGATATATCGAGCCTCCATTTTTATAAAGACGGCCAATTTACTTTTCCAAAAGTTGTACCAGTTATAGCCTGACATAGTTATCAACTCAAGATTAGTTAAAAATACGAAAAATGGAACAAAAATTATATCCTTGCTATATTAAATAACATCAGACTTCCTGATTTTCCCCAATCTGAAAAGCAAAAGGACATATCTCATGGTTGGCTTTGATTTGCATTTCTTTCCATATGAATGACATTCAGCACGTTTTCATAGGGAGACCCACCATTTCCATCTTTTGCAATGAACTTAACTCTGTCCTCGCATTTCTTGGTTCATTTGGAGATTCGACTGTTCTTTTTCCCATTGATCGGCAAGCACTCTTTGTGGTGTATGTGGAAAATCGTTTTTACTTGCTTGTTGTTTGTCATTTGCAGAGGATTTTCTGCGGAAGAGTTCCACCTGTTATGGAATCACGGTTATTAATCTTCTCTGTGTTAACGAGGTTTGTGTGGTGATGACAGCTTTCATGTACAAATGTGTGAAAGCAACAGGCAAGGTACAGACCGGTGGCTGTGATCAGCTACGTTCTGTGTAAAGGAGGGAGAATAAGATTCTGTGTTGCTTGTATACATACATATAAAGCACTTCTGGAATGACATGAGAATCTAAGACTTGTAGATTGATACTTAGGGTTTTGGAACCGTGTGATCCATAGCCAAACAGCTAAAGTTTTTGAATCTTGGCAAGGGGGGAAAATGAGGTCATTTGCTTTTCCTTTTTCTCTGCATGTCTTCAAGCAACAAAAATTGACTCCAGCTGATCCACCTCCATCCTGGGACTGCCAGCTGCCTTCCAAATCCAAGAGCAGGCAGACACGGAAGAAGCAAAGAGCCAGGACTGGGGATCCTCCGTGGCTCTCAGAGTTCTGAGTTGAGGTACTTAATACGTGGATTTGAGGGGAGCCCCATGCATGATGAGAGGGATTACAACGCGGCTTGTAGACAGTGAGAAGCCAACACCACGAACACATCGTGTGCAAGACAGCGTTTAACAGAAGCGAATGTGCGCAGCCTCTCGCCTTTGCCCTAAGACAGAAACGCGGAGGAGATCTTCAGTCTGAGCAAGAGCTGACATTCCTGGGAGCTGTGCTCCTCGGGGGCCGAATCCGGGGTGTGGTGGAGGTGCACCCCGCGGCTCTGTGGTTGTCACCTTCACGGCCTCTTGGAAATGACGCGCGCAGTACGAGCCTTCCTCACCGTGGGATGAACCCTGCTGCCAGACAATAGGGCTCTTTGTTTCTGTGAGTGATATCCTGATTACTAAAGTGAGGAGCTCTGTGATTCTCGGGAGCCGCAAACATCCCAAGAACGCCTGGGCTCCGCTGCCATGGCCGCTGGCCCACCGACACCTGCCTCCCACCTGCCTGCACCGCTCCTCTGCGACCCGTGTTCACGGCATTCCCTCCGGACAGCTGGAGGCTGAACACTGCACGAACTCAAGAATATTAGAACTCTGAGCCTCACTGAGAGTGTTCTTCCATGAGACAAACGCACTTTGCTCACTTGGCAAAAAAAAAAAAAAAAAAAAAAAAAAAAAAGGACCATGAACATGATGGAAGGAAAGATTTTGACTTTAATGAGAATGTTTTGGCTTTAACATTGTAATCAAACAACTTTTAATTAAATTAAGTTTTAATTAAAACGATTCTATCTTGCGGGTTAGATTTGGGCTCATTGCTTTTTCATTCTACCCACACGTGAACACGAGGACCAGCCACATTTTCAATCCTGGGCCTTCAAATAAAATCAGAGACACCTCTATTTTTAAGAACTACCATTTTAATCATCAACAGTATTTAGCACTTTCACTGGCAGAAATCCAGTCCAGGGGAAGCTAGGTAACTTGCCTGACAGGGAAAGAGAAAGAAATCAACACAAACCGAGGGGCTGTGTGTGGATCACATGAGCAGGGGAATCGCACCTGTATGGTACTAAGTGTTCTGCAAACACATTCTAACAACTCCTGTGTTACAGGTAAGGACTGGGCTGTGGAGGGACCAGGATTTTTTTTTTTTTTTTAAGATTTTATTTATTTGAGAGAGAGCACAAGCAGGGGGAGGGGCAGAGGAAGAAGGAGAAGCAGACTTCCCACTGAGCAAGGAGCCCAATGTGGGGCTCGATCCCAGGACCCCGAGATCATGACCTGAGCCAAAGGTAGACACTTAACTGACTGAGCTACCCAGGTGCCCCAGACATCAGGATTTGAACCCAGCTCCTTCCGACTGCAAAGCCCACATTCTTGACACTGTCACCTGCTTTTCCTACAAACTACACACCTCAGAGGTATCAAGAAGATGCTAGAAGATGGAATTAAGACAGCAGCCTGAACCCTCATGTAGTCATCACCTCCTGCCCCAAATCCTTGGAAATCGTATTTAAAAAAAAACTACCTGGGGGGCGCCTGGGTGGCACAGCGGTTAAGCGTCTGCCTTCGGCTCAGGGTGTGATCCTGGCGTTATGGGATCGAGCCCCACATCAGGCTCTTCCGCTATGAGCCTGCTTCTTCCTCTCCCACTCCCCCTGCTTGTGTTCCCTCTCTTGCTGGCTGTCTCTATCTCTGTTGAATAAATAAATAAAATCTTTAAAAAAAAAAAAAAAAACTACCTGGGGCACCTGGGTGGCTCAGTCGGTTAGGCGTATGACTCTTGGTTTCAGCTCAGGTCATGATCTCAGGGTCATGAGATAGAGTCCTGTGCCTGGCTCTGCCTCAGTGGGGAGTCAGCTTGGGATTCTCTCTCTCCCTCTCCCTTTGCCCCTCCCCCCCAGGCTTGTGTGCTCTTTCTCTCTCTCAGATAAATAAATAAATGTTAAAAAACCATATTAGGACAGGAAAACAAAAAGGAGACCTAAGAGGATAGGAAATCAAGGTGGAGAAGGTTTGAGGAGTGCTCCGAGGCTGCCCAGAGCATAGAGGAAGCAGGAGGGCCACCAAGGTCACCAGCACGGGGACTGCAGGGAGGGGGAAACCACAGTGAGCCCCAGTCTAGCCTGTGCCAGGCAGTGGGGCGGGGGGCAGGGTTCTGCCTCTTCTATGCCAGATGGGAAGTGCATCACCCCCCCTCCCCCACTGAGAAGACACGCTCCAGGCACACCCCCAGGGCAGCCACTGCAGTCTCTGTGCCCTTCTCTCAGTAGGCTACAGTGACCGATGCCGCATTCACAGCCAGCTACGGGGAATCCCAGCCACAGAGATCAGCACCCAACTCCGCACCCACAAACATTTGAGGAAGATGAACACCATAAGGAGAAGCACTCGGTTTCACCTGCCGAGCCCACGAACAGACAACAGATTAGCAGGAAGAGACCTCCCTACCTCCCACTCCCATGCACAGAAAGTAAAGTGAAGTTGAGCTCCCTGCTTATAGCCAAGGACCCAGTATCGCTGGAAACACACCGGCCACTGAGGCAGAAGAAGGTGGGGAGATCTCCTCTCAGTCCTCCTTAGGCCTGACTGTCTTCGAGGGGAAGTGAGCAGCCGACAGTGACAATACCTTTACAGGCAGGATCTTGCAGGTGGGCTGGGCGGGGGGCTATACAAATAACCAGTCACTGAGATAAGGGAGTGTGGGCAAACTCTGGACACCCACAGTCCCTGAAAGAACAACCACACCCTCATTCAGGAGGAAAGGACGAGTCAGTGCCTGAGCTTCTCTAAGCAGCATCTTGGGCTCTGGCTTTCCAGCATCTCCAGGATCCATCTCCACCCAGAACCAGTGTTCATAAAGCAAGAACAAGACCTCAGAATGAATATGAATGATGTCTTGGAGAGATAGAGGAGGACATGACATCCATAAACAAGGCTCGACTAAAAAGCTTAGAAATGAAAACTAGAAGAGTTGCACAGTAAAGCACATTACGTGGATGGCAATGCAGAAGGAACAGGGCTGGAGGACACCTCGGTCATCTGCAAGAGCAAGCAGCAGGTGCGGCATCCAGACACAAAGGGAACAGACAAAAAAATAAGAGACGTGGAAGACGATGCTCAAAGCTTTCCAAAACGTGTCTGGTCAGAATTCCAGAACTGTCTCCTCAAATAAATAAAAAAATTCTCGAGGTGAAAAAGGATGAGTTCCCCGAAGTGAGAGGATCCCACTCAAGAAGTTGAAAAGGGAAAGTGAGTTTAGAAAACAAGAGAAAAGAAACAGAAAATCAGAAATTATATAAAGAGAAAGCAGAGAAATAAAAAAAGAACAACAAGACCCTGAGCTGATTCTTTCAAAAGACTCATGAAATAATCTCACTGGAAGATTGAGCAGCAAAAGATAAGAGGGAGGGCGAGAGAGGGAGAGAGAACAATGGTGTCTTCAATGAGAAAGGAGACGAAACTATCTAGTAGAGAATTAACTCATGAGACCACCAGAGGAAAGGGGGTTCCTTAAAGAAATGGAGGATGGCAGGAATTAGACAACAAATTCCAAACCTGGAATATCTTGTCACCTCAGAAAGCAAGGAGGGCATCAAAGACTCCTGGGGTCATGTCCAAAGACAGGGGCACCAACCCAAAGGAGCTTCTACTGGCCAAAGAGGAATAATTTGAGCATCAAAAATCAAGTAAGTTAAAATCCATGAGCTGATAAAGATACTAAGAAAAAAGACCCCCTCACTGGTGACCTTTGAACGATACTAGGGAATCAACTCATTTTCAGAAAAAGCAATAAATAAATTAAGGGAAAGTATCATCCATTCATTCCGACTTCCCCCCAAAACTGTAACTGAACTTACCACAGAGGTGATGGGAGTAAGTCCTTCAGAGATGAATTACAGCCAACAGATGCAGAAGGAACGACAGACTCAAAATCGCACCACTTGGCGAGCCCGAATGAAATAACTGCCCTGAGCAGTGACCGATGACTAATGAAACCATTAGGACCTTTGTAGCGGACTTTCAGGGTAACAGCATCCGAAATCACTGAAAAATCTCACCGCCAAGGAGAGACCAGGAGACATCATTTGACTCCCACCACAGAGGAAACAGAAAGTACAAAACACCAACTGTCTAGCATTCTTGCCAAAACATCGTACTGAATCTCAGCAAGCCCCTGATCTATGGAAATGCAGAGAGGAATGTGTTAAGCAACACATGCCAGATGCAATCACCAAAATCCAGACTGTGGGAGACGGCAAGTGTGGCTTTGTCAACAACTGAATCGCAAGGAAAAAGTCAAGGATGGAGAAAGGGAGAAATTAAGAACCATATCACCCAACAGAATGCAGGGACCTTGAGTCAAAAAGCTGGATTTGGACAAAACAGTGATAAAAACACTTCATGGGCACAAGGACGTCTGGGTGGCTCAATCAGTTAAGTGTGTGACTCAGCTCAGGTCATGATCTCAGGATCCTGGGATCAGGCCCTGCCTTGTCCGGCCTCCTGCTGCTCAGCGGGGATTCTGCTTGTCCCTCCCCCACTCCCTCCGCCCCTCCCCCCGCTTGTGTTCTGTCTTTCGCACATAAATAAATAAAATAAAACAGAACACATTATGGGCACAATCAAGGGCATTTGAACACTGCCTAGATATCTGATGTTACTAATGAAATATGTTTTTATTTTTTTAAAAAATGTATGTGAAATATACTGTGATATTTTTTCTTTTAGTCTTTTTAACACGGAATTGGGTTCTAAAATAATCTCGAGAGAGGGGGACAGGAATAAGATTTGGCTGCGGTGACAATTATGGAAGTCAGAGCAATGGATACAAAGCATTCTCTCTACTTTCATAATATGTTCAAACATGTTCAAGGTAGGGGCGCCTGGGTGGCTCAGTCAGTTGGGCGTCTGCCTTCAGCTCAGGTCATGATCTCAGGGTCCTGGGACTGAGCCCCATGTTGGGCTCCCTGCTCAGCGGAAGTCTGTTTCTCCCTCTGCCCCTTCCCCCAGCTCGTGCTCTCTCACTCTCTCTCTCTCGCTCACTGTCTCTCAAATAAATAAAATCTTTTTAAGAAAGTTTTCATAATATAGAAGATGAAAAATAACTACGATAAAAACATAACATTTCAAAATTCTGCCTAAGCTAAAGATTTACGAAAAAGAATAACAGCTGTTTTAAATCTAGGCCAAAAACCTGTGGTTTCTGAGGAGAAAAAACCCAAGAGGGGGTACTTTTTTCTCTGACTTTTTGGGAGAGGAACTGAAAGGCTGGGGCCCAGGGTGGGAGGGTATACTTTTCATTATATTCCCTTTTGTACTTCTGAATTTTATATCAAGTATAGGACTTATCTGTGACAAATGAATAAAATAACTAAAACATGTATTTTAAATTCCAAAGCCGCTCTGAACTTCATGCTAATACACTTGAATATCTAGATTAAATGGACGCCTATCTAGAAAAATGTATTGCCAAAATTAACTCAAGATGAAACGCAACATTTCAATAAACCCACAATCTTTAAAGAAGTGGAATCGACGGTAAAACATCAACCCATTAAAAAAAAGCACCAGGTCTTGATAGTTTTATGGGCAAAAGGTTTCATCCAGCATCTTGGAAAATACAGCCCTTATCCTGTGCAAACTTAAGGCGGGCTGAAAAAGCAAGTTACGAAGAGAGGGGCACAGTAGGAAAAAACTTATTTTTTTTTAAAGATTCTATTTATTTATTTGACAGAGATAGAGACAGCCAGCGAGAGAGGGAACACAAGTAGGGGGAGTGGGAGAGGAAGAAGCAGGCTCCCAGCGGAGGAGCCTGATGTGGGGCTCGATCCCAGAACGCCGGGATCATGCCCTGAGCCGAAGGCAGATGCTTAACCGCTGTGCCACCCAGGTGCCCGGAAAAAACTTATCTTAAATATTTAAATATTTAAACTGCTTGGAAAGGAGCAGGACTGCCGAAATATGAGTCTGTTGCCAACCCCACCCCCCACGCCCACTCCGCACGCGGGACATTGAACTAGCAGAGAGGTGCCCCCCTTTGTCTCAGCTGAAGGGTTGGCACCCAAGCTCAGTTTCCCTTGAGTCAGGTGGCTGAGGGATTGTGGCATCCCATAGCTCCAAGATGTCCTCTATTCACAGCCAGCAGACACGCCATTGACTGGCTAGTCTTCTGAGAGGGGAGGTCTGTGCTAGACCCTTCGCAGGACCGGAACCCACCTCTTTGAAGGCCTGGCATGCCTCCCCTAAGAGGGGATGAGAGACGGGGGACCACACTCGATCCGTCTTGCAGACCCAGGCTTTGTGATTTCCTTCTCCTCAGTGAAGCCTCTTCCTTAACCCACGGAGGAGATGTTGTGGAATTTCTACTGACCCAGGGGGCAGCCCCGAGGGGACCCACCTGGCAGGACAGAAATAAGACTACATATTATGGACACCTATGTATTTAGCAACGGTATAAAATAGGGCAAAGGGTTTGAATTATCTTCAAAAGAATGGTTACCTTTGGGGGCTGATGGAGGGCAGTGATCAGGGAGAGGTCCAGAGGGGGCTCTAGCTACACCTGTCATGTTTTACATCTGAGTCCCCTTTCTTTTACTCCTCACCTGTAATCCATTACCAAGTTCTGTGGTTTATTAAAGATGGCCACCACTTTTTGCGGACTGGCCTTTTCGCCTGCTTTGACCGACAGGGGGCAGCAGAAGTGATGAAGAGACAGTGCCCTGCCTGAGCTTCGAGAAGGCCCTGAGAGCTTCTGCTTCTGAACTCCCCTCAATCCACCCGCTGCGCTAGAAGGAAGTGGAGGCAGGTGTTTGGTGATGAGAAAGCACGTGGAGAGGGAGAAGGCACGTGGAGGAGCGCTGAGGGGTCAGATGTGCGAGAGATGCGAGAAGGGCCACCCCGCGGTGCCCTGCAGCCTCCTGGCCCACAGAACCCTGGGGAGTCATAAATTGTTGCTTTGAGCCCGTGGGTTCTGGCGTGGTCTGCTACATAACAAGAAACACCTAAACAAGTCGTGATGGTTTTTGCTTCCGAGGAGATCCCAGGTCCCTCCCCATCTTCCTGCTCCTGCCCCACCCACCCGGGCCACGTCCCTGTCCCCGGGGTCTCCGAGCTCCTAAATCCCACCTCGCTGCTACTCCGCCTCGGGCTGCTATAATTACTCTCAGAATAAAACCTGAGCCCCTGGCCTGGCCTGCCACGGAGACCCACCTGGCCAGCCCCACATTCTAGCACTCTGCTCCCGCCACACAGGCCATCTCGGGGCTGCTCACACATGCCCAGCTCAGCCCACGTCACAGCTTTTGCACTTGGCAGTACCCTTGCCAGGAGAGCCCTTCCCCAGCCCTTTATGGGACTGGCTTCCTCTCTCCATTCACCTAATGCTGCTTCAATAATGCCACCTCTCCCTAGATGCCTTCCCTGACCTCTGAGCTAAAAGACTGCCCTCTGCCCACCACTCCCCATCCTTGCACACTGGCTGACTTCCTTTGTGGCCCCTTTCCCACTCCTGGTGGTGGCGCACATTTATTTCTTGCGTTCCCCCCAGAATGTAAGTATTATGAGGACATTTTCCTGCTTTCCCAGGGCTCGGTCCGTAGAAGGCTCTGATACGACGTGGAGTGAATGAAGGGGCACAGGAAGGAGAGCTGGGCACATCATCCTATCTCGTTTTCAGGATATTTAAAAAACTCTCTTCTTCCCAGCCTTCCTGTGGCTCCCTCCTTCTGGTCAACCGAGCAGACTGAAATTCCAAGTCACCTCCTCAGAGAGGGCTTACCCAATAACAGTGAAAAAGAGCCCCCCGGGGCCTCCTAGGCACCTCCTCTTGCTGTAATGCTCTCTTGGTCAAGCATCACTCTCTGATTTTTGCTTTGCTTTGTCGTCTATTTTTCCTGCTAGAATTACGAGCCCTATGAGAGCAGGGGCCACGCTCCTGCTAGGTCCTAAGAATCTAGAACAGTGTCCACCCAAAGCAATGCTTGATAACTGTTGACAAAATCATGCTGAATGAATAAAACAAACAGAGAGTGAGGCCTCAGAAGAAACACAGGTAACATGGGGCATTAAAAAGAACTTGCGTGATAAGGGACAATGGAAAAATACTCTTCTGGCAGCATTTTACTGGCTTCTCTTGGCATCACAGGAAGTTGCTTCCCGTGCAATTTATACACATGCTCTGCCTATCAAGTCAACCGACTGCAAATTTCCTTAATAATGCTCTGAACCATATAATTATTGGTTTATCTGGAATCCACTGTAAAAAATATTGATCTTATTAAATTTGACATAAGAAATCAACTTAAAAATTAACTGAGAAGGTAATAAGATTGACATTAAAATAAAATAAAATAAATGCCCATTACGATCCTCAGGAGAATTCCAGAAGACACCTCAGACATAACACAGGAACAGAATGCTCTGAAAGAAACGACCAAGAAAAGGAAAGAACTTTCTGGAAATCACAGATGAATGCAGAAATGAAACGTTCAGTAGAGGGGATGGAAGATGAGTCAAGAACATCTCTCAAATTTTCAGAAGAAGAATCAGAAAATGTGGGAGAAAAGATGAGCAACATGTATCATAACTACGAGGAGTTCCAGAAAAACAAACAAAACCAAACCCAAAGGAGAAAAAGCAGGGGAGGAAGATATTATCAAAGAGAACACAAGGAATTTTCCAGGCCTAAACAGTTGGCCTACCCAGTGCCAAGCAGCAGGAATGAAAAAGGACCCTCTGTGTTATGAAGACCAAGATTTCAGAAGACCAAGCATACAGGGAAGATTCTAAAAGCTTCCAGAAAGGAGGAAAACAAAAAACCAAACAAACCCAAAGGTCACCCGCAAAGCAGTGGGAACCAAACCACATTAGAGGACAACAGAGTGGACCCTTTCACGTTCTGAAGGCAGACGATTTCCAAGTGGGACCCCGGGCGGGGCAAAATGAACATGCTTTCAGGACTGCCCAGTCCCTCCCATGTGCCTGCATAAGCCCTGGGCTAGGAGCTTTCTTGATGATGTGCTTCAGATAAATACGGGGTGAGGACTTCTGAGTATGAGCCAGAAACGGGGGGTGGAGGTAAAAAGAAGGAAGAGGTGCTCACCCTCTGGCCCCCCACAGGACAAGGATGACACTGAGCCCCCGGGCCAAGTCACTGTGATGGGAGCATATCACTGAAGACGGCAAAGGCGACCCAAAGATGAGTCGCCGCTGACAGAATTCAGCAGATGGAGCAGCTGGGAGACATGGCATGGAAGGGAAGGAAATCATTCATCACGGCAGGCAGGCCACGGACACTGGCTCGGCTGATGGAGCAGATGTGCAGGCATATATTCTCCACGTAGAGAAATGGTGATGACCTGAAGACTTAGAATCAGACACAGGAAACAGAGACCCTTCTGGGAGCTGACACTGGCACGTTGCCTTACGGTCTGTTCTGTATCACTGGCTGCTTTAACCAGGGGTGTGTATTACTTTGATAACATTTCATGTACTTCTCCTTGGGTCCTGCAATTCTTCTGGGTCATAGGCAGTGCTAATCAACTCTTAGGGTAAGAAGCAAAATGTAGGAATCATCTAGAGGCACTTTAATGGAAGGTTGATTGGATTAATATTATTCTATTCACGCTATTGAATTCGGTGCACGTGAAAAAGCCTCCAAGACAAGGGAAAAAATTTGCACATATATGTACAATTGAATGTCATGCACGTAAAACCAGAAACACACCAAAGAACTGCGTGTGTATGCACGTGCATGGGCACAAGTAGAGGGAGAGGTTGGTTAGGAAACACACTCAGCTACCAGAGATCACTTGGAAAGGACGGGAAGGAGCCAAAGATTACAGGGGCTTTATCTGTATCATGTGAAGGTTCTATGAGAATGTGTATAATTATCTCTAAGTCTCTGATAAATTCAAGATGCCAAAATTAAGTTTTCGTGGGTCTTGGTTCTCTTGAAATGATCAGGTCGGCAATTTTAAACCAACACCTGGAGACATGCCTGGCCACTGGATCCTGGGTGGGGGGCAGATGGGATCAAAGCTTTAAGCACGACCCTAGAAAGAATGAGCAAAACGAAGTGTAATCCTAAAAAGTTGTTTACAGTTGAAAAGATCATTTCTAACTAATGTGTGACTTCTTCTCTAACATCAGGGTTATGGGCTCAAGATGCTTGAGATGCATGTTTCTGTTTTTTGTCTTTTTCTCTTTTCTTCTTCATGACAAATGTCAATAAATAACAAGATGTCTAAATGGAATCTAGACAAACTGAACCCAGGGGAGGCCAGGCTGGTGGAAGACTTTGAAGGAATACTGGAAGCCCCCTATTTTCGTTCATCAAGGTTCCTGAAAATGTATGTGAAATTCATATACTAAACTTTGGATTTATGGGTTATTGCTGAGGAGGGAGGGGTCCATTCCCAGAGAACTAAAGAATTTCATAAAAATCCCTAAATATGGCTGCTTCAAGGTCTAACTCACGTGGACCAGGAAATCAGACAGGTGGAAGAAAATCCTCGTTCTTCTGTCCCAGGACCTGGGGATGTCTACACAGATCCCTTCCTGCTCACATGTGTCTCCATGGGGGCCCAGGTGCAGGGCTGGAAAGAAAAGCCCTTCTCTTGGCCACTGAATGCATGCCAGGTGGGCCTGGACTGCTCCCCAGGGAGCACAGACTGTCAGGTGGGACTGGCCTGCCCATCCCTCAGAAGGGGAGCCTAGTAAAGGCCAATGTCCGGTAGGGGGAGCTGGGCCGTGCGTCAGGGCTGAGGGCCTGGGGGAACTTCAGGCTCTTGCCCCGAGAACGGATTCTCCCAAGAGCCCGCCTGGAAGGAGGGAGGGGGAGGCAGCTCTTTCCCTTGCACAGACCAAGGAGCAAAAAAAAAAAAAAAAAAAAAAGCTCAGCGGTAACCAAGTAGAAGGCTGCTTGCTCTTGATGGCAGCGGGTGGTTTGCTCAGCCTGAAAAGCAATCTGCAGGGAGGGAGGACAAGGCATCTGCTTTTAGTTATTTCAAGAAAGGTGGGAGGGGGGGGTTAAGGGAGTCTTATCAGCCCAGGTGGGTGGACCTAGATGCAGTGAGGGCAGGACTGGTCTTGCGGCCGAAACTTCCTAACAGAGTTGCCCAGAGACAGGCTGGCGTTATTTGAGAGGAAGTCAGTTCCCCATTGCTAGAAGCAAGTGAGTATATTCTGGAGAAGTAATCAGAAGACCTAAGCCTCAGATTAAGGGTAACGTTAATAGCCCCCTCGAGCCCAGAGCTTCCGCAGTTAGGCAGGGCTCTATGGGCATGAGGCACAGCTGGCTCACTGCTACCCTCACGGATGGGTGCCCGCAGCCGTTTCTCCCACCCCCAAGGTCACTGCTTGGCCTCTCTTCCCTTGACCTCCCTCAGTAAGGGATTCCTTACTGGATACTGGATACGGTCCCTGGAAGGCCCAGGGCTGCGTCTGAGGCCAGGCTGAGCGGGGGGTGCCCTGTGGACCCCAGTCTCCTTCCCGTCTACCCTCCTCACTCCCATGGTGTGAACACAGCTCAGCAGGCTAGAGCAGGACACCAGCTCCAGGAACAGGTTAGAGATGAGGGCTGGCAGTTCCGCTCTGAGAGGCCCACATCAACGCGGACCTGTCCCCTGCAGGATTTCTTACAGCCGTCCTCCAAGAAAGCGCACTCCCACCCCAGGGGCACTTCCTATTTCAGCCTATTTCCTAGTTCTATTTCTGGAAGGCAAGAAGAGCCCCTACTTGAGCAAACCACTTGGCTCTTGGGAAGTTATTTTTGATACAGATTTGAAAAAAGCGAAAAGAAAAAGAGAAGGACACTGAATGTAGCTAAGTAAAAACCTGGGATTTGAAGACCTTCTGGAATGTTCCTTGTCCTTCTTTGGTCCGTGCTGGTTCAGGGGAGGACAGTGCTCTGAGAGGCAGGCAGCTGAAGTCAGGGCTGCTCACAGAGCAGTGGGTACCTGAGCCCCCCTCGGTGACGTGACGTCTCCCCAAGCACCCCTCAGCCTCCGGAAGAGACTCGCCAAGAGTTCTTGGCCTGAATTATCTAGAAGTTTGTTCACCTTTCCACTTTCTAGGGAGCCTCACCTCAGCTCGTAAGACAGGTTTTTCCACTCTGAGGAGTGTCAGACGCCGAAGAATGTGTCATGGTGTGTTTGTTCACACAGAATGCCCCGCAGCCCCAGCCCAGTATCTCACTGACCCTCGTTCCATCAACTCACGCTCTCCACTCATCCAGGCTTTCTAAACGTTCCTCTTGCACCACGGGCCAGCTGACTGCTGACGGTGCCGATACGGTTGCAATGTGCCTTTCTGGGACATGACTGCCGCACGAACACAGGACAGGCACTCACAGACCCCTTGGCCCCACTCGGCAACTCGCACCCTCATGGGCTTTGGAAGGGCTAGCCATTCTAGGCACGCACAAGGTGAGTGATACGATCAAAACAGGTATGGGCGCGAGAAACACACCGAGGACACTTCCGTACACAAACAAAATGTTATCACCCCAAACCCCAAAGTAAAACATAAGTCCTTCTCTGATTTTCATTAACGGCTGGATCTTTTTCTAAACTATGTTTGGAAGCCTAGTAATAACTTTGTCGTTTCCAAAGCATGTGGTCTTCCAAACATTTTTAACAAGAGAGCGCTTCTAAAAGTGAGAGAGCTGCTTTACCGTTGACTATAATTTGAGTCTTATCAGTTTGCTTTCTGGCAGTCACTTTTCCTTCAGTGGCGCTGGGAGTGGCGCTGGGAGTTGGGTGTGTGCTAAGCTTCCCTGGGGTGCGGTGGGTGGATGGGGTGGGAAGCAGGGCTCCCCGGGATCCCGGGAGGTCTGGGGAGAAGGTGAGCAGAACAAATCTGGCTCATCTGCTGGGGACACAGCCTGGATGATGGGTGCACCTTCAGGCTCATGGGGTCAAATATTCCTCCATTGGTTCCAGAAAGAAACAAGGAGGAAAGAGGCCAGTCGGAGCAACGTTGGCCTTAAAAGTGAGGTGTGCCAGTTAGATCATAATCACAAAACATCAGTATTTAAAGAGGCAACACTTTTAAAAATAAATTGCAGTGTTATTCTTCCGGTTGCAAATGTAATGCAAAACAAAACAAAACAAAAAAAGGAACACATGCTCAGTGCAGAAAACATAAGCCCTACAGATGAGCAAAGAGCAGTGGCTGTAAGCTCCACGGGACTGTGTCACCCTCTGAATGTCCCCTGCCCCCAGGCTGTGGTCTTGGTGTGTAGATGTGTATTTTGTGAAAATACAATCCAAACATGGGATGTTTTTAAAATTGGGCCTGCAGAGCTTTGGGGTCGAGGTGAAGAAGGCCAGCAGGTGGGATTCCCCACTCCCACCCCTCACGACTGCCCATCAAAGCAACTCCGCTGTTAATGGGTACATGGGCTCCAGGTGGGAATTCGTGCTGGCAGCTTGAACAAATAAACAATAATATCTAAATACGATACATTATATTTTTCAAAGGATTGAAGCCCACCAACTCCCACCATGGCAGATGGAATGACAGGCACCAATCCTTCCCCTCTGTCTGCATCCACAGCCTGGCCAGGGCCTCCTCGTGGATGGAGCTCTTCCTTTGGGCTCTCCACGTGACTTGCTTTGGCTAAGGGCAACAGCATGCCATCCTGGGCCTTGGCCACCTGGTATGTTGCGGGGGGGGCGGGCAGGGGGGTTGTCATTAGCACTAATGTCCATTGCTCTAGCTAACATGCAGTTAGTAGTGGCTCCTTAACCCAGAGCCAGAGGTAACAGATGGAACATTCTCAGTGCCTGCAAGGTCCCGCGGAGGTCCCCATGGTGATGCCATTCTCCCGTGGAGGAGACAGGCAGGAAGGGCGGGTCCTCCTCTGCCCTCATTCTTCCACTGCTGTCAGGGTATGCACATGTGGGGGGGGGCTGCAGGAGGCCAGGAGGGGCCTGATACATGGCCACCAAATAAACAGCCCACTGCCAGCAGGAAAGGAGTGTTGAAAGGTTTCATCCCCACCCTCAGCTGCTCTGCTCCCATCTACCGCACCTTGCCCTTCTCGGAGTATGGGCATAGATTTGCACTTCGTCCTGGAGTCCTCATGAGAATTCAGTTACTCTTAGTTACTCTTAGAATTCCTTGATAGAGAATATAATTTCTGTAAAGCTGAGCCTCAGGACAGAACTTTCCAGTGCATTTCAGGCCACGTTCCTATTATCTTCTTCAACTCCGTTGTTTATGTGTGAGGGTTATATGTGAGGTTTAAACACCTCCCTCAGCATCAGGGATTCACAAGGCATCACCTCCTCTGTGGGACCCTCTCCCTCCAACCCCCAGCATCACCTCTCCTGTGGGACCCCCTCCCTCCAACCCCCAGTGGGGGCAGCATGACTCCCATAGGCTCCTGTACCCTTGTGTGTGTTCTGTGGTTCACTCAGAACAGGGTGGTGGGAAGTCCTGAGATTCCACCGGGGAAAGAGGCCCCTGCAGCAGAAAAGACATTTCTGAGTCTGCTTCTTCCAACCTGGTGGGGAACCTACTATAGGAGCAGGGTAAAGTCCAGACAGATCTCGAAAGGAAAAGAAATGGGGCATGTCAATGCTTGGCCTCCCAATGCATATGAACATTTTCTAGTTATCTGTCCTGTCTCAGGCCTGGAGGCAGGGCTGGTTCCAGGTCTGTTCCAGGTCTGTTCAGTGTCCATTGGTCCAGGTCCCTAGGATCTGGAAGACTCAGTGGGGATCCCTGGGCCCCTCAGAAAGGCATCATCTCAGGCTTGCAGCTCCGTGGGTAGACCAGAACATCAGCATGACCTGGGAGCCTATCAGAAACACGGACTCTCCGTGCCCCCGGACCTACACAGTGAGAATCTGCATTTCACCAAGATCCCCAGGGTACTCGAGTATATATTGCAATTTGAGAAGTTCTGTTCTACGGAACCCAAACATTTTAGACCAGTTGATTGTCAGCCCCACCTGCACATTAGAGTCATGGGAAGGGGGTGGAAAAGTTTTTTAAAATGCCCATGCCTGCCCTTCTCCCCAAAATGCTGCTCCAGTGAATCTAGTGGGGGGTACCTGGGCATTGGTAGTTTAGACACCCCCAGTGTTTCTGGGGGTGAGGGGGGAGACCTACTAATTTAGATCACCAACTCTTGGCCAGGAAGGGGATGGGGCAGATCCCCTCTGAGGCTTTTTCAGCTGACACAGTCACCCACCCCGTAAGCCCCAACATTGCCACCCCACCCTCATTCCTCAGGATCATTAAGAGGAAAGACAGATGGAATAAAGGAGCTGGAAAACACTGGAAAGTAGAAGCACTATTCAAAACTCGCATATCGTGTTCCACCACAGGTCACCTTGATCTCATGCTAACGAGGCAAGGGCTTTCTAACGAGTTACGGAAAAAAGACATATGTCTGTTAAGAGACAAGTAACTTTTCCAAAAACGCAAGTCTAACGTCCTGAGTACATTTAGTGCTGGGCAATGTCAAGAAACAAATTCTTTTCCCATTTCATAATTTGATTTATGTGCAAAGCAATCTTCCAGAAACATCACCTTAGTTAGCTTTGGGGCATTTTCAATGGGGAGAGACACTCAAGTTCCTGAACAAAGTGTCTGGGGAGCCGGGTACAACACTGCCTCGCTAACTTCATGGACGGCGCAAACACCCTGGCCCTGTCAAACCCAACATACGGGCCCTCTCAAACCTCACACGATGGCCTAGACTTTATGGGCGAGAATTCTAGAGTGAAGACAGGGTTCAAATAGCAGTTCTGCCATTTACAAATTGTCGACCTTCACCGGGTATCTATACGTCTATTACGTTCAAGTTCCTCAGCTATGAACTGGGAATAAATGACCATTTTCTAGGTCGTTGCGAGGATTAAATGAGATGATTTCCTAAAGCACCGAATCCAGTGCCTGGTGTGCACTCAGGGCTTAACAAATATTTATTGTTAACAACAGGGTCAATGCCACCCTCTTAACTTGTGTTAATAGTGTTAAAAGTGGGACAACTCTAGCGGAAATCTGGCAATACAAAGAAAGAGGCTTAAAAGCGTTCAAACCGAATTATCCCACGTCCATAAATCTATTTTATGGAAATAGTCTCAAAACCATGTAGAAAAAGATGGGAATGGGATGCTTTTGGTAAGAGTCAGTGACTAGAAGCAACCAGAATATTCCCACACACCCCGCAGGGGAGTAAGGACTAGGTCGATCGTTGTATACAGTGTTCCCCACATGATGTTTTACTAGATTGTGTGAGCTGGGTGACTGGCAAAGTTAGGAGAAAAAAGTAGGATACTAAACTGTACATACTATGAAATTAAAATAAAATCCCTGAAGCCCAGAGAAGCAGACTGGATGAGAACAGACCAAGTTATTAGCAATGCTTGTGTTCAGGGCAGTGGGACTGGCAATTTTTCCCCCCTACTTCTCTCTCTCTCTCTCTTTTTTTTTCATTTTTTCAATTTTTCTTTAACAAACATGTATTATTTTTATCATAAGAAAACAAAACTAAATCCCCCTTAAAAAACCTTCTTATCCAACATGAAGTAATGCCCTGATTCTTAAGACCTTTGACTCCATAATAAATTTTGTCCCAACAGCCCCTCAATGTTTAGACTTTAAGCGAGAATCCCGAGATATACTTTATAATGAGACGTTCACCAGTAGTTGGCATTTTTAACCTTTGGTCGAAAACCCCTTGTTCTGGACCACCCCCCCAGAGGACGCGAACGGCAGGTGAGGCCCCGCGTGCCAGGCCAACCCCGCTCTTACCATTACAGGTCTCCATGGCACGTTCCGGACACACAGCTGAGCCCTCTGGCCCCACACACCAGTACATGCTGGGCGGTCGCCGAGACATGCCAGCCATCGGCTCTTGGGTGGCTGCTCTCCAAGTCAGGCCTGGCCAGGGTCACCGCCGCCCCCGCTGCCAGAGGATAGACTAAGGCACAGACACAGTCATGGCTGAGCAGAAAGCTGTCTCGTCCTGGTGGTGAAAAATAGCATAAAATCAGAAAGTTTTTTTCTTAATTGTCAAGTCCCTTCCTGTACCCCTGCACTATTTAAATATTGCCCCTTGGTATCCTTCTCCTTTGCAACGTTCCTCCTCACATCCCATCTGTCTGGCCACACCCAGTCAGGTGGGGGCAGGGGGAGGAAGGAGCCTCCCCGCCCCACCTTGCACCCGACGGATCATGTCTACTTAAAAACCAGTCTCAAAGGGCACCTGGGTGGCTCAGTCAGTTAAGTGTCGAACTCTTGACTTTGGCTCAGGTCATGATCTCAGGGTTGTAAGATTGAGCCCCACATTGGGCTCTGTGGTGGATATGGAGCCTGCTTAAAATTCTCTCTTTTCCTCTCCCTCCGCCCCTCCTCCTCGAGTGTGCTCTCTTTCTCTCTGTCTCTCTAAAACAAAAGCAAAAACACCAATCTTGAAGAAACCCCAACAATTGCAGACACCCACAGGTAAAGGGTTCAGTCATTGTTCGATCAACACATAAGCGTTGTCAATTGCCCAGCGACACCAAAACTAAATGAGGTTTCTGTTTTTAGAGGCTCACACTCCAAGTTAGGGTGGGGCAGACACACTTAACAACCGATCACAATACAAGGCCTTCCCTTTGCCCAGAAGGAACTCTTGCCGAAGCCCAGAGGCAAGCATATAATCACCAAGAGGCAAGCAAGCAACGACTTCGAAGAGAAGGGGTCTGGAAGGCATTGGTATTGGTTATGAAGACAAGTCCGTCTGAGCCCTGGGGGATAACCGAAAGGAGCCCCACACATTCTGCCTGCCTGGGGACATCTGGCCATGGCTGAAGGCATTTTTGGTTGTCACAACTTGGGGTCTGGGGTGTTAGAGGCATCTAGCAGATAGAGGTCAGGTTCATTACTGAACATCCTACGATACACAGAGCAGCCACCCACAACAGAGAATTATCCGGCCCAAACAGTTCCAATTATCTGGAGAAACTCTCAGTTAGATTAAGATTTATCTCCCCAACTAACAAGGCTGTGATAACTGCTGAACCAGGGTGTTGCTCTCTTATGCTGGGCTCCCATCGAGCCTGGGGTGGGGGTGGGGGTCCCCCAACACAGGTGTCCATCCTGCTATGACGATTAACTTCCAGAACTGCCTTGAGGGCAAGAGCCAGGTCCAGCTTAGGTCTGGCGTGGGATAAATCGCACAATGGGAAGGGATTACTTTGTGGAAGTCATGTGTTTCTATTAGTGTTTGCATAGAGTCTTTACTATACATAAGTACAGGGTCATGAGCAACTACCCTCTGAGACAGATAACTAAAATGGAGAGTGATAGAGCGTAGTCAAAAAAAAAAAAAAAAAATCAAGGTCCTGTAAATCATGCCCAAGACAATATGGAAAGGAAAAAAGCACAGTCTGGACATCAAAGGCTTGGACTGACTCTGTCACATGTCAGCAGTGCGACCTCAAGCTGAAATTTACGTGTGTCTCAGTTTTCCCATCTGTTAAAAATAGACATACACCCCCTCGCCCAGGAGACCTCACAGGGTTGCTGTGTGATTTTAAATAAGGTAAATTTTCCGCAGTCATTTTCTACAACAGGGCCAGAGGGGGTTCTCACCTACGGTACTAGCAGGGAGACCGTCTGATTAACAAGCTCAGAGTATCAATGCTGGAGGGCAGACACACTGTCTCCCCAGTGCCCTGAACAGTGTGGGCACTGAGCAAGCTACAGAATCAAGCTGGGAGAGCACTGGAGCTTTTTCATCTTAGATGCTGGAAATCAGGCCCAGCTGGGCTGTACTCCTACAGGCAGGGGGAGGTCAAGGAGCTAGGAAACCCCTCCCCCAGAGGCCATGTCCATTATAACCCGCCACCTTTCTGAACTGAAGATGAGAGGTTTCAGCAAACCACACATAGAAAAACCGGTGCTTGGAGTTTGGGAGCCTGAAAAAATCCAAGGAGGAATGATCAATCTGGACAGAATTTAGGAGACCATCAAAGCTTTCCTAATTGTAAAACCTGGTTAGGAAAACCAACTTGAGACAAGAACACGGAGCAGCAGCAAAACCATCTCTGTTTTAAACTAGAGGCTCCAAATCCTACAGTCACGTTCAGAAACCAAGGAGCACGGTGGCCATCTGCTTTCAAACACCTCTGAAAATCAGCTACCACATTCACCCAACGACACCTTAAAAAAATCCAAATGCTAGTAGATGTTCCTTCTGAAAACAGAACTGTCTTACCATAGAATGCTTTTAAGTAAAAAAAAAAAAATCTTTAAAATATTTTAGGCCAACCCTTGCCCAGCACATTTTGTTCCCCTTTTTATTTTCAGTTTCCTTTTGAAAATCTCTTTACTGATGGAGGATTTTACGACTGGAACAGTTTTTCAATTGTAATTTGTATGTTGGCTTAGCCTCTAAGGTAGAAGTTTTAAAATGAGGTAACTCAACTTTTGCTTAATCTTTGCCCTCAAACGGATCTTTGCTTCTTCCTGCTTCTTTTGGGTTCAGACCAATGCAGCAAATCATGGTTGTAAGTTACATGTCATGTTTTCATTATGGAGTATACAGCCTTAAGAGGGCTCCAAGAGGTTTTCTGTCACAATTATTTTAATACCTTTTAAACCTCACCAATTTTTCATTTGCCAACTCTTTATACCTGCATTAAATGAATAAACCTGAATACTTAATTAAAAAAGAAAAAAGGGGAACCTGACATTCATTCGGCAAATGTTTTTATTGGGCCCTTTCTATGAGGAGTGAACCCCCTGAGTTCATGAAACTTACAGCTGCTGGAGAAGGCAGTTAGGTAACTGCTTGCTACCAAGTTTCTGACAGAGGAGAAATATAGGAGACCCAGGACCTGCTCTTTTCAGGAGGCTCGTAAAGGATTGCCAGTACCAAAGAGGTGGAAGACGCTTGCAAATGAAGCATGTTAGCAACGCTCATATTATCCAGTAATTTTTTGAATGAAAAGCACAGTAGAGATGGTTGGTCCATAGTCCTCCATATCCCTTTGGCATTACTAGCCTCCCCTGATCAGTTTCTGGCTTGTCTACAAAATGTGTGTAATGGATTCATGGACATCAGAATATCGAGAAGTTGTAGACCAGAGAAATGTGTAGGTCTCAATCCCAGATGAACACCCAAGGGTTTGGGAACAGAAGCCCCTTCATGAGTCTGAAACCACAAACAAGTTAAGACTGTCCATTAGCCATTCGATCCCTGTGCCAGTGTGTCCTGGGCACCTCTTAGACAGTTCTGGGAGTGATGATAGAGCAGTGAGCAATGCCGGTGCCTAGGAATGGTCTCTGACCCTGGAGCTCCAGTCGAGACTGTCAGGCAATTAAAGGAGAGAGCAAATACATGCAGAGGGACCATAATACCAGTGGAGATTCCAGAAGGACAGTGAGCGAGGGATGTGAGAAAGAGGCTGGGCTTAGAGGAGGGTGGCTGGCCGTGTGAAGAATCAGGGGTCAACACTGCAGAGACCATGTGCTGGAGAGGGAGACGGGCCACGGTGGCTGGGGGGTGTGTGGGGTGGGCTGGCCTGGGCAACGGCCAGGTGGCTGATGATACTGGATTCCGGATCAACTGAGGGAAGGAGATGTCCTGGATTCCATGCCAATCACAAGGAGAAATTATTGCAGGGTTCTAAGCAGAGGACTGACACATTCTGATTTACCTATTAAAAAAAAATCCCTCTGGCTGTCAAACAATTGGAGAGAGGAGGATTGTAATCATACCGGAAATGGATGCTCGTACCTTGGACTAGGATGGAGACTGTGAGAAAGAAGGGCTTGGACCCAGACACACAGGTAAGCCCAAAAGAACTTGCTAACAGACTGAATTCAAGGAATAAGGGTATGGCATAGAGGAAAATTCCCAGCAACTGAGCAACTGAGTTGACTATGGGCCTATTCCCTGAGATGTGGAAGCTTGGGGGAGAGAACGTTTGGCTGACCCCAATACCTCCTTTAGGGACAAGTCAGGTGTGAGGTTTGTAGGTTTTTAACTTCATTTTTTTATTCTTCGGGGACAGGAGCAAAAATAATTAGTCATATGACAAGGCATTTAATGTTAACGTTTTCCAAAATCGTGCCTATTCTAGTTGTCCCTTTAAGGTCTGGGTACTCTGTTACAACGTTGAGTGGCTGGCAAACTCTAAAAAGAATGTATTCAGAGAGAGCCTTGCCAAAAACTTAACCACAGGCTCCTGTTTTCTCTACCTCTCTGACTCCTGCTGATGTGTTTGGGGAGAAAACTTCCTGGCCTCCAACTGTGCAAGGACAGGCTGGGCGGCCCAGAGGTCCCCACATTCTCCCTCACCATCTCCCTCACCATCTCCCTCCGGCCTCCAGCCTTCCCAGGCTCCCCTCCTTGCCCCGTCGCGGACCTCACTCATCTCTGCACCCCTTCCAGGCAAGGTGGCAGAGATGGCGGGTTTTACCGGGACCTGGCCAGAGCCGCGGGCAGTGGGCAGAAGCCCGGCCCAGGCGTTCCGGGGGTGCAGGGGTGAGGGGGTGGGGGGTGCAGGCACGCTCGGCGACCCCGCAGAAGCAGTCCCCTCCCCGCCCCGGCGGCCAGAGATCCCGGGCAGTGCCTCCCGGGCACACACGCACTCACACTCACCCGCACACTGGCGCGCTCACACTCGTCCGGCGCCGAGCTGAGGGAAACCTGTAGACGCCCTGGTGTATCTTCCCGACTTTTGTTTTTTTGCCCCTGCTACCCCGGCCCCGCCCGCCGCCCGCGCGGGGTTTCAGGGTGGCCCTCCGGGGCCCCGCTCCCTCCCCGACTCCGCGGGCCGGGGAGGCCGCGGGGCCGCGAGACGGGGGTCGCCCGCGCCCCCGGTGTCCCCCCGCCCCCGGGCAAGGGCCACCTGGGCGGAGCACGCGGCCGCCCGGAGCCCGGGCCTGGGCTGCGGGGGCCTGGGGCTCCCCGAGACGCCGCGGGAGGCAGCCAGGCCCCCGGACGGGCGCTTACCTGCGGCGGCGGCGGCGGGGCAGGGCCCGGGGCGCCGGGGACGCGGGGCTGGGCGCGCGGGGTCGGGCGGGGCGGACGCCGGCGGGCGGGGGCCTGGCCGTCCCCCTGCCCTCCGCCCCCTGCGCCTTCGGCCGCGCGCGCCGGGGCCGGGCCGGGCCCAGACGCACTTCCTCAATCCTGCGGCCCGCGGGCGGGCGGGCGGCCGGGCGGCGGGGCGGGCGGCGCGGAGAGCGGGCAAGGCGAGGGTCGGCCGCTGCTGCTCGGGCCCGCGAAGGGCACGGGGCGGGGGGTCCCTGTGGTGGCCCGCCACAGTTTCCCGGAGGTGCCCAGATGCACCGCTCCTGCCCTGGAGACGATGGGGCCCGCGAGCCGTTGTAGCGCGAGGTCTCCTCCAGGTTTGGGTACCCTGCTCTCTCCTCGCGGGGCAGGCGCAGCGACAAGATTGGTCGGTTCTCAGCTCAGCCCAGCTCTCACTGTCCCTGGGCTCTGCTCGGGGGCAAAATACAACGATTAACCGCTGACTTGCATTAGGCGTAGACTCGCAGTAAATGTTTAAAAGGCAGGGAATATTCATTTATGAACAATTCCATATAGGGCAGTATAGAAATAGATATTTTTAAAACTTTCATATTTTGCAAACTGTGCCCCTCCCGCCACATGAATTTATTTAATTATGGATATATATATATATATATATATGCAAAGATGTCATTATTTGGTGAATCATTTTAAATTGTGGGGTGTTTTGGGCGGCGGAGTAGATAAGACAGGGTGGAATGTTGGCAATTTATTATGTTTCGACTTAATGTAAGTATGTTCATCACACCACTGAGGCCATTATCCGAAGGCAGATCATAGAGACACACGTCCATGCCGCGGGCAGCCATCCGATTTGGCTCCCCAGAAAGAGAAGCCTGCTCAGAAAAAAGCAGACGGTTCTGCAGCCCAGCAGGACCCGCGCCCTAGACTCTTCTCATGTCATGTTACGACTGGAATATTCCCAGGATTTAGCGCAAGACGGAGACAAATCCCCACCACCCTCACTGCCATTTCACAAAGGCCCGGCAGACGCAGGGTCCCCGCACGAGCCCCGCACCACCTCGCGGGCACTCTGAGCAGGGGCCCCTTGGCAAGGGCACCACCGGGCAGCTTGCTTTGCTCTCAAGAGGCCTGCAGCTCTCCTGCCACGGAACGCCCTTGCAAAAGGGTGGGTGCAGTTTTGCAATCCTGTCCTCAATACTTCGGTCCTAATTCCAGCACCCAAAAGGCAGCGGTGTGATTGCTACCGAAAAGTCCCTAATAATTTGCAGGGCGTGGCGTCGCAGTGCTGAGTGAGCCCCGCAATCGCGGTGCTGCGCCTTCACCGAGCGCGGCCGCGCCATCTAGCGGCACCGTGAGGGAGAGCACGCCCAGTGCCCTGGAGGACAGTGGAGCTCCCATGGCCAAGGCCTCTGGGGCAACTCAGCTTCGCTTTTAAATGAGCTTGGGAATAGGTTAGGGAACAGCCCACTCGGCTGTTTTCAGCTGCTTACATGCCAGCATCTAACTCTATTCATTAGGCATGAGTTAGTCACAGGTTTGCACGGGGAAGTTATTACAGGTCAGTTAAGATCTCTTCCTGCTGTTTCTTGCCCCCCGCTGACCCATGGTCCTCTAGCCTTTGCTCTGTCTACCTGGGTTCTCATGTTGGAATGACCCCTCCTAAGGTGGAATCAACTGGACGCTTCCTCCTCAACCTAACATTTCTGCCTTCTGAAGGCCTAGTGGCCGATTGCTACCCTGCCACCCCACCCCTGAGGCCTTCTAGTCATTTCTTCAGCTGGGAACTCAGTTTCCTCAGACACTCTTCCCTGGACACTTTATAAAAAATCCCTTATCATCCACGTTCAAGCTCAAGTCAGATACATGCTAGGAGCAAGGACAGTAAAAATTCTTTGTCTGCTATCAGGAGAAGCTAGGGCATTCCAAAAGATCCACTTTTAGAGAATGGGCCCACCTCCTGTGCCCCCCCCACAAACACACAAGAGCACGTGTGCACATGCACACACATGACAGCCAGTCTGTGTCCCCAGAATGGTTCCCTTCAGAGAGTTAACAATTTTCTTAGAATGTTCTGCTCACATTTAGATTGAGAAATGAAAAGTTTTCTAAATAAGTTAGTACATACATAGGTGCATACATTGAGAGATCTGATCCAAGCCTCTCTTAAGTGTTCTCTTCAAAGGTGGCACCTTGCCACCCCAAAGCCAAAGGGATCTTGGGTGAGCAACATCAAATACACAGGTGTAACCTGATGGACCTAACCAAGTACAAGGGATGCTCTTGAGCCAACCTCAGTGTCAGCTCACGACTTGGCGATGGAGGCTTCTTAGAAACGTAAGGTAGGTTACACCCAAACACCTAGATCCTCGTGACAAAAACGGAGACATGTGCACAGAGTAGCAGGATGCAGTATTTTCCCTAAACCCCTGTGCAGTCCTTCCCTCCACTTTCCAGACTCACCTGCTCACTAGTAGAAGGACACTCGGACAGCTCAGGTGACAGCATATGCTTCACCAGCTAAGATGCAGAGCCTTTGAGGCCGCGCTCCCTGCCAGCTCAACCCGAAAACCCATGCGAGTGGGTTTCATGCTCAGGCTAAGTGCGAGACCTGATCGACTGAGCAAATGGAATTTGAATCTTAAGCTATCGATATTGCTTTATGACAAGCCATTTGGTACAGGAGCTCTGAGAAAGAGAAAGGTCAGCCACAGAATTAAAACGAGTTTGGTCCTTAAATGAAAAAACATAATGTTTGTCAAGTATCTGATTTTATTTTATCATTGTTGCACTGTCAGACACAATCTGTAGTTGGGGTCAGAATTCCCAGGCCAATAGATTTTTTTGAAACCATACCACAGGAGTAAACCTTAAAAGGAGTGAAATCTAATACTATATAGATTTCCATTTCTAAATACAGTATATTACAGAAGGTTAAATATACCACCTCTGTTTACTTACAACTATAAAAAGATACATTAACTATACCAATCATAAATAATGTAGCATTTCATATTAAAGGCATTATTGTACAATGAGAGAATAAGAACCCTCTAATGTATTACTATCAAGGTTAGTGTCTAGAGTTGCTTGAGAAAAAATCCTGAAAATTCAGTGTATGAAGTCAACTCCTGACTTAGCAAATTGCTGACAGTTTAAGTGATAAGTGTTAACTGATGTAGAGAAGGTGAATTGCATATTGCCTATTTGTGACAAGAATGACAACCCCATTCCATATAGGACTTTCTTTCATCCATACACTGGTTTTGACTTTTATTTTATTATTGCCCTCCTCCCCAATTTGATTCTCAAACATAATTTAATTCCCAACTATAAGCACCATCAGAAAAACAACTAGTCAGTAACAGTGAAAGTATCCAAATAATGCAATTACGTTTGGTTCTGTTTTTTAAAAGTGATCCGGGAACACTTTGAAACTTGGGATTGCACAGCATTTGCACATACAAAGAGGAAAAGAAAAATTCACAACATGTTAGTGCAGTACTCAGGCCACTTTAGTAGGAGACCCAGTTCTTCCATGGAGTCTGGGTGTTATTTGTTAATTAATCATTAATATCAAAATAGGACTTAAAAAAAAACCAGGCTGTATTAAGACAACAGCCTTTCCAGTTGTATATGTTTTGCTAATCTAAAATAGATAACCAAACTGGAGACAAAGAGTGCTACATAGGCTGGATCGTACACCATTAATGCAAGTGGTAGAAATTCAGAATTTGTAAAAGCAAATTACGGCTCTGATTTGTAAAAAGCGGTTGCTATACTGTCCTCGTGTCAGAGCACCGGGTCCTCAGCAGCGGTGGTAACGCTAGCGATGTTCTCTGCCTAAGAAAGTGCCTTGGATAAGGTAGACCGCGACATAGTTTTAGATAAGCATGTTGGGCATTGATTCGGTCATATTCCGAAAGGAGATTTGGTTTTAAGCTGAGTCCCATGGTCCATGCCAAGAGGCAGTCCTTGAAGACCCACGTCCTTTCACACCCAAGACCTTCAGTACCTTTCCATGGTACTTGCCTCCCCAAAGCTCCCCACGTTGGATCCTCCCAATCCTATTTTTATTTTGTTTTGAACTTAGTCCTGTTTCTTTCCCACTAACTGGTAGGAGGGGCTTGTTCTGTGGGCAGGTAACCCCGAGGAAGCCACAGGTGCAGGGCCCTGTTTGCAGAACAAGCCGGGAGTGTTTCCAAGTTCTTACTGGAGTCAGAGTCGACAGAACATTTTTAAGTGACCTCTGGATACTTCAAATACCACTTCCTGTTGGTCACGCCCTGAGCCTCATCACTGTCCCCGGGGGACCTGGTTGAAAGGGACAAACGGAAATGGCCCTAGCTCCATCCCTGGGCAGGACGGCGATTCCACATACACAACATCGGTCAATGAAACAGGAGTGTGAGAGGAGAGTTGAAATCATTCAGATCCAGTAGATTTAAAGTCTCCAGAACAAAGTAACCCGGGAAGACGGGAAATGCAGTTTTTCTTCGGCAAAGTTCGATCGGCCACATTCAGCTGTCAAATGTTTGAGGAAGGAGCCCGCCTCTCCTTCAGGGGCTCTTGTCATCGAGTTTGATGGTGACAGTTTTCACTTCCGTGTATTCAGCCAGTGCATATTCACCACTGCGATCACAGAAAAGAGGAGAATATAAAATGGGGTGTGTCACCTCGCCATTCTGTTGCCACTGTGTTCTAACGCCCGATTGGTCAAGTACTCTGTTGGGCAGTTTGGAGTCGGCACCAAAAATCAGAATGCGATGACCTCATAGGGGGATAGCCAGGACTGTCACACCATTAGGACGTTTAAGTAACTGGAGGTAGAACTTCAGGTTACATATCAAGTGTTTTGGTGTGTGATGCTTTGGAAATATTCAGAAGGACAAAGTGTTTGCCTTTAACGAATGAAAGGGATGGAAAAAAAATAAAAGAGGTGGATTCCCTGCGTGGGGAGTACGGCGAGGAGAGGGCCCCCATCAATGAACAAGGAGGGGAGCTGGGGATGTGGCCAGAAGATCCACAAGGAACAGGGACATGGAGGGCCTGCAGTCGACCTCAGAGCCTGCAGCTGGCGATCAGCTGTAGGAGGAGTAAGGCCAGCCCAGAGCAGCGAGGGGAGCAGATATGAGCACAGACTGGACACAAGCGGGACCACAACCTTTGAGTTTGCCTCTTTGGTGTATGTCCTTCATTTAAGTCTTGCAGAGCCCTGGTGACCCTTCTCAGGCATCATGGGCCATCCTCAGGGCAACTCCCCTTCCCAGAACTGAGATGCGGCTTTGGACAGATTTAAATGCCTCTACAACACTTGCTCTGCTGTTAAGTAAATAAAAATGTGTCCTTGTTGAGGAAAAGAGGTAGAAATTGACATGGCTATGGGAGGTTCTGCAGAATATCATCTCATCCCTTCGCTCCGTGGTTCTCAAAGTATGGTCTCAAAGCCTCAGCGACACCTCAGAACTTGCTCAAAATGCAGATTCTCAGGCCTCCTACCCTTTCCCTGATATACTGGGGTTGACAGAATAATGCCCCCATGTCAAGGTGACCATATCTCAATCCTCCGAACTGGTGTTAGGTTACCCGGCAAAGGGGGATTAAGGTTGCAGATGGGATTAAGGTTGCCAATTAACTGGCTGGAAAATACAGAGTTATTCTGGATTATCTGGGTGGGCCCGATGTATCACCAGAATCCTTAAGAGGGCAAAAGGGAGGCAGAAGAAGAGCATCAGAGGGAAATTAGCCTACAGAAGCAGGTTCAGAGAGCTGCGACAGTGTTGCCTTTGAGCATAGAGGAAGGGGCCACCAGCCAAGGAATGTGGGAAGCCTCTAGAAGCTGGAAAAGGCAAGGAAACATATTCTCTCCCCAGAGTCCCCAGAAAGGAATGTAGCCCTAGCCCTGTGCACGCCTTGACTTCAACTCAGTGAGATGTCAGAGTTTTAGCCTACAGAACTGTATAAGATAATACATTTCTGTTGTTTAAAGCACACATTTTGTGACAATTTATTGTAGCAATAAAAAACTAGTACACGTCCTGAAGTGGGGCCTAGAAATCTGTGTTTTAACAAGCCAGAGGATTCTGATACAGCTCGAGCTGGAGAACCATTGGCTTTGACCTTCTCTAAGCCCCCAACTCATGATCTTTAAAATGGCCATGCCATCACCTCCTTGTCATTATGATGGTTGGTGATTTATTACAGAGCACCTTCTATGTACAGGTAAAAACTAAAGGATAGAAAGTATTAATATTATTTTTTAATTAATATGTCATTGAGATTTTTTTTGGGTAGTTCCCTAAAAAAATAGTTCAAGAACCCGTGAAGTGTTTTGTAATCTCTTCTAAACATAACACGAAATATAAAAGCCATATGCCGAATGGGCAATCCAACTTTTGTAGAGCAGAAAATCCATTTCAAAAGCCCCCCAAAACAAATGACGAACTAGAAAAAAATTACATTCACAGCTGTGTGTGAGAAACGGTGCTGTTTTCCTTCATATACAAAGAGCTCTTAAAAACCAATTGAAAACCCCCGCAAACAATCAAATGGAAAAATCAACAAGGGGCATGAATAGTCAGTTCACAGAAAAACAAATCTAGATTACTAGTAAGTGTGAAAACTATGCTCAACACCCTCACAATTAAATGGCAAACCAAAAGAGCAGGAGCTCATGTTTCATGTGGCAGATCACCCAATTTTAGGAATGTATTCTGAAAACAATCTCCCACAAGTGCATGAAGATTTATGCACACGGAAGAACACCACCATGGTTTGTAATAGCAAAAGCCCTTGGAAATAACACAGAAGTCCATCATGGGAGACCCTTAATAAAAAGAATGGCGGGATATCCAAAGCCCATTCTCAAGACCAAAAAGTAGTTTGCTCTCATTTCATTTGAAAACAGAAAAGAATGCACCTACGTACATCCAGTATATGCAAAGAAAACGCACAGTAAATTCTAAAAGTGAACATCTAGTGTTGCGTTGTTAAAAATTCAAAGTAGAGGCGCCTGGGTGGCACAGCGGTTAAGCGTCTGCCTTCGGCTCAGGGCGTGATCCCGGCATTATGGGATCAAGCCCCACATCAGGCTCCTCCGCTATGAGCCTGCTTCTTCCTCTCCCACTCCCCCTGCTTGTGCTCCCTCTCTCGCTGGCTGTCTCTCTCTCTGTCGAATAAATAAATAAAATCTTTAAAAAAAAATTCAAAGTAGTTAATGATTTATCAACTTCGTAAAGAAAAGTTAACCAAATGATGAAAGCATATTCGACGAATTAGCCCATTAACGAATCAAGTCCAGTCTTACACCATTCCTGTAAGATAAAGGACACGAATCACCCTACTCTTCCTATTCCTGCGATCACTACCAAAGTTCAAGTTCTGGCTGCTCCTTCACCACCCACTGTGGCATCTCCTAACGCATTTCTGGCCTAGTCGTGATGGTCTCCGCGCTCAAGGCCCTCCGTGAGCCCAGCTCTTCTCCTATTGACCTCACCAGAATGTTGGAAGGGGGAGGTGTGATCACTGCTCTGGCCTCAGAACGCAGCACGTGCCCTAAAGGTGCTCATTAAATATTGGCTAAGTGAACAAATGAACAAAATGAGTGATGGAGCGGTGATGATCTCTAACAAACGGGATTGAGGATCCGTGGACGGAGGCCTAGCTCTCCACACGTCTCGACTGTGTGGATTTTTGTTGTTGTTTGTTGTTGCTGTGACTGCAAAACCAGCCAGAAAAGTGCCCAGGAGGAAGAGAAACGCACAGGAACAGATCCCCGGAGGGACTTGTGGGTGGGCGGCAGAGAGCCAGCCCCGTCCAGGCGGCCGGGCTGGGGAAAACCACGGAATCCCCCTCACCGTGCTCCGGCGTACAAAAAGAGAACTGGATACGACATGAAGACATTAATCAGAGACCAGTGAAAATGGAAATTGGTTTTCAAGTCAGTTTCCAGGCTCCTTGGGAAGTATGTTAAAGTGCTTTATCAAAAGCCTTGGGAAGATATATGCCAAGGGTCAAAAAAACACATTGAGAAAAGTCCCGGCTGTGGGGATGAGACCCGGGCTGTGCTCTGCGCCAGGCAGGGGGGTGCTGAGGCACTGGAAGGGCAGTCAGAGCTTGGGGGGAGATGGGAGACAGAAATGACACAGGTGAGGAACGCAATAAGCCACAGGCAGTGTGAGTTAGTACACCCTAGCAGTCAGGCGGTGTACACACCACCAGGCAGGCCCTGCACACGCTTCCTGAAGCTTCATCACCCAAGGCCATCTGCTTGGGGCCCAAAATTCTTGCTGCAGCAGGAAGCTGTGTCTGGTCTCTGGGAGGAGGACTGCGTGGGATTCTGGGTCCCCCTCAGCCGTCATGACCGGACTGGTTGAAGGCAGCTGATCAGAGGAGACAAATGATCATGTATGCCCCGGCTGGCTTCAGTCCACGTGGCTTACGGACGTGACACCCCCGTTGAGCAAGGGGTTGTGGTGTGGTGGGTCCAAGGGTCCAACCCCGCCTCTGTCACTTACTAGCACTGTGACCCAGGAAAGGCGCGGAACCTCCCCGGCATCCCTGGGTTTCCTCACCCAGAAACAAGGGTAGTTAGCAGTAGTAGCCGCCATCTACAACGGACCAGATGTTTGTGTCCACCTAAAATTCACACACTGAAGTCCTAACGCCCAATGTGAAGGTACTGGGAGCTGGGGCCTTTGGGAAGTGGTTAGGTTAGGAGAGTGGGAAGCCCTCATGAGTAGGGTAAGTGTCCTTATAAAGGAGACCCCAGAGAGCTCCCTCACCCCTTCCACCATCTGAGGACACAGTGAGAAGACAGCTATCTATGAACTAGGAGCGGAGCCCTCGCCAGACCCCAAATCTGCTGGCACGTTGATCTCAGGCTTCCAGCTTCCAGAATTGTGAGGAATCGGGGTCTCTTGTTTGAGCCACCCCATCTGAGGTATTCTGTTACAGCAAGCAGAACAAAGTAAGACACCATCTCGCGGACTCTTGTGAGCGTGGCATGAATGATCACGGGCAAAGTCCGTACAGAGCCTGGCGGAGTCAGTGGTCACCAGTACCGTGGCTGTTGGGGGGCCCCGACAGGGCCCCACAGCCCAGGCCTCACGTCCCTCTCAAGCAGGAGGATGTGAAAAGAAAATGAAGCAGAGGCTCACAGAACAGAACACAAACAAAGCCATCTGGGGACGAAACACGATTTCTGCAAAGGGTTTTCATGGCCGAGAATTTACTGAGGTTCCTTGAAGGGGAAACGAGTCAGAGGAATTAGAGGGACACCAATGGACATATTCTACTCAGATGTTCGGATGTTTCTGGCATATTTGCCATGACTCAGGAATGGATTAGAAAGAAAGACAGAGATGGGGGAAGGGACCCCAGTTCCATGGAGATGGGTCAAAAGCATTTGTTCAGGGAGGGAAGCCAGCCCCCTTCTCTCATAACATCCTAATGAAGACTCTGGAAGGGGAGCTGCCCAAAGGCCCCCACTGAGGCCCAAGCCGAGGGGAAGCATCTGAGTGTTCCTACTGGAAGATGTGCAAACAAGTACGAGGTAATGCGTTTGTGTATAAATAACACAAACTGTTTAATCAAGAGTAAGAGCTTGGAGCCCTTTGAGATGTTCCAGGAGCAGCCCTGCATGTTGTCACAGATGGTCCCCCTGGGAAGATGGATCCTACAAGCTGTTTGTCCACAAAGGCTAATAAAACCGCAAGCACCACCAAGAAGGACGTGGGAGTGAAGGCATGGTCCAGCTGGAGACCGCAATGTATCCACTCCCAGAACGCTCTGTCCAGCTCTGTGCCTGGACCTTTTATCTTGGGCCAGACACAAGCAGGCCTGTCCATGAGTCTATGCCTATGGACTTCATCTTCCCAGCGGGCAAGACAGACATTAAGGATCGCTTTAGGAGTATGTGGTGAATTTCGTGGAGCCACAGAGGACATGGCAGTATGTCTCCCGAAGAGGCACCGAGAAGGAGTCAGAGTAGCCCTGAGTCTGTCCGTGGAGCCTCTGCTCATGGGGCAGACAGGGCCAGAGCCCGACCTGGGAGAGAGCCTATTTTCCTTGCTGAGGGCTGGGGTTTGCGTGAGTCTGGCAAAACGTGCACTTTTCCAGTTCTGCCCCTGTCCTCCTGCGGGGAGCCTATGCCAAGTGTCTGCTGAACATCTCCCCGTGTGGTGGGTGCCGGGGAGGACACAGAGGCTGAGGCTAGAGGTTGGTCCTGGGGCCGGAAGGAGCGCGGCACGAGGATGAGGGTGGAGGATGGCAGAAGTGGGAAGACAGGAGGGAGACAGAGGCTGAGAGGGGTCCACCGCAGTCCCAGAGGGAAAAGGGCCACCAGCCTTCCTGACATGGCCGATCCGGCCTGACATGCAGGAGCACAGGGCAAGGTCAGTGGACCGGAGCGCAAGCCCTCACCACCCTGCGAGTCTAGCGTGTGTTTCATTCACCTGCTGGCAGGTGTGCGGTAACAGATACTTACAGTTCTCTGCCATTTCCTGACATTTTAAAGCCACCAAATGGAGCCTGTGCGTAGATGGCATTATAGCAGTTGATCCTAGAGGAAGAACGAAAGACGCTCACGATTACCCGGGGAAGACCGACCTGGGTCATGGGTGTCCCGGCTCTCAGGGACTTGAAGCAGACTGTTGCCTACAGAACGACTCTTTGTCGAAGTTTTAATCATGGGAACAGTGCGTTTTCAACTTCTGCCTTCTCATTCTTCCCACCAGGAGCTAAAATTTGAATATTCCTAAGTCTAAAGTTTTTCGCTGGGATAGGAAGGGAATGTCAAGGCGAGAAGAAAGGAGAGGGAAACTGTGGCATCGGGGAATAAGATTCAGCTTTGCAATGCCAGACCTGACCTCAAAGCTCTCCTGCTTTCTGGCTCTGAGGATTCTGGGCTTGCTACTCAGCCTCTCTGAGCCCCGGTTTATATTTACCAGTGTTATCATCTTTCCAGTGAGGACAATGTCCTCTGCAGGAGGGCTGGCGAGGCAGGGACTTCAGTCCACACTTTGAACAAGACCATGCCCTGCTTTTAGAGTTAGAATAAAAAATAGAGGTGGAGGGAGTGGGGTCCAAGGGGCCACACAACACGGTGGTCAGGAGCTGGGGCACCAGTAGGGAGGGGCCAGTGCTCTGCCACATACTAGCTGTGTGACCCTGGGCAGAATACCCAGTCTCTCTGTGTCTCGATTTTCTTCAAAACAGAGACGGTGATGGTGCCCAGCTCAGAGGCGGTCATGAGGACGGAGCAAAGCTCTAAGACAGCGCTTGGCACAGAACGTATGACTAGAAGCTGTCTGTCCACAGAAGGGCCACAAAGCTGGCAAGCCAGTGACTCCGGAGAGCTGAAACACACGCGTCCGCTACTCACCAGACAGTTCCAGACTCCAACGCAGACGCCAGTTTTAGTGCTTTGTCCAGGTTTTTTGTGAACACAGCTGCCGTGAGTCCGTATTCAAGGCTATTTGCCCTTTTTATCACTTCTTCGATATTTTTGAACTTCAGTATTGGCTGCACCGGTCCAAAGATCTATGAAAGATTGCAAGAACGGCTGTGAGAGCCACGTCCAAGCGAAGCGCATATGCTCTGAGCAAGCATTGCCTTCATTTTACCCAGAGTGCTCACACGCGTGAGGAAGGATGGTCGAGAAAAAGAACCTCCAGAGACCTTTTGAGCTACTGGACGGTTGACATCTGAAAGGAAGGATGACGATTACACCCCCAACTTAAAATACCCACTGAAAGTATGTTTCAGGCTTCTGTCGCTTATTGTCATCAGGGCTTCTGAGAAGCCCCAGCCCACTGACGTGCACAGAAGACAAAAGTTTGCGAGTTTTTCCTTTAAAGTCATTGTGGAGGGTGTTGGTAGGGCACAGCTGTAGGACTGTGTGCCCTGACCTCTTGGTGGTACGTTTTCCATCAACGAGGACACTGTAAAATGTCTCCCTAATAACCCCCAGGGAGACACTGTTCCTTGCTATGTAAATAAAGATCCCATAAAAATCTCTAGGAGAAAGTCTATAAAATACCCACACAGGAAGCCCTCAGCAGTGAGTCACTTTCTCTTGCATCCCAAAAGACCACATCCCAGGGTCCAATCACCCAGGACCTTAGGCGGGAACCAGTGCCCATCTGGATTAATGGTGGGACTGAAAGACAAAGTTAGAATCCCACGCTTATGGGGATCTCCTCAATTTCCATCATTGTCAAGGACGCTCATGATGGAAAACTTCAAAGAGAATTCCAGCTATGATGTGTTCTTTGAATGAACATGCTTGTCTTTTTAGTTCAGTCTAGAGGAGCTGAAGGCACCTTTGGGCCATGAATCCACTGGTATAACCCACAGGTGGCAAGAACCCTCCACGATGGGCTCCCCCGAGGATGTGTTTGAAGACAGAAGAGGGACTTCGCTCCCCAGAGATGCATGAAAGTGGGGGGGGGTTAGGACAAACTCTGCACCTGCTATATAGTGCTTGGGATTCCCAAAGGCAGGTAGGCAAGATGGCTTCTCTCAGGACCCCAAAGGAGAGGAAGAAGGCCACAGGAGAAAGGAAAACACTCCCCTCACAAAGACTTCTGGGATCCCTGAGCCCTAGAGAAGACTTCTGTTTGTAAACCCTACTCCTCTCACCCCCCACGCCCCACAAAAGTCCCCTTGGGACGAAGCTTTTCCTGCAGCCCCCACTACCTCCTCTTTGGCAATGCGCATGGTGTCAGTAACTTCTGAGAAGACCGTGGGTTTGATGAAGAGCCCCCTGTCTTCCATGGCCAAACCCCCACATTCCAGCTTGGCTCCTTCCTTCTTCCCACTCTCAATCAGATCGAGGATCTTGTCGAACTGCTTTTGGTCAATCTGCAAAACACAAGAAGTACAGCTTGGATTCCTTTGGACGGCGGCCGCCATCTTATGGGTCCAATGGCCTTTCCCATTTCAGCTGACCCGCCCCTAAGTGTTCTTGCCAAGTCATAATTCATGGGACAGATGTGCCTTGTATGCAAATATTCCTCAATGCACAAATCTAGGCTCTTTGGAGCAGGGGAGAGATGGGCAGATAAGCTCTCCTCATCCTCTCCAGCAGTACGGTCTATTCATACCACAGACCTCTTCCGTGCTGTTAAGCAAATCCGTAAATGAAACAAGATTTGAAGTGGCCACATTCTTTGCTCTCCCAACTCTTTGCATCCTAAGAGGGTTGCCAGATTTAGCAAATAAAACTACAGGACACTCAGTTAAATTTGCATTTTTGAAAGACAATGAAAGACTTTTTTAGCATAAGCATATCCCAAGTAATGTTTGGGATATGCTTATGCTAAAAAAGTCTTTCATTATTTGGGATATGCTTATGCTAAAAAAGTCTTCTTTGCTTATTTGAACTTCCGATCTAGCTGAGTGCCATGCAGGTTATGTGGAAACCCTCCTCCCTTCTCACAGGGCACCACGGATGAGGGTAACAATTACTGGAATTGTCCGTCCATGGTGCAGAGGAGAAGGGAGAAGGAAAGCTGATCACCTTACCCAGCAGCCCTGGAAATAGAGTGGTGTGATCCTGAAGGTGAGATGGATGGGCTTCTGCTTACTGGTGAGGAGCAAACTCATCAGGAAGCCTCTGCCTTCTGCCATCTTGTCTAGGGATCTCCTGAGCCAGAGTGCACCCTGTGCCCCCTACCTAACACTCTGCTTATAGACAAGGCACTCAACTAGCTGTCAAAGGGCACCCTTTTGGGGAGACTGTGCTCAAGGGAAGAAGTGCTCTCCCCAAACCCAGTGGTCCTTCTTCCTGAATCCATGGTTTCCCTGTTCTTCACCATGACCCTGTTGCTAGTCCCTTCCCTTTGGCTGAGAGAGAGAGAGAGAGTTTTGATAGGTTTGCTATAGCTGAGCTTTTCAGATAGAAAAACTGGTTTCATTAAAATGACTTTACATTAAAAACAAACAAACAAGCAAACCCAATGGTGTTTCTGGATGCCTGTCTGTTCCTGAGGGGCAGGCTGGCTTTCTCAGAACCGGTAGGCACAAACCATACAAGTCACTGGACCAGTCATCTCCTGAAGTGTGGATCCAGTGGGGAAATTCCAAGTTGGATCCGTACCTCACACCTTGCACCAGCATAAATTCCAAACAGATCAAAAATTTAACCATGAAAAATGGAAGTTTTCAAATTCTCTCACGTAGGAAAAAGCCTCTCTACACATGGGGTGTTGATAGTCTATGAAGTGAAATCCGGATGCCAAAAAGAAAAGATTAATAAATTTGAGTATGTTGTAAAGAAAAAGGCAAAGCCCTCATATAAGCAAAGTCAAAGGCAAAAGCACAAACTGGAGAAAACCTGACAAGTCATATCATAGAACTGGAGCTAATCTCCCTCGTGTTTCAAGAGTTCTTGGAAGTGTGAGAAAAATGACCAGTAATACAAGAGAAAAATACGCAGAGCACATGCGCAGTTGATAGGCAAGATACTACCCACGGCTTTTAAACGTGATAAGATGTTCTGCCTTAGTCATCATAAGACATACGTGCATATGAAAACCAAGTGAGATACCATTTTTTGCCATCAGATGGGCAAAATCCATGTTCTGTCATATGGCTGGAGAAACACACAAGCTCATACAAGGCTGGTAGGAACACAGGTTGGTTGATCCTCTTGGAAGGGAATCTGGCAATGCTTATAGAAATTACAGATGCGCTTCCACTCAGCGATCCCACTTGAGGACTGTGTCCCACTGATTTCCTTGCATGTGTGCAAAATGACGTACTCTGCGACATTGCACACAACTGCATACACCCACATGTTTATCAGAACATGTTATTTGAATTCTGGTGAATTCGTACAGCCAAACTTTATGTACATATGAAAAAGAATGAGGCAGGTTCTCATGACTAGCATAGAAAACTCTTCCAAGTTTCTTACCAGGGCACAAAAATCAAGGTGCAAAACAGGATAGATATAGTAATCTGTTGGGTAAAAACAGGGGAAATGAGACTACATGTTCATATGTGCTTATATACCCATAAAGAAGTTCTGGAGGGATACATGAGAAACTAAGACCGTGGGATGCCCACGGAGGGCAGGTAAAGAACCAGGCCTATGAATGGAGGGGGGAGGAAGGAAGAAAGTCTTTTCTTGCCTGACCTTTCTATGTGCTCTAGGTTTTAAGCCCTATGAATGTACTCCCACCTGAAAAAGTAGTTCAGACAACGCCAATGATTCTCGTAATATCTCAAGGTTCTCTCAACTTCTCTCTGGGTGAATCAAGTCTTGGGTTAAACGTTCCAAGACTGCCCTTCCTCCCCGGAGGCCAAGAAAGACTGTAGGACTTCACCAAATATAGGTCCTGAGTGGCTATGACCATTCTCTACCTGTCTGTCCTGGAGTCAGTGCGGAGTCCCCATGGAAAGTCTGCATATCCAGACTCCACTCTTCCTGATGAGTCCATGTGAACACACCGTTTCGATCTAATAATCCCCCAAGAAATGTCAGCTGGTGGCTTCCAGTGCCGGAGGGAGAACCTTCCAGAAGTGAAGGATGCAGCAGGGCACAACACCAGGGACAGAGTTAGACGGACCCCAAAGGACAGGTCAGAAGCTGTACCTGGCTCTGCTGGAGAGGGCACCAGATCCTGCCCCCACCAGGTGGCTTGCGCAATGTTTATGCGCCTCGTTGCTCAGTTGCCAAATAAACCTGAAAGATTCTGGAGCATTCGGCTGGCGACTGCCTGCAGTGGACACCGATCTAGGTCAGCTAGCTGTTTTACAGGCAGGAGACAGACAGGACTATTTAGACAGCTGTAAATCCTCTCTGAGTAAAAATCTTATTACCGTAGATGAAAAAGCACTTTGGGAGAAAAAAATCCAACAGCGTCCTAAAATAATATGCTGAGGTTAGGCGGCTTAAGTGAGCTTTCAAAAGGACTTTTAGCAGCAGCATCAAAAGCACCGATGAAATCAACACCCATTCTGCTTGGATCTGCTCTCTTGGAAGAGATTTCTGTATCTGGCTTCAAAAGTCAAGCCTGGAGCCTTGGAAAGAGACTTATGAATAATGATGGGGTGAAAGGTTTTCCTTAGTATGGGATCAGCTCGCATATTTCCCACGGAGTCTGGATTAGCTTTACAATCACGGTGGATTTGATAATGGCTTGTGGCCATGTTTGCATGCAGACCTGAAATCCAACCAAGGCCACTAAACAACTTCGTGTCACTGGCCACTGGGTTTGGAGTTGAGGTCTGGCAGGGTGGGGAGTCTTGGCCACAAGCTGGGACGCTTCTCTCCACCAGGGTCACGTGGCATTGGAGCCACAGTGCATGCGGGCTGGGGCAAGGCAAGGATGGGCACGGTGGCCAGAAAAGCACCTTTTCCACGTGGTCCTCCCCCTTTCCCAGCCAGGGCATCCCCAAGGGATGGTCAAGCAACACCTGACCGACATGGCCTGAAGTCATGCACAGACATTTTTTGCCACCTAGATCAGGGAGCCTGTCATTGAATGCTCCCCACCCCACCCCCACCTCTGAAAAGTAAAGACTTATTAGGTGCCTTGAAATATTCATAATAGCCATCCATTACTCCCATTTTCCAGATGAGGAAAGTGAGGTTTGGCAGGAGCTTGGGACTTTCACAAAGTCACAGAGCCAAACTTGTGTGGTTTCCCATGTAAACATGTGGTGCCAATACAGTGGGGAAGCAGCGAGCTCCCGGGATAGACACAAGTAGGTGAGTCTGGACACGTGATTTGCAACTTCGTGGCTAGGGCAGGACTTTGGCTCCAAGAAAAGTGGGTTGCTGTCGAGCTCCATTTCAATAATGCATGGGATGGTCAGGCTGCCCTCCTTTAAATATTTATCCATCTGCTGCACTGCATAATTAGTAAGAAAGTGATACAGGATGTGCCCTCTTAAAGAGGTTATTAAACCTCGCGGTTATGATCGTATTCATCCCATCGTTAGTTTCGAAAACCAGGCCTCCGGAGACGCGTTCCTCCTGCCCAGAGATGCAGCCCCGTTCCCTGAGCCCTCTCCACTCCTTCTCCACTGGGATTCTTTGGTTTCTGACCGTCGCCTTGTCCTATAGCGCACGTGAGCTCGAGGGCGGGCCCAGAGGCTGAGACTGTGGGCTCTAGGTACTTAGCTTCTGCCAGTACTTTGCTGCCTTTCAGGCACGGTTACAGTCTCTCTTCTGCAAGGAGACCGACCAGGTAAGACAGCCTCTGCCTGAGTCTCTCTTCTGGGGATCCCGGTGCTCAGAGACTGGATGGTCCTCTTGGCTGGAGGGTGCAGGCATAGGGCCTTATGAACGGGGAACCCTCCCTCCTGCCGAAGCTCTGAACTTGGCATTATCAGCCGCAAAGAGCAAAACCTCTGTGTGTCCACTCCCACTTTATAACCCCACAGAAACCCGATGGGACCGTACTGTTGATGGTGTCTAAACACAAGCGAGCGGCAAGGCTAGGCAGCCTCCCTTCTGCTTTGAAAGGGACCCTGAATCGATCGAAAAGCACCAGAGCTGTAAGGGGCCAGGGCCAGAGGGGCTGCCTGGTTCAGTCCCCCATACACACTGCGGGTGCTGACACATCAGTAGGTTACCTGTGGCCCCTGCTCTGTTCTGACGTCGAAGGGGTCTCCGACCGGACGCTTCTTGGCGTACTCCACGCTCCGCCTGACAAACTCGGTGTAGATCTGCTCCTCCACGAACACCCGGGAGGCGGCCGTGCAGCACTGACCTTGGTTGAAGAACACTCCCTGATGGGCGCACTCCACTGCCAAGTCCACTGGAGGGAGGGGGGCGGCGGGAGCGAGAGGAAGCGATTAAGTCGTTAGGGCAGGACTGGTGACAGCTGCAACGCTAATTGCCTGCACCAGAAAACAGGCCCCGGAATGGCCGCATTTCAGAAATTAATTTTATTCCCGGCATTTCCAACAGAGAGGATGGGCAAAATGAGTGTGGGGTGAAGCCAGTCCCCCGACTGCAGGACTTTTTTACTCTGCTAAGGAGCACAGAGAGTTGTTACATTCCCCGGTTCACCTGCTCCTGGATCCCTCGCCTCCCCCTTCTGGAGGACCCCCTTCTATAGACTAACCTTCTGTAGGTATCGATGAGACCAATTGGTGAGAGCTATTTCCACCTCGAGTTTCCTTCACTATCAAGTCCTATTAAATCAGCTTCTCTTGCTTTATTAAGTCTTATTAAGTAACATTAATTCCATGTGGGACGTACACCAGTTAAAAAACAAGCACTGATTCCGCCTGAGGAGGTCTGGATCTGAGCTAGAGAGCGGGCATCGAGTTCAAACTAGAAGGGTGCTTAGTAAGGAAAACCTCTGGGGCCGTGCTTCACGAAGAAGAATGCTCAGTGGGGTATCGCTTACAGCTCACCGTGTCATTTCTAGTGCTCCACGGTGAGCTGGCTTTTCTGCACCCCCGCCCCCCTTCTAACACGCACACTGCTGCTTCAAAAATGCAGCTTTCCTTAGCACGGGGCAAAAGCATGGCCCCTGGGGAGTCGGGGCAGGGGATCCAGACACCCAGCACCACTCTTGAGCAGCTCCGAGGAATGCTGCCCTCCGCTCTGGAAACCGAGACATTGCTTTCGAGCCGGGTCTTCCATAGAAAGTCCCTGTTAGCGGCAGATAAAGCGTCATAAGGATTTGCACCGACCCGCACCGCCCCCTTCTCTGCACCAACTTAAAACTGCCCCTTCTCCAAAAGAACTGATTCGTTTCCTGCGCCCTGATGGGAGCCAGGGGTGGTGGCTGCCGTGGGGGGTGGGGGGATGGGGGCATGTTATCATTGACATCGTGCGTGGATGCCAGTTATGTCAGGATTGGAATTTGTGGACTGGTGCTGCCCGGATGACGGCTCCGCGGGGTGTTTATGAGCCTTATAAAACCAACCCCTGAACAGAAGTTTTGTGTTTTAGCTGCAGTGTTCTTCACTGGTGGGGAGAGAGGATGAGCTGAGGTGGAGACCGGGCCCCCAGAGATGGTGGCACAAGAATGCAAAACAGGGGTCCTGGCTCTTTAGGACTGGAGTTTGGGACCCCAAATGTAGCAGCACTCAGAACTGCTCCATGTGATTCCAGAAACCAGTAGCAACACCAACGATGCTTCTACACAGGAGCAGCAGCTCAGGCAAAAAAAAGAGCAGTCTGTCTTTACGCCCAGCTTCCTTCTCCTTCCCTGAAGCTTGCTTCCTCCCCTGGCCACTCACTCTCCCATGGAAAGCCAGCTTCAAGGAGAGGAAGTGGTATCAGTCCTTTACGCCTTAGCAAGAAATTGTGCTAGGGTCATTTTTCTCAGGGATGTTTGCAGTGTGGAATGGAAAGCTTTGTTCTCCATGAAAGGAATTTCTGGCACCAGGGGGCAGGTGAGGGGGCTGCTCTAGAAGGTGCTTCAGGGTATCTCAGAAGTCATGCCTTCTGACGGCTGACCCTGTCAGCAGGTGAATGAATGCCCGATGTGGCCCCTTCTCCCTTCTTCTGGACATGGCAGCCAAGAGCAGCATACAGTTTCCATTGTGTCATGAAGCTCTAGCAAGACACAAAGCTGCCCCCAAACTGCTGGGCAGGGTTGCTTGCCCAGGAGGAGGTGGTCGAGAGAGAGGCAGGACCCAGACTAGGGAGATACATTTAAGGGTCCGCTGCCCCTGTCCTCTCATTTGTCAGGCCTGAGACAAAGAAGGAAGAAACATCTCAAGTTTCGGAGAGGAGAAAAGCACCACAGGAAATACTGACTGGGGTGGGGGGATGATCAATGCCTGTGAGTGGGGAGCACCTGCCCTGCTCCTTCCTCTCCTGGCCGGCTCCCGGCACGGGCGGCTCTGGAGAAGAACCTGGATCTGCTCCTCATGGCCCCAGCTCTGCAGGGACGGGGAATGCACACTTAATCATGAAGGGCAGAAACAGGCCCCCACAGGACACGTTTTTCTCCGAGGCAGCTTGCCGTGAGCAATAGAGCTGGTGTTTTGATTTTTATTTGTCTGCTTATGGCAGGACAACCCAAGGTGGACAAACACCGCCATTTTGTGTATATGTGTGTGTCTCTCTCTCAGTTGGTTCTGAGTGGATGAGGAAGCCAGGAGAGGCTTATGGACCGTCTCAGCCCCAGCAACGCCCAGAAGGGGAAAGACTCACGGTCCGCGTCAGCGCACACGATACAGGGGTTCTTCCCCCCCAGCTCCAGCGTCACCCTCTTCAGATTGCTCCGAGAGGCGGCTTCTTTAACCAACTTTCCAACCTTTGGGATAAAAAACAGACCAAAGGAAACCTCAGATGCGGCCAGACCTGGCCTGAACGTTCTGGACAAGCCTAGGGCTCCCCTGCCTCTCTGTCCAGTTGCCTTAGGCCTCTAAGGCTGCTCCCCACCCCCTGGCCTCTCTCTTTGTCTCCTCATGGATCAGACCTTGACATCACTGGAATCCTTGGTCCGACTGCTCCACTTACAGGGGCGGAGTGGGAGCCTTTGGAAGGCCCAGTGATTCGCCCCCAGTCACACAGCTGGCTGGTGGCAGAGCCACCTACTCCCTTGTCCTGGTGCCTGTCCCTCCTGGCAGCAGGCCGGTCCAGCTAGTCTGGTAAAGGGCTCGAGGGGGCCCAGGGGCAGCTGTTCTAGCGCTTGCTAGTGGGGGACGTGGTTCCGCGTGGCTCTCTGGTATAATCTGAGGGAACCTCCAAAATTATGGTGATAGGGAAGCTTCCCTTCAGGAGGAGAAGGAGCCAATTCTCTGGCAGCAGACTCAAGACTGCGGCTTCTCCAGGGGGAAGCGAGAGAACTGGTAGCTGTGCAGGAAAAGGACCCCTCACGTACCTGGAGGGGCTCTCCTATCATTCCACGCACTGCCAGAGGCGAGGCCTGCCCCATCACACAGTGAGCCCCACAGACTCAGAGCCGGGGAGACTCTCCGACCAAAGTGCCCGTAGACGCTTAGAGCCAGACAGCTAGCAAGGGGCAGAGCTGGGCTCTTCTCGGGCTGAGGCTGTTTCCCCAAAGCTAAGGTGTGAGTGCATTTAAAAAATTGGCCAGCTCCCGGGTGATGGACTGAATGATGTTTGGAATAGTTCTACAGTGACAATGGACTGTCCCCAGAGAACAACAGAAGCAACACCAGTCTGCCACGGGCGGACGATTCCTTGTGGGGCTCAGGTGCACTGCTCTCAGAGCTGGGCACAGCAGGGGGACCAAGGCTGGGAAGGCACCCCCCCCTTCCAGACATGCCTGCCCGTTGAGCGACCCCTGGGACCACAGAGGCCACTTTCTTGTCCCCGAGGTTGGGTTCCCATTGAGAGCACCACCCCACTGGACCCATGGGCAGCCCTACGGACGCCTAGAGAAGAGGGTTCAGGCAGACGTCTCTGCAGAGAAGCTAGGCAGGGGCAGGAGAAGGGATGAGTCTGCTGTTGGGGTGAAGACAGCTCGGGCTCCTGGTTGGACTAAATTTGTGGGGAGATGGGGACACCTGCTGCTTGGGAAGCATTTATTCCTTTCTTTCTCAAGCACAGAAGAGTATTAGAGATAATTCCACACACAAATGCGTGTCAGGGCAAAGGGGGAAAGTTTTCATCTCCCTTCCCCCCTGTGCCCCAGGACCTGCACAGAGGTGGCCATGGGAAGAATTCCTTGGGTATCCTTACGGACCGTTTCTATTTCTCTCCACACACACTTTCCTCGTGGGATCATTCTGTAGCTACTTTCCCACAGCTTACTTTTTTTGGTGCCTCAACCACAGACGGCAGACGCTTTCATATTTTAATGGCTGTAACATCTCGTACAGAATGGATACAGTGTACTGGAAGACATGTCCTTGAGGGCTTGTGAGAACCTCTCTCTGACTCGTGGCTTTGAAATGGAATTTCTGAATCAGAAGTTGGACACTTTCAAATTTGGGATCCATACTACATCATGGCCTTTGGTCTTGGGACCGTTGGTCTCCCACAGTCTCAATTAGACCAGATTCCAATTTTTACCAATCTGACGGACACAAGAAGACTCCGACTTTCATTTGAATTTGCATTTTTCCCTGATGACCAATGAGCTAGCTCAAGCTCATTGGACATTTGGTGGTTCTCTTCTCTGAGTTACCCACTATCCCACCATTCAGTATGTGTGTGTGTGTGTGATTTTCTTTCATTGATTTTTAGGGATATAATGAATTTTAAGCCTTGGAGAGCTGCAGAAATTATGACTGCTCTTTTCCCAGCTTGCTATCTATCCTTTAACTTGGATTATGACGCTGTTTGTCCTATGGATGTTTCACATTTTTATTTTATCTTATCTACCAATCTTTTCTTCTAAGGCTTCTGAGTTCTATTAGATATTTATTTAGTTTGGAAACTGGACCAGTGACTTTATTTATTTGCTTTTTTTTTTTTTTCCTGATCGCTATGCACTGAAACGTGGTCATACTTAAGTGTAAATAAATCATAGTTTAGCGGCTCAAAGGAAAAGTTCCCACGTCTCAGATCACACAGCGGCTGCCATGTTGGCTGACAGCCGGTGAGGACGGTTACCTCTGTGGACCCCGTAAAGGCGATCTTGCTGATCTGAGGGTGAGAAGAAATTGCTGCTCCCACCGTGGGCCCAAACCCTGGCACGATGTTGACCACTCCTGGAGGGAATCCGACCTGGATGGAAATTGAGGTGGCGTTCAGAGGAGAAGAATGGATCAGTGTCTATCACAGACCGCGCTCAGGCCGAGAGAGCCGGGGCTGTAGGTGTCCCCCTCACTGGGAAGCCAGGGCCAGCGTCATACAGCCACCCTAGAACCCAGACCCAGGCGGCCAGTGTGCGGGCTGGGCCAGGGTGAGGTGTTCGTATGCCGTTCCTTCCAGGCAGCACCTCATAACCCAAAAGGGCCTCTGAGCAAAATGGCGGGAAGCCTCCACAGCTGAGCTCCCTTCTATGCGTGTGTGTGCGCGCGTGCGTGTGTGTGGGGGTGGATCTGTCCACACGTATGTACTCTCAGGGAGAAGAGAGATACCTTGGTTACACCCTCCAAGGCTCAGAGACCCCTGCAAAATACCCTCTCCCTGAGCTTCAGCTCCCATTGTTTTAAACCTGTCCCATCAATGTTCCAAATGGCAACGCGGTATCACTCCCTCAAAGCTCCTGCTTGTTGAACCTGGGCCACACCCAGAGCTGGCATATCCAGAAGGTTGGGGACAATCACTTCTTTCACATTCACACCTCCTGCTTTGCACCTATGAGGACTCTTTATTCACCAAGAACCCCACAAATGAATGAGGTGGAGGGATGCAATTCAATGAACAATTAATTAACTTACCATCTCATGCTATTAAAACACAATTTAGAAAAGGCAAGATTTTAGGACATGGTGTTCAAGAGTCTTTAGTTTCCTAGTTGCTGTGTGTTCACGCTTGTGATTTTAGAATCTGTCAGTCTCATTAATATAATGTAATCATATCCTACATCCCCAAAGGAAAGTGGGAAACAGGCCAATTCCTGGAGGCTGCAGACTTACTTCTAAGCAGTAAAGGTCCTGCTTCCCGATCTTATTAACCCAGCTGAGAAGTCAAATGAATGGATCTTTCCTCCCATCCCTCTTTCCTTCCTGTTTCTTTTTTAACCTCTTTGCAACACACAAGCTGGGCTCGGCAGGGCTGAAGCATATTGCCAGGTGTGTCTGGAAGGAGGTATTTCTTTGGGCCGCTGGTTTCCCAGCACAGTGGCTGCGGGATGGGACAGGACAATGGCCCGAGCGTGGAGCACTGGCGAGGAGGCTCGGATGAGTGAGCCCGGCTTGCGGCAGCCCCTTGGGCGGGTACTGCTGGCAAGATGTCCCCTCCAAGAGAACAACGGGCCATTTCCTACACCACAAATGCAAGGCCCGACGAACCTCCAAATACTTGGCTCCCTCTCAAGTGACCCTCTTGCAAATTCTCTAGACAAAACATTTGCTCCTAAACCATAGGCTTGAACCCATAATAAGAGTTAAGTATTCTCATTGGATCAGTGGGAGGAATGGAGTTTCTTCTAGCTCAGTGACCACAAGCAGGAGAAAGAGAGCACGGCTGCCAAGTGAAACACAGGGAGCCATTCCCTTCCCACTCGGTCGTGAGCGGGCGGGCACTGTCACGCACCGCTTGGCTCGACGGGGCAGCTTCATCTGGTGACGGCGGCCTGGTTCCTAGGAGTGGGAATGTTATCAACAGCACATAATGTTTTCTTTCTTTCTCAGGTGCCTTACCTCTTTGATCAGAGAGCCCAGATAAAGGGCAGTGAGGGGCGTCTGCTCCGCTGGCTTCACGACGACGGTGTTCCCACAGCAGAGAGCAGGCGCCAGCTTCCACACCAGCATCAGCAGAGGGAAATTCCACTAGGGACAGAGCACAGAGGAGCTTGGGGCCCGGATCCACCCCGCCGCCCTGTCCCGGAGGCCCAGCGACGTCTCCATGGAGGTTATTTGCTTTGCATGGTCCAGACTGGGGACGTCAGAGGTAATACAGAAGTGAGCACAGATCAGACCTGCCTTCCTGCCCCATGCTTCCTGAGCTACATTCTGGGACATTCTGGGAGATCTGAGTAAGTAGTCTTTGCAAAGAGGATTCTGCTGCAGGTGCACTACCTTCTCCTCCTGGAGGTTTATAATGCCATCAGCCTGTTAAATGATCTGAAAAATACTGCAGGAATGAGGCCCGCCTCTCCGAAACTCAGATGTCTCAGGATCTTTTTCTCTTCTTACAGAATACATAACTAAACTCCCACTGGATTGCTGTTTGGTGAAATTCATGTTGGGAAAGTGTTTCTTGTCATCTTTCAACTTCTGAGGCAAGGATACTGAAATCACTGTAACAAGAAGCCTAACAAGAGGTAACAGCCACTGTGCGTTCGCTCTGTTCCAGGTGCTGTTCCAGCCACTTCACAAAAACTTAACTCATTTGATCCCTACCAACCTATATGAGATAGTCCTCTTATTACCCCCATTTACAGATGAGGCACAGAAGGGAGAGGTTACTTGCCCAAGGTCACAAGCTAGGAGATAAAGGCCAGGATTCACAGCCAGACTTGTGTCCTCTCCTACCCTCCCCCTCTGAGTATCATCTTTGATGAGGCAAAATGAAACCAAGCATCTCCAAGAGAGCAGGTAGCTTGATTCTAGCTGTCCCTCAACCACCCCCATCCCAAAGGAATCCCTTTGGCTCCTTATGTTCAAAGGATGCCAGACAGAAGAGCTCCCTGCAAAGCTACACGCATGGGACCAGCTGAAGGTGGCGAACTCGTGGTCTGGCCACTATAATTTCTCTCCCAGCTTTGTCTGGAATTCCTACCACTAGGCAACAAACAGAAGATCCCAGTTCCCAAGGGCCAATATGCTCTGTTAAATGATGGCAGGCATTGTTTTGGGGTACCCCCCACTAATGCCTGGGGTTCCCTCTTCTTCCTGGACCCCCACTCCATAGCACACAAATGCCATTGTCTCTCCTGTCCGACAAGCAAACCCATACCTTCCCTTAGCTTTTGCCACTTCCAGCAGTTCCCTCTCTCCCCTCGAAGCTTCTGAGAAGAGCTGTGCCCACATGCTTAGGTCCCTTTTTGTAAGTCCCAGCAATGAAGCTTCCACTGTACCCCAAACTCCAGACACCGCTGTTGGTGAGCAAATCTAACAGCTGTGCTCCTGTCTTTTTGAATTTCTACGAAGGAGAGGACCCTATTGACCACAGTCTTTTTCTGGAAATGTATTCCATTTCTGGAATGCCCCGGACCCTAGCTGCTCAGACTTCTCAGTGGGATCCCCTAAGAGTCTACAGGATTTGGCCCCTGGCCCTCTTCTTTTCTCACTCTGCATCCCTCTCTGGATGACCCCCTCTCAACTCGATGGGCAGAAACACCTCTGTCCTGACCACTGCACGTGGGTAGCTCCAGCCCTCACCTCTCTCGAGCCCTTGACCCAAATATGCAAATGACTGATGGGACCCTTTGCTTGGCTCTTCCACTGCCCCTCTACGACATCTGCCCAGCATGACCTCCATCTGTCACGGCACTCCACCCTAACCCACTTCTCCCCCAGTCTTCCTCAAATCACCCAGCAACACCATCCACCCAGTTCTGGCCAGGACTCACCCCCAACCTCTGACTAGACACTAAACTCCACCAACTCGACCTCCTCAGGAGCTTTCAAACCCATGCTTCTGCTTGGTCTTCAAACAGTTCCTGTCTTAATCATTTTTCTTGGCGGGGCTTCCTTCCTCGGCCTTTTAACTGACCTGCAAATTCCTCAGGGGCAAAGGCTGGGCCCTTTTCCTTCATGTCTTCAGTACCTGGCACCCTGGCGCCGTGCCTGGCACACGGCGGGCTCTCCACTGTTGGTGGAGGGACACATCTTCCTTGTCTCCACAGAGCACACTTTCAATCCTCTCTCCATGTTGCCGCCTGTCTGCCCAGCCTCCCGCCCAGGTGTTCCAGTGGCCCGAGGCTTTCTCCAACAGACAGGCAGCATCACCGCATTCCCTGGCACCTGCCGGGCTCCCCACTGCCCAGTGATTAAAGTCCCAGGCCCTCGGCAGCCATGGCCCACTGGGTGCCCGGCCTGGACCACCGGACATGAGCTCCTCCTCTTCCTCACTTTGTCCCTATCTTAAGTGTGGCCTCACCAGCTTTCCTGCTATCCCCCCGCCTCCAAGTAACCCAGGCACCTCAACGTCCTCACTGGGGCCATTCCTACTGCTTAGAAGACCTATTTTCCTATTGAACGACTCATTCTCATCCTTCAAGGCCCTCTTAAAAGACCGCTGCCCTAGAGAAACTGGGCATTCCTGAGCCCTCTGGCTGGGGTCCACGGTGCCTTCTGTTGTGCTTCAGGAGTCAGACCCCTGAGGGCAGGCATGGGATCTAACCCATCCTGGTAACTCTCGAGTGCCCAGCCCCATGCCACAAAGCAAATGTTCAGTTAATGCCAGTGTGATCGAATCAGAAGACACCAGAAACTGGTTCCAGAGGCCACACGGGAGTAGGGCAGGATGTGCAAGGATCTATCTAGAAAAGTCACCATACTTACAGGAGTGATGGCCCCACACACACCTATGGGCTCATGCCTGGTAAAGCACACAACGTTGTCATCTGGAAGAGAGGTTATGTGGAGAACACTGGAATTAACCTCAGTCGAAGATTTTACGTCACAAAAAGACAAGAAAGAAAGCCAGAAGCGCACAAAGGTGTCAGCTCCAAGTCTTGTCTAGTCCACAAACAAGGGATCTTTAGCTCAATGTAATAAGTACAATTCCTTAGGAGAAATGAGCACAGGACCACTTTCTTTTGCAACAGGAAGGGGGCCCGGGGGGGGGGGACATGTGGGGGGGCAGGGATGCTCTGGAGAGGCTACCTGGACCAATGAGAAGACAGAGCCCCCGAAAGTCCCCCAATGAGGCTGGGAGTCCAGCGTTGGCTCACCTGTGGGGATGGTCCTGCCCTGTATTTTGTCAGCCCACCCTGCAAAGTATCTGAGGGTTTTAATACAGCCCTCCAGGTCGATGAAAAAGGCGTGAAGGAACGGCTTCCCCGTGTCCATCGTTTCCAGGGTCTGCAGAAAAAAGACAACATCTGTGTCAGACGCAGTTTCCTGCTTCGCCGTCAGGGGGTGAAAGCCAGGGGGTGGGGGGAGAAAGCACAGTCCTAGGACACGGCGTGTGCCATGTTCCGTGAGAAACATGGCAGAAAGCAAGCCACTGTGTCTCCTGTCAGACCCGTCTCAGACTGTCAAGGATTACTCTGCTTTCAAAACAGCTTAGTCGGGGGCGCGGGTGGGGGGGCTTGGCCAGGGCATGAGCGGGTGTCCCCGTGAAGGACAGCAGATGGAAGTCTGATCTGGAGCCTCCCTGGGAAGGAAGACACGGTGGCATTTGGTCTTCTGTCTGGAGCACAGCTGGGTGACCCGGCCACACGGGCTTGTGCCCTCCCAGGGAAGCTCTCGGGAGGTTAGCTGCCTTCGGGAAGGCTGGAGAGAGGGCTTGCGACCTCCACCAAAAGGGGGGGGATGCGGGATCTTCCTTCCTGGCTGGGCTGACCAGCGTGGCTGTGGAAAGAGCGACGGGGCCCCGAAGGGTAGAGCTCCAAGTCTTGTCGCACAAAAGGCACCGTCCTCCCCAGCCAGGCGGCCCCAGCCGGATGCACGGTCGGAAGGGAGCAGGCTCGCCCTTGGTGGTGAGGGAGGTGATTACCCAGGGCGAGTGGGCAGCCACTCAATGGCAGGGATTCTTTTCTATTTCCAGCCCGGGGTTTAAGAGGACCCCTTTGTCCCTCAGACAAGCGGCCCCAGTAGAGCCCGGCGCTGAGACCGCCTGCCATCCATCTGGGCAGGAAGTGACCACCCAGCACATAGCCTGGGGCTGGATTCTCATTTTAGAGTCCATGTGGTGAGAGGGTGATTCACTGGGCAAGACAGGCCCTTCCACGTGCACCTGCATCGGCCTCATCTCTGACCTTGACACCTCAGCTGTCACTTCAAGGTGCCCACACCAAGGCTAACAGAGCCGGGTGACACCTAAGGTCATTCAGTGGGGCACTGGACTCGGGGCATCCAGCTTCCAGCCAGCGCAGTGGCCACGCCTTAGGCTGTTGCCACAGGACATCTGCGTCAGGGAAGACTGTCGAATGGCCACGCAGGGTCCTCGGGGCGACCCTCTCAGAACTTTGCTTCAGGGGGAGCCCAGCTCCTCAAAAGGAGTGACTGCTTCTCTCACTGAGCGGCAAGCCCCCAGATCCCCCTCTGGCTCAATTTCCTCATCTGTAAAATGAGAATAATAATAATGATAATCACAATAATAGTAGTGGCACTTGCCTCATGGGGCTGGGGTGAGGGCTAGGATGGGGCCTGCCCATAGGAAGTGCCAAGCGAACTGTTTCATGATGACATTAATAGCCGTCATGACTATGCTCGTCTTCCTTTTCGGCAATCCTTATTTGGGGACACCGAGGAGACTGGAGTGTGAGTTGATGAAGACGACAGGGCTGGTCTGGGTCTGGGATGGATCCCACCCCTGGAGGATGCTGCTCCGGGACCAAGTCAGACCAAGGTCACATCCAGTGCACTGCACTTTGGCTCCTACCGAGTGACATTCCAAGCTGAAACTTTTCTTTTTCCACGGGAAACCCAACCGTTGCCGAAAGGTCCAAGACCGGGCGACTCCAGACAACATCTGGAGACCTGTCAGTGGGACCAGGAGTTTATTCTTGGCCCTTTTCTTACTTCCTCTGGTTGGATAGCCTTCGGTTACTTAACCTCTCTGGGCCTCAGTGTCCTCATCTCTGAAATGGGATAATAAATGTGCCTGCGATAAGCCTGGTCCAAGGTGAGTATTCAGCAAGCATTGGCTGTCTTTCATTATTAACTTGGGCAAGTTTGCTTCCCAGGGTGACAGCAAGAATTTGCTAGGTTGGCTCTATGGGAAGTGTCCAAGAAAAACTGGGGTCATAATAGATTTAGACAGGAAATTCTTTTTAAACAAAAAAAGATTCACAAATGAGTGGATAGGGCTGGACCTGAGAAATCAAGTGTTAGCTACTGACTGGGACTTTTAAACAGTTATTGGGGCTGGACCGTGAGTAAACCACAGCTGCTCCCGAGTTTACTTCCCTTGACATTTTACGAGAAAAAATATGCCTTCTGAAAAATTAATGCACTGTAACCTTCAGATAGGAAAGAGTGAAGAAAAGGGCCGAGGGAACCTGCCCCGAGACTCGGTCAGTGTGCCAAAAGCTTAAAATGAGGAGGCCCAGAAACGGGGCTGGGGTTGAAAAGAGAGTAAACAGGGAGGGCCCCAATTTGGGACCTTCCAGAAAGAGCACCCACAGAGCCAGAGTCTGGCCCCCAGGTGCCTCAGGAAGGAGGAGAAAGCTGGGGCTGCCGGATCCCCCACATCTGTTCCTAAACATCGAACACAGAAGTAAATACGTAGCTCTGTCAAAACCACTGAGTCGGCAAGAGAACGTGATAGGAAGAAGCACTTTGCTGCATGAAAATGCAGGAAAACCATATCGAGGTGGAGGGTGACGGTGCTTTCCTATGATGTGGTCCTGGTTTGAAAAGCCATATTGGCCAGTCATTCTCTTGTTCCTTTCATGATGCGGCAAAGAGCTGGATCTTATTTCTCGTGGGCAGCAAGGTCCCGACGGCAAGAGGCAACTCGCTCCCGCTGCGATCGCAGCACAGTCCTGCCAGGACCGTGGGGCGGGCTGAAGGCAGGGGTGGCTACATAGCCACTGCTCCCGCAGCTGATACTGACACTTGAGGACAGGGTAGGGAGGGGTGCCCAGGGCACATCCTCTCCCGCCTGCTATGAGTCCCCACGGACATTGCAGACTGATGAGCTCATGCTGGGTGAAAACAGAAATGTTTTTGAAAAAGCCAGTCTGGCAGCTTGAGAGTTGAGGCTGGCTTTCGTTGCAGGAAGAAACCAGAGACTCCACGGACAGAAACGTTGACCCTGAGAGGGAGACACCCTCACCCGGACTGGGGGCAAGCACGCCAGGCCCGGCTGGCAGGGTGGGAAGGAAGGAGAGTTGAGCTCTGTGCAGACGCACCCTTGGGGCCACGCAGCGAAGAGCGGCAGCCCAGATACAGAGATCCCCCAGTCTCTAGCCCCAAAACACACAGTTGGGCACAAAAACGATTTTGGCGTCCTGGATGACGCAGTGTCCACGAAGGAGTTACTCTACTGCTCGGCCCAGACATCCAAGCAAGAGAGGAAAGAACCATTTGTTCAAATAGGAGGCTGAAAAGGAGATTTACTCCCCCACCAACTGGGCCTCGAGGTTTGGAGCAACTTCTAAACAGGAGTCTGAGAGCCGTGGGAGGGCAGCGTGTGTAGGTTGGGAAGGACCTCAAGGCAGGAGGCGGCCCTGAGATTTCCTCTGCTTGCTCACTGTAAGACCGGAGGAAGGTCTTGGGATCCCTGTAAATAATGCATTTACAGCCTGTCTGTGTCTTTGCAGCCCAGTCTGATGGGAGCGACCCAACCTCGTGGTGCGGGCCGAATTCACACGCCTATGTTGCAGCAGGGGAATTAAGGTGCCTAGAAATTACCGGCCAGGGGGTCATGCAGCTGGGCATGCGCACTATTATGAGGACTGCTGTTCCTAATAACAACTATCATCTATTTAGTGCTGACTGCATGCCAGGGACTCTGCTAAGGATTTTAAATGGATCATTCTCGCTGAATACCATTATTATTGGTATCTCCCATAAAGAAATACATGCTCAGAGAAGTAAAGCAAGTTGTCCAACGTCACACAACTAGTAAGTGGCAGAGCTGGGATTTGAACTGAAGTCTTTCATAGCCTGAGGGTTCCCATAACCAGGTTACCCTGCACTCACCATCACTCTGCACATGCTTACCCAGTTCAGGGGTGAAACAGGGGTGATTTTTAGGTTCTATGGGACCAATGTTTTCTATGTTAAGGAGTGGCATCTATTTAAATAAGTATTCAAAAAAATATACCAGCACAGATCTTGTCACCTAGGATGACGTTCAACTTATCAGTAAAAGAGATTTCATATTAGAAAAAAAAGGTTAATTTCAGAAATGTACAGGTAGGACCAGGCTTATCTGGTGGCCCGTGACCGTCTTGAGTCTGGGAACCATGGACACAACTGAACTTCCTCCGGGCAACTGCTTGGTCAAGAACATGAAGTGCAGGGTGGGGGGAGGGGCGCAAAAGTCTGACTTCAAAATGGAAAGGGTTTTGAGCTGGACCGTGTGGACACATGCCTACTGCCAGAGAGCTGGCTCTACCTCAAATGTCCTGACACACATAGCGCCACACAAAACCAGCACCCTGGGTCTCCCCCAAGCCCCGCGGGGGCCAGACGGTCCCACACTCGCCCGCCCATGAGCGTGTACTCACAGCCAGGACGGCGCGGTCCCTCTCCACAAGGTCAGCCAACTGATGCAGCAGCCAGCCACGGCCCAGGGCGTCCAGGCGGCGCCAGGGCGAGCCCCTCTGGAAGGCGGCGTGTGCGGCCTCCACGGCCTTGTCCACGTCGGGCTGAGCGGCCAAAAACCAGAGAGAGTGGGTCACCTTCTGTCACGTTTTGGGAGAGCTCAGCCGTCAGCTACAGCGAACAGCAGAGACCCGCGTCCCTCACGCAGCAGAGGAAGGGGGGTGGGTGGGGGTCAGTCGGAAGGTGGCCCCTAGGTTCGAGATCGCTGGACACCCCCGTTTGGGACTTTCAAGTGACTTTTTCCTTCTTTACGTCTTGGGTCTTTTTCAAGATTTCTACAATGGCCAAGTATGAACTTTCTTTCTGATTATAAAAGCGTTTTAAAATAGTTTATAAGACTACCGACCTTAATTATTTTTCTTGGTGACCCGAGTAGGAAAAGATTTTCCACTTGCTCGCTCAGTTTGGACACACACACACTCCCACAGCTCATCAGTTAGGTGGGAAATGTCTGTCTTGGCATTTTATTCAAGCTGAGGACTGTGGTCCTATAGTGAGAATGGGGCAGGAGTGCTTCTCGGGATCTCGGAACTGACCACATCGGAAAAGTCCACAGACAGGGAGGTTCTGGAACTTTTCTCTTTCTTCAGCCTCACCTCCAACCCCACCCCCTACCCCCCTGCCTTGGGGGCAGAAGTGTTGCACCATTCCCTGGGCAAGGAACTAGATTTTCTGTGCACCCATAGAAGAATTACAATGGAAACTTCTTCTTAAAAGGAAAGAAGTACGAGCTTTTTAGAGCTATTTAATGTCACCCATTCTTATTGATGGAAAATGAATTCAAGGCTCTGGTTGCTGACGAGCAATGGCTCATCCCCCAGGCCCCTCTGAGCCTCAGTTCCCTAGGGGAGTACAACAGGCAGGGGCTGCCCGATGCAGTCAAGAGGGACACTCCACCAAGAGTCTGTGTCTCCAAAGCATGCTTGGAGGCAAGCGAGTTTTGGTAAAGCAGATACTAGGACTTTGAATTCCTTATCCCAGGCTCTGGGGTGCAGGCCAGGGCCTCTCCAGCTGCAGGGGACAGGACAGCGTCTGTGTCTAGGTGCTCAGAGCAGTCCCCCAGAGCCTGGGGCAGGGATCTCACTCTCCTCTTTGATACCTGGGTACTGCACCTGGGAATCACCCACTGGGAATCCTGCTCCACAGGATGCCCCCCACACCCCGGCTGCCCCACGTCCTCACGTCATACAAAGATGAGCTCCTTGATGCTATTATCTTTGTAAACAGAGCTTAGCTTGAGGCATTACGCATGGAAGGGTCTGGACGGGTAGAACCACTGTGTTTCCTGCCTGTCCCAGAACTCACTGGTGGGATCCAAGTCGAGCCTATTTGCGACACGTCTTTCCCCCTATCCACATTCATCGTGACCCCTACACGTATAAGAACATCAGATGATTACTCTAGTGGTGGAGGAGAGGTTTGAATTTCCCTTGCCTTCTTAGAAAAGCTTTACCTTCAACCTTTCCTCTAATGGCACATATATTTAAAAGATACTTTCCGGCTTTGAAATGTACCAAGGACACATCCAGAAGTCCTTTATATACATAACTACATATATGGTCATAAAGACTATAGCTTTCCGTGATCATTTCAGGTTCTGGTAGAAAGGAAATCTGGTGATTGCGTGATGTTATTACCCCTGCATGACTTGGTTAGCAAGTCTTTTTCCCTTCAAGCCTTTCTCTTTCAAGTGTCTCCTGCCAGAATGCTGCAGTTGGTGAAACACACCAGCCGGAAATGCTTTCTGGAAAGAGGGTTTCATGCCTCCAGGTTCAAATCATTGATAAAAACCTTTCCTTTAGCCACGTGACGAGGATAGCTGAGGTCATCCTTATAGATGGGGAAACATCTATCAAAGGAGAGTGACTCTCTGCAGTGGATTGTCCCTAATTGATCCCATTCTGGGCCATGTGTGTGAGAAGCAGCTAACTCAGGTCCCACCCCGAGCACGGGCCAGGTCTGTCTTATAGCTAAGCCATACCGCCTCCTTATCCTCTAGTTATCTGTAATTTAATTACTTGGGGGGTGAGAGTGGGGGTGGGGGAAGCACTCACCTTATCTCCTTCTTCTACTTCACATATTTTTTCTAGAGTTGAAGGATTATATGTGGCAAACTTTTTTCCACTCTTGGATTCATGCCATTCATTGTTGATGAATATCTAACCAGGAAAGGAAGTTGTAATGCATTAGGGCTTAAATCAAAATCATATCATTCCAACATGCTGAGGACCTTAGGTAACGTCTTGTCCTCCCCCACCCTCTGCCTCCCCCCCCCCACGCTGCACCCCCCCCCCACTCTTTTACAGATGGGACCTAGAGGGGAGATGGAGTCAGATGCCCAACCAGGAAAATACTCAGAATTAGAATCCAAGTCTCCTGACTTCTAATACCTTTTCAGAGAATTACTTTTCGTCCTAATGAAACTAAAGTCATTTAGAATTTTTCTAAACATCTTGTCTCTTTTTATTTATTTAAAAGATTTTATTTATTCATTTGACCGAGAGAGAGAGAGAGAGAGAGAGAGAGCACAAACAGGGGGAAGGGGCAGAGGGAGAAGCAGGCTTCCCGCTGAACAGAGATCCCCACACAGGGCTAGATCCCAGGACCCTGGGATCATGACTTGAGCCAAAGGCAGACACCTAAGGGACTGAGCCATTTAAATTATTAACATGGATTCATGGAGGAAGAGTCGAGTTGAATAGTTAAAGGGTATAAGTTAAATCCTACTCCCTCATCAAGTTTGGGGGGAAGATTAAATAGGTTTATACATATAAAGTGCCAAGGGATCGCCTGCCCTTGAAGGGCAGGTCAGCAGTCAGCATTCCTTTCTGCCTCCTCCCTGTTGAAACCCTCAGCCAGACTGCCAAGGAACTGGCTTTCTACAAGGATCTTGCTATCACCCTTAATCTTTGTTGGTATATATCGGTACTCCTCCCCCATTCTCTTTAAAATGCCTATTTTCATGTTGGTTTTAATAAAAGCCCGTGTTGGAACACAAAAATAGATATCTGGGCTGGGAAATGTTCTGGTTGTATGAACAGATGTAACAAATAACCATTTATATCTAGAACCAAAGAATTAACCCAAAAAATCACTTCGTTCAGAGCCTCAATTATCTAGAACACGGCTGAGAAAAAGGACGTTAAAAATAAAAGACATCATGAGAGAACTAAGAGGAATTCACAGAGTTCCCACACTGAAAGGTGTGTACTATTTACTCTTAGTTTACTCTAACCCCTAACTGCTTTAAAAAAAGCACCGCATTCAAAGAGAGGGCCTTGGAAAAGAACCAGGAACAGAGGTGACAGGTAATACACAAACACGTTCTAACAACATGGAGGTCCCGACTCCCCGGAGAGACAGATGACCTCCCGCTGTACCAGCACGGGACAGGCTGGTCATCACAGCCCATCGTGGTGTCACACAGACCCCAGTCACAGACATGAGTAAGATGCTTTAGAAGCACTTCCATCAAACAAGATGCCATCAATAATTTCTAAGTACAGACCTAGCTCATCGAATTCCATTTCTGTATCTATAGGCGTATCTTTTGCCTCTCTTTGAGTCATTTAAAAGAATCGTGTCCATCCAAGGGCTAATTGCAATTACTGTGAATTTTATTCATTTGGAACACTTGACTCCCCAGTGATGATAGATGAGAGGGGAAACATCTCATCCAGAGTGCGGCTTGGTTACGATCTCTGTCCTGGGCTGTCCTGTAAAAACTCCAAAGCTCACCGGGAAAGAAACTGGCTCTGGGAAGTTGCTGGGGGAGACCGCTTTGATCACTCTCCCTGGAAAGCGGGGAAGTCTCAGTCTGGCGGGGGCAAAGCATGGAAGGCCAGCTCTTGCGGGGCAGGTGGACAGAGGCACCCTGTCCACCGTGTGGAATTCAGAGCTGAGAGCATCCCTTGCCTCTAGGATGTGCCCATCTGACTTCTGGAAGCTCAGCGCCTTCAACATGAGGCCAGGCCCCCAGGGAAGCACGTGGAATAGGCCAGGCTACAATTACAGGTTTATTCTTCCAACTGAAACCAAATCCAAGAGTTCACTCTTGCCATCCAGCAAGCAATCACTCGGTAACAGCGAGAAATTAATAAGCGGAGAAGAGAGGTTCAGTTAGCATGGGGAGGGAAGTGCAGCCAGAGAGAGAGGCCCATTTGTTGGAAGATGAAATTTCGTGGGTTAGAAAATACAGACCATCAGTGAAAACTGCTGAATCTAGATCCTTCCTGGTGTCAATTCCAAGGGAGAGGGAAAGTGAGAAGATGGTAGAAGAGAATATAAATAAGGAGGATGGAAACAGATTGCAACGATCAGATGTCCGTTATACTTCATCTCTAAGCATGTTCCTCCAAAAAAAAAAAAAAAAAAAAAAAGACTTGGTCGGTCATGACATTGATCCGAAGTCCCTCGTAACCAGCAACTTAAAAAAAACAGACTCCTCAACTCGGACCATATTTTCCCATCGCGAGGTTGCCAATTTAGCAAAAAATTTTTTGTATACTACACTAGTAAGTAATCTCGCAAGTGGTTTCTACTGTTGATTTTCTCTCCACTAAAATAAAACAAAAACACAAATAAAGAAGGGGTCAGTAAGTGTGGCCTACTGATTATGCTGCCTGTGCCGTTTTGAGCCCCAAATCAGGATAATGTGTCCAGAAAAAAAAAAAATTATCCTCCTCGGCCTGTGAACTGGTATCAGATAAACCTTACAGAGGTATAAAAATTAGGTTCCGGGATTCACATTTTACTGAAGGAGCGGAATGGCCTGTCATCCGGGCTGAGCCCAAAAACCACAGCTGCTCTGAGGAGCAGGGAGCCCCGGGGTGGAGGTGAAGTTGGTGACCACGCAAGTGAGGTCTGCTGATGCCATTTACAGGAACTTCCACCGGACTTCAGCGAAACCCAAAGGGGTTATGCTTTCAGAACCGGAGACTGGAGCTAATTGGAGCTTTTATCAAGGAGATTAGAAAAACGGGTGTTTGAGTGAACCAGAAACTCTTAAAGACGATCTCTGTTACTGGAAGACATTTTCTAAGGAAAGGAAAGGACCCCTCCTAAAGTGAAAGAGGTTGCTATCCTCTGAGATATGGGGGTGGGGGATGCCAAAGGGGATCCTTCCCCTCCCCCACCACCGGAGTCACATAGCGGAGCCCAAGGTTAAAATGTGAGAACAGGGGTGCCTGGGAGGCTCAGTCAATTAAGCTTCTGCCTTCGGCTCAAGTCATGATCTCAGGGTCCTGGGGTCCAGCCCCGATTTGGGCTCCCTACTCAGTGGGGAGCCTGCTTCTCCCTCTCCCGCTGCCCCTCCCCCCACCCATGCTCGCTTGTTCTCTCTCTCTCTCTCTCTCTCTCTCATAAATAAATAAAATCTTTAAAAAAGGTGAGAACAAATGAAGTTGTGACAAGGTCGTCCTTCTGGAAACTGGACTTATCCTGGGAAATGGCACCCCCAAGGCTAGGGCTCAGACCCACCATTTCTGGCATGTCCTCCATTAGCAAGAAGCTCCATGAGTCAGGTTTGAAAACTAACAGGCCTTTATGGGCTCACCACTCCACCCCTCCCCACTGCCGGCCCTGGGCCTCGGATCCGCAGTTCTGGCTCTCCTGCTTCTTTCCTAGGCCCTGTCTGCTGCCTCTCCAGCCAGAGGCCCTCCTAAGCATCGCTGGCCGGGGCTGCTGTCCCTCAGCCACCACCACACAGGCTGCCTGGGCCCCACAGCTGCTAGGGGTAGGCCTCTGCGGTGGTCGGCCCGGGAGCAAGGACAGAGCACGGTGGAGGCCTCACCTTCCACAAGGAAGGAGGGTACAGTGGCCTGGTGTCAGGCCCTAGCAGCCGCCATGGCCCCGAAGCCCCTGAGCATCTCATCGCGTCTCGCCAGCCTTAATCACACAGCCAGTTCTGTTCCACTAAGAAGAAGAGGCTCCCAGCAAGACAAGAGACACAGGTCGGTCTGTGAATCTGCTAAGGACCTCCTCTATATGCACTTGGGAAGGGCCATGAAGGATTGCAGAGAAAGAAGGAATTTTCCATAGGTGGCTGTATTGCTCTGATAGGATTCAGAAAGGTAGAAAGGCAAAAGACAATAACATAGTAATTTCTGGCTTCTGTAGCATTAAAAAAAAAAACCTTACAAAACAAAAATAAAACAAAGCTGCACCACCACCACCGACAGGCCGTCACCCACAGAGCAACGGTCTGAAAAGAGGTAGGTACTATCCCAACTGCTCCCAGAATTGGTGATGGAATTTTCGCTCTGAAGCTGATACCGCTACGGAAATGACATTAAAAATAATCTCCAGCATTTATGGTGAAGTGTCTCTGTTGATTACGGAACCCTCTGAAAACAGTTAATTTAAATGTCATGTGATCAGAGGCAGAGCCGACATGAAGTGCCAAGAGACCAGAATCTGAAGGCCACACATAGTGGCCTGCAACTTTCTCCGCTTGATTAAAACTATTTGAGAGACATAATTGCTACTTTTGAAAGTAAAATTGATGGGGAAATTTTCTCAGTGCTGTGTCAGCTGGAGTTGGGGGGCGGGGAATGGATAAGATGCAAATTAAAAAAATAAAATTAAATTAAAAGGAGGGAAAGTTGGGGAAAGAGAAGCCAGCCGAGGCTTTCGGTCTGCGACCCTGCCGCGCTCCCGCTCCAGGCCCCAGACCACGGCCCCCAAATAGACTCCGAGGGTCCTCCCGCAGGACGCGCTCCCCGCAGCCCTCCGCAGCCTGGGCTCCAGGCCTCGCCATCTTCCTTTCTGCCCTAGGCAGGTGATCTCACCGCTTTGCCGATGCTCCAGCCTCCCAGCCCAGCGCAAAATAGCAGACTCCACCCGGCGCAGCGCGGTGGGGCCTGGAGGCCCCGGCTTCCCAGGCCCGGGTTCGGAGACCATCGGGAACGGATTCTCTGTCTGCCAACACCAGGGCCCCGGGGCCCCAGGGCACTTGCACCAATGATCACCTTCCTACTCCCCCTGGCTCTCCTGCTAAGCCAGGTAGGCCAAGCACGGAAGGTAGGACGTCCCTCCCGTGCTCGCCATGCCATGGTTCTGGAGTCTCCGAGTCGCGGCTCCCCAGTGCAGACCCAGCTCTCAGACCAGCTCTCGGTGTTCTCAGGCACCCTCTGACCCTCCCGAAGCCCGACCCGTTCAGCCCCGGAAACCGTGCCGCAGGGCCTGCGGGGAGACCAACGCGCCCGGGGCCCCCGCGGCCCGCACCTCCGCTCGCCTTCCAAACGGGCCCTGAAAGGCACGTCGGGGCCGCGCCGGCGGCAGCCCGGAGCCGCGCGGCGGCTGCGCAGGCTCCCTCGCCAGGCTTGTAAGCTTCGAGTGCCGAGCCCCGCCGCCCGAGAGCCCGTCCGGGAGTGCAGAACGAGGAGTCCCCTTGGGGGTGCGCGGCGGACGCGCTCCCGCCCGGGATGTCCTGCGCCGCCAGACGCGGCTCCGAGAGGGTCGGACCCAGGCAGAGAGGCTCCGGTCACTGGAGCGCCGGGCGAACTCGGCCGAGGGCGCGCCGCCCGCAGCGCCCCGCACCCTCGGAGCGGAGCGGCTGGGCTCCACGCCTGCTGGCTCCTCGTCCCCGCCACTCCGGCCGGACAGCCCAGCGCGAAGCCAGGCGACCGTCGGGTGGGATGGGCGTCCGCCTCACCTTGGTGAACTTGACCTCCAGGTTGCGGACCGGGCGAGGCAGGGCAGGCGGCTTCCTGTCCGGCTGCCCGTTCTCCACGGCCCCGTTGGTGGTGGCCATGGCTCTTCTGCGCTCCCCGGCCCGAGGCGCCCGAGTCTGCGGCGCTGGCTCCGGCCTGGATGGTGCGCAGCCTGCTCGCGGGGTGACAGCTCCGCGCCGCTTTATGGAGCGACCCACGCCTCCCGCCCAAGGGGGCCGTCTAATTGGCTGCAGGACTGGAGGAAGGGAGGGCGGGCGAGAGGGGAGGGGGCCGGCCTGCCTCACCCCACCCCGCCCGCCGCCCTGCGGGAGCCCGGCCACCCCCCGCCAGGCCACCGCGCCGCGCGCTCCCCCGCCCCCGGAGGCTGCCCTTGGAGGAGCTCCCCCGAAGCGCCGCCGGGCCCCGGAAGTGCCAGGGCTCGGGCAGCGGGCCAGGGTAGGGAGCGGGGGCGCCGGGGCCACAGCGCCCAGATCTCTCCCCGAAGTCCGGCGAGCTCGCCCCGCCGCACCTGCCGCCCCCTGCCCGCCGCCGCTCCGCGCACTCGCCCGACTTTGGTCAGGGCGCTGCGCTCCGGGAATGCGCGCCTCCCTGCCGGGGACTCCAGCCGCTTCAGGGGTCGGGGCGCCCCGCGGGGCGGCCCCCGCTTCGCAGCCCACGTGCCTGGGCCTAGAATCCGGCCTCCAGGTCCCAGCTCTCAGGACGGACGCCCGCCGCGCCCCACTCGGCCCCTGCTGGGACCGCCTCCAGGACCCGGTGGCCCAGATGGCTGGACTTTCCCCGTGGCTCTCAGGCTTCACACACCGAGCGCCAGAAGGCCAGGAAAAGCTTTTGGCCCTTGCTATGCCGAGCTGGGCCTCTGACCTCAGCAGGCGCAGACCGCCTTTCAGCAGGGGCCCTGGGTGCAATTATTTTGACTTTTAAAATGCATAAATTACACCTCAATTTAACAGAACGAAAACACAAAGAGAGAAAGCACATGAGATCTTTGCAGCTTTGTGTTTTAAGAGTTGAGGCTTTAGTCTGTAGGTTGCTCGTCATTTCTCAGGGAATCAGAGGCCTGTCCAGCTCTTCTCCTTTTGCCCTTTGGGAAAAGCTACACCAACCCCAGGGACTTGCCCAGGGCCCCATCTGAGACATGGAAGTGGCTTCTCATGCTTGTCATACCTCGGGTTTCTGGAACAATGATGTGGGGCATGAACTCAGCAACAAAAGCAGTGGTTTAATCCCCAGTTAGGCTCAGCCCCTCAGCCTGTTTCCTTCTGTGAGTAATCTCAGTGGGGAGACCGGAAACGGAGGCACTCCTTACTGTCCTGATGCTCTTTGAGTTGGTTTTGCCCTCCGGGTGACCATCTCTGTCCCCTCTCTCCCTCCTCACTGCAGTGCTACTGGGTGTCCTTCTTGATAGTGGAGTAAGGAAGCTTTTAAAGCTTTTGCAAACCTTCTTCATCATATCACTGGGGGCGAAACGGTCCTATGCTGTTATGGGTTAGAATGCACAGGTGAGGCAGGGAAAGGGGATCATGGGTCCCCTCTGTCAGTTAGGGCTGACCCGCATCAGTGAGTCTGCCTTCGATGCCAGGCTCACTAACACTGATGAGTCCCAGAGCAATGCTGCCTCTTTCTTCAGCTGCTCCTGCCAGTCCCTGGGCTCTCTGCCCTGCCTGACTGGCCCTGTGGCCCCCATTCAGCTCTCTTGGAAACACGTGGGCGGATGTCTCATGTCAGGGCCCCTGGCTGGATGCTGAACCCCAGCGTCTGGGTGTCTGGGCCCAGGAAGGCCTGCGTGGTCCTGCAGCAGACTCTCCTTGCCCTGAGCACAGGGCCCCGAGGCTGGTGGGGGCACCAAGCATGATAAGGCTGCAACTGGACAAGCTTTCTAAGCTGAACTCCCATTCCACCAGTTTCTGGGGGATCCTGGATGGTTGAACTTATGTCACTTGTGCCAGGCTTAAAAACAAGTCTGAAGATTTGTGGAGGAAATTCTGTTAATAACTGTTGGCTGGATGGGGAGAGGCAAAGGGGGGGGTGCTTAGAACTCTGTTCTCCTAGAGAGCAGAGCCTGTTTGCTTGAAGGTGGACAGCTGCCACCTTGCTCATCATGAAGTCAGGAACACAGGCCACCTCCATTCACACCCAAAGACATGCTTGTGACCTGCAGTATCTGGGCTTGGGGCCGGTTGCAATGACGCCAACCCCCTCACCTGCAGATCGTCCTGTTGACAGCTGCCCGCACTGTCCGGGAGCCTGGGCTGGGAGTAGGGCCCTCAGCCATAGCAGGGAGCTGCCAGAGAGCAGGTCAGGAGGGTGAGCCTGGTGCCAGACTTGTCTAGACCAGCAGGCTACTGCTGCTCCCCTGTCTGGCCACCCAGTGGGAGGGATGAAGGCAAGATGCTCTTCTCCCCATTTTAGAGGTGAGTAAACAGAGGCACGTAGCTACTTGCCCCAGACAGCGGCAGCAGTGGAGGAATCGAGGCCAGACTGTGTGGGGGTGGGTGGGGCAGACTGTGGAGGAGGGATTTCTCTCGCCTTCTTCTGTCTGCTCTTCTTCTTTCGGCAAGGTGAGCTCCCGTGTCCCGTGGTCCCACGTCTCCGGAGCAGCATAGAGCGGAGTGAAGGTACGGGTGCAAAATGGTAGCGGCGTCCCTGGAGGCTGTGCCTTTCTTAGGGATCAGACCCTGAGGTCCTGGCCTCTGAGGGGGTCACCGCCATTGCTAAGGGAGGAGGAAGGACCCTTTCCTCCCACGGTCCGCCGCTGGGTATCTGGGTGCCAGAAAGAGCGCCCGAACGCCAAGGCACCAGAGGCCCGGCCCCTTCTGCCCACATCCCGGGTCTAGATTCCAGCTGTGTGTTCTTGGGTTGGACACTTTCCCACTCTGAGCTTCGCTTTCTTTCTCTATAAAATAATCTCCTTCCCACTTCAGTGTTTGGGGACGCTCAAGCGAGAGAATGGTGTCAAGGAATGCTTTATAAACTGTGAAGGGCTGTCCAGAGGCTGGTTCTTCATTCTACCATTCTTCTTGGGCACTGATTTCCTCTCAGCAGGCTTTTCTCCTGGGACGTTAGCGAGCTCCCCTGGTTTCTCTGACTTGTGGAAGCTTCTCTGATCAGCAGTCACTCTATTAATGTCATTGTAAAAATATTCTTTTTATTTTGTATTCAGCTCTGTGGTGCTGCTGTTGTCTGGCTTCTTGGCAAGTCGAATTAGGAGTCCGAGACATTGCATGGCGAGGGCTTGTTTGTTTGATGAACACACAGTAAAAGTAATCCTGAAGAAAAAAAACCAAGATAAAATCAAAGTTAGATGACCTCTCCACCCCTCCCCTGGCATGGAAAGCTCCACCTAATTCCATTTTAAACCCATAAAACATTGTGGGCGATACGGAGAGTCTGTAGCAGATGTAATTAATAACGATGGCGATAGTCGTGGATCCCACATTTTGTTCTACTTTATTTCAAGTCTGGTACCTAAGCCTCAACAGGGTGCCCAGAGATCTCTGGAAGGTCCTCAGCAGCCCCGCAGCTGGGGGCCAGCGGTCACTGCCCTCACCCCACATCTAGACGTCAGGGCCAGGCTCTGGGGCCCCTGCGTGTTCAGAACACCTTCATGGAAAGCCGGGCTCCTCAGGTGAGGTGGTTCTCTGAAGTTGGGAAGCACTGTGGCTCTTTGGTGCCTCAGGGCAGGTGACCTAACCTCAGTTTTCTTGGCTATAAAATGGGCTGAGAGGTGCCCTCGAAATGAGGAAAGATGAGCTTCACTGCAAGCATCTCCCCCTGGTGTCGACGAGGTGGATTCCACCGTTCACGTGAATTGTTCCGTGTGGCCTGACCCTGACTCAAGCAGGGAGCTACTTGGCTTTCACACTCACTGTAAGTCAAGGTCCGTGAAGACTGCTCTGTGGTTCTCCGTCATTCTGTCCTCAGGGAACACATGAACCGAGCTGTTTTCCTGTGAGCTTTCGTCAGGGATTACACCGGAGACAGGAGCATCCGGGCCTGAGAAAGATGAGCCAGCAGACACCCACCCACGTCAAAGCAGAAAGGGCCACAGCACCACTGTTTTCAGCCACTTCCTTCTCGGGTCCTTTCTAGGCCTGAGGGAAAATCTTCACACACAATATTGGTCTGAGGTAAATCAGGTTCAGACCACGCAGAAGCAGAGAAGCAAAGACATAGAAGAGGAGACATCAAAATATTTGTGGGTCAGGTCTTTGTTAGGCCATACACACACTCAGCCTGACAGTTTACGGCTGCCGGAAGTTTCCCCCGGGGGTCCATCTTCCACCAGTAACCCCAGTGATTAAGAGTTGTGACAAGGCCAGGAGAGGGCATGGCAGGTAAAGCAGAGATAGATGGTTGATCTCCCAATTCTTCCCTTCCTTCCTGCCAGTAGAATTTCATGTTATTGAGGACAGCAGAATGCTTTGACAAAACATATTTTCCAGTCTCTCTTGCAGACAGGAGTGGTTAATGAAATAATAAGCCAGAGTCTTTGGTTTTGGCTGCCAAAGGAGCTCTTTTCAAGGGGCTGAGTCAGCCGAGAGGCTCATGTTCCTTCCTGCTGCCTGGGACATAGATGCAAGGGCTGGGGCTCTTGCAGCTGTCTTATGACCATAAAGCAATTCTGAGAATGGAAGTTATATGATAAGGAGCTTGGAGCAGACACACAAGAAGAGCCTATGACCCTAGAACCAGGCTTTGTGCCTTGGATTTCCTCCCTTGGACTTCTTTCATGTGAGCACAGGGTGAATCCCTATCTTATTTCAGTCTTCTTTTTGGGCTTTCTGTTATATGTGGTAGAACTTAATCCCAAGTGATACGACTGGTTACTGAAATCATGCTATATCACCAAGACTAGAAAAAACAAACTTCTAAACCCTGGTGGAATAATTATGTTTTCTTTATAAACAATAAGCAGCACATTTGAAATCTTATCACCATCTCTACCTTTTTTTGGCTTTAATCAAATGTTCTGAATATCTGTGCTCAGGTGTATAGTAAATTAAAAAACAAAGATGAAACTAACCCTGGAATGCAATAGATGAAGCTAACTCACTCATTCATCCACAGCGTTGATTACCTAAATTGGATGCTGATGTCCTTCCCAGGGAAGAGAATCTTTATAGGGCTGGGCAGGTAGCCCACCATCCTACAGTGCCTGTGGGGATTAGCTGTTTGGGGCTGCATCCTCCAGCCTACTGAGTGAGTAAGGTACCAATGCTTAGAGAGCTAATGTGACTGAACAGGTCCCTCGGCCACCCAGATCTGGAAGCTGCTTGGCCAGGCCAGCATGCAATCCATGCAGCAAGAAGTCAGACTTCTGGTTTTAAAGTATAGAAAATGTCACTACATATAATCATTGCATCTCCCTCATAACATTCCACACTTCTCAGTATTGCCACCGGACTTTCTCAGTGACACGAAGAGTTGTTTGCCAGCTTTGCAACCCTCTTCGAAATTCAGGGACTCTGAGTTTTGAACCAAATTTGAATTATTTGGGGGGGGGGTGACCTCAATTTATTCTGGCAAAACACACTTCCTGGTTAGAAGGAAAGGTATTTAAGGGGCTTATAAAAGGGATCTGGAAGATTCTTGGACAAAAAGTGGCTTTTGCTAAACAATTGTGCTGAGTTAAGCCTAAGTGAATCAGAAACATACATATTAAATTTCCCCTGAAATCCACATGGGTATAAAAATGTTGGGAAAGGGGGCTTAGCAAGATGCAGTTTGCCAAACCCAAAATGTTTGAAAACTAATTTGAGTGTGTTAGTTTGGCCAATCACTCTTGGACTCATCTATCCTAGCCCCACAGTGACAAGACTTTTCCTCTTGCCTTTCAGCCGGGACTCCCTGTAAAGGAGCATCAATTATGGAAGAATCTTCCTTTGGATGTTTGCCATTATTTGAATCCTGGGGTAGAGATGGGGGTGGAGAGTGGAGGGGCTGTTAAAATCTGTGTTCTCACGAAATAGCCTGGGGATCCCGTCGTCCTGCCTTTGTGGTGTGAAAGTTATTCAAGCAGTACTCTGGAGGTTCCCCTATAATCAGACAGTCTCTGTAAAGCACATCAGGTCTTATAATATGTTTAAGCATAACAGATGGGAAGCCTATTTATGTATATTGCCACGTAGGTTTTTTGATTCGGCATTACGGTGATCCTAAAACCTCCACCCACCCCCAGGGGAATAAACTAATTAGCCACCTAGAGCATATCCAACTTTATAGTGTTTTTCATTATTAAGCATAATGCAAGAATTGAGTTTATATTATATGATAGTATAGTACACCATACTATATTATTATAATCATTAAATGTAGTTTATCAATGAAAAGACAATGGGTTGGATAAGGTGTATTTTCACCAGTGATGGTAAGCAAACATAAATATTAGGAACAAAAACAAGAATTACAGATTTCACATGGCTTAAATGTGTGTTTTGTAAATTCCATGGATACTACAATTATTGTGAATTTCAGCCGATCTTTTATCCCAGGAAGTACCAGCATTTGCACCTGCTAGCCAATGTCCGGCGGTTCCCCTGCACTCCTCCGGGTGGCCACTAGATGTCATGGGACCAAGTTCAGTAGGAAGTTGCCACTAACGTTTTTCCACTGTGAGAAACAGGAATTCCCCAACTTACAAAGATATGGTGCTGCAGAAGCTCATTGACAGTATCCCAAACTTCACCTGTATCATAGACACGATGCTAGAAATGGAGATCCGTGCCCAGGTTAGCCCACAAAATCCCACTCACTTCTTCCGGAGCCTGAAAAGGGGTCCTAGCTTTGAGATCAGACATATGTGGGTGTGACTCTCTGTCCAGGGAGCACTTTGGACCTGGCACAGGAGCTAAGCGCTTTGTACCTCTTTGTGCACTTCCTCTTCTGAAAACGAGAGTAACAATTCCTTCCCAGCAAGGTCATGGGAACAAACTAAGCACACGTGTGGTAAAACAGACAGGAAGACATCACTGCTGCCCACATCGCAACTGACCTCACAGAGAGCATCACACCAGAGCCCTGTCCTGCCTGCCCTCAGCTCCCAGGCATCAGTCCCTTCTGGGTGCTTCCTTATCCTCATCCTGCCCCCCTTTCCTGCCCCCACATAGGCAAGACAACCAAACACCCTCTGACGGAAATTGGCCAAGAGCCTGCAGGAAATAGCGTGTTTTTGTTTTTGTTTCTGTTTTTAATGCCAAAGGATAAATATATATGAGCCTAGAAGGTCAGCCTTGCAGACAGACAGACTGGGTAGGATTCCCACTAAGGCATTGATTAGCCTCATTCTTGAAACTTCCTGGGGTTTATTTTCCTCGTCTGTCAGAAGGGGCTGGTGGGACCTCCCGCACAGGTAGAGAAACCTAAGTGACATCACAGATGGCTCAACTCTAGTCTCTGCTTGGTGTATGGTGACTGTTCCTTGTATGCCACCTGAGACATACCCCAGTCCCTTCCTTCAGCCCTGGCCAAGAAACACCCAGCTGGGTGGGCAGCTTTTCAGCCCTTCTAGAACTTTCTTCCTAGTTTTCTCTCTGATGGGTGTCATAAGTAGATTTCAGCAGCTCCAGACACCAGGGGACAGAGACCCTTCTCTCCTGACTCCAGGCCTGCTCTTCCTGAAACACATCCCCCTCACGTATATTTATGCTTCATCCTGACATTGCAGACACTTCCCGGGCTCCTTCTAGAAACACTGTGGTTTGAAAAGCCTAACTTTGCCCTCACTTGTTTTCCTCTCCCCTGTTTCATCAGTCGTCTGTGAGGGCTGATTCTTCCCAATCTTTCTAGTGCATTCCAGCCCCAAGGTCTCTTTCCCAGGCTGACTGTCAGGCAGTAGAAGGGCCCTTGCAGCACTGTGCAGAGAAGGATCTCAACTCATCATCAGTGTGATGATGGATGAGCCATGGCTGCCATGGGCACAGCACACACAGAAGCTCTAGAAACCAGCTTTCTCTCACTGTACCGTGCCCAGGAATCACTGGGGATCTTGTTAACATACAGACTCGATTCACAGGTCTGAGGTGGGCTCAGGAGCCTGCACTCCATACGACCTACTACTAAGTATCTAAGGAGCGTGCTCTCTAGGTGGGCAGCACCCTCATTTCCTGGGAGCTTTTTAGGAATGCAGACTCTCAGGCCCCGCTCTCGATCTACAGGGAGAGAACCTGCAAGTTAACCGGAACCCCAGGAGTTCTGTATGCGTATCACGTCATGAGAAGGGCCGCCAGGCTCTGGTCTCTGGTTGGCCAATACCTTATGAAAGGCACGTCCCTCCCCCACCCCCAACCTGAAGCTCATCTTGTCAGGATGGATGAAATGAGTCCTTTTCCTCCTCCAGTTCTCTGTTTCTTTTCAGAGAGGAGATTCACCCTAAGCTCACATTTCACCATAAGACTGAGGGAAGTCTGATACCCACCCCAGCCCGGAGCCATCTGCCCCCCACTCTTCAGAAACTCCCTACAGCTATGCCCAAAGGAATGGCTTCGTAGAACTTTAATCAATACGGTTTTATAAGATCAAAGCCCAGAAACACCAGGGCAAGACTATGAAGAAGAGGTTATATTTTCATTACATGCAATAAAGTCATTCTTTAGACTGATGTTGAATTCTGGGGCTTGAGGAAGGCAGGTTTAATGGAATGGGATACAGACTCGGGGAAGGTAGGAGGGACTTTTAGACACTTTGGGGGTTAGGTTCTGTGCCAGTGGAGGGGCTGGGATGGATATTATCAAGTCAGGAGGCCCACTTTGGGACATGAGACCACCCTTCCCCTGGGGGCTGCAGGGCATGACAAAGTGATTGCCCAAAATGGTTCAAGTAATGACATTGAAGGGACAAGTGTGGGCAGTGGACGGTCAATGCAGGAAACGAGAGGCCAGAGCAGGGAGACAGCAGCAAGTCTTAGGTGTCTTTTTTTTTTCTTTTAAAGATTTTATTTATTTATTTGACAGAGAGAGACAGCCAGCGAGAGAGGGAACACAGGCAGGGGGAGTGGGAGAGGAAGAAGCAGGCTCCCAGCGGAGGAGCCTGATGCGGGGCTTGCTCCCAGGACCCTGGGATCACGCCCTGAGCCGAAGGCAGATGCTTAACGACTGAGCCACCCAGGCACCCCAAGCCTTAGGTGTCTTTGTAGGAGTGGTAACTCTTGCTGTTGTACGTAAACCGACTCATGGGCAGCTGCGTTATAATATAAGTGTGATTTTGTATATGCAAAATTATAATTACACATCTATTTGGTCATTGATTTGATATTGGTCTTTTTTTTTAATTATTTTATTTTAGAGAGAGAGAGAAAGCGCATAAGTGAGTGGGGGGAGGAGCAAGAGGAGAAGAAGAAGGAGGGAAGCAGACTCCCCACTGAGTGGGGAGCCCGATGTGGTGCTCCATCCCAAGACCCCAAGATCATGACCTGAGCTGAAATCAAGAGTCAGATGCTTAACTGACTGAGCCACCCACGCACCCCCTCTTTGTGAGACTGAACTCTGAGGGCTGTCTGAAACTGTCCAGTTTCTCCCCCATTATTCAGGCAAGTGGCTAGCAGAGTGGATATGCAAAAAAAATCACTAAATTTTGAGTCCATGCATTGCTTCCACATTATGCTGTGAACTTAGGCCAGGTTAGTAGTTTCTAGCATACTGACTCTGGCAGTCGTTGGCCATGTGACCTGAGGTGACCTCTAGCCTCCCGCTTGCTACTCTGTAAAATGGGACAGTTTATCAGCACACGGCTATGTGGATGGCTGCTGCTAAGGTGCTGGGCTGTTCTGGAAATGGGCCTTTCCAGGTGAGGGTGTCTGGTCAGACCGGGTGCGTGGTTGCTCTTCTCTTCATCTTCCCAAGGAGGGGGTCTCCCACGCCACAGGGCACACATTGGCCAAGGGCAGGGTCCCTTTGTTCTCATTGGGATGGAATGGAAGGGTGATTGAGGGAAGAGAAATTTTTTCTGAGATACTCGAACAAAGGCTGGAACAAAGAAATACTGTCTAAAGTAGAATTGACTGAAGTGCAAGGAATGGGCGAGAAAGCGAAGGCATCCAGCGTAGGAGTACCACGTCACTCTCCTCTCTGCTTCCCCACCGGCCCACTCAGAATCACCTCCTCACACCTGGCAAGGCCCCTCCTGATCCGCCCTCCATCTTGTGACACATCCAGGCCACAATGCATGCTCGCCAGACGCTAGCTGCACGGTGTGTCTTTCTGTTCTGAAAGCACATCCGTCTCATTTCTACCTCAGGGCCTTTGCAAGTGTAATCATCTCGCCTGGAATGGTCTTTTTTTTTACCCCCCGAAGATTTTATGTATTTATTTGCCAGAGAGAAAGAGAGAGAGAGAGAACACAAGCAGGGGGAGCGGCAGGCAGAGGGAGAAGCAGGCTCCCTGCTGAGCAAGGAGCCCGACGTGGGGCTCGAAGCCAGAATTCCTGGATCACGACCTGAGCCAAAGGCAAACGCTTAGCCGACTGAGCCACCCAGGCATCCCTGGAATGTTCTTTTGTGACCTCTTCCGTCATGACAGTCTTGGCTCCAATGCTGCCTCATCAGAAAGGCCTCCCTGACTAGCCCCTACAACGCCCTTCCCCCACAGCATCTTGTCCTACTGCCTTACAGCACTCACCATCCCTTTCCAAGTTGGCTTATGTCTGGACTCCTGCTTCTATTTTTTTTTAAAGAGATTTTATTTATTTATTAGAGAAAGAGCGGGAGAGCACCCCAGAGGGAGAGGGAGAAACAGAGTTCCTGCTGAGCAGGGAGCCCAAAGCAGGGCTCAATCCTAAGACCCTGAGGTCATGACCTGAGCCAAAGGCAGACGCTTGCTTAACGGACTGAGCCACCCAGGAGCCGGTGGACTCCTGCTTCCAGAATCCAAATGCATGATTGCAGAGACACCACCCACACCGGCCACCAGGGGGCGTCATTAACCCAGGACAGCTTGGTACTAGACCTCCAAAGGGACCCAAAACGTTCAAAATGCAAGTGGTCATTTACCTATTTGGCACTTTCATCAACTGTGAGTTGGATAGTTTATTTGTAGGTCTTCAGTGAATGTATCACCATCGATTCTCTTTCTAGAACAAATCAAATGCTTTGAGTTGGAGTGATGCAAATAAGTCCTGCTTGTCTTCCCACACGTTCCGGGGATGTTAATAGATGAGAGGCTATTCTCAATGGCTAGCCTATGTTGTAGACCTGGTAGAGACCCCAGAGATCTCCAAAACCTATTTCTTTATGTCACAGGCAAATAAGCTCTGGCCTCGGAGGGCCAGCATTGTCCAGGGTCATGGCGTTAGCCGTGACTGAGCCAGGACCAGAACGCCCAGGCACCTGGGTCCTAGCCCTATGGTGACTTCTACACCAGGTGGAAAGCCACATCCCTTGCATATGCCAAGTACCCTGTTGGTTTTTACCTTGGAAGAAGTAAAAAGGTCAATCCCGATTGGAGGACTTTATGCTTTGTTAAAGCATTTTATGAGCTGGGCATGATGACCACAGAAAAATGGGACCTGGTTTTTGCTTTCAAGGAATTTCTAATTTAGTTGGGAAAATATGTCCAGGTGGCATAATGCATCATATGCCATCCTGGAGCAGTAGAGGTAAGAGATGGTACTCTTGGGTATAGGGAGGGTTTTTAAAAAGAGAAATATTCAAGACCACGCACTTGGGCCTTTGTGCCGTCACCTCGCTTTGACAAAATAATAGCTGGCAACCTTGGCTCAACCCTATCGATGGTGCCAGAGTCCCAGTTTCACCTCTGGACAAGGTGTAAGGATCACACTGGGGCCACAGGCCTGGCAAGCCTTGGGCTAACGTCTGCCCTAAACACCCGTCATCCTTCAGACCTGCCATTTCTGTGCGGCTCCCAGCATCTCCCATGCCAGGCATTTCTGGGGTGTGCTTTAAAGATGAACACCCCCCTCAGGGCATCCCCAAGTGGCTGCAAACTCTGAAAGTGCCAAAAATAAGCCTGATTTCGGCTGTTACTAGGTACTACCGACATGTTTGGACGCAAAATAAAGGCCACCAACTTATAGCAGCGCCCTTTTCCAAAGGAGAGGGGAGGGAAGGCGGCCCACACTCCCAACCCTTCTCCCTCCATCCTGAGCTCAGGAAGCTGCCTCTTCAGGCTGCTCGGCGAGGCCTCGTGAGCTCTCTGTATTTGAGATGCTGCTTCTCAAGAGGGAGAACAGGTTTTATCATTATTTCGTAAAGCACAGCGCCAGCCAGGAGCTGTCCCATAGAGCTACTTGAGCTCTACCCCGCACACAGGAACTAGGAGACGAACTTACCTTCTCTCCTGCAGTGTGCTGGATTTACCGTCTATTACATACGTTAAAGATAACAAAGCCAGAGTGTAGGTGGTCTGGCACTCTATTGTCTGTAACAGCTCTTTCTTACCTACTGTCCTCTCTCATTTTTCAATTGATCGAGCAACTTCCTCTGTGCTAACCTTTGTGATGGAAGAAACTTATTTTGGTAACTTTCCCAACCCACAAAACCAATCCCATTTTAAGGTGGAAAAGTACAGTGTAACAATGGCATTACTGTTTTTTGGTGGGGGACGTGAAAATGTTTAAGGCCGACCCTAACACCAGTCACTGTCGAAAGGTATGGCCTTGTACAAAATAACAAACCAAATCCCAAACTGTGTGTTTATGGTCATCACGGTTCACTTCATTAAGCCATAACTCTGATTACATTCTTTCTTCTGCCCTACCCTGAAGGCTGAGCTCTGAGGCCAGGGGGCCTGGCCTGCTCTTCCGTGGTAACTGTTCGCCCCAAAGCACATTTGGGTGAAATAGATGCAGGGCGGACAAAGGAAACTCTCAAGCTCCGTGGGGACCTTACTTCAGGGGCTCCTTCCAGGCCCTGGAGTCATGCTTCCGTCTCCCACCTCCTGAGCACCTCACCCCGGGAGGCCCCTGGTTCCTGCCGCACCTGGAGATTCGCTGGGGAAAATCCCCGGCTGAGGACGGAGAGGGTGAGGTAGGCAAGTTGCATGTGGGAATACGTTTTAATCTGCAATCATGACGCACAGGCGGAAATGGTCAAAGAATGGGGCGAAGTGGGACAGAGGGAGCCAATATTTGGAGCACATGGCAGGTGCTCAAAAATAGCCATTTTGTTGTTATAAATAAATACAAATAGGTGGTTTTCCCTCTCTGGAGTCCAGATTAGTCTAAATACGGATTTCTCACGGGCTCCGGCTCCCAGTATACTGGAATCTTGATTAATTCCACGGGAAGGGGCTCCAAGTCTGCCCACCTACAGCAGAGCCATATTTCGGGAGCCTCTCATTCAACCAACATGTATAGGGCTGCCATTATGTGCCAGACTCCACAGCAGGCACGGAGGCTCAAAGGCGAAAGTTCAGAACAGATACATTGCTGACCTCATATCTCTTACAGACTGGGACGAAGACAGGCTCAGAATGAGAAACTGGAAGTGTGAACAGCCATCTGAAGAAGTGCAGAAAGAGGAGGACTTAGTTAGGTTTAGTTCAGCTAATGACAGAAACTGGAAACCGTGGTGACTTAAAGAAGGTGGAAGTTTCTTTTCACATAAAAGAAATACAGAGATGAAAAGTAAAGGCTGGTAAGACAGCTCCACACTCAGTCACTAGGAAGCCTGACAGCTCTGTCTTTCTGCTCAGCCATCTTAGCTTGTTAATTCCATCCTCAGGTTGGTCCCAAGATGGCTGCTGGAGTGCCAGCCATCATGGCCACATTCCAAGGAGAAAGGCGAAGAAGAAAGCTGGCTTCCTGGTTTTAATTATTCCCCCTTTGAAGAACTTTCTCTGAAGACTCCCCCAGCCCCCAATGTCTTCTGCTTACATCTCCTCAGCCACAGATATCTGTAAACCTAGGAAATGCAGGTTTTTGTTTTTGTTTTTCCCAGCTGTCCCCACGGTTGCTCCCAACAACATAGGGGTCTGTGAGTGACGAAGAAAGGGGAATAGATGTTGGTAGGCAACTAGTGGCGTCTGCCACAGAGACACTCCTAATCACAGAAGACCATTCCGGGGAAGTGTGTCATCTTTAAGCAGAAAGAAAATACGAGTCAATTACGTAGAAAGCATTGCAGATGGAGACAACCAACTTCTGCATAAAGCCTAGACATAAGAAATTTCATGGGGCCTTCAAGGAAGGCTAAGAGGAGTCCAGTATGGACATTTTGCCCCTAAATATAATTCCTTCATCTGCTTAATGGCTTACTCTAACCTAGCACCAGTGAGAATAGAAGCCTTCCTAACCATCCAACGAAAACATTGGGGCTGCCATTCACATGAGAGTATAAGCAAGTCTCCATTCTTTACAGAAGAACAGACTTGGAGGATGGGGGAAGTGAGGAGCTAAGGTCCTGGAACATGAATGCGGAAAGAAGACCTCTGAATGCAAGGGGACACGCACCCTTTCCTCTGGCTTCTGGGCTGAGATGGCCTCTGGGGTAAAGGGGCACAGGTGACCCTCCTGGGCAATGGCTGGAGAGGCTCCAGCTGTGTGACTCTGGAAACATCCAAGAGGTCCCGGCATGCTGCTACCTGTTTGACGATTTCATATCACAAATGCATGAAACGATATTCTAAAATCGCAGCCCCCTTAGCTCTGGACCCTATGGCAAGAACTTCTCTAAATTCCTTTTGTTCTGATCTTACACATCATTTTAGCATGTGAGGGAGGCCTGGAGGGAACTGTAAGCTAGACAAATGTAAAACATGTTGATTTTTTTTTCTTTTCTTTCTTTTTTAAAAAATTAACTTTTTTTTTTTTTTTTTTTTTGCCTTTCAACAACTGGGCCCGCCAAGCCCACTTCAAGGAAAAGAGCTGCATTTTAAGTTAGCCCTCTTTTCTGGCACTGGTGGGAATGTCTTCATTTTTTTTTAGGTTTCCGCCTGTGGTCACCTTGCAAGGCTTTGCAGGCCCTCCATGTCTTCTCTCCTGCTCCATCCCGGCTCCTCCTGGCTCGATTTCCCACCACATCTGCTGTGGGCCAAGTGCCCAACCATTTTCCACGAACGCCTCTGTACAGCGAGACTCCACAGCTGTGGGGCTTGAGGTGCAATATACCCGACACATACACTCTCCACCCGCCCCCCGCCAACCCTGGCGGGAGAGCCATTGGAAACTTGGGGTTCCCGGGAAGAGCTCTGACTTTGCAGCTCGGGGCTCACACAGCCCTGGGCCAACCCAGCCGCAAAGGCTCCCTTCTCCCAGGAGTTTGCTGTCCCTCATGCGGCTGCTAGTTGGGAAAGGGCAGATCAGGAAGGGAAGCACAACAGAAGGGGGGAGCATCATAATCTGGGAACAAAAGGACACTGCGTACCTTCCTTCGAGGTCCAGGCTGCTGTACGCTTTGGGCGAAATGTTTATTGTTGCTTCTGTGATAAGTGAGCTGTAGGTCTTCAAGTGTGTCCAGGTCATCACTTTCAGGATCTGATTCTCGTCTCTTAGAAGGCATTACATTGCTTTAATATGCAACAGTCTAACAGAACATTAAATCATTTTTTAAAGTTTCATCTCGTTGAGCCTGAGCCAAGGTATTCTTGGGTTGGGTTTGCACATCCACCCTTTTTTTATATAGTTAAAAAGAAACACACGATAAAATACCTATCGAGTGATTTCACTCTTGCCAGCATCCAAGAGTGATCTGCTTAAGTGGGCCCTTTCGGTTTCCAGGGACCCCACAGTATGGCTGCACCCCCAGAGGGCAGCAAGTGGTCGCTGAGGGCCCACCACACATGCCAGACTGCAAAATGAGAGGTGAGGAGGACATGGTGGGCTGGCCGCAGGTTAGCAAAGTCGCCATTTTCCAGGAATGCCAAAGACTTGGTTGGAGAAACAGGCTGACCCGGGGCTGGGAGTGAGCAAGGGCCTGAGCCCCCTTGAGGAGCAATGCTTCAGCGAAGCCTTCACCTCACCCATGCGCCACTCCCTCTCTGCACAGTCCCGCGGGGCTGCTGAGGCTTGAGTGAGGACAGCCCTCTCGGGAAGGCTCCCTTCCTCCCGCACCAAACCTTCCTCTTTCCTCCTCGTTCAGGCCGCCTTCCAAACAGCCCTCGGTAACCTCTGCGTTGGGTTACGTTGGGCTGTTCACGTGTCCATCTCCTGGCTGGTAAGAGAAGGGCCCTGTCTTGATCACCCTAGAATCTTGGTGACTTCCAGAGTTCTTGATGACCCAATGAATGAGACAGAACCCCCCAAACACACAGCTGGGAAGGTGGGGAGCCGTAGCTTCCATTGCAACATCCGGCCTCCTAGATGGTACTCAGCAGAGACCAGCACCCTCACCCCATCCAGGTTCCCCTCTTTTGCACTTTGTCCCGAACTCAGTCTTGCCCGAAGCCCTCCTCACCCATGTCGGGGCTCCCCCAGCCCATCTTTTCCCTGCGTGGTTTCTTTGGAACAAGTAACAGGGAAAGGGAGAAACGTGGGGACATCCGGTGGGTGTGAGGGGAACTTCCGCCCAGTGTGGGCCACTTCCGGGAGCAGGCCTGAGCCCCTGGAATGGGCCAGAATTAGCAAGGAGGGGTGGGTAAGCGGTGGCCCAGGTGGCTGCCCAGAGGCCTGGCAGGAAGTGTGTTTGCAGGGGCCCAGCAACATTCTGAGAACCTCCTAGATAATCCAGGGCCCGGCCCCGGTAGGAGTAGGAGTAGGGAGCTCTTTTGGGCCTGGCACTGTCCTGGCCTCTGCCCAGATATGGGGCTGCTTCTAGAGACCCTGAGCCGCCCTGAGCCGCCAGGGTCCAGTGTCGCAAGCCCGGCCTCTTCCCAGGACTGCGAAGACAGTCTCCCCGGGTCTGGCTTCTCCTCCCCAGCCGGCTTGGCCGGTCTGGAAACAATGACTGTGGACAGAAACTGCTTCTCACGGGGGTTTTGGAAACCGCGGCTGGCCTCAGCAAACAGCTTTTGCAAAGGGCTGTGGCTCCCGAGTAGATGCTTCCACGCCGGGAGGGTGCAGAGGAAGTGACAGAGACAATAGACAGCATTGTGTCTTCTCCCAGGAAGCTCTGCTCTGCGCTGCTTTCAGGGAAATTGACTCTGGGGCAGCTCGGTCTGTCCCAAAGCAACAGCTTTATGTGATTATGTGAGTCCCAGGCTAGGACGACCCCGCCCTTCCTACCTCATTAACGGCAAGGCCAGCAGGGACCAGCCATGCCATGGGGGGCTCTGTGCCCTAATTCGTGGGGCAAGGGCTGAGCGTAGGAAGTCGTAACAACAATGCATCTTAGAGCAGAAGCTGTCTGTGGAGAGAGTCCAGCTTTGATGTGGGGCCCTGTCCTGATTAGGGTTGACGGCTGGGGCCCCAGCAGTGCTCTGGAAGGTGGCATAAGGCGGGATGGCATTTGGGATGTGGGCTTTTGCACCTGGGTCTGATGCAGTTTGATGGGGTTTAACACATGCAAACAGCGGCTTTTGTTCTGTAGGACAATGTCCCTCCCCAGCCCCTGGACTGGGTCTGAGACCCCCGTGGCACCCGTTTCCTCCCTGTCGCCTCTTGTCACTCTCCTTGTTGAAGTTTAATTAGGACAAGGAGCTTTCACAGGCTCATTTCTCACTCCAGCAACTTTCTAACACTTCCTAACGAGGAGGCCACAGCCTGAGGATGGGGAAGGAGAGGAGGTTGTGGGGAAGGAGAGAATGGTTGAGGGGGCTGGGAGGGGCGAGCAGGGGGTGTGTAGAGAAGAGCGGAACAGGCGCAGAGGAAGCTCAAAACCACACCGGATCCTTGGGGAACTGAGGATTGATCTGGAAAGAAAAGAAAATAAAACAAATCCTAACTGGCCTTTGTTTTCTGGGTGGCCAGACAGTAACTTCCCCCAAATTCTCCATGGTTCCGGAAAAGAAAGCAAAGGATCAATCAGTGTTGACTTTGTGACTTTCAGAACTGGATCACATCGGCCGTTAACACCTTAAACTCCTCTAACTCACACACAAGCTTTTCCCATTCACTGGGTTCTAAACTGCAGGAGTCACAGTGACTGTGCCCAACGTCCCAAGCCACTCCTGAACCAGGCTCCCCCAGGGGAGAGAGTGCTGTTCCCTGTGCAGATGGTAGGAATCCCACATTAAGGGTACAATCCCGCTGACCTCGATGGAGATGTTGGCAGGAAGAAGTAGAGGTGGAGGGATAAGGGATCCCTGTGTATCCTTGCCTGTGTTAGTTAGTATAGTTCCGATCCTGCTGCGGTAACAGACACCCAAATTGGAGGGGCTTAAAACCTGCGAAGATTGTTTTCTTCTTCTGCTACCATGTCCATGGTAGGTTGGCTCAGAGATCTGCACCCTGTCACCCCCACTCTGGGCCCTAAGCTGATGAAGTGTTGTCCCTTTAGGAGCAAAACTGACCATTGGTTTGGTAGAGGGAGAAAGAGATGATGACAGTGCCCTACTTCTTGAGGTGACTTCACAGAGATGACCACATCAGTTGCTTACATTTCGTTACCAAAGAAAGTGACACATACATATCTCACTCCCAAGGAGAGGAGACATGTCCTTTTGTTATATTTCTAGAAGGTAGACCAGAAATATTTGGTTAGTAGTACCAATAAGCTTCTATTTCTGTTATGTATTGCTGTGTAACAAATTACTCCAAAGCTTAGTGGCTTCAACCAACAGATATTTATTTTCTTACTCAGGAATCTGGGAGCAGTTTGGCTGTGAGTCCATCTGGCCCCAGTCCAGCCACCCTCAGTTATAGCCAGGGCCTCTCCGTCTATCCCTGTCCCTCTCCAACTGGGAGGAGGGTGAGAGGAGAGGAATGCAAACCTTTCAGAAGTCTCCTGGTGAAGGACAAAGAGAGAGAAAGAAGAGAAAGACTTACGTCCTTGAAGTTGCCCTAACCCCTTCTCCGGCTTATGCCAGCTCTGCTCTGCCACCGGTGGGTATGGCCTGTTGGAGTCAGGGGTCTCTTCCCAGGCTGGCTGAGAAGGTGAACAGACAGCTGGGCCTCCTCACTAGCTAAGTATATACATACTAAGCACATAAGCTTCCTAGGGCCTGGCTTCAAGTGTGTGCTACAGAGAAATGACAGACCACCAAGTGTGTGATCCTTTGAGTCATGAGTGAAACTTCAAGGCCAAGGGCCTATGGAACATCCAGGCCCCTGTGAAACTCCCAGCAGAGATTTCAACCAATCAGGGCCCCAGACAAGAGGAAAGAGCAGAAGCTTTGAGAGGAAACCCAGTGGGAAGTCAGCAAATGGAGCAATGGAGTGGGGGAGTGAGGTGGGCAAGCTGTGTCTGGCCATGGGCCTTGACCCAGAGGCTCTGGCTTCCAGTGGTAGGAGGGCCTCCCAAGTTACCCTTTGACAACCCACACAGCTCCTGTCAGCGGGGCATTCTCAATTTGGAGAGGGAGCAGCAGGAGTACTAAACTCATCACGGTGCCTGTTCGGAAAAGTTGTCAGTAGGGTCAATGGTCTCTTCCGAACCTCCATCTTCTTTATTTCTAGAATTGCTTGGGGGTGGTGGTTAGGATTCTCACTCCCCTGGGATTCTGGCTGACTTAGAGCTCAGAGCCCGAAGTTTCCCTTCTGGGACTCCCCGAGGGTCTGTGTGTAAGTGGAGAGGGTGAGGTGGTGTCCCCAGAAGGCAGGCAGGACCCATAGAGGGCAGCAGGGCCCCTGTGTGTTGGGGGATTACTGGCCACAAGGTCTATTCTTTAGATAGTCCCACTATTCACTCTTCGGTCAATAATTAGAAAGATTACTGGAAAAAGAGAACATAAGGAACTTGGGCCCAGTGAGAAAGGCTCAGTGTCCGTCTTCAGAGCTGGGAACCAGGCTGGCCAGGGCTAGAGGTAGCCTCACTCTGAGAAAGTCTTATTTGTCCAGGAAGAGCTTTGGCCGTGTGCATGTGACCAAAAGCCCTGAGGTTGTGGGTTGCCCGACCGGTGCCACAGGCCCCCAACTGACCCACCAGCGTGGGTGGGACACAGTTCACTCAGAGAGGCCCTAGGACCCTGGCCAGAGCCTACTTAGCCGGGGCCAGCTTCCTCTCTGGGGAGTAGTTTTCATTTTGTGAATTGTTTTTTCCTTCCTCTCCTGTTGCTCACTCCCAGGGGACTCCCTTTTGGATTCCCCTTTAGGGAACGCTTGGGACTTTGATTTCAATGGTGAGACCATACCCCTGTTGCCATTCCAAAAGTGCTCAGTGGGCACCCGGTGGGAGGGATGAGTGATAAAACCTCCTTGGAAAGTGGTTTGGCAGAATCTGTACCTCCTCGATGCCCCAGGAGTTCCACTCGTCCCCAAGGGAAACAATTGTTTATCCTCACTCGAAGACGTGGACGATGTTCATAGCAGCTTCCTTGCTGGGAACCGGGACACAACCAAATGTCTGTGAAAGGTAGAATCAATAAAGTTTGCATTTCCAGAGGAAGAAACCACTGCACTGCAACGAAAATGCATGAACCCAATGTATGCAGAATCATGCAGCTGAATCTGATACATATGGAAAGAAAGAAACCAGACAACAAGAGTATGTGCTTCAGGGCTCCATTTATGTGAAATCCAGGGACAGGCAAAACCGTTCTGGGGGATAGGAATCAAGATGAATGGGGGCTCCCTTGGGGGGTGTGTATTGACAGGAACGGGTTAAGAGCCTTCAGGTGCTGGAAATGTTCCAATTGTTGACCATGGTGGTAGTTACACGGGTGTATCATGGAAAAGGAAAAAATTCATGAAGATACACTTTTTTTAATTGAAATATAACCGACACACACTGTTACATTAGTTTTAGGTGTGCAGTGTAGTAATCGGACAGGTCTATACGTTACGCTGTGCTCGCAAGTGTAACTATCACGTGTCACCATACATCATACACCATTACAACACTATTACAACAACGGTTACAACTATTACAACACCACTGACTATATTCCCTCTGCTGTGCCACCGAGATATACTTTCAAGACACGTGCACTTCACTGGATGAGTGTTGTGCCTAGAAAGAAAAACAGTGAATGTGGTGAACAGTTTTCCTGCATGTCTGGCTCTTTCTGAAGATTTTAGAGATGTTTCCTTAACAATGAAGAATTGATCCCTCCATAAAAAACAGTCAAATAAATAAATAAAACACAGTACAAATGGCACCTTACCTCCCAGACTTCAGTCTTTCCAGGATGAAATAATTTTGGAGGAATGACAAGCTAGTTGTAGAATTTTCTCTCTAAGGAGGCGATCCCCACCCCCTCCCCCTTGTGTCGAGGTTGGGGCGGCAAATAGTTTCAATTTTCAGATGTCATCTTCCAAGCAAAGAGTTCTCATTATGGTCTAATTACCTTGGCTATTGGAAACAGGAAACAGATAGCTGAGCTATTGAACTTGGGGGGAAAAGAAAAGAGAACCGCTTCCTACCAATATTTTTAAAGTTTCAAAAAAAGATCACTGCTTAGTCTCCTCAGGGCTATTAGGTACATTAAAAATCTGCCTAATTATATATTTTAACAGGAAACCAAAGAAAGGGCCAGGAAAGTGCAGTTTCAATCTTTTGGATAAATAAAAATAAATGTGTGGGTGTCAGCTATAAATAAATAGGCCCTCCATTTTAAATGGCCTAGTCACATATTTGCTTAAGGAATTTCTGCACATCACGGTAAAAATAAGATACGTCACGTATTTGTCTCTGACAGATAAAAATATACAAATACATATAAAACACTCAATTTTTTAAAAAAAATTGGGCAATACATTCCGGTCAATAGGGTTCCTTTTTCTTCATGAATTTTTATGGTTTGTGGGAACAGTCTAGGCAGAGGAATTTTGTGAAAGAGAATGTAGTGACAGAAAATCCCAAGAAATGGGAGGGGGCTTGTCTTTCTGGCGAGGGCTTTATTTCAGAGTCGTTCTACCCACCACCCCCACCTCTAGCGCAGAGAGCATTCCTTCTGCGGCGACGTGCAAAGTGGATCCCTCACTGATTTCTCATTGTTCTTGTAAAATATATGTTATGCCTACAAGCCCAGAGAATGGGCCCTCATCAGAAGCCTTCCCATGTCATTTCGCTGCCAGCCCCTGTGATATTGGATACTACATGAAAACTAACAAAGCAAGGAAGAGCGACATGGAAACAACAGGAAACAAAATCTGTATATTTTATTTCAAAGGGAAAGTCTTCATGAATGTCTCTCCCTGGCTCTTTGACACGACGAACGTAAGCGTACTTTTAATCGAGTAAATTAAACTTGCTTTAAAGCAAGAAGCAGCAGCCGAATTGCATCTTGCTGGAGAGACCAGCTTAGACGAGTAAAAACACACCAGGTCCCTTGAAACAGAACCCTGGGAGGGAAATAATTAATAGTCGGCCTACCATTTTAAGGGAAATAGACACCTAACTGATAGAGCCCTTTATGAACAGTTCAGAAGTAAAGGAATGAGTTTTTAAAGCATCAACCAGGTAGAGACTCCCAATGACTTTTGTGCAAAGCATAAAGCCTTCAGAGGGGCTTTAACTGGTTTTCTGTCCCTGTCAAAACACACCTGTGTCTTCGGCGGGAGTTAATGGTTTTTATTAAAATTTATTTAAAATTATTAAAATTAGCAGTAGCTCAACGGTAATACAGTTCCCACCATTCTGTGAAAAAGTCTCAGCTTTGTTTTCCTGAATCCTCCTGTAAAGTGCTGTGAGTTAGGGGGCCCTTGGGTGCCTCAGTCGGTTGAGCGTCCGACTCTTGATTTCAGCTCAGGTCATGATCTCAGGGTCATGAGATCGAGCCCCATGTTGGGCTCTGCACTGGGCGTGAAGCCTGCTTAAGATTCTCTCTCTTTCTGGGGAGGGGGGTGGGGGAATGGGATAGACCGGTGATGGGTAGTAAGGAGGGCACATATTGCATGGTGCACTGGGTGTTATACACAACTAATGAATCATTGAGCCTTACATCAAAAACCGGGGATGTACTGTATGGTGACTAACATAATATAATAAAAAATCATTATAAAAAAAAAACAAAACATTCTCTCTCTTTCCCCCTCTTCCCTTTCCCCCCAAAAAATAAATGAATAAAGTGTTGTGAGTTAGGGGACTGATGAATTGCTTAGATTTGTTCTCTCCATTCACATGTAAATGGCTGAACTAATGACACAAGAATTAATACAGAGACACTATCACATGTTGTTGCTATTTGGTGGGGGTGGGGTAGCTATGTTCATACAACTATCTTGGATACTCAAAGATGGCAATTTCCCTGGATGTGGGAAATTGGATGTAGGCAAATAACTGTCATTAGGACGTCCCTTAACTCACCGTGACCTGAAACCAGCAGCTCCAGTATCTCATGGGAACGTGCTAGAAAATTCGCCAAGTCAGGCCCGATCCCATCACTGACTCAGAATCTGCATTGCCCCAGCCCCCAGGGCACTGCTGTGCCCATAAGGGTTTGAAAGACAAGTTCTAGTAACATGTGTTGATGACTACATGCCTCATCCAGGCGTCTTCAGTGAGGGACCCAAGATGAGTAAGAGCTGGTTCCTTCCAGCAAGGACCTGATATTTTATTAAGACTAAAAGGTGTGAACAAAGATGGGACATTATCTTCAAACAGTTGCGTTAGTGTGTGGATGGGTGTTTGCCTTACAGCCGCCCAGGTTCTGCCCTCAGCAGGTGAGGTCATGGTTTTACATCCTGACCCCTACCACACCAGCCCTGACTCCTGCCTCCACACTGGCCCAAGTCGGATTCCTTTCTGGGGCTGCTGGATCAGCCATGGTGGAACGAAAAAAGAAGCAACACCAGGTTTTCTTCTGGAAAGTAAATGTTTTGAGGCCAAGGTGGAAACACAGGGTTTCGCTGGTTTCCAAGGGAAGCCACGCACCGATGCGCGCGCTCACTGACCCCATGCCAGATGTCTGCCTGCTCTCTCAGGGACACAGCCGGCATTCTTAGTTGGTAATTGCTTTGGGGAGGCAGGGGGGTGCAGAGTGGTCTGGGGGCAGGAGGAGAGGTTCCACGCTTCGCATCCCTGAATCCTGGGCTCTTTCTCCTCTCTGTCTTGTGGAATGTTGCCTTGGAATTCTGTGGTCCTGAATAGTGTCATCCTCCCATGTAGATGTTGGGCTCCCTCTGCCATGTGGCTCCAGCCAACGGCAAGTTCCAATGAAACTGGGCCACACGGAGCCGGGAGGAAGATTCGGGCAGTAGGCCTTCGGCAGGCAGGGATGTGATTGGGTCCTGGAAGCCCCCTCTCCACTGTGGGCCCAGGGAGTCCCCCCCATCCATCCCCGGATAACTTGTTCCAGGTGTTCAAGCTTAAAACAAAGAAGCTTTTCTCTGTTGCCTGAGAATGAAGAGTCCTTGCTAGTTGCATGAAGTTTTTCCGAGATGGTAATATTTGGTTACAGTAAGATCTGTTATTTCACAGGAAACCCAGCAGAGGTGGCCGTAATTTGATTCACGTAGTAACTGGGAAAAGTCTAAGCGGGGAGCTGGGAGCTGGGGGGAGTGGAGATCCCAGCTCATTAATGCAGCATTCAGTGGGGTCAGCGTTTCGCCCTCGGAGCCGAACCTTGTACAATAGGCTGCCAGGTCCCCAGCCACCTTTCGAGGTCAGGGTCACGAGGGAAGTTTTGCTGGCATTGCTCTAAGTACGACAATCCCAAACAGTTTCCGTGATCCGCATTATTCCATCTGACTTCATCTTTCTAGTGATTGTTAATATGTGACTCTACAGCCCAAGCAAATAGCGTTACGCCACGGAACTAAACCCAACAGGCAGACGTGTCAAAAGTCAATTGCTACGAATTTGTTGGGGTCCTATCGTGTTTGGTACGATACGTTTGGTACATGAAGAACATAATTTTATCAAGTACCCAAGGTGACTTGAAACAATAACTACAGCTTTTTCTAAACCTGTTCTATGAATGCATATCTTTCCAGGAATTTTTATTTATAGAACTACTGTATCAATTAAACAAATCTGTAAGTTAGTATAAATTAGAAAAGATTCATATCAATTAACAAGGATGAAATTGAAATAATTGGACATTTAATTTATGATACATATGAATGGCTTAAAAATCTAACTTGTTGGAACCTATTTTATCCAAGATCAAGAACATGAAGAAACACATACATATAAGGTGATGGAAATTAGATGAAGATATTGATCCGCTCCCAGATCTGATGATGTATTTATTTAAGCACTCTTAAAGAGTTGGTTCTTGCTGTCCAGGGCCAGGTAGCAAAAGGCTGAAGGAGTGCAAACCATTCTGGAGCAGCTCTGCAAGCCCTCAGATTCACCCTTGCTCCCAATTCCAAGAAGTACCCACGGCCAGTTTCTTAGGTGCAGAGAAAGGACAACATCTGAATTTTTAATATTTTTAAATACCTCGGTGACAGATATTCCAGTAAACCAACAGTAAACTCCAGTAAACCCAGATTATGTGTTTGTTTCTCATTTTTTTGAGTCCATGTGTTGGGGAATGAGAGGAGATGAGTGTTGGTGATTCCTGGTTACTTACTTTCACTGATTTGGGGGATGGAAGAGGATAGTTGAGGTTGAGGATGGCAGGCACGGGGCAGAGGAAGAGGGTGAAAACCATGAACATGGGGACTTTGACTTATTGGTAACTTCCAGCTCCATGCTCCTGGCTTCCCAACTCTACCCTGGACCTCCAGCTGGGCACACTCCAGATTGGATGCAGATGCGTTCTGCAGTGGTCCCATCACAAAGTCATCTGGAAATACGTGGCTCATGACTCCTGAGAGGTGCTTTGGTCCCTTTATGTTGGATCTGGCTTCCTAGAGTTATTTACGGTACCAGGTGTTGCCCAGTTGGTATAAATAAAGTAGAAGTACTTGGTAAAATCATCACGTTACACCCTCTCTCCACCCCTTTTCCTAGGTTTTAATATGTTCACTTTTCCTCCAGCCTCTTTGTTTGGAATCATACCCGGGTCTGCCTGCCCTACTTCCTCTTCTGGTCAAGTCCTGGATCGTTCTGTTCTTTACTTTCATTTGCAACATAAGCCAAATACGCAAGTCACTGACATTTATGCTGTGTGATTATCCAGCAATATTAACTTATTAAAAGTTAAACATTTAAAAAATAATTAGCAAAATATTTAGATGCTTTATTTACATTTTAATTTTTCCAACTTCAAGATTGTAAAAAAGGTCAAAAGGATAAGTAAACACTTGATGGAAATATTGATAACACTGTTTTAAATAGCATTTAACTATTAAACGAGTTCACCTTTCTCATCTTTAAAATGAGAGGAGCTGAGCGATATCTCAGTTTCCTTCTTTGCTATACTTTTATGTTCTAAGATTTTGGTTGTGGCTGTCTTTTCAGTAAGCACACTCCAACATAAGTCTAGGCAGATCTGTTTTTTCTTTTTCAGCTTCAATTATGAAAAGTTTTAAATACCCAGAAAGGGTGAAAGAGCAGTACGATGAGTAACTGTGTACTCACCACGGGGATCCCAGTTATTAACATTTACCTTGTCTGCCTTGTCTTTGTGGACCTGTGTCCTTGTAAACTCTTTGAAACCAAGTTGCGGACATCATGATGCTTTACGCCTAAAGACCTCAGCATGCATTTCCCAGAAATAAGTGCATTCTTCTGCATGACACAACACAGGAATCACCCCTCAGAAAATGAGCAAGACTGAGATATCAGGTACCTTAGTGCCTGTGATACTGTAATATCATCTGAGAAGACGCAAGACGTCTCCTTAGTTTCTTTTCATCTAAAACAGCCATCTTGCCTCTGCTTGCTTTTTGCTCTTTCCCTCATGGCATTGGGATGTGCGTGCGTGCATGTGTGCGTGCGTGTGTGTGTGTGTGTGTGTGTTTAAGAGATTAGGCTCAATGCTTTGCTTAAACAGAATGTCCTGCTTCCTCGTGGCTTTCTTTAACTTGTGCTTCTAGAGTCCATCTAAAGGTTGGCTTAGATGCAGTTTGCATATTACTGGCAGGAAACGTCTCCCGGGTGAGGCTGTGTACTTACAGCTCTCCGGAAGGCACTCACAGCTACCCCAGAGGCTGAGCCAGGACGCTGTCCCCTAGAAGAGGTAGCACAGGGGGCGCCTGGGGGACTCAGTGGGTTCAGTGTCCGAATCTTGATTTCAGCTCAGGTCATGGTCTCGGGGTCGTGAGATCGAGCCTGCTTAGGATTCTCTGTCTCCCTCTGCCCCTCCCCCTGCTCTTTCACTCTCTCCTTCTCTCTCTCAAATAAATAAATAAATCTTAAAAAAAAAAAAAGAGGTGGCACAGGCTTGGCAGAGTATAGCCTCAGAAGCCCAACTGCCCGGTTTCAAACCGTGGCTCCTACCCCGACTTGGGTGGTTACCTGCCTCTCTGTGCCTCAGTTTCCTTATCCGAGGAGAGTAGCAGGATCTTCCTGTAACTTTGTTGAGAGGACTCACTACATGAATACCAGGAAATCGCCCAAGACAGTGTGGCAGGTGGTAAGCACAGGGTTTGGAAAAACCTGTATTTAGCCAGAGATCAATCATCAGAAGACTGTAAGTGCCATTCAAGCAGCCTCTGTGAAGAGAGCCCAGGACATACAGAGTGGGGTTCATTGAAGGCTCTGTGTTGAGCACAGATGCTGGTTCAGTATACCCAGCCTCAGGGCAGTGTGGACAGCCCTGGGAACACTGAGGTCATCGGGTGGGACTCGCTGCTCTCTCCCTCACATACAAACTCCACAGTCACAGGCAGCATGATTGCAGATGGCCAATACTCATCATCCCCAGGTTACATCACCAAGAAGCAGGCAGGTACATATGATACTGGGAACCTGTTGAAGACGGTTAATTATGTTTCATTACCCCCATCCGCCTGCTGCCGGGTTTTTACTGTACTTTTTCTTGAATGGCAAATAAGAAAGCTTTTTATTTTAAATGACAGCCAGGGGAAGAATCAGGTTGCTAATTTCCCTGAGGGTGTAATGACTGATAGAGGCTGGAGACCAAGAGTCATTTTCCTTAAAAGATACGACTTGAAAGTCATTCTTTAAATTGCTTGGATCTGACCTAGTGAGTTCCAAGGGCCTAATTAAAAACAGAAGGCAGGAGGGTGGAGGAAGGAGGGATGGTGAGATCCAAGTGGGTAGTGGTCCAGGATACGTTGCTTGTCGCAGTGACTTTGGAAATGCTCTAACACCCTGATTCCAGTCCCCAGAAATCACAGGGACGTGTTCAGATTTCCCTTTCCGAGGCAGTGGTGGACTCATTCTGGCGTTTTTGCCTGAGAGGGAGGGTGGAGTCTCCTCTTTGCTCTGGACTTCTCATCAAAAGCCTCAGTAGGTCTCTGTCGATTTGTGCATCCTGTTTTGTTACTGACCTGATTTGTGACTTCAGGCAAATGAGTCTCAGATTTTTCATGTGCTAAAAAAAGGGTGGGGGGTGAAGTGTCTGCAGCTTTTCCCTCCTCCTGAGGTCTTGGTGAGCTCTAAAATTTGGTAATTAGAATCATACCTAAATTCCGTTTTATATTTCTTTTGATGTTTTATTGTTTTCCGCTCTAGTCATTTCAGAAAATACATGACATCTTCAATAGCTAATGATCACGCAAATCTGTTAGTATTGTCTGGAAGGGTTGCCCACCTGAGTTGGGCATTAATAGCACTGTGTATGACGGTTGCTCTGATGGCACTGTGGGCTGACCCTGTAATTTTGAGAAAGTAACTTGGCGCTATGTATCAGGAGCTATAAAATATTCTGTGCTGGTCTAACATCGCCCTTAGGAATTTATCTTAAGATAACAACAACCAAAAAAAAATACGGTGTATGTGAACGTGTTCATTATAGAATGTTATATAGTAGCAGAAAAGCTGAAAATAATATATATCTTAATAGATCAAATTTATAGTATGGTATTTAGCAATTGAAGTTATGTAAGTGCTAGACATGGAGAAAATATTTATGATATAACCCTTTTTGAAAGAGGAGACAATCAAATTACATATACCCGCGATCACAATTGTGTAAGGGTCTGTAAGGGAGTATAAGTATATGCAAAAATTGGAACTACCAGGAGTTAGGTAAGAGTGTGAAATTATGGGTGCCGTTGTCTTATTCATGTATTCTAATTACCTTTTTCATTTTAGAATCTTTTTTTTTTAAATTACTAGGTTTGTCCCAAGTTTGGTTCATAATTCTGTTCCATTTAGGGCATGTGTTAGGAGAGTTATTTACTTATTAAAATGCTCGGCAACAAGTGGCATAAAAATAAAAACAAAGAAAGTCGGAAGCATGTCGCTGATGGCCTGTTTTTCTCCCACAAGTGGCCCAGCTCAAAGTGGGTACTGGAGGGTGGCCAGTATGCCGGCTTGAGGTCATACGCTGCTGAGCCTCAGTCTGGGCTAGACCTTTCTCAGCTGGGTGTCTCATTCAGCCCAAGCCTCCGTTCCCGCATCTGTGCGACAGGAAGCTAGCACCTGCCAGTGCAGGACAGAGGTGGCCTTGGTGGTCATGTGCCTGATGGGGATGAACTCTTAATAAGCAACACCCTCTATTCAAAATTTAAAAAAATTTTTCTAACATCTGTTACCATATATAGTTACAAATGTTTCTCTTGTGATGAGAAGGTCTAAGATTGGCCCTCTTGGCCACTTTCAAATAGGCAACACAGTATTATTAGCTATAGTCCCACTCTGTTCCTTATATCCCCAGGACTTAATTTGTTCTCTTTCTGGAAGGTTGTTACGTTTGAGCACCCTCACTCATTTTGCCCGTCCTCCCCCTCTCCCCCCAACCCCCTGACCCCTTGTCTCTGGCAACCACCAGTCTGTTCTCTGTATGTCTAAGTTCAGAAGGGTTTGTGTTGTTGTTGTTTATAAATTCCATGTATCGGTGAGATCATATGGTATTTATCTTTCTCTGTCTTATTTCACTTAGCATAATGCCCTCAAATTTCACCCGTGGTGTCTCAAATGGCAGGATTGCCTCCTTTTTTTTTTTTTGGCTGAATAATTTACAGTGTGTGTGTGTATATCAAAGTTTTCTTTTTAAGCATTGGAAGTTGTTTACTTTTTCCCTTTATTATCTTTGAAAATGATATTAACATGTAACAGGTGGTATGAAACATGGGTGAGTTATGAGGCATCTGCTGACGATGATGCTTGAAGCATGACTGATCTCTTGACATGTTTCTGTCCACTGCTCTGCCCACCCCACTCACCTGCCTGAAGGGACTCCTTCTTTTCTCTTTTTAAAAATAAGTGTAAAATCCCAAATGTGCCAATGCCTTAACCACATCGGAACGCACAGCAAAGCATCCTGAAATGTCAATTCTTGGAGTGATGGCAAGAGAAGCTATTTCTGAGTGAGGCTACCTCACGAAAAGTGAATGGCTTCTAAGTTGAAAAGTATGACATATTGTTTACGCATTGGATTGAGATATCTTAGGTAAGTAAAAAGTTCTTATTTTTTTGAAGATTTTACTTATTATTTTAGAGAGGGGGGAGGGGCCGAGGGGGAGGAAGAAGGAAAGAATCCCAAGCAGACTCGCACCGACTGAGCGCGGGGTGCAGAGCCTGACTTGGGGCTCAATCCCACCACCCTGAGATCATGACCTGAGCCGAAAGAAACCAGGAGTCGGTCACTTAACTGATGGAGTTGCCCCAAGAAAAAGCTATTCTGATTAGGGTCTTGAAATGAACCTAACAATGAACCAAAAACCAGAGCAGCCTTATAATTCCTGTCTCTCTGAAATATACATTGGAGGGTTTCAGTGTGTCTGGGCTTCCGCTCCTTGAGACGTTTGTAAAGGTCAAGGTCAAGCTCAGCTGTCTTGTGGCCCCTCTCACCTCTCTCCCCTGCTTCCCTTGGTGATGCCAAAGGGCCTTCCTGAGCAGCCAGAATCAGGCCCCTGTGACCTGAACACCCTTCAGGGTCAAGACTCGGTCAGTACATGGAACCCCCCTTAAGTGACTCCATATGATCTTGGGGCAGTGGCTCTAATTGACCTTTGGACAATGGCCAAGTATGGCTTGGGTGAGGCAAGACACAGTGCATCTTGTCCAGATTCAAAGGCCTTCAGCCCTTCACTAGATCAGACTCCAGAGAACCCACATGAGGGGGGAGTACTGTTCAGGTGTGGACCACATAGCACACGGAGGCCACGGAGTCGAAGTGTAGAAGATTCACTGCCCTCACATAAACAGCCCATGTTGTCTTGGTAGGAGTGGGCTCTTCAGGGGACCAATGCTTCATTCTAGCCGTCCAGCCCCGTCTAAAATGTAACCAGACAGCTCAAGGCTGGTGCTGCATGATTTTGATTTTCCTCAAGGGGGACAAGTATTTGTTCTTTGAGGGTGGGTTTTGAAAACAGGTGTAAAATCATTCGGATCTGGTGAAAAAAAATAATCGTGGTAGGTAATGCCATTCTTAATGTTTAAAAATCTTGTGATCTTAAGAAAAGTGATGAGACCACTTTTTTGATGAGGTGTCTTAACTTGCACTTCCAAGAATATTCCAAAGCTTCATCATGGGAGTGGGCGTCCGGCTCCCAAAAAGGTGACTCTGAGAGGCTGTGCTCCACTAAACGGGCAGGTTTGGACTCGGGTCTCTGGGAATCGATTGTATTCTTCGAGCTTTATGCTTTTCTAACACAGCTGTGCTCTCAAAGAGACGCCCAGCAGCTCAATATCTATCCCTCTTCACAGCGTTTCCCTATAGACTGATCCACATGCACTGTAGCTGGTTGTAGGTTCAAGAAGCATTTATCTAAACAAAAAATTCTATAAATTATGAAATTTCCTGAGCCAGAGGTCATAGCACTGGAATTATTTGAATTGTATTCTGCTTTTCTAGAAAGTACTGTTGCAGGACTATGTGGCTCAGTGACATTTCCAAACTGCTTCCATCAACGTTACTTTCATCTCAACAACAATTTTTTTTTCACATCTGACTTTCTATCAGAACCTTCAGTTATGTGTCCATCTTAGGGACCTCTTTCTTTTTAGTTTCCTGTAATCTACATGAAAGGAACAAGAGCGTGTTTGGTTCAGTGAGGTGAGCTTATTTTTATGAACAGAAGTCTCCAGGCTAACACAGTCAAGGTAAAGCCAAGAGTCCAGCTGTTCGATATAAAAAAGTTCACCTTTCTTTTTGTTATATGGTAAAATATTTCCTTTCCAGAGACGCAGCTAGAGCTCAGTAGTCAAGCTAAGCAACTTCTCTGTGAGTTGTAAGACACCAATCACTTTCCTCTAAGAGGATAGTTAAAATTCTAACTCATGTTGCAGGTTTCAGACCGGATGTGTACGTATTGGGGGGAATACGCAAGCTTCCATCTTGGCTGTATTTACGTACAGTATTTATGTCACCTGAGCGAAGTGGTAAGGTTGCCAGAACCTATCTTCGAAAACGCAAGCAAAGGCTGCTGTTGCTCCCAAAAGCACAGTGATGATGGTAGTAAGGGAAAGATGCTCTCGTCATAAATAGACACAAAGAATGTAGCCGAAACATGGGAAATGAAATATGTGGACACAATTTGCAATGGCCCAGGCCAAAATTAAACCCGGCAGGCGAAGGCTTTGCAGCTCATGTGGGGTTTAAAGACTTCATTTACTGATTGTTATCTTCTGCTGATTACCTGGGTTTGAAGGTAAAAGCAAAATGTGCTCACGCCTCCAAGGATAACATTAATCCCCTTCGCAGAGAACCTAGTGCCAAATCCAACACGGGCGCTCTGGCTGGAGAATTTCACTTTTTGCTTTATCTCTGCCGTCCACCTGGCCTGTCAGGCCTGTCGCATACCTGCAGCCTACAGCCTGGAAATCAGGGACTTTGATGTTCTAAAGGACGCTTTATCTCGGGTAATTTTCACCAATTCTTACGTTATTGTGTAGGATGCTCAGAGATTCAGAGAATGAGCGATGGTTTTGTCTACTAAGATCAGAGCAATTTGCAAGCTTTACTGAGGGACAAGGGCTAATAAAGGGACTTTTGAGCTGGAGTCTGTCAACACCACTGGGAACTGGCATGACATCAAGCTCGATGATTATTGATAGTTTAAGCATCAGTGGGCAGAGAGAAAGGCTGTGGGCATGTGGAATTCCTCCTAGCCAGAGCAGAAAAACTTTCAGCTGAGGCCTGGCTTCGTACAAGATTTATTTTTTAATTAAAAAGGGAATTCATACACATGGGGGGAAAAAACTCAAACTGTACAATGAAAGGCAAGTCTCCATCCTGTCCTAAATTCCTAGTGGAGTTCTCCTCTCTAGAGGAGCCATTATTGCCCAACTTCTGTGGGTGTAAATATTCCAGGAGTTCACGAAATGTAGTTCTCCCCCACCTACTACACCAAAGGGAGTGGTCCCTCACCCACTTCTGCCTCTTGCTCTTTGTAGGTCATTCCTTCGTTACTGTAATGACTGACTCTTCCCTGCCCTTCTCTGTGCAGGAAGGACACCGTGTTCAGTGCTGGTATATATATTTTTAATCCCCTCAACACTCTTAGGAGGTATGTACAATTATTAAGACCATTTTACAGATGTGGAAACCAAGGCACAGCTTGCCCAAGGCCACCAGTGTGAGGGGCCAACCCAGGACTCTGAACCAGAAACAGTGTGTGACTCTTTCTGATGTTGAAAGACAGCTCTTATTACATAACACTTGGTAGATACAATAGAACCAATAAGGAGTATATAGTGATAAGCCCACTAATAAAACCCAGACCCTTGAACCCACCAGCACAGCTTAGAACCAGATCTTGTCCAAAACTGCAAGGGTTCAAGCACACTGTCTTGCTTTATAAAAACAGTTTTACTCCATATGTAATAATCTCTAAACAATATCTCATTTAGTTTTGCCTTTTTCCTCATTCATTTACACAACTGTGTTGTGTTCCATTGTCTAGATGTACCATAATGGACTTAACCAGTCTTCTAACCGATGGCCATTCAGGTTGTTTGGATCGAACATTGTTGCTGTGCACTTCCTTCTAAGTGTGTCTTTGCATACCGCTGAGTATCATGGAGGACACAGTCCTGTGTCAACTGAGTCACAGGGTAGATGGTGCCAAATTACTTCCCAAGAAGTTGTACCTCTTTGTGGCTGCTGAATGGGAGTCCTGCTTCATCACGATAGTGTAAACAATTAAACGTTTTTATCACTGCCAATTTGAAAGGTAGAAGTTTTACTCTTTTAAACTAAATAAAACTTATAATTATCACGAAGGTTGGGCAGCCATTTGTAATCCTTTTTACACAAAAATAGCCTTACTTATTTCTTTGTTAATTGTCTTTTTTTTTTTTTTAAATCTCAGCCCCTTTCCTATCCTATCTGTAACAGATATTTTCCCCCGATTGTCATTTATTTTTTGACCCTGTTTAGGATAAGATTTCCTAAACAAAATTGTGTGGTCAGATTCATTCCCACATGATGTCAGGATATTATATCTTGTGTTGAAAGACTGTCTAAAAACACTCAGGCCTGACAGACATTTATTTGTCTGCTTATTTATTTGTTTAGTATATATAATAGCTGCTTTAGGTCTTTTTTTTTTTTTTAAAGATTTTATTTATTTATTTGACAGAGATACAGACAACCAGCGAGAGAGGGAACACAAGCAGGGGGAGTGGGAGAGGAAGAAGCAGGCTCATACAGGAAGAGCCTGATGTGGGGCTCGATCCCAGAACGTTGGGATCATGCCCTGAGCCGAAGGCAGACGCTTAACCGCTGTGCCACCCAGGCGCCCCTGCTTTAGGTCTTTTTATGTTATGCTGTAATTTCTGTTTTTTGGTTCTTTTTCTTTATTGTGGTAAGAACACTTAACATGAGATTGTTAAGTGTACAATACGCTATTGTTATCTATAGGCACAATGCTGTAGAGCAGATCTCCAGAACTTATTCATTTTGCATAAAAGAAATCTTATATCCATTCATTAGCAACTTCCCATATCTCCCGTCCCCCCACCCCCGCTGACTCCTGGCACCCACCATTCTACTCTTTGTTTCTATGAATTTGGCTATTTTAGATACTTCATGTAAATGGAATCATACCATATTCATCCTTCAGTGATTGGCTTGCTCACCTAGTGAAACGTCCTCCAGGATCTTCCATGTTGTTGTATACAGCAGGATTTCTTTCTTTTTTAAAGCTGGATAATATCCCGTTGTATATATAAACTATATTATCTTTTATTTTTTGAAGATTTATTTATTTATTTTAGAGAGAGAGAGAGAAAGTGTAAGCAGTGTGGGGAGGGGAGAGGGAGAAAATCTCAAGTGGACTCTGCCTGATGTGGTGTTTTATAATCCCATAACCCTGAGATCCTGACTTGAGACAAAATCGAGAGTCGGACAATCAACTGACTGAGCCACTCAGGTGCTCCTAGACCACAATATCTTTATCCATTAATCCGAGGGCATTTCTTTCAAATGTCCCTGTGTTTTATTCTAACATTTCAGCAGTTTCATCTTGTATGTGTTTAAATCTTTCATCCATCTAGAAGTTTTTGGTTCAATGGAACGAAATAAGGATTGCCATATTATATTTTGCAGATTGCTACACCATGCCCCAACTCTACTTTTGAATCATCTACTCTTTTACTCACTGCTTTAAAATGCAGTTTGATCATATGCCAAATTGCTTTATGCATTTAGCCTGTTTCTGTACTCAATTCACTGTTCCATTGCTTTTTGTCTATTTGTGCACAAAAACCAAACTACAGCTTTATAATATTTTAACATGTGTTAGGGCAGCTTCCCTCTCATTGCTCTTGGGTTTTAAACATTTTTCTGGAAATAATCAAATGCTTAATTTTTTTTTCTATGTGAATTTCGCATTAGCTTACACAGTTAAAAAAAAAAACAGGGTGGGGTGCCTGGCTGGCTTAGTCAGTGAAGTATGAAACTCTTGATCTCGGGTTTGTAAGTTCAAGCCCCACATTGGGTGTAGAGATAACTTAAAAATAAAATCTAAGAATGAAAAAAAAAAACCCCAGGGAGATCTTGTTGGTATTTTTATTGAGATTACATTAATTGGGGGAAATTACTATCTTTACAACATTTTCCCCCTACCCATTAAGGTAGTTTCTCTCATTTTAAAGTCTTCTCTTATGACCACTGATATAATTTAAAGTTTCTTTATATAGGACCTGCACATTTATTATGAAGTATGATTCCAGACATTCTCTTTCTTCTTTTTTCGGCCTTTTATTTCCATTTTATTTTCTAACGAGTTATTGCTTGCACATAAGAAAGCTATTGATTTTTGCATAATTTTGTCATCAGCCATTTTACTAAATTCCCTTATTGTTTGTAATAGCTTTTTCTCTTGTGTATGTGTGTGAATGTGTATGTGTTTGAGGCATACTATTCTATCATCTGCAAATAATGAAAAATTTACTTCTTTTTTTTTTTTTGCATTTTGTTTCTCTTGTCTAATTACATTGGCTAGTAATTCCAGTGCAATGTTTCATAACTGTAGTAATTGTATCTCTTTCCTGACTTCAAGAGAAATACTGCCAATGCTTTGCCTTTAAGCAAAATGCTGCTGCTGCTGCTGCCGTGTGTGTGTGTGTGTGTGTGTGTGTGTAAAATTGTGAGTTCCTCTATTTTATAAAGATATTAAATGATGAATTATGTTGAAATTAATAAATGCCTTTCCTAAAGCTATAGATAAATTTTTTAATTTTTCTCCTTTGACCTACTCTGTGTTATATTAATAGATTATCTAAATTGAAACATTCTCACATCTTGGAATGACCTCCATCTGACTGTGGTATATTCTTCTTTTAAAGTACAGTTGGATTATTTAGATGTTTTGGAGTTATGTTTGTGAGCAAAATTGATCTATATCTTTCTTTTGGGAAGCCTTTTCAAGTCTTGTTATGGATATATACTTTTTTGCCTCATAAAAATAAATTGTCAGTTGCCCACACAATATGTTGGATTGGATGCTGGAATTTAAAAAATGGTCATTAGTGAGAAAAACTGGTGAGATCCAAATAAAGTCTGTAGTTCATAGTTTTATAACCATGTTAATTAATTAGTTTTGACAAATGTACTCTAATTATATAAGACATTAACATTAGGGAATGCTAGGAGAAGGATATATGGAAACTTTTTTACTACCTTGGCAACTCTTCCATAAAATTTGGAAGGATTTCAAAATAAAATTTCTGAAGTTAAAAGTGGTTAGGAAGCTTTCCTTCTTTCTTTCTGATCCATAGCAGTTTAAAGAGCACTGAAGGTATCTGTACTTTGGATGTTTGATAGAATCCATTTATAATACAAACTGGGCTGTTTTTGGAGAGTAACTTTTTAATAACATAAAATTTCTACTATGCAAATCATTTTGTTTCTATTTCTATCTCTTCTGGTTTCTATTTTTAGTAATTTATATTTTGTTGGAAAATCATTGAGGTTTTCACATTTACTTTTGTAGAACTGAGAAGAGTAATCATTTATCATTTCAAAATTTTCTCTTGTAGCTGAGAGTTTTCCCCATTTTCATATTTTTCTTTGTATGGCTTGCCCCCTCTTCCCTCCATTTGGTAATTTATTTATTTTATTTATAATTAAAATTTTGTTATTTTAATAATATTTAATTTACCCCTTTTCTGTGGGGTGGGGGGCATCTCTTGCACTTATTTGCCAGTTCTACCATGTTTTCTTCTTATCTCCTTTTATTTTTACCATTTATTTCCCTGAAATGTTTTCAGATGTATTTTATTGCTCTCTCCCTAATATTTTTGAGTGCGTACACTATTAATTTCAGTACTTAAGGCTATGAAATTTCCTCAGAGTATTGCTTTAGCTGTGATATGTAGTTTCTGATATTATTTGTATTGTTTTTATTTTCGAATATTCTTTTTTAAAAATTTTATTTATTAAGTAATCTCTATAACCCTGTGGGGCTCAAACTCACAACACTGGGATCAAGAGTCACATGCTCTTCTGACTGAGCTGACTAGGTGCCCCTATTTTCTTATATTCTGAAATTCTGTTTTCTATTTAGTTTTATGCCTGAGCTTTGGAGAAGAAAAAGTTATTAAAATTTGTAGGAATCAGTTGCTTTTAAGAGCAACATTTGCTAGATAGCTTATATTTGTGAAAAAGTCCTTATGAGATAAGTAGTCACTGTTAATTTTTTCTCTGTGAATGCTATTTGATCTTGAATACTTATGATAAATCAGAAGCACGTGAAACAAAACTCTTTATCTTCATTTCTGCTATGCCTCCCCACACTTTGAGAAGTTCAACTTTGTTTTCCTTGCTTATTTAACTTTACTTTCCCAATTGACCAGGGATAGGATTGAGCGTTCAGTTAAATAAAAGGGCCTACACTGTTAAATTATGTCCTTTTGAGAGGTTGCATAGGTTCAGTAGTTTAGCTTCTGTAAGGACAGAGACATATCTATATGACTAGTTTTCCCATAAAGGGGAGAAAGGAGTGTTGAAATATGCTCCTAAGTCTGAATTTCATACCAGGGGAAGCCAAGTGATTCCAGGCCCCAGTGCTCACATAGGATGCTCTAGGAGTCCCTGCCAGAAATCATCCAGGCCTGTTGGTACCGTGTAGATGTTGCGAAATTGAGAATCTAGTCAACAACCTCAGAACAGATAAGCATGGCCCCCTTGTGGGGCATTACCTTCCCAGATAGGCAATGTTTCCAACTTCACCCCTTGGCTTTGGGAGTGGTCACACTTCATCCCTTATCTTTTCTATGTGCCACCATGGACCTCAAGAGCCTCTTCAACAGATGCCTCCCTCCTCTGCCCTGTGTCTCCAAGGGAAGGCGTTGCTCCAAATCATTCAGAAATATGGCGTATAAAACCCAATGTTGGTTTTATAAATATTCACATACAACCTATAAAACTGCCTTTAGCCCTGAATGCTCCCTTAAGTAATGGATTTTGATTTGTTCCCCCCAATTTTCCCACAATGACTCAATCTGATGAAAATGATATAATTCTCAAGGGATTCATTTGGTTCCATTGCCCACACCATCTGCCATTTTCCACCCTGTCCCAATGTGGTGGGTCTTTTCTGGTTGTTTCATTTGGCTGATTGCTGTCCACATCTTCCGTGCCAGTCCTTGGGTGTGCATTCTTTCTTGAGACACATCACCAAATCTGATTACTGTAGTGAGCTTCCCCTTCCCCCTGGGCATTTATTTATTTAGATATAAGGGAAAATGACAAATGTGTTTTGTATTACATGCTATCAACTACAGCAGGCCTAGGGGTGTTTTCTATTATGGTTTCTACATTGACCCTGTGAGCCAGGCTTTCCTTCTATTGCCAGCTGGAGGGAATGGCTTGGGTCCCCCTAGTCAGTCAGCTCAGAAGAGAAGAGAGAGTACATTACCTACTAGTTTTCCCATCATGCTTTGCCTTTAATGTCTTTTTGTTTCTTTCTTTCCACAGCTTCGTTTTCTGTTCGAGCAAACACAGCTGTATATGAATCTCAGGGCGGCTCACTCGTGTTCCTTGTAAATTCCACTGGTATTTGACTTCAGTGCCATATAATTGTTAATATTATTGTTAACAATAATAATGGTTATTATTTTAAAGTAATTACTATTGTTTTATAATTAGGAGCTGAAAAGAAACCAGGCATTCTAATGCTTAATAACTTATAATTAAATTCAGTTCTATGTGGGATGTGTGTGTGTATGAGAGAGAGAGAGAGAGAAGGAGAGTGAGGAAGAGAGGAAGAATGTATTAGGTTTGCCACTAATTGGGTCAGCCATCAGCTCATGAAATGATGCCATATCTCTCAATTTGAACATCTTCAAGGTATCATCGAATAATAACCCTGATAATAATGATACCGGCCAAATGTTGTTGAATCTCCATTCTATGTAAAAGCAGTCTTCTCTAAGCACCTTATGTATCTTACGTCAGTTCTCACAACAACTCTGTAAGATAAGAATTTTTATTACCATCTTACACATGAGGAAACTGAGGGCTCTGGGTGATTAATTCATCTCCAGTGGGACTGAGATAAAGCCCTGAACATATAACCAAGCAGTGGTTGGAATGCTGGAAGGAAGACAGTAGCCATTGTTACTTCCCTTTCAGTAACTTCCGAAGAGTCTTTTCCCCCAAAGTGGCAATAAGTCCCTTTCTAGAGCCAGCCCAGGAGTTTGAGGATTCAGAACAGAGTCGAACAATGTTTGGAACAGAAAATCCAGTCCTCTTGTCACCCGCCTGCAATTTCTCTCTGTTAAGAGGGCTTTCCTTTCCACCTGATCTATTTTTAGTGAACCAAATTGATATAATTACAGGATTTTAAGCTATTCCTTCTTGTTCTGAATGCTAATTTCTATAGCCTGTCATTCCCTATTTTGTCTCATCGAAACATAGATTGTTTCATTTCTCGTATTTATAAAGTGGCTTCTAAGTTTTAGAATGTAACATTATTTTTCAAAGCAAAATTTCTTTTCATAGACAGTGTATGTTTTCAACCATTTCATTTCCTCAAAAGTCATTATTGACTGAATAAATAGCAGGTCAAAGCTAAGGAATGTTTCTTAGAATGCGTCAATGTTTCCTTGGATGTAAGCCTTTGAATGTGGGTCCCAGGCATCAGATTTTTACCTTTTTACCTTACGTTAACCTTACGATTAATGTCAGGGTTGCAAAAATCTCTTAAACCCATCTGAGAGAATTTTTGCTAGGTGCTAACCCCGCCTCACTGGCTGGGCTCTGAGCCTGGCAGTGTTCAGGAGCAAGCTCGGGAACTCCTGTTTGTGAAATCCTTGTCATGACTACTTTCATCCCGAAGGGTCATTATGGAAAATGATCTTTCATAACACAGACATTTCAAAGCACGCCAAGGAAACAGGCTTTTTTTCCCCCTTGAAAACACAATCACGAAACACGGACTCTGCTCCTTGAGTAAGAACTACAAGAAAGACATTTTGTAGTCTTGCACACGTGCAGTTCTATGTTCAGAACAATATTTCCTGCGGTGGAAAATCCCAGGAGACAGTGATCTGGAGCAAAAAGGAGGTGCAAACAATTCCTTTAATGGGAGCGGAGGCCTGCGGCTCACGGGAAGGGCTGGAAGTTCAGTGGGGCCCTGAGCTGTGTGACAGCCACGTTGCAGCTCCCGGGAGAGGTGCAGTTTGAGACCCTGCAGTGTAATTGCCTGGGCTGCCCTATAATTTAGGGTGCTGAGTGTGATATAAGAGGGTCATTAAATCAGGACATTAACCATGTCAGAAAGTAAATGAGCTCCTTTGTTGGATGAGTTCTGTGGTCTTGAAGTCACAGGGGTAAGTCACTCACATGAGGACAGCTCCCAGGAGGGGTCTGCTCAGGCCAAGTCTGTGGGTCTGAAGTCTGCCCAGAAGGAGTGGGTTTTGTACACATCCCGCAAGTGTGCACACATCTACGCAGGCTCGCATGCAAACTACGTGCTGCAGCTTGTGAGGACAGTTTTCGACTTCAGCTGAGGTCAATGCCTTTTAACAGCGAGCCTGTCTGACCAGGAGCAGGAATGGACATGGGACCTCATTACTACGGGAAAGCAAGGGTGTTCTTCTCTGGGAGGGTCTCCACAGAGGTGTCCTTGGCCTCTTTAGTGGCTTTGAGTTAGAGCTGCAAATGTTACCTTGTGATTTCAGAATTTAATCTCAGGTGATGGATCTTAATATTTGGCCTCAGTTGCAATTTTTTTTCTAGGAGTTTGGGTGTATTTCATACCGATATTTATTTTACTATTATTATTTTTTTAAGATTTTATTCATTTATTTGACAGAGAGAGAAAGAGACAGCCAGCGAGAGAGGGAACACAAGCAGGGGGAGTGGGAGAGGAAGAAGCAGGCTCCCAGTGGAGGAGCCTGATGTGGGGCTGGATTCCAGACCGCCGGGATCACACCCTGAGCCGAAGGCAGACGCTTAACAACTGTGCCACCCAGGCGCCCCTCATACCGATATTTATTGATTGATTTTTCCATCAACCACATTCCAGGCACTGGGCTAGGCCCTATCATATATATATCTTCTTATAGGTAGGAAAAAAATGACCTTCAATTTACAGAGAAAAAAATTGATATGAAGAGGGGATAAAAAAAAAAGAAGGGTAAAACATTTGTGTTCATATTGGCTAGCAGTTAAAACAATTGGACATCCATAAGCCAAAACAAAACAAAACAAAACCTTAAAAACTAAAAAATCCTTGACCTGATACCTTATAAAAAATTAACTCAAAATAGATCATGTAAAACTATAAAACCTTTAAGGAAAACAGGAGAACATCTTTATGACTTTGGGTCAGGCAAAAAGTTCTCATATGTGACATCAACAAGATGATTGAAGGAAAAAAGAAAAACTTCATACATTGAATTTCATCAAAATTAAAATCCTTGCTCTGCAGAAGGCACTATTTAAAGAAAATAAAAAGATAGGCCACAGACTGAGAGAAAATATTTGCTCATCATGTTTTAGATAAAGGACTTATATCCGGAATCCCTAAAGAACTCTCAAAACTCATTTGTCAGAAAATAAAGGGCCCAATTTTAAAAATGGGCAAAATATTTGAACAGACACTTCCCCAAAGAAGATATAAGGATAACAAATAAGCACATTAAAAGATGCTCAACACCATTAGCCACTGGAGAAATGCAAATTCGAACCACCCTATGATACCACTCCACACCTACTAGAATGGTTTAAATGAAAAATACTGACAATACCAAGTACTAGCAAGATTGTGGCAATAGGCACTTTCCTACATTGCTGATGAGAATGTGACTATTCTGCACAATAGTTTGTCAGTGTCTTATAAATGTAATCACATACTGATCATGGGACCCAAGAAACTCACTCATAGGTATTTGTTCTAGAAAAATGCAAACATATTCACACAAAAACTTGCTCATGAATCCATAGAGAAACAATCTTCATGACTGCCCCAAAGTGAAATAATCCCAGTGTTGTTGGATGGATGAATGGACAAACTATGCATGTATATATATCATGGAATACTACTCAGCAGTCAGAAAGAAAGGACTTTTGATACACATGGCAACTCAGATGTTTCCAAGGCATAATGCTAGTGAAAGAAACCAGTCTCCGAAGCTTTCCTACCATCTAAATCCACTTACATGACATCCTGGAAAAGGCAAAACTCCAGAGATGGAAAACGGATCGGTGGTTTTCTGGCGTTGGGGTGGGGAAAGAGTTTGACTGTAAAGGGGTAGCATGAAAGATTTGTTTGGGATGATGGAATTTTCCATAACCTATTGGTGGTAGTTACACAAATCTACCTATGTGTGAAAACTCAGGACTGTACATCAAATTAAAGTCAAGTTGACTATATATAAATTTAAATATTAATAATAAAAGCAAATAAGCAAAAATGGCTAACATTTATTGAGCACAAATTATGTGCCAAGCCCAATACGAAGTGTGGTTGGTTCAAGGTCATGTAATTAACTCATTTCAGTCTTGGTCTCTCAGACTGCAGCTTTCTACCACACCTCAGCCACCTGCTTTTTCAGCTCAACTGGAATAAATCTCAAATTCCAGAATAATTTAATGTTATCACTGGTGATTGTTCTTATGATGACTTTTCCACTTGCTTTTTTACTTTCTTCTTTGGTTTCATGAATTGGTGCATGGGGTTTGGTCTCCTACCATGAGACCTGGCTTTCTCTGTTTGCATGGGAGCTAGGTGCTAGCTGACATTGGCAACTAGCATGAGGCGGGTTCAGGTGTGTGCCAGGAGGCTGAGCTGATGGTGGCCATCGCCAGGAGTCAATCCTCTGAGCACACAGAAAAGCAATACCATCTGATTCTCGATACTCCTGTAGTATGGAAAAGGGCCACCCTGGTTCATGGGAGGGTGCTCCCGTTCAGGGCTGTCCTGGGTGCCCTGGCACAAGTCACCGCACAGGTTAGGGCTCAGTAAGACGAGCCTTGCCCTGACATAAATAAAAATTAAAAGCATTCCTCACAAAGTCTATAATTCTTCCTGCAAACAGTGCAGGAGGGGGGCTTTATTTGGCCAGAGTCAGATGTTGATTTTAGAGCCTTAATGTGATTCAGGGAAGGTTCTGGAGTTGATTTGTGGCTGCAGGTGACTCTTCCTGGACTCACTGGAACATGGCCAGATGAGGCATGCTGGAGGCTGCCTGGACCATCCAATCCTGAGTGCGGGCAGCTGTCTGTGAGTCTGTCCATCTGTGCTTGTCCCCCGCTCTGTGTTCTCTGACCTCGCTGGCTGGAACCCCAAGCTCTCCGTGGTGTTCTGCGAGTCTCCCCAGTCTGCCATGAAGGTGGTGGGGCCCTGGCAAGGTGTGTGGGAAAGGCTTGTGTTTTGAGACTGGCTGTAAGCTTCTTCCCTGGGTGGAAAGACCACTGTGTGTAGACCAAACAAGTGAGATGTATGAAACATAAAACAGCTTTTGTAAATTAGGTGGGATTTCAAAGACCTAAATTCCAGAAATAATCACCCAAAGACAGAGACGTGTTTAAAGGGTCTTGAGATGCAAGGCCTGTTTCTCAGACAAAGACTGCGGAGGCAGGACAATTAAATGGCTTGGGGACAGAGAGCCCTGCTGTGATTTATTTTCTCAGGGAAAGCATACAGTGGATAGGATTACTGCCATCACACTAGAGCAGAAGATGATGTCATTAGATGAACAGAGAGCCTTTTGGGTGGGCAGGGGGTGCTCACCGACACTCCTGGTAACCTCTAGAGCTTCCGGGCCCCCCCATCCCAACCCTGGGGAGGCAGGTAGCTTGGTAGGGCACAAGAGCAGGGCTGCATGGTGAGGCAAGCTTACGCTGTGTGACTTTGTGGAGCCTATGAACCACTGGAAATCTCATCTCTCACATCTGTAAATGGGAGATTATAGGAATAGTGCTGCCTCATTGTAAAAATTCTATATACATGGGCAGAGTCTATGTGCATGGTAACGGCCTATGTGCATACTAACGGTCTATGTACATGCTAACAGTCTATGTACACACTGTCTATGTACATGTTAGTCGTCCATGTGCATGCCAACAGTCTATGTGCATGCTAACAATCTATATGCACGCTAACGGTCTATGTGCATGCTAACGGTCTATGTGCATGCCAACGGTCTGTGTGCACCCTAATGGTCTGTGTACATGCTAACGGTTTATGTGCATGCTAACGGTCTGTGTACACGCTAATGTCTATGTGCACGCTAATGGTCTATGTGCATGACAACAGTCTTTGTACATGCTAGCAGACGATGTATGCACTGTCTCTGTACATACTAACGGTCTATGGGTATGCTAACAGTATGGGCATATTTATGCATGTAATTGTAATGCAAAGAAGGGGGACCAGCAGAGTGACTGGGGCCGACTGCCCCAGTTTTTTCTCTTGGCAGCTCTGCAAGCTCACTTGCTTGTCCTGGGCCAAAGCGCGTGGGAGCAGACATGAAAAACTTGTAGCACAGAACTTACAGTTTACAGTTAACACTACAACATGCAATATTCTATCCTAACACCCACATAGCCATTCTGTTCTCATAGGGGTGCTTTCACCGCTTTTTGCCAAACTCTTATGTATCCATAATAAACCAGCATGGTTCTTACACGATTGTTAGTTGGTATTTTCGTTTATATTAACAAGTAAGACCAAAGTGAAGACAAGAAAGCATTTTTTTAGAACTTCATTTATTTCATTCAAATGATTTGAGCAACTTCTTTGTTGCATCCAATATTAGTTTTCAAGTGCTGGGAGAATAAATATTTCCTTGCTTTCTTCCTGCTATTCACAATATGAAGGCTTCAACTACAGCACGTTTTAAAGTTTAATCTGCATTACTAACCACTTCTTCATTATTTTCATTAGTATGGACAATCAAAATAACAAACCAAGGCCTGATTTGCAGCTTTTGTCGATTTCCATAGTGTAAGTACTCCCACCGCAGCCAATGTCAAGCTACTAAATGTGACATCACTGAACACAGAGCTGAGGAAACATGTGTAATGGCATTCCACTATATACTTCTACCATCCAACTGCAAAAAACCATAAATAACCTCAAGAACATAAATATTAGTAAAATGAGGTAAAATAGAGATGAATTTTGAATATTGTTACCTTCATTTTTAGCATGGGTAATTATTAGTTTGCATAACTTAATTTTTCACAGTGGCTGTGTTTAACAAGTGGCTTGCAACATTCCTGAATACTTAACAATTGGCTCCCACATGCTGATGCCAGCAGGCTCCCTCTGACCACCACGTGAGAGAGCCCTCCTGCTCAGATTCCCCATCCTGCACCAGTTTCCAGACAGTTCTTGAAGTCTGCTGTACAGATGTTGAACTCTGATTTTTCTTTGTCTCTGTCTTATATATTCCCTTGGCCTTCTTCTTCGTTGGACCGCATTTCCTAGAACCCACATCTTTCTCTTTCTTGGTTTATTCTCTCATTTTTGTGGAACACATCCTGTAGTAGCTCCCTGAGAAAGGGGAAACAGGATTTTTCCATCAGATCATCTGTGAACATGTTGAATGAAATTTCACTTGTCTCAAGTGTTAACCATTCGATTGAGATATGCTTTGTAATCATCATTAGTTGAAACCATCACTTACTGTAGCTTGCATTTCTGATCATTTGTTCAACAAACACTGAGAATCTACCATGTTGTATTACTTCTATCCCCCTTATTATAGTAATGAATGTTCTTTTGCTACTTAAAGTCTTTCATCTGGAATACTATGCTTTTCGAGTCTCTGATATTTTTACCTTGCAAACTCCGTCATCAAAACAATAGTCATCTGAGGCTTGTTTGACTTCTTTCTTCTCCCTGCCTCAAACCCTACGCACCACACTTCATTCACAATAATGTGTCATCCATGTGGTAACATCTTTAAAGACAATGCTAATATCTGAGTTCGCCTGTGGCTTGTGTGCTGGTTTTTAAAATGTGTTCAGATGAGACAAAGCATTTTTTATTTGCCCTATATTCGAGATTTGTACCCAAATTTCTTCTTTTAAAATGAAGGCATGTGACTTTATGATAGTTTAGAAATTTCTGGAGTTCTGTTTTATGAATAATCTTTGGATGACTTTATTTGGGGAAATCTGTGAAAATGGGGGTGGTGGTGGTGGAAGCATGATGGGGGAGAAAGAGGAGGGGAGAGTAGAAGGTGAGGGAAAGGTCATCAGAAGCCAATTGCTTGATGTGGAATCTGCAAAGAAAAGAGCCTTTCAGAAAGAAGGTAAAGGAATCTTTATGGATTTCCAAAAATTGTGGAATAAAATCCTCTACATTTCAGCAAGTCCAGTCTGGGTCTGTGATCTGTTCCTGTACCGAGTTACATCCTGAGGACTGGTGGTCAATGAGAAGCATTTAAAATGCCAACATCATTAGAGATCATCCTTCAGGAATATCCAAGAAATATTAAGACTGGAACTTATACGAGTTTCCTGTGTGTGTAGGGATTGGTGCCATCCCCTGGGAAGGAAGCTGCCTGGGGATGGACGCATTTCTTGAGGGCATTTGCCTCCATGCCCTGTGAGGCTGGTGGAGCTGATCTTCAGAGACCTGAAAATTGGCAGTTTCCTGTCCCCTCATCCCTTGCTCACCGCTATTCCTTTCCCATCAAACCAACCAACTGGCATCCTCCCTGTGTGCTCTGGGGCAGCCTGACTGCTGGCCTGACTCCTTCCTGCTACCCATTCCCACGGGTGCTTAGGGTTTCTCCATCTTCCCCAGGATGACAGCACCTGGATTTTGTTTTTCCTGGCTTCCGGGGGTCTCCTGGCCCTGCATCCATCATACCTGCTCCATGTCCCAGTCTAAAGCACGCCAGGCCTCAAACCAGATCCCCATGGATGGAGCTGTGTCAGAATCAGTCTGATACCTGTGGGCTCTTGTCAGGGGAGTTATGTTGCCCAAAGAAGAGAAGGTCCTACATTTCCTTGTCCCCTTTCCTGTGTTCCTCGGGTGGCACTCCCAAACTTAGAGCTCAGCTGTGGGTCCTGTCCATTCTACTGCCACTCCTAAAACCAATCATGGGACACAGAGGGTGCGGGGTGCCCAGGTGGACCCATGCCAGAGGGAGATGGGGACCCCCAGGGCAGCTGGGAGTAGGCAGGGCCAGAAGGTGAAAGCTGATGAACATAGGCAGGGTTAGTACAGAAAGAGGACTGGTGAGGGGGGAGGTAGTACAGGTGCCATGCAGGTGCTCAGACATGTGGCCACGGCCTCTTCCAAGTACCTGGGGAAGCAACCTAGCTTAACAGTCCAGTATTGGGGTGGACAGATGGGACACTGTTCTCAAGAGTGTCTATGGTCAGGGCACCAGGGAAAAGGTTGACTGGGGTTCATGCCTCTCCCCCCAACTGGGGGCATGGCATTGCTTGCACTTGTCCCCAGAGTCTGAACTGAACCCTCCCTCCCTCCCCAAAGAGCTTCACAGGAACTGCCTACTGTCCCAAGGAAAATCTGCTCTTCCTTTCATTGCCTCCAGGGGCAGCTTCTGCTCTGCACAGTTCACATGGTAATTTTCATCACTCTGAGAGATCTAGGGTGGCTTTGAGCCCTGATGTGAACCTCTGATTTGTATATAACTACTCACACATGGCTGTCAAACTCCTCACTCATTCCTGCCACATCGCAGGCTCCCATTGGCTCTTATCAAGTGGTCACCCTTAGAGTTGGCACATGTGTGTGCACCTTGCTAGCTGAACAGGCTCTTTCAGCCTGTGCAGCTCCTCACCCTTGATGTTGTTGAGCCTTGGCTCCCAGATTAGCCTGAGGTCCCATGGCCCTGGTGTCCACACACAAGGGTCTACATATTCCCCTAGAGTGTGCTGCCTCCCTGGTGGACGCGTTGCTCTGCCAGCCACATCCTGCACTTGCTTCTTCCACTATGGTACTGACTGGGACAGAAGAGAAGGTCCCTTTCTGACCCAGGTCACAGGTTGTCAAGAGGCTCCTTGTCTTGCCTCAGTGGCCCCAGGAGACAATCCTCAAAGCCCACAGTAAAAAAATCAAAACATTTCCCAGGGTCTGGCTGTCCAGGCTTATCCATGGCCATCTGATTACATGCTCTGTGTCATTACAAAGGTAAATTATCCATATCACCAGCCTGGTGCTGGAATTCACTTTTCTGTTGATGGAAACTCTGCAGTTTTACATTAATTATAAAAAGGAATTCAAAGTTGCTTATGAGAGGCTTTGCCTATAAAGAAAAGTTGGGGAACCGTTTGTGCTCTCAAAATGAGGGATGGAAGGAATGGGTTATCAACCATCAGCGATCTGACTTGGTTTACTATTCATCTCTTTTGAATTTCATCTTTATCCAAAGAGGAGCAGGTGGGTGAACCAAACTAATGAGTAGAATCAGGAAACAATGGGAACATTTCCACCAAAATGAAGGGCTTTTCCTTTTCCCCTCCCCTTTACATTCAGAAGCAAGAGGAAAATTCCAGGGATGAAGGAGAGACAAGGGGGTGGTTAGAAGTTGTCCTGGACTTTAACAGTAATTTTAGAAAGGATTCTGATCTTGATTTTATTCTGCCCCAAAGAAGGCATTTTCTATTTCAACCTAATGGTAATCACCTAACTTTTCTAAAGAGAGGGTGTAGAACATATGAGATCCTGTGTAATCCCATATAATCTAAGACACAAACTGAGGCCTCCTGAGTAATCACTAATACTCAGATAACAGTCACTTTGGGAAATTGCTGAGGAATAGACAGAGTAAAAGAAAATGGATTTCCATAAAAGCCAGAAACGAAATAGGTGTGCATCTGAAGAAGCAAACCCAGGGGGCCCATTCCTGGAGTCACATTCACCAAGGAGGGTGTCACTACAGGCATTGCCTCAGTGAAAACTTGCAGTTTCCTGATAGGTTAGCCTGGAGGTAAGTGCTTCTGAGATCTATGAATTATAGGATTTAAATTCTGCAGATTTTTGGATATCTGATATGGAATGTTTCGGAAAATAACTTTTAGATCCAACAACTAAAAAAAAAAAAGTTGAGATGTTAAAAGATTGCCTATAGCAATAGGATTGCTGTTTGGCAATAGTTTCCTCTGAGAAAATATGATTACTGGAGTCTCGAATGACACTTTTCCTTTTGAAAAGAAATACTTCACTACCTAAGTGTGATTTTTCTGCTCTGGGACAAAGGTAGAGATAAAGAAACACTGAAGGCTCCTGCATTTGTAATGATCTGGGGAGTTTGTTTTAAGTTAGCAACTGCACACAGAGTTGAAATGACAGCTCTGAGACTAATTTTTTTTCCTAACTGTTGGCTTTTGTGGTCTCCAGATACTGAAGGCAGGATAATTCTGTGACACAGCTGTGAAGTTCAGGGGACAGAAGTCCTGCAGTGAGGGTCCTATGGTTGATCCTTGACTCTTACCTCCCCAACACAGCAACGGGCAGGCAGTGTGCACACAGGCAAGCCAGGATGCTTCTTCAGACTGACATTTTCAGCCATGATTGTGGAATTCCAGGATGGCTCCAACATTCCCAGGGGCCTTGAACCACAGGAACCATCCCAAGTTGGGAAGCTGTCCTCTGACCCTGGAAAAGGCAGAGAAAAATGCTTGTGTCCAAGGCAAAGGCAAATCAGGATGTGGTTCCTCTCAGTCAAGTGGTGCCAGCTCTGCCTGGTACTAGAGAGTCTTTTGAAGGTGATGGGCCAGACAAGATGGAGTAGGCCCATTTCTTCCTCTTCCTCTCATATGGACAACTAAAAACCCTGGTTATGATACAATAAACAAATATAGGAAACCTCTGAATAGTGGAAAAAACAAAGCAGACTGGCTAGGAATCTTAGGCCTTGAGGAATGATATGATAGTGTGTTCCTGGATTTTCTTTTTGTCTCCTGTATATCCTGGATTGGGTGCTAGAAAAGTTTTAAACTGAGAAACATCAATAGGTCCAGATCTTTTGAAGTCCCAAGAAAAGCCTAGTCTCTCTAACCAAGGGACAAGGAAAAGTGCTGCCTAGCAGAACAGAAACCATTTTGTTAATGCCCACCCAATTCCAGCTTCTTCCAGCCTCCAAGTGCCAATGAAGGTTGAGAGCTGAGCCTTGGCTTCCACTCCCTGCTCAGGAGTAGCAGGGAGCCCTTTGATTCCTGAGCCAGGGTGGTGTTCAAGAGGCCAAGTAGGGAGGTAGACTTCCATCCACACTCAGAAGTGGCAGATTGTATTCCTCCTTTCCCAACTAGAGAGTCAGGAGGATTTCAGAGTGAAGGGGTGGAGAAAAGAACTTTTAAAACCTGTATATGAAATGACCCCAAGTGACCCACATATAAAACTTTATAATTAACATGACAAAGGTTTGAGTGCTACAGTGGGGATAGCACCTAGGTTTTCAGATAGCCTCAAGGTAACACAAATGAAGCAGACTGGACCTATGTGCTAAGTCTAAACAGATGACTGCCTGGTAAAATGGAGGATTTTAATAGAATCCAGAGTCTCATAATTCCCAAATGTCCAGGATATAATTTTTAAAAATCATTTGTTATACCAAGAACCAGGAAAAATCATGATTTGAAAAAAAACAATCAACAGATGCTAACACTCGATGATTCAGATGTTGCAATATTCTGACAAGGATTTTAAAGCAGCCATCATAAAAAACACTCTAATAAGTAATTAGGAACACTCTTGAAACAAATTTAAAAGAAATGAAGAGAAAATATACAAAGAACTAGGTGGAAACTGTAGAACCAAAAGATATAAATAACCCAAATTTTAAAATTCTGGATGCAGTTGATATAAAGAAAAGAGGTAATAGGGGAAAGAAGCTGTGAACTTGAAGACAGATGAATGGAAATTACCCACTTAAAAAAAAAAAGACAGAAAATTGACTGAAAAAAAAATGAACAGAGCCTTAAGAACTAACATTCATATTATCAGAGTCCTAAGAGGAAAGGAATGGGGCTGGAAAAATATTCAAAGACATAATGCCTGAAATTTCCCCAAATTTGGAAAGGGGCATAAACCTAGATTCAGGAAGCTTAGTAAATCCCAAATGGGATAAATCCAAAAAAATCCAAGCCTAGACATATCATAATCAAAATTTTGAAAACTAAAAATGTGGGAAAAGCACATAGAAAGAAATGATATATTACCTATGGGGGAGAAAATTCTAATGTCAGTGCATTTCTTATTAGAAATTACCAAATCCAGAAGAAAGTGACACATTTTTCAAGTGCTGAAAGAAAAGAACCATCAACTTAGAATTCTATACCCACCAAAAATATCCTTCAGGAATGAAGAGAAAATAAAGCCATTCTAAGATAAAGAAAAAACAGAATTTGTTACTGGCAGACCTACCCTGGAAGACTGAATGACCAAAGGAAGTTCTTTTTTTTTTTTTTTTTAAGAGAGAAAGCCTACGAGTGAGGGGTTGGGGGGAGGGGCAGGGAGAGGGGGAGAGAGAATCTTAGGCAGGCTCCATGCCCAGCGAAGAGCCCCATGCATGGTTCAATCACACGACCCTGAGATCATGACCTGAGCTGAACTCAAGAGTCAGATGCATACCCGACTGAGCCACCAGGCAGCCCAACAAATCATTGTCGTCAATGATCACCACTGTCCTACAATGTTGGGCTATTGTCCCATTTCACTGATGAGGAAACTGTCATTAAATCTTGGCCAAGACCTAATAAGTAAGAGACCAGTGTCATTCACCAAGCACAGGTAGTTTTTCTATTCTAGACTTAAAACAGAGCTGAAAGGCAAGGAGAGTGGACCAAATCAAGGGGCTTGAAGGTTAGAATGGTGGGTTCTGGCAAGGTTGTCTGATTTCTAGGATGGCCCCATCCTGGGACTCAGAGCCTGAACCCTGACCCACAGCTCTCATCTCCTCAGCTCCAGTGCTCACACTCAAGAGAAATCCCACATATTTGATGACACTAAGGACTTCCTGTTTTAAAAAAAGTAAATATGATAATGATATTGTGCTTATTATTTTTTTCAAAATGAATCTTTAACTTTTTGGGTATTCACATGCCATTATTTACTGACAAAATGGTATGATGTCTGGGATTTGCTTTGAAATAATCCAGTGAGGGAGAGTGGAGGGGGAGTCAGCATGGAGATTAAACAAGCTTATCCATGACTTAATACCTTGTTGAAGCTGGTGATTGCTATGTGTGGGTACATTTGTCTAGTCTTTCTGCTTTTGAGTGTATTTGAAAATTTCCATAATAAAATGCTTTTTAAAAAGTGGTCCCCAAAGATAAGCTGGAAAGGAAAAAGAAGTCATGTGCCCAAGGGAGAAAGAGAGGCCAGGTCAAGTTCCGACAGGGTTGGATGGGGGCAGGTGGGAAGGATGCTGTTGATGGGCTGACTAGGCATAAATGAGTTTTGAGTGTCCTTGGGCATGAAGCAGCAGAGTTTCCCCAATCTCTGTTGCTAAACTTGTCCACTTCTCAGTACAGGATGACTGGAAACCCAGGCCCAAGGTGAGCTGTGTCTGCCAGGGGTCCTTTCAAGAGGCTATCACCTTTGAAGAGCTGGAGACATGGGCACCCCAAATCTAGTGGACATCAACGGGACAAGACAAAAGGCTGTGCCACACTGGGTTGCATCATTTTCAAGTTTTGTCTTTACCTCCTCACCCCCCACCCCCACATCTTTCTCATAGCCAGCTGGCACTTAAATACTCAAGCCTTTTATCTTTTAACATTCCATTCCTGTTCCATTCTTTCTCCAAAGCCATGTCTGTGCTGGAATGCCCCCTCTCTGCCAGCTCACTAAAATACTCAGCTTCTCAGTTCTTAAAACATTTCTGATGTATATTCCCACTAAGAAATTCCCCCAGTATTTAGATAAGGGGTGTTGATTTCCTACCACAATTCCTTCCTCCCACATTCCTCCACCAAACACATTGATCCATTTGCTTTTCATTAATATAAAAATCTAAACCCTCAGCTTATTAATTGATGTCTGTTTCTAATATTTTGATCTAGCAGTGTGGTCTGTGGTGATGTGTTAGCTGCCAGGATGCAGGAATCATACCAGTTTTCTTAATTCAGTGCAAGAAATTCAAGGAAAGGTACACACTCAGACACCTTACAGATGCTCTGGGAGAGGAGGATCTTCTCAGTAAAAGGAATGATGGACATGGTGAGATGTGGGGTGTGCCCTCACCTGCCCCTTTGTGCCCTTACCTGCCCCTTCTCTCAGGCCCCCCGTACATTGATGTAATCTCCTCACTGGAACCACAGTCACGTCCTATATTCTAAACGCTGTCTTCACTCAGTCCTCTTGATGGAATAGCCAATCACTTGTGTGATGATGACCTAATGGATTACTCCATCCTGGTTAACATTTGCATGTTAATAACTTGGTCCAAAGGGTAACTATTATAGGCATTTGGGGCACCTTTGGAGGCCAGTGGAGGAGATATTTCAGAGAGTAGGTGATTTCTAGAGCCCTGCCTATCAATCCATGCGGGCTGCTAAAAAAGGTTGGCACAGTGTCCAATTTATAAATCACCCAATAAATGGTGACAAAACAAACCTTTGGCAAGTCATCTCCAACTAGTTGGTGACGGCTTTATAAAAATTAGATTCATATCCACTCATAAAGAATATGGGAGCCTTCCTGAGAAACTGGAGTCTCAGGTTGAACACCATCCCCAGGTACAACTGGGTTTACCTCCGAGGCATTAGCAGGGATGGAGGCCTTTTACCTCAGGGCTCCACAGTTTGGGAGGGATTTCACTGTGGGCTTTGCCAGGGATCAGATATACTGTCAGAAAGAGGATAAGATAGAAATCTTCCAGCTCCATAATCTTGGGCTCCTTCTAAAGTATGCACTGGATTCTTGAGTGAGCTCCCACATGTCATATCATAGTGAGCTTATTTGAAAAGGTAAAATTTCTTATCCTGAACACTACCCATCAAATATCCCCTTCAACACAGATGCAGTTTACTATAGGGTCCCTCCCTCCCTTCCTCTCCAGTTTCGGCTTCCTGACGTCAGTGAAGGCTTTTCTGGCCTAGCAGCCTTGGCCTTGGGCCTAGAAAGCATCATTGTGGACAGCTCAGACTTGAGGCTGATGGCTCAGATAATTGGACAATCTAGGCCCAAATGCCAGTTTCCAAAACCAGAGAGATTTCTGTGCAGTTTGACCTATCATTTAAGCCAGACAGAAAAGCTTTGACATTTCTCCCCCACTCCCTCTTTTTAAACAATGTAAAACGCTATTCCCCATCTAATTATACCCAAGAAATGTGACAACTGTAATTTTAGGAATCCAATGCCCAGAAAACAGTTTGTAAGACCTACAGACTCTATTCATCAATAAATTATGTATAATTAAGCATTCTAAAATGATTTTTTTCTTTTCTCCTCATTTGAAAGATTTCTAGCCCATTGGTAAAAGTTTCATATTACATAATGACTTTTAGAGATTTGAGACTTATATATACATGTGTGTATAAGATATATGTGTGTATATACATATTAAATATATATGTTATAACAGATACACACAACTCAAAACATATAAATTTTTAATGCTTTAATTCATACACCATAAAATTGACTTTTCTTTGTGAACAGTTCCAGGAGTTTTTACATATGCATGGATTCCTATAACCACCATCACAGACAGGATACAGAACAATTTCAACACTCCAAAGACATCCTTTGTGTAGCCCATCTATAGTCAAATCCTCCTTTTGCCCTTAACCCATGGCAACCAGTTACCTGTTCCCATCAATACAGTTTTGCATTTTCCAGAATGTCATATAAATGGAATCACACGGTGATTCCTTTTTTTTAAGGATTTATTTATTTGAATGGGGGAGGGGCAGAGGAAGAGAATCTTCAAGCAGACTCCTTGCTGAACGTAGAGCCTGACATGGGGCTCCATCCCATGACCCATGAAATCATGACCTGAATCGAAACCAAGAGTTGGACGCTTGACTGACTGAACCACCCAGGCACCCCCTGAGTACTTTTTGCAAATGACTTCTTCCACTATTGTAATGACCTCGAGGTTCATCCAAGTTGTCATGTACATCAATAGCTTGTTATAACAAACTGACAAACTGTTTTCCAGAGCAGCTGTACCATTCTGCATTCCCAGCAACAATGGATGTATGAGAGTTTCAGTTGCTTTTCGACCTTACTAACCCTTGGTATTATTCACATTTTTGGGTTTTATTATTTATTTTTTCTGTTCTAATAAGTGTGCAGTGGTATGTCAATGTGGTTTTAGTTAGCATTTCCCTAATAGTTAAGGGTATTGAGGACCTGTTCGTGTGTTCATTTGTTATCCATATATCCTCTTTATAAATTTTGTATTCAAATGTTTTGCTCATTTTGTTATTATTTTCTCTTTGTTGAAGCTTCTCCACGTATTCTAGATACAAGTCCTTTGATATGTGATTTGCAAATATTTTCTCCCAGTCTACGGTTTGTCTTTTTATTCCTTTAACAGCAGCCTTTGCAGAGCAAAAGCTTTAAATTTTGCTTAGATTTCATTTATCTATTTTTTCTTTTATGGAAAGAAAATTTTCTTTTTGGTGTTGTATCTAAGAATTCTTTGACTAAGCTAGGTCATGAAGATTTTTCTCCTAAAAGATTTATAGTTTTACATTTTATGTTTATTTTTAAGTCTATAATCTCATTTGAATTATCTTTTTAATATGGTGTGAGGTGAAGATCAAGGTGCTTCTTTTCTTTTTCTTTTTTTTGCACATGGTGTTCAATTGATCCAGAATTGTTTATTGAAAAATCTGTCCCTTCTCCACCGAACTGCTTTTGCAACTTTGTTAAAATTCAGTTGAATTCTTGAAACCTATTTCTGGATTTTCTATTCCATTCCACTGATGTGTGTGTTTATCCTTTTGCCAATACTTTACTGTATTGGTCACTGGAGTTTCATTATATGGTTTAAAATCAGATAATATGGGTCCTTGAACTTCACTCTTCTTTTTCTTTCTTTATTTCTTTTTCATTCTTCTTTTTCAAAATTGTTTTGGCTATTCTAGTTCATTAACCTTTGCATATACACTTTCTTTTTTTTTTCTTTTTTTTTTTTTAAAGATTTTATTTATTTATCTGACAGAGATAGAGACAGCCAGTGAGAGAGGGAACACAAGCAGGGGGAGTGGGAGAGGAAGAAGCAGGCTCACAGTGGAAGAGCCTGATGTGGGGCTCGATCCCACAATGCCGGGATCACGCCCTGAGCCGAAGGCAGATGCTTAATCGCTGTGCCACCCAGGCGCCCCTGCATATACACTTTAGAATCAACTTGTCTATATGTACAAAGAATCTTGCTAAGATTAAATCTATAAATCGATTTAGGGAGATTGACATTTTAAGTAATTCTTTCAATCTGTGAGTACAGTGTGTTACTCTGTATATTGAGGTCTTCTTTGATCTTTTTCATTGCATTTTGTGCCTTTTAGCATATAGATCCTGCATATATTTTGTCATATTTATATCTATTTCATTTTCGGAAGCTATTGTAAATATTACTATTTTTTTTAAATGTATCAGTGCCCAGGGGCACCTGGGTGTCTCAGTTGGTTAAGCATCTGCCTTCAGCTCAGGTCATGCAGGGTCCTGGGATGGACCCCCACATCAGGCTCCCCACTCAGTGGGGAGTCTGCTTCCTCCTCTCCCTCTGTCCCTCCTCTATGTGCTCTCTTTCTCTCTTGAATAAATAATAAAATCTTTAAAAAATCAGTTTTCAATCGTCTATTATTATTCTATGGAAATGCAAACAATTTTTTTACTTCGCTCTTACATGTTATGACCTTGATAAACTCAATTATTAGTTCTAGGAGCTTATTTTTATTTTTTTTTATTTTTTTTATTTTTATTTTTATTTTTTAAAGATTTTATTTATTTATTTGACAGAGAGACAGCCAGCGAGAGAGGGAACACAAGCAGGGGGAGTGGGAGAGGAAGAAGCAGGCTCATAGCGGAAGAGCCTGATGTGGGGCTCGATCCCATAACACCGGGATCACGCCCTGAGCCGAAGGCAGACGCTTAACCGCTGTGCCACCCAGGCGCCCCTAGGAGCTTATTTTTAAAACGGGTTGTTTGAGAGTTTCTACATAGATAATAACATTATCTCTGAATGGCAATAGTTGTATTTTTTCTTTCAAATCTTAATTTATTTTAACCCTTTGTCTTGCCTTATTACATTTGCTAGCATTACAGTATGCTATTGAGTAGGAGTAGTAAAAGTAGACATCCTTGCCTAGTCCCAGTATTAAAGGGAAAGCGTTCAGTCTTTTACTATTTAGAATTATGTTAGCTGTAGTTGTTTTGTATGTGCCCATTATCAGATTGAAGAAATTCATTTCTATTCTTAGTTTGTCAAATTTTTTTTAAAAAAAGTCTGCTCAGCCAAGGAAACAGTCAAAAAAACTAAGAGGCAGCCCATGGAATGGGAGAATATATTTGCAAATGATACTACAGATAAAAGACTGGTATCCAAGATCTACAAAGAATTTCTCAAACTCAATACACGAGAAACAAATAAACAAATCATAACATAGGCAGAAGATATGAACAGACACTTTTCCAATGAAGACATACAAATGGCTAACAGACACATGAAAAAATGTTCAAAATCATTAGCCATCAGGGAAATTCAAATCAAAACCACACTAAGATACCACCTTACGCCAGTTACAATGGCAAAAATTGACAAGGCAAGAAACAACAATTGCTGGAGAGGATGTGGAGAAAGGGGATCCCTCCTACATTGTTGGTGGGAATGCAAGTTGGTACAGCCGCTCTGGGAAACAGTGTGGAGGTCCCTTAAAAAGTTAAAAATTGAGCTACCCTATGACCCAGCCATTGCACTACTGGATATTTACCCCAAAGATACAGACATAGTGAAGAGAAGGGCCATATGCACCCCAATGTTCATAGCAGCATTGTCCACAATAGTTAAATAGTGGAAGGAGCAGAGATGCCCTTCAACAGATGACTGGATTAAGAAGATGTGATCCATATATACAATGGAATATTACTCAGCTATCAGAAAGAACGATTTCTCAACATTTGCTGCAACATGGACGTCACTGGAGGAGATAATGCTAAGTGAAATAAGTCAAGCAGAGAAAGACAATTATGATATGGTTTCTCTCATCTATGGAACATAAGAAGTAGGAAGATCGGTAGGAGAAGAAAGGGATAAAGAAAGGGGGGGTAATCAGAAGGGTGAATGAAACATGAGAGACTATGGACTCTGGGAAACAAACTGAGGGCTTCAGAGGGGAGGGGGGTGGGGGAATGGGATAGGCTGGTGATGGGTAGTAAGGAGGGCACGTATTGCATGGTGCACTGGGTGTTATATGCAACTAATGAATCATCGAACTTTACATCAAAAAAAATTAAAATTAAAATTAAAAATTAAAAAAGTCATGTTATAAAAATATATTATTATTGTAATTATTATTATTAATGACTTTATTTATGGTAGTAAACAGAGCACTGATAGTCTGTGGCAGGATCTGGCAAGAGATATGCAAAATACCACTACTGGATATTCCTAATCGAATACTTATAAAACGCAAGAGTCTGGAGTATCATATATATGACACCTTCAAACACTTTTATCAAACTAATGAGTATAATGAGATTGGTTGGTTGCTCCTATCACTGGGCAAAGTGGGGAAAGAAAAGGGTAAGTTCAGGGATTCCAATTTCTAGCTCAGGTGTTGAATAAATGACCTAAAAACTTCTATGTCTACCCTGAAAGAGACCCTTATCTCCAGAGCTCCAGAGCTGAGATTGCTGAAAATCAAAGGTAGAATCTCATTATGTGAGTGGCTGATTTACAAAGCAAATTTAATTTCCAGCATTGCAAAGTATCTATTGTTAAAGTAGTTTTCATTGGGAAGGAATATTTTCTTGAAAGTTGGAATGGGATATGTGTGAAGACCCTGATGAAACTAGAGACATTAAGTCCCTAAATTCTGATGAGTCTTTTTTGCCGGTGGAAGTAGCCTTTCCATTCCCAGTAGAAGCAGCCTCTCTACCCCCATTTCAGGGGATTAACCATACATTGCCAGAAACTGGAATGGCCTCCCTGAGGCAATTGCCATGCAAGACAATGCCATTCTTTTCAGACCTTCCTCCCCCGCCACCCCCCCCCCCCCACACCTCTTTGCTTCTAGAGCTATAAGAGTAAGTTTGGAGCAAAGCCCTTTCACCCACTGCAGATAACTACTCCTCTTTTGAGAAACAGCTCTTGGTCTGATACTGGGCCTTAGGGGACACTGGACACTTAACCAAGGGCCACCGAGTTACCATACGACCTGAGCTACCCTTCATGAACTGGGTGTGATTTCACACACTGAATAAAGTTGGTTGTGCACAGCAGCACTCCATCATCAAATGAGGTGGTGTATATGTGCTTGGGTCAGAGCAGACCCTAAACATGCAAGTAAATTACACGAAGAAGTAGCATAAATGCCCATGTTCCCTATTCCTGCTATATCACCTCTCTTTCCCACCCTTCACCTCTGGTTTCATGAGGAGTTTGCCACGATTAGTTAACAGTGGAATTGAAAAGTCAGGCCTGGTTTATAGATGGTTTTGTGTGATATGCAGGCATCACTCAGAAATGGACATCTACAGCGCTATGGCCCCCTTCTGGAATATCCTAAGGGGCAACAGTGAAAGGAAATCCTCCCAGTGGGCAGAACTTCAAACAAGGCACCTGGCTGATCATTTTGCTTGAAATAGCAATGGCTATTGTGTGATCATATGCCAACTCATGGACTCCAGCAAGTGGTTTGGTTGGACGGTCAGGGACTTGGAAGGAATGCAGTTGGAAAACTGGTAATAACTAATTCTGGGTAAGAGGTATGTGGATAGATATCTCTGAATAGATAAAAAAAAATAAGAATATATTGGTGTCTTATGTCAATGCCCACCAAAGGGTGACCTAAGCAGAGGAGGGTTTAAATAATCAAGTGGATCAGATGACCTGTCTGTCCTGCGGATACCAGTCAGCCTCTTTCCCCAACCTGTCATTGCTCAACGGGCTCATGAACAAAGTGGCCACAGTGGGGATGGAAGTTATGCATGGACTTTGCAACATGGACTTCCATTTGCTGAGGCCAAGGGCACAGTCTTCTAGCAGCAGAGACCAACACTGAGTCCCCCATCTGGTGTCATTCCTTGAGATATTAAGCCAACTACCTGGTGACTGGTGTTCGTTGGACCGCTTCCATCACGCAAGGGGTAGCATTTTGTTCTTACTGGAATAGACACTTAAGATATAGATTTGCCTTTCCTGCACACAATGGTTCTGCTAAAACTGCCATCCAACTGTGGACTTAGAGAATGTTTTATTCATCATCATGGTATTACAACACAGCATTGCTTCTGATCAGAGAACTCACTTCACAACAAATGAAAGGCCACAATGGGCCCACGTTCGTGAAATTCACTGATCTTACCGCGTTGCCCCCATACCAAATTGCCTGGCTTTATCAAATGGTAGAACGGCCTTTTGAAGACTCAGTGTCAGTGCCAGTGAGGCAGCAATATCTTGCAGGGTTTGGGCAGGGTTCTTCAAAAAGCTGCATATTCTCTGAATCAACATCCAAGATATGTTACTGTTTCCTCCATAGGCAGGATTCGCGGGCCCAGGAATCAAGGGGCAGAAATGGAAGTGACACCAGTCATGCTACCCCTAGTGATCCAGTCGTGAAAGTTTTGATTCCTGTTCCCATTTTATACTGTGCTGGCCTAGAGGTCTTAGTTCCAGAAGAAGAAATGCTTTCCCCAGGAGACACAAGGATGATTTCATTGAACTGGACATTAAAACTGCCATCCAACCATTTAGTCTCCTCGTTTCTCTGAATCAATAGGTAAAGAAGGAAGTTACTCTGCTGATTAAGATGTTTGATCCTGACTACCAAGGGGAAATCAGGTTGTTACTCTACAATGAGTAGTCTGGAGTACGTCTAGAATATAGGAAATGTAGATAACAGAGTATGTCTGGAATACAGGAGATCCCCTATAGCGTCTCTTAGTGCCACTCCGCCCTGTGATTAAGTTTAATGGAAAATTACAACAACCTAATCCAAGCAGGGCAACGGATGGCCCAGACCCTTCATGAATTAAAGTTTGGGTCACCCCACCAGGTGAAAAACACACGGCCAGTGGAGGTCATGACTGGCTGAAGGCAAAGGGAATATGGAAGAAGGTAGTTATGATTACCAGCTACAGCCACAAGACCAGTTACAGAAATGAGGACAATAATTGTCATGAATATTTTCTCTTTATTTTGTTACTAGTGTGTGTGTGTGTGTATGTGTGTGTGTATACTATTCTTTCTGTTGCTCTGAAGAATCCTGACTGATATAGGCTGTTCAAGGGTGAATTATATTCATTACTTTTCAAATGTTGACCCATTTTTATCGCAAGGTAAACTCTGCTGGGCCATGATATATCGTTCTTTTTAATAGCCTATGTTCCATTTGCTAATATTTTATTGAGGATTTTTGGATCTATATTCACAGGGATATTGGTTTATGTGATTTTTTTTCTTATAGTTGTATTTACCTGGTTTTACTATGAGAGTAGCACTGACCTCCTCATAAAATGAGTTATGAAGGGTGCCCTTTTTTAGTTATTATTATCTGGAAGAATTTGTGAAGACTTGCTGTCATTTCTCCTTTAAATGTTCGGCTAAATTCACCAGTGAAACCATCTGGGCCTGGAGTTTGCCTTTTTTGGAAGATTTTTAAACTACGAATTCGATATATTTATATATTCTATTCCTTGTTTATTTTTGGTACCTTATGGCTTTTACGAAATCAGTCCATTTCATAGAGTTGTATGTAGAGTTGTTCATGGTATTCTTTTATTATCCTGCTGACGTCTCTAAAAACCCCTTTCATTCTCCAAGTTGGTATTTTGCTTTTTCTATCATTTTTTTTCTTGATCAGTCTGGTTAGAGGTTAATCAACTTTATTGACCTTTTCAACGAACGGTACTTACTTTCATTGATTTTATCCATTGCTTTTCTGTTTTCTTGATTCCTGCTCTTCCTTATTCTTTTTTTTTTTTTTAAGATTTTATTTATTTATTTGACAGAGATAGAGACAGCCAGTGAGAGAGGGAACACAAGCAGGGGGAGCGGGAGAGGAAGAAGCAGGCTTCCAGCGGAGGAGCCTGATGCGGGGCTCGATCCCATAACGCCAGGATCACGCCCTGAGCCGAAGGCAGATGCTTAACTGCTGTGCCACCCAGGCGCCCCCCTTATTATTTCTGGCAAGACTAAACACAATCAAATCTCAGACTAATCTGTAAAAGTTCTGCTTTTCGGCACAGCCTCACTACCAGTAATTTTGAAACAGGTTTTGGGATGTGTTCCCCAAAGTGAGCAAGTGTAATGTGTGTTTGTGCGTCAGCCGTGGCAGGGACAGGCGGGGACGAGGGGAGGAAGAAAGGAGCCTTGTGCCCCGACGTCAGGCTCTAAAAAGGAAAGTTTAGAAAAACAGACCGAGAAAAGCTTTTTTTCGGAAGAGACTTTCTAAGCGTTGTTGGAATCTGGCTTGAATACAACACACTTAATAACATTTTAAATTTCTTCATATTTTGCCAAAAGATTGTAAACTAGGGAAGGCGCTGCTCTGGGTAGATTTAAGGCCCCACGAGTTGACCCTTGAGTGATACTTTCCTGCTCTGGCCTACTGGGCCTGCTCCATGTTTTCAGGCTCCGTGGCCAGAGGCCTCAGAGCTGTCATCCACGTCCTCCTCACAGTGGACATCTGCTTCACGAACCACTCCAATTAAAGGGCAGGCAACTCCCCGCGGCTGTTTACTGGCCCCCCACGGGCTGGGGAGTGAACAGCTGATACCTGGCCTGGGGAGGGATAAACTCACTTTCGCCCACAGTTCTGTGTTTAACAGGTCCCTGTGTGTTTATTCACAGCGTTCCTGGTTGGCTGGATTTGAGTTTAAATCGTTGACAGGAAATAATGTCTTCCGGCCTGCTATCCCAAGTTCATCCAGAGCCTGAGGGTGGAAGCTCGGACTACGATACTTCTCAGGTTGGTGTACCGTCCCTATAAATAAGCATAATGTCTTTATTCATAAAGTGTCCACCGCCCCCAAATAGCTGGAGCTTCAAGTGACGTCCTTACTAAGCACCCAGTGTGGGACAGGCAGACCTCTTGGGCCTGCAGCTCTTGGTGACCTCTGGGGGCCTTCAGCCACTGGCCACCCAGGGTGGACAAACTAGCCCCTGGCCCTGCCACAGGAGCCACAGGAAGCTTCGAGCTCACAGATCCTTGCGCACATGTCATCAGCCAGGCGAAGGACACAGCACACATTCTTAAGCTTGGCTTAAGGAACAGCCTGGGAGGAACGTCCCCGAAGAGCTCCATTAGGCCCGAGGATGGAACTGCATAATGAAATCCGTGGGGCTCTTGTGTGATAGGAAAAGAGAGTGTTTGGGGCCTCGAGAGGCTCAGGGCTGAGCTGCGTCAATGCTTGCTGGGCATGGCAGGGAGCTTCTCGCAGAGCCACTCTTGAGAGGATCCCCCCACCCCCTGCAGACTGTCCCCAGGATTCACGGCCAGGGCCATCGTATCCTTGCAGGAGCTATATTGGCAACGTGGCCTCTGCAGGCTCAGTCCGAGCGTGGCCTGGTCGTGTTGGGAATGGCCTGTTGTAGCCCCATGGCCAAAATTCCGTTGCATTAACCTCTCCCGTGCTCTGCTGTGTTTCCAGAGACAAATAGGGATCAGAGCTCCTCCTGTCTGGCGGAAACGCATTTGGTCTGTTGTCGCCAACCCCACACGAGATGGCCACTCGCCCTCAGCACGATGACACGACAGGGCCATGCCGCTGCCCCAGCTGTGGGGACACCTTTCATTTCGGCTCAAAGCAGACTGGCCAGGGGGTGGCCTTGTGTTCCCGGCTAGCTATCTAGATACATGCTATTGGCTTAAAAGGCAAGATTTCTTTACTTTGTTTTGTTTTCTGCTTGGCTGTGGAGCACATGGCATGGCTCGCTCTGCCTTTCCCAGTATCACAGGAAATGCTGTGACCTATTTGTGGGGATAAACACAAAAACAAACAGGCAGAAGGGGATAGCTGAGGACACCTGAGACTGTTTAACTTTGTCCCCGTGACTAAGGGGAAGTGGGCTCTAACCTGGCCGCCTCTGATGGGTGGTGGGAAGGGGCCCTGGGCCGTAGGGGGCCCAGTCACGCTAGGACGTCCCTGCAGGCCCACGCCGCCCTCCCTAATTGGGCCCAGGAGACAGCGCGCTGGGAAGGGCTGCACCCCCCCTCCCCGCCGCCCCAGGCGGGGACAGTGGTTGATTGTCTGGCTGAAAACAAGCCTGCCAGATTGTGTGTCCTAGGGAGGGAGATTGGTGTCTAATCTCCGTCCACAGTGACCGGGGCACCTGGAGCCCTGTCAGACGGAGTCACTGCTCCCAGATTTCCGGCTGAATGGCCCAACAAGCCTTACATCTCCTGCGCCCGGGGGGGGGGGGGAGCTTGAGAGGCCCACACACCTGAAAGCAGGAGGGCTCAGGCCATGTTATTAGATCTCAGGCTGTGGGGCCCAGCTTGTCCCAGGCAGGCTGTGGGCAGGGATGGCCCCATAGACACCCAAACACCACACAAGGGGGTGGTGGAACCTACACCCCCCCCCCAACACACACACGCTCTCCGGGGCCGTGCTCCTCACAGGTACAAAGCCACTTGCCTGGAGGAAACTTTTCACATCTGCCAATAGTGAAAATCATGAAGATAATGATAAAAAAAACAATTCACAGGTGGCTGGGCTTGTCCAAGATGATGAATCTCAGTCCAGGGGACCAACACTTCTGCTGTAGGTTTGAAGCAATCCAGCTCCAAAGACCAGGGATCTTTTGTAACGTGAGACTATTCTGGAACTTTTCAGTGTCATGAGAGCCCAGCTACAATGGCGGAAACTCATGAACAGGGCAGAAGACACTCCACCTCGTGGATAGCAATTACATCCTCCACGGGACGAGGAGTCTGGGTCTGGGAGCGTCATCTGAGGATGCCGGCCATGCTCAGACCCCACCCCCAGGCCCTCCTCCTTGGGGCCACCACCGATGTTGCCAAATGAACGCTGAGTTCTAACAGATGCTTGGATTGATAGCTGTTGTTCCTGGACTCTGGACAGCCACTGGCTCCTTTTTATTTTGCTCCAGAAGCGCCAGATTTTGGTCTGCAGAACGATCCACGTCTCTAATTTTCAGTTCACTTGGTGCCTCTCTCCTTGGCCCACCCGGTCCTGCCTGGCTGGCCAGACCGATGGAAGGGAGCCCCAGGCTCATGCCCCTTGCGCGGACCAAAGCCCAGAACCTCCTCCTTGCTTCCTGCCACGTTCCTGTCATGCTGGCCTGCCTCCCTGCTCACCCCTCAGATATGGTCCCCGACATGGGTCAGCCTACCTTTTGGTTTTGCTGTCGGTCACTCCCTGGCTTGACTCTCCTTGGCTGCATTGGGTCACATAACGAGCCCCCCTCTCTCCAATCCCCCCAACTGTCCTCAACCTGCTTAGTCCAGCCCAAGCGTGGGATCCACCCCACGTGGTTGGTTCTCCCTTCCGCTGTGCAGCCCAGGTAGCTTCTCATTCCTTTTTACACTGTTTAATTTGGTTGGTTGGTTTGAGAGCTTGAGATGAATGACCAGTTAAGAGATAAGCAGGGCTGGTTTAAGAACTTACCCCTTCAGCAGCATCATATTTTTACAGGTCCCACCTCACGCCTTACTGAAGGCATTTGCATTTTGCTACAGGAGAGCAGAGTTGTACGGCACACACCGATGCACTCTCACTGGGTAGACATCTGACGGAGGGCGTATGATTTCTGTGTACAGCGCTCTGCCCTTGGTTGGTCCTTGTCCTGGAGGGGCAGCAGCTGGTGAGCTCTCTGAGTTTGACCTTCCAGACAGGAAGGCTCCCATGGAGTCTCTGCTTACCACCCACCAGTGTCCTAAAGTGTAGACAGGCTTAGTGCGCCGGGGAAATGTACATGAAACTGGCGAATAGAAACACAGAAACTCCCTCCTCTTCCTGGGCCAGACTGGCAACTGGCTCACATCTCAAGGTCTCCAGAAACTGACCCCAGAGACCACCCTTTCTCTGTAGTAAACTCACACTCTGCCTCTCACCTGGGTCCTTCCCATCAGCTTTTTTTGCACTCAGGTCTCTCTCCATCAAAAAGAAAAAAGGAGAGGAAAGAAAAAAAAAAACATAACAAAGCAAAATTGCCTTGTTCCTGCAGCTCCTTCCAGCTAGGACGCCTCTATACTTTCCTTCACGGCATTCGTCTAGAGTTTGACTTTTTGTATCCGAGCCGCTATTCCCCGGGTACCACGATGCTGCCTCCATCACGAACACTGCGTTCCGGTAACTGTCCACGCCTGTGTCTGAGTGCGCCATTGTATTCGTGCTGCCTGTCAGTCTGGGCACATGTGCCACACTATTCTCATTACTCTGGCTTTGTAAAATGGCTTAATGTCTGCAGGGTGAGGTTTTCTTTGATGACAGTGTTCAGAGTTGTGGTAGCAATTCAAATTCCTTTATTGTTTCATATGAATTTTAGAAACAGTTTTCTGACATGAATCAAAGAGGCAAAGAATTTTAATTGGAATCACGCTCAAGGCACACGTTTACTTGGAGGGATATTGGCAAGATCTCGATGGTGTTGAGTTTTTCTACGTATGAACAGAGAATAGCTAATTCTTTGTTTGTCTCTTCTCTGTCTTTCGGTGCTTTATAATGATCTCCATAAAGTTTGCACATTTTTGTTAGGTTTCTTTCTGGATGCCTCTGTTTCACAATTGTGAAATTTTTAAATATTCCACTCCTAGTTACTTATTGCACATATAAAGCAGTTTTACTAATTTTTATAACTTCGTGTCTGTATACCTTTCTTCACGGTCTTACTAATTCTATTATCCATTTATCTTCTTTTTATTTTTTTATGTAGATGATCATATCATCTCCAATTTTGTCTACCTTTCTAGTTATTATTCTCAGATGAATGCATTATTTAGGAACTCCAGTATAATCCTAAATAGTGGTGGTGATAATAGGCATTATTTTCATTATTAAATATGTTGTTTCACTATTAGATATGCAGTCGGCTTTTGATAACTACCAATTGTTAGTTTTAAGACATTTTTTCTATGCTTAGGGACTGTTAAGTTTTCTTAGGAATGAGTTTTACATTTGATTGAATGATTTCTCTGTATCTTTTGAGAGTCCTTATGATTTTTCTCTTTTAGCATATTAATAAGATGAATTATATCTAATTATTTCTATATCTATTGGCAGAACCATCGTTGCATTCCTGGTATAAAAGCTTGACTTGAGAGTGACAAATTATTATTTTAACACACTACTGGATTAAAATTGCTAATATTTCCTGTAGGATTTTTACAGTTATATTCCTAAGTGCCACTGGCCTGTAATTTTCTTTTCTTATGGAGACTATCCAGTTGTTATTTTATCTAGAGTATATTTGCCTCAGAAGCAGCTTTACTTATTTCCCATTATGTGGAATAACTTGTGAAAATATTTTCTGTTCTTTGACAATTTGATAAAAATATACATAAATAATTTCTTCCATACTAAAAAAAAAATTGAAGGGAAAATGAGTGCCTAAAAGGGAATATGGTGAACTGCTAGAAGCAAGCTTTCCTTCCCAGACATTTTTCCAGGAGCATTCTGAGGACCAAGCGTTTTCAAGTACCCATGAAACACGCATTGATAGAGACCATCTCTTGAGCCATGAAACAAAACTCAACAAAATTAAAAGAATTGAAATCATACAGAGTATGTTTTCTGACTATAATGAATCAATAACAGAAAGACAAAAGGAAAATCTCCAAAGGTGGAAATTAAACAGTACACCTCTTTTTTTAAAAAACAATTTTATATATTTACGTGAGAGAGAGAGTGCTCGAGCAGGGGGGAGGGGCAGAAGGAGAGAGAGAAACTTAAGCAGATTCCCTGCTAAACGTGGAACTGGCCCATGCAGGTCTCGATCCCAGGACCCTGAGATCACGACCTGAGCCAAAATCAAGAGTCAGAGGCTTATCCGACTGAGCCACCCACGCGCCCCTAAACAGTACACTTCTAAGTAATTCATGGGTCAAGGAGGAAGCCTTGAAGGAAATTTTTAAAAATACATATACTTGATTGAAAACAAAAAGACAATGTATCAAAATTTGTGGGATGCAGCTAAAGCTGTGGGAAATTTATAGCACTAAAGGATTAATGGGGCAAGATCTCAAATCTATAACCCAAGTCTCTATCTCAAGATGCCAGAAAAAGAGTAACAAAATGAACCAAAGTAAGAAGAAGGAAGGAAATAACAAAGAGCAGAAAGCAATGAAGTTTAAAAAGTAAAAAAACAAGAAAGAAAATCAATGAAATAAAAAAGTGATTTTTTAAAAAATAAAATTGATAAATCTCTAGAAAATTAAAGAGAGATAAGATAAAAATTCCAAGTCTCAGGAATGAAACAAGGGATATTACTACAGACTGAAGCCATTAATTAGATTATCTGAGAATACTGTGAACAGATCTATTCTAATAAATTTGACAACATAAAAGAAATGGACCACTTCCTCAAAAACCAAAACTACCAAAAAACAAGATGAAAAGACAATCTGAACAACCCTGTAACTATTGAAGAAATTGAATTTTTCATTAAAATTTCCAAGCCTAGATGATTTCACTGGAGAAGTCTGCCAAACATTCAAACATTCATTCAAAGAATTCACATCAATTTTGCACAATCTTTATCAGAAAATGAAAGAGAAAGGAATAGCTCCCAAATCTTTTTTTTTAATGAAGCCAATACTACCTTATACTAAAACTAGACAAAGACAGTACAAAAAAAGAATATGAGAGACCAATATCTTTCTTGAACTTAGACAAAACGATTCACAATAAGATATTAGCAAACCAAATCTAACAATGTATAAAAATAATTATACACCATGACCAAGCAGGATTTATTCCAGGTATGCAAGGCTGGCTCAACATTTCCAAACCAATGAAAACTAAAGAAGAAAAATCATGGGATCCTATCAATTGATGCAAAAAAGCATTTTACAAAATCTAAAACCTATTCTTGACAAAGTTCTCAGAAGTTGGAGCCCACATGTCGTCTGGCTCGATCCCACTAATTAGAGAGCAGTAAGATGACTGATCAAGAGTGACACACCCACCTGAAAACTACTGATGCAAGGGTTTCCTCTCACTTCCTATAGGAAAGCACTAGTGTTGATGCAGGAGTTTACTAGTACTAGGAGATTACTAGCACAGATGGGTACTGAGAGAGTGCCACTGCCAGGATCACATTAGGAAGTTGGAAAGGTGCAAGAGTGAACAGGAGGCCTGATGATGGGAAAAGGCAGTATCTATACAGCTAGATGTTTATCTCCCACCTATGTGGCCAGTTGAGGCTACCTGGTAGCATTGCTACCTTGCATTTGCCCAGACTATCACTTTGCACTGCACAACTCCTTTGCATCTCATTTGATCCCCATGAAGGATCCAAAGCAGCAATTTTCAACCCCATTTCCTTATGAGAGTGTGTAGGCTCAAAGATAACACCTAACTGATAATAAATAATAATATGATAAAAGTATAAGCTTATTTAAATAATAAATGATAATAATATTGTATTAAATAATTGACTATATTCACACAGCAAGTAAGTTATGGAGGCTGAGGAACTGTGTGTCTGTGGGGGAGGTGCTTCCTACACAGTCATAGTCAGGATAATAAATGCCATTCGTTTAGCGTTTACTGGGTACAAGATGCTGTTGTTTATATATGGAGAGAGGCCAAAGAAAGTATATTGTAAAAAAAAAAAAGGTAGGACTAGAAGGAAATTATTATGACTTAATTAAGAGCGTCTATAAAAAAAACTATAGCTGACATCATACCTAAGGTGGAAAGACTGAATGCTGGCCCCCTAAGACTGGAAAAAAGGCAAGGATACCCATTTCTACTACTCATATTCAACATAGTATCAAAAATCCTAGGCAAGAAAAAGATATACAGATTATAAAGGAAGAAATAAAACTCTATTTGAAGATGACATGATTGTCTACATAGAAAATCCCAAGGAACTTAAAAGAAAAGCCCTAAACCCACCCATCCTATAACTAATGAGTGAGTTCAGCAAGGTGGTAGAATACAAGATTAGAATGGAAAAGTCAATCACATTTTTATATACTAAAAATGAACATACAGAAACCCAAAATAAAATCACCCTATCATTTTTGTGGTCATTAAAAAAAAAGAAATGTTTAGCTATACACTTAAGAAAACCTGTTGAGGATTTGTATGACAAAAATTACTGATGGTGATTAAAAGAATCAAATCAGACCTAAAAATTTGGAGAGACATACCTTGTTCATGGATATAATGCTCAACATAGTAAACATGTCAATTCTCCCCAAATTGATCTATAAGCTTAATTCAATTCCTACCAAAATCCAAGCAAGATTTTTTTTTTGTATCTATAGTTTAACTTACTCTAAAATTATATGAAAAAGAGAAGTAATGAGAATATAATCCCGACACAGTAGAATGAAGTGGGATGGGATGCCTTGCTCTTCCTGGTGTTAAGGCCTACTATTGAGATACAGTAATTAAAGCAGTGTGGTAATGGCAGAGGTATAGATGCATAGATTAATGGAAGAATAGAGAACCCGGAACTGAGGTAAAGACCTCCACAAATATACTCGACTGATTTTTTTTGACCAAGATGCAAAACCAATTCATTGGAGGAAGGATAGTCTTTTCAGCAAATGGTGCTAGAGCAATTGGACAGCCTTGGGAAAAAAAGAAGAAGGAGGAGGAGGAGGTGAAGAAGAAGGGTAAGGAGGAGAAGGAAGAGAAAGAGGAGAAGGAGGAGAAGAAAGAGGTGAAGGAGAAGGAGAAGAAGAGGAAGAGGAAGGAGAAGAGAAGGAGAAGAAGGAGAGGGGAGGAGGAGAGGGAGATGGAGGGGAGGGGGAGGGGGAAGAGAAGGAGGAAAAGGGACCTTGACCTAAACCTCACATCTTATAGAAAACTTAACTCAAGATACATATCATAGACTTAAATATAAAACATAAAACTATAAGTTTTAGAAAAATCCTAGGAGAAAAATCTTTGGGATCTAGGGCTAGACATAGAGTTCTTAGACTTGACACCAAAAGCATGAACAAAGAAAAGATCGATAAATACATGTAACATAAAATTTACCAATTAAACATTTTTAAATGTACAGTTCAGTAGCATTAAGTACGTGAACTCTTTTCATCATCCCACACTGAAACTATGTCCCCATTAAACTACTAACCTTCCAGCCCTCCCTCCCCCCAGCACTTGGCAACCACCATTGTATTTTCTGTTTCTATGGTTTTGACTACCCTGGGAATCTCATATAAGTGGACTCATACAGTATATGTCTTTCTGTGACTCACTTATTTCACTTAGCCTAATGTCCTCAAGGTTCATCTGTGTTGGAGCATGTGTCAGAATTTCTTTCCTTTTTAAGGCTGAGCAACATTCCATTCTATGGATAGACCACATTTTGTTTATTTATTCATCCACTGGTTCATTTTAAAAGGTAAGACCCATGAAGGTCTTAAACAGTAGATTATGTAAGAGGTGACATATTTGATTATGAGGCAAAGGAAGTCACTAGATGCCTGGGGCTTGGACCACTTTAAGGGGGAGAGATTTAAGAAGGAAGCCTTGTATAAAAGGAGTATTCCAGGGAGCCTGTGCTGTGAAGAATGCCTGCCTGAGAAGAGACATGACCTTCCATCCCCACATTTTCTGGAAAGTGTGTGTGTGTGTGTGTGTGTGCGCGCGCGCGCGCTATCTGGGGTCTTTCTCTCCAGTTCTCAGAGTGATGGCCCACCTGCATTTTGCAGATGAGGGAACAGAAGCACAGAGATTTTAAGGGGCCCTCTTTCCAGCTGGCCTGGCTCCAAAGGCTGCCTTTGAAGGCCTGGAAGGATGGCCAGGACATCATCAGGTGCCTCTCTTCGAAAGCGCCTTGGCCACTCAGGATCCCGGGCTCCATCCACACCCATGTGGCCAGGCACAGGGAGGAGAAATGAAGAAAGGAGCACAAGGCATGGAGTCCAAAGATCCCAGTGCGATGAGACCCTCTTGGTGATTTGGGGCAAGGACGACTTTTCCCTTCTCTTGCCTCTGTTTCCTGGTCTGTAAAATATGGATGAGTGTTCTTCCCTCAGGTCACTGTGGAGGGGGTCACGATGCACACAGTGTGGGAAAACATCTAGCCCAGGGTGGGCAGGGAATAACCATGCTGGGATTTCAAGGCCAGGCAGTAGACCCTGCAATATTCCTGTGTCATCCTCCAGCTGGAATCGAAGATGTGGGAATGAGAGCTCATCTCTTTCTCTTTCCCTGAGACTTCCCATCCTCTTGGGGCATGGGGGTGTGCTAAGCTTGAGGGCCCATTCACTCCTTGGAACAACCAAGGCTCACAAGCTCTGGAAACCAGGCACAGGGGTAGACTGAGAGCCCAGAAACCCATCAAGGGGGTTACCTGCTAAGGGCAGTCTTTTCTGGAGAAATGAAATCCCATTGTGCTAGTCAGAGCCATGGGTAGGCAGTGCCATGACGTGGGGTGTGGAGAGCAGTGGGCAAAGCAGGAATTCTAGAGTCAATCTGCTTGATTCCATTCTGTTGGGCTGGTCAGCCACTCTTCTGGGCAGGGCCAAGCCTGCAGCACAGACCATCACAAGATTCCCTTGGCCGGCTCTGTGACTCTCCTGTTGCATTGCCTGGCACACGGTAGTCATTCACAAAGAGAAGGTTCTATTTCTGGCAGAACACCACCTTTGACTAAATTCCTTCTGCCTCTGTCAGTGGGAGGATGGCTCCCTCTCTAACCTCCCCAGCCCCCATAGTGTGCTCCTCCAAGCACATACAGAAGGTGTTCAACAATTGCTGGCAGAATCAATGAATGGATGGGAGCAGCACAGCCAAGAGGGTGGATGTCCACGGGATGAGAAGAGTTCTCCATGTCAAGGGGTTCTGAGGGTAAGACCCTGTGACGTCCTATGCAATGGGACACATTCACAGGCATCTCATTCTTGGGCTGTCTCGGTGGCAGCCAGAAGTCCACTCTGGGGACCTCTGCCTTGACAGGACTGTGCCCGTCATCACCTTCTCTCAGGTCCTATGCGTCTACTGAGAGGTCCTGACTCAGGACTGTCCACACTATCAGAGCAGTTGCTGGCATAGATACCATAGGGCTCCATTCTCTGTATGGCAGAGAGGGGACCCAGAGGTGAATCACAGGGCCATTGACTCCCTCAAGGTGTTTCTACTCTGGACATGGTGCCAGGAGGGTGGGAGGAGGCAGACCCCAAGTCAGGCTACGGAGTGAACTCAAGTTTCCTTTGCTAGAAATGGTTTCCACGTGTGGCGATTAAATGTCAATTACCTTCAGAGCCCTTCGGTTCAGCTGCTAGCTGTGTGGTGCCAGAGGTGCCCAGCTGGGAAGCAAGGCGGACCTGAAATCCAGCCCGTGCCCCACTTGCCAAGTCATGCCCGTGGTTGCGGCTGCCCAGAGGGAGCACCTTCTATGATCCACACAGAAGTGCTTTCCAGCTCACCAGTGCCGATGAGCTTCCTTTGTCCCAGTGCATCCTGACAGCTGGGGACCCACGTTCAAAGGATCCTACAGGGGCTACAGGGGCTGCTCCATGAGGCTACGAGATGGCTGCCCTAGCTGCCCCTCACCACCCCACACCCCACCATGTCCACTGGCCCCCCAGCTGCAGGGCTCCCTTCCCTCCCCCCTCGCTCCCTCTCCTCCCAGCCCTGGAGCCTGCTGTGGGATTGGCAGGTACGGGCTCTGGAGGCTCTCAGAAGGAAATGCAGGAGAAGGAATTCCCAGGGGTCCGTGGGGAACTGCCAGGGGAAAGCCCTAGGAGGACACCCTCCTTAGCAGTGTGGAAATCTCCTCTGTTGGGTACAGGGATGGGGATGCCAAAAGGGTGCAAGGCAGGGACAAAAATTTAGGAGCCATTACGGTGCCTAGTGGGCTTTCTGCTGCCTCCCCCAGGCATGTACACTGTATCTCGTTTGTCCTGGGAACTGGGTCCTTCTGGTCCTGCTCTCCAGAGGAGTAAACTGAGGCTCACCAGTGCGAGCCACTTGTCCCAAAGCACACCTTTAGCTTTAGACCCTGCCCTGCCTGTCTTCCCCGCACCGTCCCTCCCTTCGCATGGCCCCAATCTGCCCAACCCGGCTTTCTGCCCCGTTGTGTGGGGGAAGCTGCCACCTGCGCAGTTTCCTCTTTCCGTCTTGGCTCGCGTGTTCCCAGAGCAAGTGGCTGACCTCACGCCACCTGGGTGTGTGGGGAAGGAAGCAGGTGTGGTGCTGGGAGGGACCCAAGCCCATGTTCAGTCTGCCTGGAGAAATCGGTTATGACAACAGAAAGGGCACACGATTTCTACATGAAGAGCCAGACCACAGAAATGTTTCTATGGAAAAGTCTTGTTGACGGAATCGATTGCCAAACATGGGTTTAGCAACAGGATGGAGGGAAGCCCACACAGCTGGCATCAAGGAGCTCGTTCAAGCAACACAAAAATGGCACCAGGAGAGCAGGGTGGCAGCCACTGAGTACCCAGGATGTCCCTTTGGTGGGCTTCTTGGCTCTGGTTGCCCACTGCAGCCCTCTGGGGAGTTTTTAAAAGCAAACATACGCACACGAGTCGGGGCCCCACTTTCTGATTTCTTGCTGTCATTGGTCTGGGTGGATCCTGGAAAGGTATGTTTTTTAATTTCGTGATTCTGATTGGATTGAGGATCATGTCCCACAGGATCACACCGCCCACCCCGGTCCTGCTCCAGCCCCTTTCCCTGTGGGACCGTCGGCCTCCGTGGTGGCAGATCGGCTAGGAGCTGTGTGACCTCAAGCAAGCCACTGACCTCCTGGTCTAGAGAGCAGAGGTCTGGCCCAGGTGAGCTGTGAGGTTCTGCCCCAGGAGAAAATCCAATGAGACGACACCTTCATGATGTGGAGTGGGGGGATGATGAGGATGAGATGGCCTCCCAGTACTAGAGGCTGGAGGCCCAAGATCGAAGTGTCGGCAGGGTGGGTTTCTCCTGAGGCCTCTCTCCTTGGTGTGCAGGTGGCTGCCTTCTCTCAGTGTCCTCCCCTGGGCTTTTCTCTGTGGGTGTCTGGGTCCTGATGACCTCCTTTTATAAGACACCAGTCATATTGAATTAGGGCCTCCCTAATGACTTCATTTTAACATAATCACCTCTTTGTGTGAATCGAACCATTTCTTCACCTCTTCTGCTACGGGTGGACTGGGAATAGTTTCTGGTCTGGCTCTTAGGAACACTGTCCCCATGAAAGCACCTGTGCGTGGCGTCTGTTGGCAATGGGCCCGGGAGTGGAATTGTAGCTACCGGGGTGCGTTTCTTCACGTTAGTACGTGCTGCAGGTGCATCTCCAGAATGTTCACAATGCTGCTCTGATGGGCACACCCCTCAGCGACACTCAGGACGGTCAGACCTGCAAATAATGTGCCCTGGGCCCCACACTCCCTGCTGAGGGCCTTGAACTTCTTGGGATCAGAGGACGTCTTGGTCTGTTTGGGCTGCTATGACACAGATTCCACAGGTAAGTGGCTTAAACAACAAACATGTATTTCTCACACTTCTGCAAGCTGCAAAGTCTGGCTGGGCTTTCCACAGTGGAAGGGGTGAGGGAGAGTTCTCTGGGGTCCCTTTTTATAAGGGCAGGAAGTCCATCCATGAGGGCTCCTCCCTGCTGACCTAATTCCTTCTGAAAGGCCTCACCTCCTAATGCCATCACATCGGGGGCTAGGATCTAACATTTTGGGGGGATGTAAACATTGAATCTAGAGCAGAGAGCGTGGGGGCACTGTCCCTTCTGTGCAGTGACCAAATGGGAGCCCAGCTGCCCATATTCAGGCCCACCTGCTTCTCTTCCTCCCTCTCTGGCTCCTGAGGACTTCCTGCAGGCCCTCCTCACCCATCACGGCCCAGCGGAACCTATTCTTGATGGTCATTCCCACCTTCACAGAGCTGTCAGCCATGGAGACACACCAGCTGTGGCCTCCCATGTGCTGGCCGGTCCAGGTTTGACCCTCACTCTGTGTCCCCTCAGGCCTTCACCTCACCGACTCTGCTCTTCCCCTGCCTCTCATCCCTTCTGTCTTCCAATTCTTGCCCCCTGGGCCTTCCTCCTGACCTTGCTGTTGTCTTTCCTCTTCAGCTTGCCTTGAGAGTCACCCTCCAGTTCTTGGGACCCCCCTCTGGCCACATGGGGCCCTTTGCAAACCTCCCCTCCCATCCACACCATCCAGGGACATTAGGGTTCATTGCCTTAGTGGGCCACACAAGGAAGCTCTGCCTGGGACAGCAGCAGTGGGGCACCGGCCGCGTGAGCTACAGCCAGGGGCTCGGTGACTGGGGCCAGGCACTAGCCTGAGCTTCCACATGCTCATTAGCACAATGAGGGAATGGTAAGGATTCAGTGAGATCATATCCACGAGGATGTTTGGGGTGAAGTGCTACATGGCTCGGAAACCACCATTATCATCAGGGATCCTTTCTAAGGGAACATCCAGCTGATACACTGAAGCACCTGCTACATGGGGCGAGTATCTCATCCCATCCCGTGGAGGGCTTCTAAGCTCCCCGTAGGAGGTAGGCACCACGACTCCCTCTGCTTTCCAGGAGAGGAAACTGAGGCTCAGGAAGCTGGCTGGCCATGCCTGAGATTGCACCACTGGTAATGGTCAGAGCCAGGAACCTTACCTTTTGTCTGACTCCAAACCCCATTGGGCATAATCCGCTGGAGCGAGGGCAGTGCCGTGGGCAGATTCACAGCCACTGTGGCAGGAAGGTAAAGAGGATTGGAAGATGTCACCCCAAAATGTGCCCCTTTGGCATAACGCTTATGTGGAGGTGAAGACAATTGAAAAACAAAGGACCCAGAAAAAACTCTACCCTCCCCCGATGTGCCTCAAGGCAGGGCATAAATTTCCCTTTGTCGAGGTGTTCTCCTCCCTTCTACCAAACCAGGAAGAGGAAACCACTCACTACTGAGACTCACCGACTTGAATCTGCATAAACAAACCTTACTGAAATATCCCTTATGTTCGATGAGTTTCCCCCATACGCGGACCTTCCCACGACTCACCACCCCCAGAAGCCCCAAACCCTTTTCCTGTGCCTTTTCTTTTACCAGCTTTTTGTTAACATGGTATACAAGCTCCAAATTCTAAGTGCTCGAGTCACATTTCTTTGAGAAGTCTTGTGCATATGGATGTAATTTTATCTGTTCTTTCCTCTTGTTAGCATGACTTTTGTAAGTTTAATTTGCAGGTCTCTGGGCACTGAACATAAAAGGGTAGAGGAAAAAGCTTTTCTTCCCTACAAAGACAAGAACCAAGAGGAGGTCCTGATGGGCATTCTTATAGCACACCATCCCTCAGAGGGCACAGGCCCTGGGAACAGCAGGGCTGCACCTGCCCCCCGCCATGACATGTGAGTACTGTACTGTGAACTGAGGGGATGACCCCCAGCTCAGGTGAGCAGGCACCCACTGAAAAGGCCAGTCACACCCATTTAAGAGTCCCCAGTGTCTGAGCCCCATGAGCAGGCATTTTTGAGTTCCTCAAGCTTGTCATGATAAAGGCCTCATCAGCAGGAAGACCAGCATAGAGCCAAAGTTTCTGGAAAGCTGCCCCTCGGCAATGAGAGGGGATAAAATGCTACAACTGACCTTTGGTTTCCATGGTCTATTTTTCCAGGCCCAGCTCTGTAGGAGTCACTCAGGAGGGTTGAAACCTATTCATCAATTCTTCAACACACGTCCCATCAAGAGGCAGAGCCTAATTGCCCTCTCCTTGAATCTGGGCTGGGCTGAATTCCTCCCTTCTGAGGAATGATTGAGGGGGCCAAGTTGGTGCCTCATGACCTGGGAGGAAAGGTAGTAAAAGGCAGGATGGTTTCTTCCAGCTGTCTCTTGGGATGCTTGTCCCTGGACGTTGGCCGCCATACTGTGAGGAAGCCCCTGCACATTGAGGGGGTACATGGGGTGTCCCAGTTGAGACCCCCAGCTGACAAGCCAGCATCCACTGCCTGGCGTGTAAGTGGAGAAGCCCTTTGAGGGAACTCCGACCCCACGGACTTGCTGCAACCCTGTGAAACATCTTGAGTGAGAACAGCCAGGCCAGAGCTGCCAGGTCAACCTCCAGAGCTGCAAGAGATATTAGTGGTAAGTGTGGGGTGGTTTAAGCCGCCAAGTTTTGGGGTGGTTTGTTAGGAAGCAAGACATAGACAGATGGTCACTGAGGCCAACACCCCCCTCAAACACCGCTGCCGGTTCGGGACTTCATACAGAGCAGAGCAGAAGCCCAGTGGGGCCTCCAGTGCTGCCTGGTAGACAGGGTCCTGGGGCCAGCTGGGTCCTGAGCGGCCGGTGAGCTGCCAGCTTTGTGCTGTGGGGCCGGGCCAGTCCGTACCACCAGGCTCTTGGCCATCCATCTCACCTGTGGGCTGGAGTGCAGCTGTGGGCCTCACCTGCACTGTCCTCACTACAGGACTGGGTCCAGAGCCAAGCGGGCTTGATGTGTTGGACTTGCTATGGGACTGGCAGCATCACGGTCTATGAGGGTAATAAATGTTCAAAGCTGAGAGGTCGGTTTCAGAGTCAAGTCCAAGAGGAGAAAATGAGTCCAAAGGTGGGGAAAGGGGACACAGGCTATATGATGAATGGCTGGGTGCAAGGATGGGACAGATGACCCGAGAGCAAGGGCAGGACCAAAGATCTGCATCTGGACCCATATCTCCCGTGCTGAACGCTGTTGGCTTGGCCAGGTACCGCCAGGCCCTGGGTCATCTTCTTTTCCCCAAGACCTCAAGGACAGCACCCATTCCCTACACTCTCACCTTTTGATTAGGATACTGTCCCATTGGAACTAGGAGCTGTTGGGGCCTGACTCTTGACCCTTCCTCACCCCTGCCCCCACCCCCGGACCCTTTGAGCACCACTGGGATGGTCAGAACAAGGCCAAAGACATCCAGCCCCTTTGGAAACAGGGTACAGGACAAATGCCCCCTCCCCTAAAGATATGTCCTGCCTCAAGATCATCTCCCTCTGGCCTCTAGCCTCCCACAGTGGAGGTCCCAGCATGCCTTGCAGCCTGAGCCCAGCCCAGGTTCCCCCGCTGCAGAAGGGGCAGATGGGCCTGGAACACACTACCCCTGCCTTCCTGGGGGCTCCTGGGACTGTGGCAGTGGGCTTTGCCCCCCTCGCTCCCCACTCACCCACTCCTCCCCTGGTTACATCCTGTGCAAACAAATGCTTTCTGGCAGAGTCAGAGTTCATTAGGGAGATGGAGAGCAGCACTCCCGGGCTGCCCACACTCACGGGAGTGGAGAGGCCTGCCTGGCAGGCCGACCACCCAGGCTGGTCCACTGCCTGCCCTCCTGGCCTTCAGAGGAGCTGGGTGGGCAGGAGAAGGGAGGAAAGGAGTGCTCACTGCGCTTAACCTTGGTTCGGGATGTAAGGCTGCTCGTTATTGTTTCTTTAAATGAATTATTTGGGAGGCGCTTGTTTGTACATTGTGGGCTTCAGCAAAGACAAAAGAGCCCTGAGAACTCCCAGAATGGCTGCAGTGGTGAGCAGGCCACCGATGGCAGGCCTCTCCCAGAGGACACTGGTGGGTGAGGTGCAGAGGAAGAGGGTGGGGAAGAGGGTGTGGCCCCCCAATACCTTTCAGTCTCAGAGAGGGGCCTCTGTCCTCCTCAGCTGGGGGCTGTTAACACCCACCAGGGATTGGAAGAACACTCCTTCCAGGGGTGGGGGGAAGACAGGGAGAAGGAAGCCCTAGGAGGGGGCCATGAGGGGGGGCGGGGGGGTGCAGTGGGAACAGGTGGGGAAAAGGAGGGTTTTTCTGAGGGTGCCGGGAACCCATCCTGGACCCTGGACCTCTGAGCCCTGGGGCCCTCACTACTGACCAGCTCTTCCAAATGCCCAGCATGCTGGCCAAACAGGAGTCACTGGGCTCAGCGAAGTGTATGGTTCTTTGCTGAAGCCATTTACCTTTTAACTAAATTCAAATGGTGCTTCTTGGTTTTTTTTTTTTTTTTTAGAAAAGAAACAAAAACCAGCTTCATTGAGGTAAAATTGGCATATACTAAGCTGTGTGTATTTCAAGTGCGAGTTTGAGAACTTAGATTCAGAGGGGCCCCCAGTGAAACCATCACCACAGTCAGGACAGGGAGCACCTCTCCACCCCGTGCAAGTTTCCTGGAGCCTCTCCGGAATCCTCCCTCCCTCCTCCACCCTTCCACCCCCAGTCTGTGCTTCTTACTTTTACTGATTTTTTTTTAACTAAAATAGAATTTCATTATAGGAACAGAAGTTGGTGGGAAGTAAAAACTGGAGCATAAGCTTCTCTAGGCCGTGGAGGGAATGCTGGGGGGACAGTCACAACCCCCACATACCCCTGTGGGGTCGCTCTGTTGAGAGACAACCCAACATTCAGATGCCCGGCAGCTGTGGGGATTGCTCTGAAAGACCCTGTGAGGTCTCCTTTCCTTTGGGGAAAATAAAAGGCGGCCCTCGGTGTGATTTAAAAATCCCAGTCAGTCCCTCAGTAAACTCTGGGGAAGGTTCTCGCCCATCCCGCCAGCCCCAAGGCAACGACTTTCTGCAGAGAGAGGGTAGCAAACTGGATGCCCACCGGGTCCAGGGCAGAAAACAGCAAGGGAAAAGGAGGGCAGACCAAGGCTGGCCAAGGGGGCAGCCCCAGCCCAGCTCTGGCCTCTCTCGCTGGGACTGGCTGAGTTTTTTACTAGAGGCCAAATAGCTGGATTTTTAAGCACAATCTCCTAATTCTTAAGGTTGCCCCCGTCATGGTTTTTAAATCACCCCAGGGGATGCAAGTATAGGGCGCCCTAATTTCAGGCACCCAGCTTTTCCCTCAGCACCATCAGATGACGTCTGTGCTCCTTCTTGCTGACTCCTGTACCATCTTGTTGCCGTCCAACAGACGCTCCTTTTATTTCGTGTCCATAAGCTTCCACCGGGCTCTCATGGTGCTAACTTGTTCTGGGCTCTGGGCTGGGGAGGAAGCTATAGAGAGGATGGTCCCCATCCCTGTCCTCGGGGACGTGCTGGATGCTGAATGCTCCCATGAACGTGCATCTGGAGCTCCCAGGCTTACGAAACACGTGCCAGTGGCTCTAGTGGGGTGCCCACCCGTGGCCACCGGGAGGCGGCACTGGAGCTGAGCCAGAGCCAAGAAGGATGATGGGAATTCACAGGCAGCAAGGGAAGAAAGGAGGGCAGCAGAGGACATGGTGCGCTCCGGGAAAGGAAAGTGCTCTGTCCAGTGGATCAGATGGGCACCCCAGGGATGCTGGCCAGTTGGGAGAAGAGTGATATGGGAGAAGAAAAGAGACTCAGCAGTGTCCCCTCTGGGCCCTCTTGCAGCGCTCGTCCTCTCTGTCTTGCCCAACTCCTCCTAAAGAAGAGACTCTTTCTGGGTTCTAGGGAGGGGGGCATCCGTTGAGCTTGCTTTAGTGTCCTAGCAGCCTAGAATGCAGAGTGACCTCAAAGATTGTCTAGTCCAATCCCCATCCAGGGCAGGACCTCCTGTCCCACAGCACTATTTCATCTGGACCCCCTTCCCACTCTTCCATCAAAAGGCCAGGCTCTTGGGGTACCTGGGTGGCTCAGTCGATTAGGCATCTGCCTTCGGCTCAGGTCGTGATCCTAGGATCCTGGGATCGAGCCCCACATTGGGCTCACTGCTTGGCAGAGAGCCTGTTTCTCCCTCTCCCTCTGCTACTCCCCCTGCTTGTACTCGTGAACTCTCTCTCTCTCTCGAATAAATAAATAAAATCTTTTAAAAAAATTATTAAAAAAAAAAGGCCAGGCTCCTGCTCTCCCTCCTTCTTAGGGGGGTTGGGGGATCTTTGGGGTTTTTCCCAGCATAAGAACGGCAAGAAGCTGCCAAAAGTTTGCTGCGATCAGTACTCAAAGCACACTCGAGCCGGCAGAGGAGTGAATACAGACGGGCTTCCTTTGGACAGCTGTGCCTACACTCTATAAAAAAGTGTCAGATTCAATCACTCAGGTTTGGGGGCCGTTGACGCCAAACATCTGGATCTTTGGACAGGCCCCGAAGACGCCCGGATGTTGCACTTCCCACCTGGAAGCCTGCTGTCATCTACATGCGGTGCTGATGTGGGAGAGGGGCGCACCTGGCCAGGCCCAGCCCACTTCCTCAGAGGGGCCTCAGCCCGGCTCCCTGCAAACAGGATGGACATGGGGGGTAGGAGGGGAAAGCAGAGCCTGTGCAGGCTCTTCTGGGCCTTTCTAGGCAGTGGGGCAACCCCATGCCCCTCATCGGACACTGAGAGCCCAGTGGCCACTGCCCGGCAGGGTGTCTTCGCCATTCTCATGGATCATTAGCAGTGGACAGTGAGGAGATAACAGGTGGATTCACCTTGACCCTGGGAAGGAGCAGCAAAGCTAGTTAGCCTTTGCTTATGAAGGAAGAAATTCACTTATTTCCATTCTGACCCTCTCCTCCTGCCAAGAGTAAACCGAACGGCTAATTCCCAGGGTCTGATTCCCAGAGGTGGGATGTGTTTTGTGAAGTTACTGTTTCAAGCAGCAGCGAAACAATGCCAACAGTTTGTCACCCCCAAAATACTTTTTAGTAATAAAGTGTCATTAATTAGAACCCCTCGCCCCCAACAATTTGCTGAGAAAGATGTTCCTGAGTGTCTAAAGGAGCTGATCAGGGAAGGCCAACCAGCATTTGTGAGAAGCAATGCCCTTCCCTCCCTTGGGCTGGTTTTAAGTGTGCCATCAGGGGTGAGCACAGCTGCTGGACGGAAATGACCTAAGAAGAGTAAAGTTGCACCCCTCGATAAAGCCCCTCAATTGCTTCACTGTGGAGCATGGCCATGGAGTAGGATCCCCCAATTCCACTCGCTGGGATATACCCAGGAGAACGGAGAACACAGACCATGGAGAAACTCATGCATGAGTGCTCATCGCACCTTTCACAATAGCCTGGAAGTGGAAACTGCCCTATCATCCATCAACTGGTGAATGAATAAATAAAATGTGCTGTCGCCATATCACAGAATATGATTTGGCAATAAAAAGGAATGGCGTACTGACGTACGCTACAATGTGGACGAACCTTGGAAACATCATGGCAAGTGAAAGAAACCAGACGCAAAGGGCAAATACTGCATGATTCCATTTCTATGAAATGTCTAACACACGCAAATCCATAGAGACCAAGAATAGATCAGTGGTTTCCTAGGGCCCCGGGTGGGTGGGGTGGGAGAGGAAATAGGGGGTACCTGCTAAAAGGTACAGGGTTTCTTTTTGTAGCGACGAATACATTTCTAGACTGATTGTGATGGAGTGAATATACTAAAGGCCACTGGCTTCTACATTCTCAATGGCTGAATTGTATAGTGTGTGAATTATCTCTCAGGAAAACTGTTACTAATAAAAAAGGAGAAGAAAACTGCATCTTCAACATGTTCCAGGATCCAGACTTTCACAATTCCCAGCTGGTGGCCCACCCACCCACCCTTGAATGTTTATTACCCCTGAATCCAGTACCTGGGCCCATGAAATAAAAAAAAAAAAAGATTGTTGATTTGCTGTGTGACTTTAGGCAAATGACCTACCTCTCTGGTTTGCAGTTTCTTCATTTATGAAACGGGGAAAATAATAGCCCCTATCTCCTAGAGTTGCTATGAGGATTAAACAAATAATATATTTAAAGCACTGAAAACAGTGCCCAGAATATTGTAGAATGTATTTGCTATTATTTGATTTCTGTCTCATGGCCTTGGGACTGCTTCTAACTGCCTAATGTCTTTCCCTGAAACTTTCATATTGCTCACCGCACCCCCCCTCCAATCAGGTCACTGCTTGTCTATCATATGGCAGATAACATAGCCCCTTGCCTGACCACCCAAACCGAGTGGCCCCTCTCATCCCACCACCCTGCTTTATTTTTATTCACAGCACGTTTATGATCTGAGATTGCTATGTCATATTTGTTTACTATCTAGTTACAGTGTCTTGTTCACATGGAACCTTGCCTGGATCAGAGGCATTTGCTGAAGGAATGAATGAAACAGTGAATGGATGTCTACTAGGTATGGAATAGATCCCAGAGACCTATGTTCCAACCTCAGAAGACTTAGGTCCACACTGAGCAACTGGATGGTCCTTCATCCATTGTGTGTAATGGGAGGACTCTTAGTTCCAGAAGTCCTGGAAATGGAAGCCACAAAAACACTTCTCCTTTCGGCCAGAGGCAGAAGCCAAATTCATTTTGAGGGAGAACTCCTTCCACTTTGGGAAACTAAACCGTCAGTGCCTACGTCTGTTGAAGGCAGGTCTTGCTCTGGGCAGGGCAGCGGACAGGTACAGAGCCGAGCACCTTCAAGCTCGTTCCTACTTTGCAGACAGGAAAGAGGAGGAGCGATAAGAGGCCAGGGGCCATTCTGGCTGAGGTGGTCACCTCGTCTCTCCTCCAGATCTGGACCCCATGCTGCTGAGCTGCGGGACAGCCAGGAAGTAGACGTAGTTTTGCTGGGCGTATCAATACCCCATTGAAATTAGAATGGAGTGATGAACACTAGAATAATGATTAGCAATGGAGAACCCTAGCTATTGGATTGGTAGCCAGCAGTCCCCGCCATGAAGAGGATCAAAGGGCCAGGTACCTTTCACCACTGGTGACAGATGGGAACTCTCAAGTTGTATAAAGACTTCAGCACCATTCCCCGTGCCGTGTTTACAAAAAATTACTCTGCTGAGTTGCTCTGCATCTAAATCATCATTTTTTTTTAAACTGAAGGCCCTCATCAGCTAATTAAATAACAAGTCTCGGGTTGGGATGACTCACAGGGAACTGGATGGGCCCGCTCAGGGAAACACCAAATGACCCCAGCCCAGGGGCCCTCAGAGGGGAGCAAAGACCCAGCCCTGTTCTCCTTTTCTGAAACAAGCAAACAAACAATGTCCCTACCCCAATGATAAACAGAATGCCATATCTGATCATCATTGAGCATTTGGAAAATTCGGAGAACTATAAATAAGAAAATGAAAAGCTCCCCAGCCCCACCACCCAGAGATGAGCACAGTTCACATGCTGACCTCCTTCCTTCTCGTTTCTTCCTCCAGCCAGCTCCTGATGGCATCATTGGCCAGGGACACCCTTTGGAATTGAGGACCCACCTTTCTCCCTGAGTCTATATCAACCTTATCTCTGTAGAAAGTGTTTTGAATCTCAAGAAGTCAGCTCAGGGGTTTAAACAGAGAGAAACACCCCTCCACCCCCTGGCTTCCCCATCAGGTGCGTACCACTCGTGACTTCCAAATCTGGGTGCGGGAATTGTGTGTTTCTTAAATTACACTGACGGAAGAGCCACGTGGGAAGCAAGTGATTCTCCAAATGGGGTTTTTATATGCCTTGTGTGGCCAAGCGAGCCTCGGGCCTGGGGGAGAGGAAGTACACAGGATTTGCTTCTTGGAGAGACCAGCCATCTTCAAGTATTTTTTCTCTTTTTATTCAATTAGCTTTGTGGGGGGGGGGCTCACGAGCTGCGCGGTTTATGAGTCACTTGGATTTCAAGCTCTAAACTGCCTATTTTAGGCAATGGGTGTTTAAGGTTTGAGAGTTTCTGCTATTATTATTCTTCATTATTCATCTTCCAAAAGACTCGTCTTTCCCCTCAAGGTTTCAGCATTAGATCTTGAAGTCAGTCAATAAGAAGGTAATTGGAGGTACCTATGACCTAAATTGGGGGGATTAAAAATGCAATTAATGGACAAAGGAAAGAGCAATCAGTGCTGCAGAGATGTAAAAGGAGAGGATGAAAAGTCTGTAAATCACCCATCTATCTCAAAGGGGCCCCCTGTGTTGGCCCTGAAACCTACCTGGGTCCTCTAGCCGGACCATGGGGAAGAACAGTTGCATCGAAACCGTCCTTGAAAGTTTGAGGATCCCTATAGCCATAAATATTGACTGTGCTTTACCTTGTTTATTAAATACACATTGATGGATTTGAGCTGTGTGCTGCACCTGCCAGATGGGAGGTGTGGGAGGACCCGCACTCTCAGAACTTTATAGTGATACATTACCAGCCCTCCGCGGGGAGGAGCCCACAAGTCCCTGGTTGGGAGCGTTTGCAATGTCTATGACATTAAAACTCCCACCAATGAGACAATCTTTGAACTCAGAGCTGGGGAGGGATGTACGGTAGCACATATCATACAGTATTTCCATCATATAGATTGTAAATGGATATAAGCAAACTCAGTTGTACAATAGAGCGAATAAATTAGGAAGTGATGAGTTGAATGTTTTTGATACGGTGTATTTATTTATTTACTTATTTTTTAAAGATTTTATTTATTTATTTGACAGAGAGAGAGACAGCCAGCGAGAGAGGGAACACAAGCAGGGGGAGTGGGAGAGGAAGAAGCAGGCTCCCAGCAGAGCAGGGAGCCCGATGTGGGGCTAGATTGCAGAACCCTGGGATCATGCCCTGAGCCGAAGGCAGATGCTAAGCGACTGAGCCACCCAGGCGCCCCACTGATACGGTGTATTTAATTGTAAATTTCTAATTTGATTTTTCATAAAAGCTCTGTTTAACCGCCAGCTCACAAAATTTCTGAAAACGTCACACCATTCTCTCATGATCAGGAATGAGCAAGCTCCAGGACACTGCTGTCTCAGGGGTGGACAGGGAGTAAACAAATGATGGTTGGCTGACCAGGTCTAGGAAGGCTTCCGGCTACTAAGGACAGCCTGCCACCTCCCGCTGGCCTCACCCCCCCAGGGTGCCCAGGGAATACAGCCTCTCTGCCCCTGCTAGCACTGTGGCCTGGCTGCTAGATTTGGAGCCCATCTCTGAGCCTCAGACCTGCCTGACTCCTAATTCGGAGACCATCTGTCTTCAAATGGTGCTGAGCATCTTCAGAGTAAAAGCCTGGCTAGTAAGGGCAGAGCTGCCCTCTGGTCTGCTCTGTATATGCTTCTCTCCCTCCTCTCCTCCTCCCTCCCTTTACTTCCTCTCCCCCTCTCCCCTTCCCCGTTTTCCTCCACCTTCATCTCCCTCCTTCCCTTCCTCCCTCCCTCCCTCTCCCTTTCTGTTCTGTCTCTCTATCTCGCTCTCCTTCAGTCCAGGACAGCAACCAAGTTAGCCCACTATGTGCCCTTATTGAAAATCCTTTGTTTAAAAAAAAAATCATTTGTTGGGCCCCTGGGTGGCTCAGTCGGTTAAGTGTCTGCCTTCAGCTCAGGTCATGTTCCCAGGGTCCTGGGATCGAGACCCACATCGGTCTCACTGCTAAGGGGGGAGCCTGCTTCTCCCTTTGCCTTCCGCTCCCCCTACTTGTGCTCTCTCTCTCTCTGTCGAATAAATAAATAAAATCTTAAAAAATAAAAACATTTGTTGAGTGAAGGGGTTAAAAAGTACAAACTCCAAGCTATAAATGAGATAAGCCACGGAGATAAAATGTGCAACATGGGGACTAGAGTTCGTAAGACTGTATTGTATATTTGTAAGTTGCTAAGAGAGTAAATCTTAAAAGTTTTCATCACAGGAAAAAGAAATTTTATAACTATGCATGGTGGTGGATGTTAACTAGACTTATGGTGGTGATCATTTAATGATATATACAAATATTGCATCATTATGTTGTGCACCTGAAACTAACATAATGTTATATGTCAGTTATGTCCAGAAAAAAAAATCATTCATGGGTAGAATCCGGTGGGGACATTGAAAAAATCTCATGAACCCCTGAAAAAGAGGGTAAAGATAGAAAACTGGGTCTCCAACCCCGAAGCTGGCAGCTAGAGTGTTTGTTTCCCTAGCCTCACTGCAGGAGGGTCATCTTACCCACTGGTGGAGGTTGGTGGCCAAGCCAAAGGGCGCTCTGTTGTGCAGTCGCCAGCCAGCCAGAAACGAGGCCCCAGCTGCACGGAGGAAGGCCACCCTTTGGTTAAGTTATTATTTCACATCTCTCTTTGCTTGGCCGCTGCTTCAGGTGAACTAACCTTGACTTAGACCACCTTTGACCTTGACCCAACCGAGCCCTCTGGGCCGGAGTGGGCAGAGGTGTCAACGCCATCTGTGCAAAAGAGCAAGGACAAGGTGCCCACTCTCCACGGAGCCCGTCCCTTCACCTAGTGGTGCACAGCCATGGGAGGGGCGGGCTTCAGTGTGGGAAGGAAAGGCCTGACGGAGACTCGTCCTTCAGGAGACACACTCAACTTCAGAGACACAGTAGTGATGACAATGAAGATGGCATGAACTGAATTTTATAGGACAAAATCTTGGGAAACTGGCCAAGTAGCGAAATGAAAAACGAAGGGCAGGGACGTCAGAAACCTGGAGTATTTATTTTTACTGGATAAATTTGACATGTAAATTGCATGTAAATTTCACATGTAAATTCAAGATGTACAGCATGTGACTTTGATACACTTATGTATTGTATATGATTGCGTTTGTAATGATATTTATCACATTCCATGATTATAGTACATTATTGTCCATATTCAATACACTGTACATTAGATCTCTATGGCTTAGTCACAAGTTTGTACTTGTAAACCCCATCAATCTTACGTCCCACTCCGCCCCTCCCCAGGCAATTTTGCTCTCTGGTTGGGTTGTTTTTTTTTTTTTAATAGGTTCAACTTTTTAGATTCCAAATATAAGTGATACCATACAGTACTGTCTTTCTCTGACTTATCTTGCTCAGCAGAATGCGCTCAAGGTCCACCCACGCTGTCCCAAATGACACGATGTCTTCCTTTCTCGTGGCTGAATAATACTCTACTGTGCTTTGCTCCACAACTTTTTTATTCATTCATAAGTTGATGGGCATTAGGGTTATTTCCATATTTTGGTTATTAAGTAGTTGCATTTTGTTTACTTTTGAATATTTTTGAAAACATAAAGTAACTTGAAGGAATCGGACTATGGGTTGCCCAGTAACCCCACTTAAAAGATTGCTTTAAAAGAATAGGGGGGCGCCTGGGTGGCTCAGTCAGTTAAGCATCTGACTTTGGCTCAGATCATGATCCCAGGGTCTTGGGATCGAGTCCTGCATCGGGCTCTCTGCTCAGCGGGGAGTCTGCTTCTCCCTCCTCCCCTGCCACTCCCCATGCTTGTGCGCACGTGCTCTCTCTCTCAAATAAATATATAAAATCTAAAAAAACCAGTTAGGAATAATGTGCTATTTGCATATTGACGTGTTTGTAAGAAACCCTATCTGCTAAAGTGCTCCGAGGGTGGGTGGGGAGAGTGGGGGAGGAAGAGCCAGAAGGAAGATAGATTTAGTGACTGAATTAGGGCATCTTGAATCTACCATCTTAATGGACTTTTGACGCTATGTTTATGAATATAAAACTATTAGCCAAAAATGTTTCAATATATTTTTTTTTTAGGGAAGAAAGTATTTTCTAGAGTCAATTCCATCACAGTAAATGCATTTTGTGATTATTTTCCCATGAAGGAGTTTTACAAGTTCTGTTTGTCCTATTGTTTTTACTTGACTGAAACTCCTTTCATCAGAACAAATTCTTTTTTCCAGAACCCCTGACACCCCCTCCCCCTGCACCCACCACCAAGACTCTTCCCTCTCCTCTCTGCTAGCTGATTTTTCTCAGACACACACTGGGCCGCCGGCGGCTTCACCCCACACATCTCCCAGGCTCCCTCCAGGAGGCAGACTGAAGCTCTCTCTGGCCCCTACTTAAAAATTGTGGGGAAGCCTTTGATCCAGCCCGTGTTCCCCGTCCACTCCTGACTGGGTCACCTTTGGCCAACGGCGAGAGAGGTACATTTGTTTTCTCCCCATTGATCATGGAGCTGGGGTGGAATCAATAAATAGATGGAAACCCTGTTTTAGCTTCGAATTGTCTAGAATGGGCCAGGTGTTATGGGCCGATGAAAAAGAGCTGTCCCATTAGTGCTCGGTTACATTTTGTTTTTCTTTTACAAATTCCACATGATTGCCGTTCAATTACAGGGACCTCGCTCACGCTCCAGCCCTGCATAGACATGTGTGGGTCAGCTTGGTGACCTCCCAGAGAAATGAGAAGAGCCGCCTCTCTGTGCCCCGAGGGGCCGGCCAGGAATCAGGTGACCTGGGTCCTCCATTGTGGGGCCAGACGGACCCAGTCAGAGCCATGAGTGGCCTGGCACCTCTCCAGGACAAGAACTGTGGCAGGAGAAGGTGACGGAGTCAGGAAGGCTCTCCTAATGTTTGGCCAACTTGTTCTGACTTGCTCAGTGGCCCCAGGATGGCAGGCCCCCATGCACGATGCCACGGACCTCTTACTGGCTCCTGTCCCAGCTCTTGGTGGATTGTGTCAGGGGCAATGATGACAGCCCCTCTCCTCTGGATTCGTGAGGTCTCAGAACCCCGCCAGGGGCTTTCTGAGCACCTCAGAAAACGCTGCTAGGGCATGTTTCTTACCTATTCTGTGCCTTGGTTTCCTCTTCCATGAAATGGAAATGTCATGAGACCCGCCTCACCGGACTCTTGGGAGAATTAACACAAGCCCTTAGAGCAGGTTCCTGGCACTGACAGACAGTGACGCATAATCAGTTGTGATCGTTGTCAGCTCTCGGGAGCTGGGATTGACACTCAGGCCAGCCTGGGACCCCACTCACGGGATTCCCACCCATGGCTCCACCTTGGGGGCTGGGTGATGCACAGAAGGATGAGGACTTGATCCTCGGGGACTCCGGGTTCTTCCAAGGAGGCCTCCCCTCCTACAGGCGGGAGGCCTCCGTACCCCAGGCTGGACTCTGACGGCCTGGGCGGGTCGTTCTGGCAGCCCCTGGGAAGGAGGACTTGTGGAGGCGGCCACGGGGCAGGGCAGCTGCCGGCCATCCCCGGAGGGCAGCGCTGTAATGGACTTGGCCAGGCACCCCGGGCTGAAATGCTGATCTAATGTCTCCATGCTGACTTGTCTGGGCTATAACAACCCACAGCAACAATCAAGCAGAAGAGACTAGAAAGGGGTTGAATCCCCTTACGACCCATATGCCAAGCTTCTAGGTAGTGGAAAACGGGCCACTCTGGTTGGGGAGGCAGGAAGGCCCAGTCTGATGGGAGCACAGAGGCCCTCTCTGAAGGCTTCCTGAGGGCTGGGCCTTCCCCAAGGTGAGGTGACAAGCCTGGGGGAAGCAAAATATTTGCATTTGGAAAGATAGAAAGTCTCGCAAAGGTCCTGCTAAGCCCTCCGGGTGCAAGGGGAACACAATGGCCCCTGTCCTGTGGGCACTGGTGCCTCTGCACGTCCCTGAGGACTGTGAGGACGTCCCCCCTTCTCCCTCTGCCCTCAAGTTCCTGAGCCCTTTTCCTGGTGCCTGTAAGCAAACCGAAGCTGCAGGCCCTTGACCATTGGGAGGGAGGCTCAGGAAGAGGTCCAGCACACGGGCTGGCTCCTCACTGTCGCCCACCTCCAAGGTGGCTCTAATTATCCTCATCTTATAGAAAACCGATGATCAGAGAAGCCCGATGAGCTGGGGCACATGCACCCAGGGTTCAAATGCAGGTCAAGAGGAGTCATGGGCCTCCATCAGAAGTCCAGGGACCTGACCACGATGGGACCAGACCCTTTCTGCACCTTAACCTCAGAAGAGAGGGAGAGGGAAGGAGAGACACTCAGGGTGGCCATCTGACGGGTTCAGCTTGGTCAGGTGGTGTGCCTTGGGGTGTGCACTTGGAAGGGGTGGTGGCCAAGGAGGAAGCGTGGGTGCCTCTGGGCCTCCAAGGCCCTTGGTGTGCTGAGAGCCCTCAGTGCTACGAAGGGCGATTGGTTTCCTTCCAGGCTGCCCTGGTCCCTAACCAGCTCAGGTGGCTCTGATGTGGAGGAGAAGAGGGGCTGTGGTGCCCTCACTGCCTGATGCCCATGGCTGCAGTTGGAGCCAGAAGAGCCGCCATTTTCTCCCAGAGGTGCTTCCTCCGCTTCCTCTGCGTCTGCAGCCTTCTCTCTTCAGTCAACAGATGAATGGGACAGACACAGGAGTGAAAGATAGAAGACCCCAGGAGAAGGGTGAAGGATAGGGAGGGAGGGGGAGGAGGACGAGGCATGGGAGGGGTGGGAGCAAACCCATCTGGTTTCTGTTTCCTGGTCCCTCTTCTCACCAGCTGAGAGACTTTGGCCAAGACATTCAGCCTCAGTCTCCTCATCTATAAAGCAGGGTGAGTCCTCCCCTCAGGGATGTTCTGAGGAACAGGGAGCAGGCATTTCCCTTCATCCCTGATCCCTAGGGCGGGGTAGGACTGGGCTCTCGCTAGGGCAGGGCAGGCTGGGTTTTGGCCTCAGTGGCCACTCACTAAACAGGCATTTCCGAGGTCTCCAGGAAGGATGGGCCTGGGCCTTGGCCCTCGGAAAGCAGCAGCACCTGCCTGCCTACCTGTAGTGCCCTCCCCAGCATGGCCTCTGGCCTGGGGATGGTGCAGAGGCCCTCACTTACTCTCTGACCCCATGCTCCTCATCGGCAGGGACGGCTCTGAGGAGGTGAGATGGTGAGGCCCTGCCTGGTGCCCAGCCCTGTGCCTGCCTCAGAAAACACAGTCCACGGTTGTTTCCAGGTGGGGACAGTAGGGGTGCAGCCCAGGCCAGGGCCTGTGGCCTCCTTGGCCAGCCTGCCTTGTGCACCCCGAGGTCTCCTGGACCAGAGACCCCCAGTCTTCACTGGATCCTCCTAATTGCCACAGTCCTCTTAGTTCACCTCTATCTCATGTCCCCTAAAGCAGTTGGGCTCTCTCTTGACTTCATGGCTGTCTCCCCGTGTCTTTCATCGTCCCTATGTCCCTTTTGCTTTCTCTGTTTCCTTCTGTGACTGCACCGTTCCTCCTCTGCTCCCTTGGTCTCTGCCTCCCAGCCTCCCTGCCTCCCTCCCTCCCTCCTCCATCCCTCCCCCAACTCTCTCTGGGCCTCTCAGTCCCCCTTCCTGCCTCATGCTCTCGTCCCTTCCCCCACCTAGTTGCCTCTCAAGGGGACAGCTGTGAAAAATTAGGAACTCGACAGTGAGCATCAGTCCCTAGTGGCCCGGGATGATTTATGTCTCCGTGGGGGGTCAGGCAGGTTTTCTTAATTATTTCACCCAATAGCACATGTCCTGGGGCTCTCGGGGCCTTTCTTTCCTTTCAAAGTCTTGACTCTCACCTGAGTCAGACGGTTTGTTTTTATTTTTAGAACAGCTTGAGGCCCCCTGAGTGCGGCCGGGCCAGGCCCCCTCCTTCCAGAGAGCATCATCTGTGCAGGGCAGCTAGCCTGCAACGTGGGGACCGGCCTCCGCTCCTCTGTGCGCCTCCCTGCTCTGGGGCCCCGAGTCCCCGCACCCAACACCGCCCCAGACCCCCAGATGGAGGGCCAGTTGGGAAGCTCAGAGACCATCCTCCAGGAATGGCCAAAGCCCCAGCTGTTAACGCAGAGCACCCCGATAACATGTCCTACGCTGCTTCCCACGTAACCTCCCTCCCCGGGTGCTGCCGACATGCAGATCGGAGCTGCTGCTGTCACCCTGGGCAGCTGTGTGCCCCTCCTGAGTCTCTGCCCTCTCCTCTGTACAGTGGGGGGTGACAAAGGTGCCCGCCGCATGGGATCACTGCCGCAGCTAGAATGATCCACTGGGCATTGCGCATGCGCCAGGCGCCGTGTTAAACGCCCCACGTCGATTATCTCCTCCCTCTCCATGACCATGGGGGGCAAGTATTTGTGTGCCCACTTTATGAGTAGAGAGACTGAGGTTTAGAGATGTCAAATTATTTCCCTGGGGCTCCAGGGTCACTGAAGAAAGTGTGTGGTGGGACCACCGGTAGGGCTGTGTTTCCCCTTATTCCACACACAGGAAGCCCCCGATGTCACCCTCCTCCAGCCGCCCCTTGTGATATTTTCCACGGCTGTGGACGTGTGCCCACACGGCCTCCCAGGACACACAGGAGGAGGGAGCCAGGATGCCCTGGCAGTTCTGCTCGTGGTTAAAGTAGGGGGGAGCTCACATTTCAGTTCTTTCTGGCTTGGAAAAGGCCATTGGAAAAAACAACCCTCCCCCTGCCCCCCCCCCCCCCCCCCAGCAACATGTGTTCACAGCTTGTCCGTCCTGGCAGGCTCCAGAGCCTCCGGGGACGCAGTGGGGGGACCTGGGGCAGTGGGCCACGACCAGGCTGTGGAACTTGCCCAGTCCATCCTTTCTCTGTTCAGACCCCTCGCACTGCAGGGTGCAGAGGCCCTGGGGGCCTGAGGCTGGGTAAGCACAGGGCCCCGGGAATTGGCAATGAGTCCTACACACGATGGGGGGCTGATAAATGTTGCTGGAAGTATGGAACAGCAGGGGCAGGGTTGTGCAAGTAAGAAAGAGATTCCCTCAATCAACCACCCTCTGATTGCAGATTGTAGGCAAGTGGTGAGGCTCCTCCACACTAACGGAACAGCCTCAGGAAAGCTCCATCCTTTGCACTGGCCAAGGACATGACGAGGAAAAGGCGCCCTGGCCAGGAGTGCTAAATTAGCCAGAATTTGTGCAATTCAAATCGTAGGAACACAAGTCAAACTCTCTTAAGCAAAAGAAGGAAACTCATTGATGAATGTGATTAAAAAGTTTAAGCGCAGCTTCAGGCGTAGCTGGACCCAGGCGCTCTAATGATGCCATCAAAAACTGTCATTCTCAGCGTAGCTTCCTTTGGCTTGGCTTCACTTTCAGGCAGATTATTCCAAGGAAGAGGCTTCCAGCAGCAACATGGCTGCATCATGGTCTTGAGGCTGCTCCTTATTGGCCTGAATTGGTCCATGGGTTCATCGCGGAACCAATCACAACGGCCAGGAGGTGCACTGTGCTGATTGCTTTGGCCTCCGTCACATCCTTCCTCTGGAGTGCAGGTGGCATGCCAGACCACAAAACCACATGATGGAATATAGTAGTAGTGGGGTTGGCACCCTAAGGAAAAGTGGGGAGCTGTTATCAGGAAAGGTAATAAGAACAGGGCTAGGTCCACTCTGACCCCCCCCCCCCAGTGCCTTCACTTCCTCATCAGCAAGATGAAAGGGGCTTCATATCCAAGTCCCCGTGGCCTGGTGGTCTTGGCATTGGCTGAGCACCTACCCTGCACCAGGTGTGAGTCATGGGGAGTTGGAGGTGATAGAAGGACTTTGAGCCAAGTGCTCCGGATCCTCCACCCTTCACCCCGAGCCCAGTGAACAAGACAGAAAACAAACCGAAGTAAGGACCAAGGCCCCATCGCAGGCTGCAGGTGGCCTTGCCCATCCCCCAGCCTCCTCCCACACCTCCATCTTGCTGCCATGCCCCATCTGCCAGCTGTCAGCCCTTCCTTCTTGCTTTCAGGCCTCAGTCAAACTGGTCCCTCTGCCTGGAGCCTCTTTTACTCTGGGCGCTTCATCAAGTCCTCAACCCCAAAGTGCTTTCTCCAGGAGCCCTCTGCGGCACTCTAGGCCAGCTGTAGGTATGGCCATGCACTCTCGGAGTGTCCTACGCTCCTCCTGGCCCTGGGGACATGGCCTTTTACCTGCAACCATGGGTGAGATCACTCGTTCCCATTCTGTCCGCTTTCCGGAGCCAAGCTGGTCCTTCCGTCCTCAGGGAGGTGCAGGTAAGAGTTGCCCACCAAGGCAGAGAACAAGCAGACATGGCAGGTGCTTCTTTTCCTCTGTCATTCCTCTTTGCGCCATGGAGCCTGACCTGGAGGCTGAGGCTGATTGGGCCAGGGAAGAAGGACCTTGAAGCGTATACTGAGACCCAGGAGAGCAGGCCTCACCGTGCAAACTCTGATCTCAGAGACACGTGCAGAGCTGTAGCTTTAAGAGAGCAAAGGTACGCAGTGCTGCTCAAGAAAGACTCGGTGTGTAGGGTTTGCCCTAGAAGAGGAGGGGGGTGGGGGATGGCATCACAGGGGCTTCCCACTGGCTGAGAGGCCTCAGGAACATCCCCAGACTATGGGACAACTCGGCCCATTCTCCAGGATTCAGGGAAAGACACCTCCCATGGGGTTGAGGGATGCCAGGTCAGGGGCACTGTGCTCCACCTTCCATCTGGGACTCTTAGGGGGACAGCCTTCCTCATTGGCCTGGCTGGTGTCAAGAGTCCTCTAGCGGCCATCTAGAGGGACGTAGTGGTGGAGGAGTCTGGGACAGAGGCATCTGCCCTCTCCAGAGCCAGATCAGTCCTGGGAGAAGCAACAGCTTTCCCAGGACTCCCTGGAAGGGTGTGGAGATGGCTAAGAGGTCAGCAGAGAGGACATAGGTCTGGCCCTTCTGCAGGGCAGATGGAGGCCCAGGCCCAAAGAGGGAGAGGGGGCATCACAATTCAGAGAGGATATGAAGAGGGAAGCCGGCATGCCACCCAGATGACCCCTGACCCACACCAGCATTAGACCTCCCCAGGGAGAAGGAGAGCGAGAGGAGAAACTCCAGAACCTGTGGGATGGGTCAGTATTCAGCAGTCAGGGAATCCCAAGCCCTGGGGCCTCCACTCTGTTCCAGTGATCTACAAGTCAGCCCCTTGGCCAATACCACACTGTCTTGATTTTTGTCATTTACTGGTGAACCTTAATACCGGGCAGATGATGCCACCCACGTCATTCTTCTTTGTCAAGATTGTTTATTCTAGGGACTTCCTTTCCATATGAATTTTAGAATTGGCTTTTCTGGGTCTAGCAAAAACCCTGTGGAGATTTTGATTGGCATTCCATTGAAACGGTTATCAATTTGGGTAGACATTGACCTCTTTATGACTCAGGGCCTTTCAATCCATGAACACAGATGTTTCTCCATTTATTTAGGTCTTCTTTGATCAGCACTTTGTAATTTTCATCGTACAGATCTTTCTTTTATTATTTTTTAAATCCAGGAAAAGACATAGCAGAACTTTCCAGGGTAACTGTGGCTTTCCTTCTTTGTCTTTTTTCTTGATTTCCTGCTGAAGTCAGCACCACATTCCATTCAGCATCTCCTTGAGCCCCCAGTCCATGTGATCCTGGCCAAGCTGTCACCATGCACAGACTTAAGTACCTCTGGGGATGGGAAACGCACCCTGCCAAGGCAGCTCACCCTCTGGTTATGCCTACTGGAAAGTTCTTACATATACCAGCTTTCTGCACTCCGTGGTCATGGTTCTACCTCCAGATAGAGCCCCCCCACCACAGTTGTAATCTCTAATCATTTCTCTGCTTTGCAAACCTTTCCTCTCTTCCCTAAGCCTCAACTCAGAGGACTCTGCTAGGAATCCCCCTCCCTTGCCCTATGCCCTCATCTCCTGCATCAGACCTGGACACTGTCCGTCTGTCTCTCTCTCTCTCTCTCTCTCTCTCTCTCACACACACACACACACACACACACACACACACACACACACACACACCACCTCTCTCCTTCTTCCTTCATCTGACCCATACCTGGTGGGAACCTAAGCACCAGGCACCTTGCTACTGCCCCAGGTGTCCAAGAGAACCCTGAGATGAGTGGAAACAGACTCCAACTGCTCTTGTCTTTCAGGCTGTCATGATAAAGGTGGGATGAGGGGGAAACTGCCATGCCTAGCAATCTAAACCTAGGTCCTAGTTTATCTTTGCAGGCTATGGTGATGAGGCTGGGCTCTGGGGGATGGCAGGGTCACTTAAGTGAGCCTGACTGGCAGATTTGGTCAAAGTTTTGGACCCCGTGGATGGCAATGCCATCTGTGTCTAGTAGCTGATAACCCAGAAGAAGCAGCAGGGTTTGTGGAGGTGTTGACGGCTTCACTGCCCTGGCCGTGAGGCCCTGGGCAAAGCACAGCATCTCTGAGTCTCAGTTTCTTCCTCACAAAACAGGGTGCTAATCCCTACCTCCCACAGAGCGGGTGCATGCTGTGGAGATCAGATCCAGCGCCAAGTACCACGCCTGGGACGTGGTCGTGGTGGCTGTGACCACAATCGTCATTAGTGTTTTGGAGGGAGGCCACCCAGCTCTGCGGCTTCCCGCCTCTCTGAACTTGCTCACTTCTGTGGCTCCCTGAAGAATGGTCTATAGTAGTTCCTTCCTCAAATGGGAACAGCACTGGGTCTATTTTCCTTCTGTCTCACCGAAATGCTGACTCTTTCAGTCCAATATACCCAAGACTCTGGGCTGAGGATGAGCGGTGGGGAGGGTGGTGCTGGGGTGGGCAGGGGCTCTCACCTGCTTGTGCTGCTGCCCTGGGACCCCCAATGCCCATCTGCACTTCTGTTCCTTCAGAGACCCACACCCAGGTTTGACTGCTCCAGAGGGCGTCCTCACCCTCAGCTTGGAGGGAGAATCCAGATGACAACCAGCAAGATTCTAGAGCTTTCTGGTCCAATATGGAGCCAGTAGCCACAGGAAGCTACTAAGCCTTTGAAATGTGGTTAGTCCTGATTGAGATGGCTTTCAAAGACTTAGCACCAAAAGAGAGTGTAAAATATCTCATTAATCATTTTTGTATTGATGATATCTGTTGAATGATAATATTTTAGTTATATTAGATTATTAAATTATAGTATTAAAATTAATTTTACCTTTTTTTTACTTTTTAAAATGTGGCTACTAGAAAATTTGAAATGAGACATGTAGCTTGCATTTATGGCTCATATTATGTTTGTACTGGATAACATCTCTGGAAATGGTATGGCCACTATGACATGGCTTGCTTGAGGGGCACTCCTAGGCTCCAGATCCCTCCACTTTCCTAGGTCCTCACCATTTAAGCCTCCTCCATCCTGATACACAGACAGAAAACCTAGAATCATGAGAAGCCATCTTTATCCCATGCAGTTTTGGATTCCCACCATCTGAAACCATCTTCCCAGTTCCTCAAGCATAGATAACACTTTTGTGTAACTTGGAAAAAAAAGCACTCCTTACTCAAGATACTTTATTGTTATCCTCTAGAAAACTGGCACAAGAAACATTTCAATCTATGATATCTACCATGGTAATGGTTCTCCTTGGATAGATCAGGCTTGTGCAGTGTGCAACCTTCTCAGCTGTATATGGCAGCCCTGCCAATATGTGTCTTCTCCATATATATTAGTTGGAGGAATTTATGAAGAGAGAGAGTAGCAACCATCCCTACCCTACCCCTGCCACCTTGATATTTCCAGGTGAAGGCTTCATCTCCTCTTCAACAATTAGCACTGAAGGACTGGTCACATCTCAGAACTACAGTCTCAGCCTCATTGCTGTCCATATGAAAACCATGTCAGTGTATAACCTTAGCTCCAACATTTATCCAGTAAGTTCACAGAGCCATGGACAGAAGGTAAACTCCAGCCAATACTTCAAGACCCAGGTTCAGGGACTCCTCTGTGAAGAGTATCCCCCCTCTGAGCTATTGATGTCACAGAGGTCCCCCAGGTGAGCGTAACTTGGAGTTGTTACCACCTTGGTTCGGGGACCAGCTGTTGTAATGTTGAGGCATGGGGGCTGGTACAGCCTGGTATAGGATTCTGGCCTGCTTTTATCAAGGAATGTTGACACATCTGCTTAAAATCATTTAAGTTTATCATCTCGACTGACTCATAGGGCAGCATACACAGAAAAGCGGGAGGATGAGGTAAGCAGGGAGGGTTGGGAGTATTGCCTCATGACTTTTCACGGTCATCTCTGTTTTCACCCCCAAATGTCCTATTTGCTCTCAGTAAGTTCTGTTGGTTGGTTATATAAGCATGTAGACATTTATTTACCTGTGTCGTGGTCAGTTCTAATCCTACACTGCATTAGTTTCTCACACTTGTGAAGTACAGATTTTATTTAAAATATGTTTTATTAACATCTGACATTTATGATTTCCCCTCACTTTTATGCTTCTCTGTTACATGGAAATTTATCTGCAGTCCCCAGAAAAATGTAAAAGAATGTATTTCATTTGTTTGCTTATTCTTTTGTTTTAAAAATATTTTAATTTTCCCCCCAAATCTGAGTTTGGTCACTTGTGGGGAGCAATAGGAAATGAGCTAGGGGCAAAACCAAAAGGGTAAAAACAATTCACAGCCCAGTTTTCCAGATCTCTTTGTGGTTCCTTTAACTAAATGGATGTTTTGTGGACAGTTAGGTTACTTTGTACAGTAAACAATTTCTTTTCTTTTCTTTTTAGCCATTTAATGTGGTATCATGAAAGGAAGATCAACTTCTTAATGAAAAAAAGCTGAAATGGGAGAGGGAGGGGAGTACATGAGGAGCACTTCCAGGCTTACATAAGTAACATTCCCGCTGCATAAACATCTTGGCAAACCCAGAGACTAAATCCCCATCCCACACTGCTGGCCTGAACCAAACACTGTATAATATTTTTTTAAAAATCCTGTTGATGGTAACATTTTTCTGTCCAGAAACAAGTCATTAGTTTGGACAAAGGAATCCAAATGCATCTGCTTCATTCCCCAAAGTTCTAGTGGAAAATATTATCTAGAGAAAAAGTAAGTGAGGAATAAGAGTGGAGGATTGTGATTTCCTAGGAGTAAAACTGAGAGAAATGGCACTTAAAAATCTCTGCAGTTCTTCTCAGCACAGAATTACAAACTCCATACTAAATTAAACCATCCTAATTTGGCAAATACCAACCAGAGTCCAAAACAAGTCATTTTTAGTGAATGATTAATTCTATTGGAGATTTTAACCTAAATTCAACGTTTACATATTTATCTAACTTCTGCATTGCCATGAAATCGAAATATGCAATTAGTGGCTTGGGGTCCCCAGCTCTACTGTGATAAGTACACACCAACGTAGTCCTACAAATTTTTGTTTTAAGGAAAGAAAGGTCTTAGAGAATGCTACCAGGTTCACAACACATCAATGACACTCAAACTCCAAAAAGATTTAATGCAAGTTGTGAGGAAGAGCTATTTCTTTTTTCTAAGTGTTTAAGTCATAAAAACAAAGTAATATGCCAATAAAACCAGTATCCTTGGTCCCTAAGCTACAAAGAATATTTGCATTTCTTTCTTCAATTCCTGCAGATCATAACACACTAGAAACGGCCCCTTTTCTTCATGAAGTCCAATTCTTCAAAAATAGACCAATTATCATAGAAGTAATAGAGAAAGTAGTTAGAGCCCTCCCCCCAGCACCCAGAAACAGCATTAAGCCCAAATCATTTCTCAGGGGAATTCTCGCAAACCTTTAAAAATCAGATACTCCCAGTGCTACTTAAACTATTCTGTAGCATAGAAAGAGAGGGAAAAGTTCCAATTACTGCTAAGAATATCAACAATTTGGGGGCGCCTGGGTGGCACAGCGGTTAAGCGTCTGCCTTCGGCTCAGGGCGTGATCCCAGCGTTATGGGATCGAGCCCCACATCAGGCTCCTCCGCTATGAGCCTGCTTCTTCCTCTCCCACTCCCCCTGCTTGTGTTCCCTCTCTCGCTGGCTGTCTCTATCTCTGTCGAATAAATAAATAAAATCTTAAAAAAAAAAAAAGAATATCAACAATTTGAAAATCTGAAAAGATTTTATAAAAATTAAAACTATAAACCAATTTCACTAATATTGATATGAAAATGTTAAAGAAAAATCTAGGCAAATAGAATCCAACAGCACATTAAAGGTAATACATTATGAACAAATAGTGTTTATTCCAGGAATGTCAGTGTGGTTCAGTATAGGAAATCCAGGAATATAATTCATCATATTCATAGAGCTAAGGATAAAAATTATGTGATAGTCTCCAAAGGTGCAGAAAAGACATTTGAGAAATGCAGCACTCATTCATACTAAAAATGCTTTCTCACTGAAGTCAGAGCCAAGACAAAGATATCCACAATTACCAATACTATATAAGTTTGTGTTGGAAATATTTGGCAAAACAATGAAACAAGGAAATATTCAGAAGCAAAAGAATTTGAAAAAAAACAATAACAAAAAAAAGATATCTCTTTGTAGATAATGTGATAATATATTCGGAAAACCCAAAAGAATCTATGGAAAAACTAACATTAACAATAACAAAATTCAAGAGTAGCAGGCCATAAAATCAATAAGCAAGAGCAATGACCTACATATCTATAAAGAAAAGCTATTTGGAAGAAATAAGGAAAGAGAAGATTTCCTTCATGATAGGGAGAAAAAAAAGACTACGAGAAATGTCCAAATGTACTCAAGAAAAATAAAAAACTTTGTGAAAGAAGCAAAACAAATGGGGAGATAGACCACATTCATAGATAGACTGAACGTCAAAAGATATCAATTAAATTCACCCTAAAATAATTTATGAATTTAACATAATCTCATTTTTTTTTTCTGGAGCTAGATAAGTTGACTCAAAAGTTCAAGCAGAAATAGCCAGGAAAACCTTGATAAAAGCAATGTGGAGAAACTACTTTACCAAATATTAAAACATAGTACAAAGTCTTTATCACTTAAAAAAACAGAGTAGAATTAGTAAACGGATAGACGGAGTGGTAGAACTGAATCAAAAATCCAATGATAGCCTCAATTGCTTATAGAAATTTAGTATACTAAAGGAGGCATCACAAAAGATACACTTTTAAAATAGATGGTATTGGGATAGCTGCACAGCTGTAGGGAAAAAGAGAAAATGGAAACTGTCTCTCACTCTGTATACCAAGATACATTCCAATAGCTCAGAAATTAAATGGGATAGTTAATAATATGGAATAATAATAGAATAAATCATATGAAATAAAGAAAAAATGGATAAGTTCCTGAAAATTCAGAAAGTAGGGAAAACTACTGAACTATGACATGAAAACCAAAAGCAAAAAGGAAAAGTCTAATAAATCTGACAGCAAGTAAATAAAATTTCTGCATGGCAAAAACAAACCAAACCAAACACCATAAATAATGGGAAAAGGGCAAATGACAAACTATATCAGATTCTAAAAAGAGAAGAAGAAGAAAAAAAATCCAACAATCTCATAAAAAAAAAAGGGCAAGAGCTATAAACAAGTAGGTCAGAGAATAAATGCAAATGGCCCTCACACACATATACAGTGCTCAACCTTCTTTATAATAAGACAAATGTAAATGAAAACTATACCAAGTATCACTTCTTACCTCTTATGGGACAAAAATCCAAAAGTTTGATGATAAACTTATTGCTGGTGGGAGTAAAAAAGTGCTACAACTCTATGGGAAGAAATTTGGAAAGATTAGCAAAATTACATAAACATTTGACACAGAAATCTCTTCTCTATAGATCTATACTAAAATATAGTGCCAAAATATGAAAAAATATGTATACACACAAGGCTATTCATAGCAAAAGACGGGAAACAACCCAAATGTCCACCAATGGGATTGCATAAATTAAGAGTGCTATGTAAGTGTTAAGAGAAATGAGGAATATTCTATGCATTGCTACAGATAATCTCCAGATTATGATATGAAGAAAAAATATTGAATTAAATTTTATAATTAATTTATAACTAGACTTCTCTGAATGTACCATTTCCAATATTTGACTTTGCAGCCATGTAAATGTTTTACATAAGCATAAAATGAAATGAAAGTAACATTTATGAAATAATTTATAAAAATAGAACAGCAAATTGGAACAAATAAATCTTCGTATTGGGCTGGTGGCCCATTCATCCAAAGGGGTATAACTGCAAATGGTTTTAAAACACAGTACCTCGATTGAACATTTCTTTTGGGATATACTCCATGGACAAAAAATAACTACAAGGAAACCTTAAATGTTACTAATCATGATATTATAAATAATTTTGGAACTGATATTTTGAAGCTAATATATATATTTGGATGAAGTAAATAAGTAATTTTATACTAATTTTGTTAGGAATCAAGATTTACTGTAAAATTTTTGTAATCCTAAATTTGGATTTGAAAATAGCATAAACCACGATATTTTTTTAAAAAGTATTTCCTAGTTCTGTTCACTGGCAAAGGCCAAGGAACAATGGCCAACTAAGGAGCAATGAACACCACTGATGCCCACATTTGGGTCTCTAAATTCCATTTTCCGCCAGAGGAAAGCAGGTTCCTTGAAGAAATGGCTGAATTGTGGCCTGGTACGAGAAATGTACAAGAAGAACTTAGAGTAGCTTGTCAAGTCTGAGAACAAGCAAGTGACTGTGGAATACTAGGGTTGGGCTAAAAGGACTCAGGAGCCAACTTAAGAAGGTTCCCATTGTCCAAAGATAGTACAAATTGAGCATCAAAAAGAACAGTGGTTATAAACATCAATGTGATATCAAACATATTTAATCCATGAGTTCATCATGATAAAGAGACAAACAAAACAAGACAAAACTTGAAACTTATTTTACCTTTAGAGCCTGATAGAATACCAATTCATTATTCTGAAACTGGTAAACAAAGCGAAAGAATCAAACATTTATCCTCTGTGTCCTATATGAAATATGCATCAGAGAAATTAAGTTGTTGATGAAAGGAAATTTCTCTTTGTAGATGTATTCAAGCTAATAAATGAAGAAGGAATGATAACGGTAGAATATCACTATTTTGCAAACTCTGATGATCATCAATGTCTGATAAAACCATTAGGTGAAAAGCCAATGGGGAGCTTTATTATGGATGGATCGGGCTAACAATATCGGAAACCCCATTGATCAATTCCAATAGTATAGAAAGAGATAACCAGACACTATGTACACAGCACTGCCCATGAAATATTCTTGCCCAAAAAAGTCAATATGTTTAAAATCGAGTCATCAGATCCACCATGTTTCAAGGAAGACTGCAGATAGAAGAGAAATGTTAAATGACATCATGGGGATGCAATCAGCAAAATCTAAAATATGACTCACTCTATAGGGTGAACAATTTAGATATCTTCGACAGATAAATTAAGAGAGAGGGGGAGATTATAAATTAAAAGAGGCTTAGGAGACTCATCAACCAATACAATGTGTGGGCTTTATTTGGATCCTGACTCAAACAAGCCAGCTGTAAAAAGAATTATGAGGTATTAGAGAAAATAAAACCACTGATAATAATAAGACATGATAGTCAATATTTTTAGGTTTGATGGTAATAGTATGGTTATTTTTAAAGTCTTATCTTTTAGATATGCATACTGAAGTATTTACAGATTAAAAGACCTGATGTCTGGGATTTGCTTCAAACAAATCCACTTCAGGGAAGGAAGGAAGGAAAGATGAAACAAGATTGGTGATGAGCTAATGATTGTTGAGATTCAATGGTGGGCGTTTGTTATACTCTGTATGTATATTTGAGTATGTTCAAAATTTTCCTAACAAAATAAAGTTGTTCTTGATGTCTCAGCAGCACCAAGTTGGCTGGTGGGAAGCCACAGAGTCCCCACTTGCATATAGCACTGGTTATGACCTACAGAAAGCACTCAGCCATCTGGTCACCTGCCCTCTATCCTCCATGCCAGACCCTCATGGTCAGAACTACCAAAAATAGAAGAAGGATCTATACGGTTCACATAGAAGTGAGGATGATATAGTTGGGAAGAAGGACTCAAGTAGCTAAAGTCCTAGGTAATATGATGGGTGAAATCTATTAGTATAATGGAAAGTAACCATAATAAAACTTCTTTTGAATAATGGGAGGGAAATTTTTATGTAGCTTTAATCTGAAAGTCCTTAGTTTTCTACCAAAGGTCATAGTACCCACACAGAGCTAAATTCATTACCCTCAACCATAAAGTGCCATGTTGTATCCAAAAGTGAATCCAAAATCATCCACAAGTTGCTATGTCAATCATCTTTTCAGACTAGCAACTTAGGTTATGGCTAGCACCGAATAGATCTACGTAGTGTTTTATATACTAGGAAGTTAGAGCTAAGAACTAAGTTTGAAGGAGACAGAAGGTAAAAAACCCTCGTTCATAGACTAAAGACAAAAGGTATTTGATTGCATATTAGAAGAGCAACACTGATATCTACCTTACTCTGTTATACTTAGAGATAGAGACAATGCAAATTAGATGTAAGTCACAAAAGTGGGCACTCAATAAATGGTAACCATAAGGGAAAGACTAACTGTGGGACAAAAGAGAGACTCATGACCAAGAACCACTAACCAAAGAGAAGTGAATAGGTTCTTGGATAACAGCCTCACTGAAGTCCTAATGAGGAGGAGTGGGAGCTGAGCATGCCATTTAAGTGTCGATTATAAATAAATAAAAAAATATATTTGATCATTTAGTTCATTCCATAGGGTGTGATCATTGGATCATTGTCTTTATTAAATCCTAAGCAAGAAAACACATCAAGAATCATTTCAAAGAAGGACTTGAACTGGAGAACCAGTGGACCCTGGAAATGGATATTCTGGTGCACAGAGTGGCAGCTTGATGAGTGGTACTCATACAAAGTGGTATCTGATTTGCTCCTGCTCCTTTTGGTGTATATGTTGATATTGGATTAAAAATAAGAAACATAATAAAACTGCTGGTATTTGGCCATTCTGACCGGGAAAAAGAGCAATATCATAGGATTCTATGTACTTTTGTAACTTCAACATGCAGAAGGTTGGGGAAGTGGGTCAAACCGAGGTTTCTCAAAGATGTTGGTTCTTAACACTACCAGATAAACACCCTCTTTATAACTAATGCTTTGCAATATTTCCTTCATTTTCCTGAGAGGCAGATAATATCACCCAGCCATATGTATTTTTCAAAAATCAATAATATTCTTCAACTTTGTTATAAGGTAGAAATTAGATGAAATTGCTTTCTAATAAGGTAATATTGTGATGGTTAATTTTATGTATCAACTTGACTAAGGCCATGGTATCCAGCTGTTTGGTCAAATACCAGTTTAGATGTGGCTGTAAAGATATTTTTTGATGAGACTAACATTTAAGTCAATAGATTTTGGGTAAAGATGATTACCTTTAATAATGTAGGTGGGTCTCAACAAATCAGTTGAAGACATTAAGAAACAAAGACTGAAGTCCCCTAAGGAAGAACGAATTCTGCCTCTAGACTGCCTTTGGACTTGAGTTGCAACATTAACTGGGTCTTCCAGCCTGCCCACCTGCCCTACAGATTTTAGACCTGCCAATATCCACAACTGTGATGATCATAATCATGTAAACCAGTTCTATAAAATCTCTCTCTTTCTCCTTCCCTCTCTCTCCCCATCTCTCTCTCTCTCTCAGACACACACACACACACACTGGTTCTATTTCTCTGAGAACCCTGACTAATATATTCAAAAATAAATTTAGGAGTCCTCTGCTTTTGGGAAAATGGAATAGGCATATTTTCCTTATTCTTCACACTAAGTGTAACTAAAAACTAGACATTATATATAAAATAAACAAAAGAAGACTTTGGAAGGTGAAAAGAAGAAGGTAGACTGGCTCAGTGCCTTAGACCCAAGGAATGACAGCAAGGTGGTGAGTTCCCTGGAGTTACTTCTTTCCTCACATATACCAGACTTGTTACTGAGGAAGCTGGGAACCTTGAAATACCAATGGGCACAAATAAAGAACATTAATAAAAGCCTTCTCTCTCCAACCAAGGGACCAAAAATGGGCAGCTTAGCAAGACCAAAAACTTTTACACAGTAACTTCTCTATTCTAATGAAAAACCACAGAAAACATTACCCATGCCAGCAAAGACCAAGTGCGGAGCCTAGACTTTTATATTTGTGAAGCTATAATGACGTGTCCCAACACCCCCACAAGGGTAGTGTCAGAGGAAGCCAAGTAGGAGCCTGGGATTTTTACCCCCAGTGACCAGTAATGACACCTGAAATCCCCCCCCACTTTTACCGTGGTCAGAGTGGTGACCATATGGGAATCTTAAACTCCCACCTTTATGAAGCAATACTGAGAGGCCTCACACTTCATGTGTTTATAGAGACTGAGTGGAGATACTGGAGTGCTGCTTCCATCTGACAATAATGAGGCAGCACCTCTTTCCTTCCCCAGCAGAGTGGTATCAGAGAAAGCCAGCTAAAATATAAAATTTATTTTTTTGATTTTTGTTTGTTTGTTTTTTATAATAATTTTTTTATTATGTTATGTTAGTCACCATACAGTACACCCCTAGTTTTTGATGTAATGTTCCATGATTCATTACTTGCGTATAACACCCAGTGCACCATGCAATACGTGCCCTCCTTAATACCCATCACCAGCCTATCCCAATCCTTTAAATAAGATCTAGTTTCATAACATAATACCAATGTCCAGCATAAAATTGAAAATCACTCATCATATCAAGAACCTGGAAGATTTCAAATTCCATGGAAAAAGACAATACCACATAATTTCACTCATGTGCAATTTAAGAAACAAAACAAATGAACAAACTAAGAAAAAAAAGAGGCAACAAAAAAACAGACTCTTAAATATGGAGAACAAACTGGTGGTTGCCGGAGGGGAGGGGTGGGGCAATGGGTGAAATAGATAAAAGGGACTAAGAGTACACTTACAATGAGCAGAGTAATAATGTAAAATTGTTGAATCATTATATTGTACACCTGAAACTAATATAGCACTAATATAATATTCAATAAAAAATTTTAAAAAATCAATCAATATGCTAACATGAAGATGAAAGAGGTGTTGAAATTATCTGAAAAATATTTTAGAGAAGCCATGATAAAAATGTTTCAACAAACAATCATGGTCACACTTGAAACAAATGTGGAAAAAGTGAAAAACCTCAGCAAAGAAATATTAATATGTAAAGAATCACCAAGTGGAAATTTTAAAAACTGAAAAATATAATAACTGAAGCAAACAGCTTGGGAGATGGGTTCAATAGCAGAATGAAAGACCCAACGGAAGGACTCAATTGAACTTTATGACAGAAAAGTAGAAATAATCCAATCTGAACAAAGAAAGAAAATAGACTAGAAACAAAATTAACATAGCCTCAGGGACCCAAGGGTTTATAATAAAAGGTCTAACATTTGTGTCATCAGAGTCCCTCAAGGAAGAGGACAGGGATGAAAAAGTACTTGAAGAAATAATGGCTGAAATTTCTCCAAATGTGGCAATAGATTTGGCCTATAGATTCAAGAAGTGGAGCAAATTCCAAGGATGATAAACCCAAAGAAACGCATGCCAAGACACATCAAAATAGAACTTCTGAAAACTAAAGACATAAAAAAAAAAAGTCCTGAAAGTTGCCAGAGAAAACAACACCTGACCTATAGGAGAAGAGCAATTTGAATGACAGCAGATTTCTCATCAGAAAGTATGGAGTCAAGAAGGAAGATGCATAATATTTTCAAGTGCTGAAAGTAAAGAACTGTCAATCCAGAATCCTGTACCCAATAGAGATATTCATCAGGATTGAAGGGAAAATCAAGACATTTTCAGATGAAGAAAAACTAAGAATTATCACCAGCAGATCGACCCTGAAATAATAGCTAAAGAAAAATCTTCATGTAGAAATGAAATAATAAAAGAAAGAATCTTGGAACACCTGGATGGAAGGAAGAACAAAAATATGGGTATATAATATATATAGAGAGAGATTTAATATATATATTACAATATATAATAAATATAATAAAAGAGGCTTTCCTTCTCTTGAGTTTTCTAAGTTATGTTTAATGGTAGAAGCGAAAATTATGACACTGTCTGATGTGGTTCTAAATGTATGTAGAGAAATTTTTAATACAATTATAAATGGAGAGGGTAAAGGGATGTAATGGAAGGCAAGGTTTCTATGCTTCAGTAAACTAGTAAAATGACAACACCAGTAGACTGTGATAAGTTGTTATATGTAACATAATACTTAAAGTAACTATTTAAAAGCTATCCAAAAAGATAGACTCAAAAACACTATAGATAAGTCATACTGGAATTCTAAAAGATGTTCACAAAACTCATAGGAAGTCAGGAAAAGAAAACAGAGACACAAAAACAGAGCAAACAGAAAACATATAACAAAATGCAGACTTAAGCCCTAACATATCAATAATTCTATTACATGTAAATAATCTAAATACGCCAATTATGAGACAGAGATCGGCAGAGTCTGTTAAAGAACACAATCCAACTTATGTTGCCTAAAATAAATTCACTTTAAATATAACCTAACAATATAGTCAGGTTAAGGGAGACAAATAAAAAAAGATATTTCATGCAAACATTAATTAAAGGAAAGCAGAAATGGCTATAGAACTATAAGATAAAGTAAGGTCAGAGAAAAGAAAATTGCCAGAGACAGAGAGAGATGTTATAAAATAATAAAAGGGTCAATCCATCAAGAAGACAGTAATCCTAAATGTGCATACACCAAACAACAGAGCCACAAAATATGTGAATCAAAAACTGATAAAAAATGAGAGGAAAAATAGGCAAATCCACAATTATAGCTGCAGACTTCAATATCTCTCTCTCAGCAACTGATAGAAAAACTACCAGAAAGTCAGCAAGGACAGAGAAGAACTCAACAAATAACAGGATCTAAATGACATTCATAAAACACTTCACCAAACAGCAGAACTTCCCTTCTTTTCAAGTGTCCATGAAATATGCATCAAGATAGAACACAACATAGGCCTTAAAAAGGGAAAAATCAACACATTTAAAAGAATTAGAGTCATATAGTTGCTCTCTGACCAGAGTAGAATTCAACTAGAGATCAATAGCATAAAAATAGCAGGAAATTCTCCAGAAACTAAACAACATGCTAAATAATCTATGGGTCACGTATGAAATCTCAAGGAAAATTTTGAAAATATATTGAAATGAATAACAATCAAAATACAATATATCAAAATTTGGGGGACACAACATGTAGTGATGAAAGAGAATGTTGTAACACTAAATGCATACATTAGGAAAGAAGAAAAGTCTCACATCATTAACCTATGCTCCTACCTCAAGAACCTAGAAAAAGGAGAGCAAAATAAATCCAAATCTAGCAGAAAGAAGGAAATAATATAGATAAGAACAGACGTCACTAAAATTGAAAATGGGAAAGAAAAATCAAGAAAAAAATCATCAAAACAAGGAACTAGTTCTTTAAAAAGATCAACAAAATTGAAAATTTTCTAGGAACCCCCCCCCCAAAATAGAGAAGATTCAAATTATCCGTATCATGAATGAAACAGAAAGACCACTACAGACCCTACAGACATCAAAAGGATGAGAAGGGAATACTAGGAAGAACTCACATGCCATACATTTTACAACTGAGATGAAGTTGACCAGTATTTTAAAATATGTAAGCTATCACAATTCACCCAATATGAAATATATAATTTAACCCTTAAGGAAATATAATTTATAATTTGAAAGTTCTCCCAAAACAAATTTCCAGGCCCAGATGATTTCACTTTCTCTTAAAGAAGAGTTAATACTAATTATAAACAAACTCTTTCAGAAAATAAAAGTGGTGAGAACACTTCCAAACTCATTTTATGAACCTAGTATTATCCTGATACCAAACACAGATGAAAATGCCATGTGGGGTTTAGTCTCCCTATATACGCAAGGCTGTTTCAATATAAGATAACTAATAAATGTCATCATCGTATTAATAGCCTAAAGAAGAAAAATCATGTTCCTTTTGATCAGTGCAGAAAAATTGTTTCACAAACTCCAGCCCCCATTCATGTTAAAAATTCTCAGTCAGAATAGAAAGAGGGGAAAAGATAGAGGGGAAGTTGTTCAACTTTCATAAAGAGTGTCTCCAAAAAAAATGCAATGAACATTATACTTAGGGGTGATTTTAAAATTGAATGCTTTGCCACTAATATTAGGAACAAAACAAGTATATCTGCTCTCACCACTCGTATTCAGCACAGGCTGGAATTTCTAATTAGTGCAACAATGCAAGAAAAGTAATAAAACGAAAAAAAAAAATAAAACTCTATTTTCTGATGACATGATTATCCACACAGAAATTCAAGGAATATTAAAAAATAACTCCTAAACTTGCAAGTGAGTTCAGTAAGGCTGCTGGACACAATATAAACATACAAAAATCCATTGTAGTTCTATGTGTGCATAGACTAGCAATGCATACACAGGCATAGAAATTAAAAATAAACACCATTTACAATCTTTCAAAAAATAAAATATTTAACAAATCAGAGATGGGACTTTGTAAGCTGAAAACTACACGATGCTGATGAAAGAAATCAAAGAAGATACAAATAAATGGAAAAGCATATCACGTTTGTGGACTGGAAGTCTCAACATACTAAAGTCATCAATTCTTTCAAATTTATATATAGGGTTAAAGCAGTTTCTATGAAAACCCCAGTAAGATCTTTTATAGTTATGCACAAAATTATTCTAAAACTTACATGGAAAAACAAAGGAACTAGAATAACTAAAATTTTGAAAAATTTATGATGCAGTGGAAGGAATCGGGCTCTGCAATTTCAAGACTTTCCATATGTGTATAGTAATTAGGACTGTGTGATATTTGTAGAAGGATAGAATATGATTTTTCACATAGCAGCAAAAGAAATTCAATAGGGTAAAGATTGCTTTTACAAAGAATGGTACCAGAACAACTGGATATCCATAGGCAAAAACATGAACCTTCCCCTACAGTACACAAAAATCAACTCAAAAGGTATCATGGACATAAATGTGACATGTAAAATTATAAAACCTTTAGAAAAAAACAGGGGAAAGTACTTGGGTCTAGGAGTAGGCAATAAGTTCTTAGACTTGATACTAACAACACAATGTGTAAAAGGAAGAACTGATAAATTAAATCTCATCAAATTTTAAAGCTTTGGTTCTGCATAGGGCCCTGTAAGATGATGAAAAGCTACAGAGTGGGAGAAAACATTTGTAAACCGCATCTATGTTAAAAGGCTAATATTTAGAGGATTTTTAAAACTCTCAAAACTAAGCAATAGAAAAGCAAACAATCCTTAGAAATTGGGCAAAAGCCATGAACAGAGAGCAGACATTTCACCAAATTAGATATATAGCTGGCAAATAAGCCCATGAAAAGATATTTAGAAGATAATTAGCCATTAGAGAAATGCTAATTAAAACCATACTAAGCTATCACTGCACACCTATCAGAATGGCTAAAATAAAAATTAGAGGCAACACCAAATGCTGGTGAGGATGCAGAGAAATTGGATTACTCATATTTCGCCGAAGGGAATGTAAAATGGTGCAATCACACTGGAAAGCAGTTTGACAGTTTCTTTTAAACCTAAACATGCAACTAGCACTGCACTCCTGGACGTTCATCCCAGAGAAATGAAGATTTAGGTTCAGACAAAAAATCTGCACATGGATATTTATAGTGGATTTATTTGCAACAGCCAAAAACTGGAAGCAAGCCAGCTGTCCTTTCGTGGGTGCATAATGGAACGAGCCATGGCATACCCATGCCACGGAATGCTACTGAGCAACAAAAAGGAAAAAACTATTGGGATGTCTCGGTGGCTCACTAGGTTAAGTCTACGACTCTCAGCTCAGCTCAGGTCATGATCACAGGGTCCTAGAATCAAGCCCCACATCGGGCTCCACACTCAGTGTCGAGTCTGCTTAGGATTCTCTCTCTTCCTCTCCCTCTGTCCCTCTTCCTGCTCTCTCTCTCTCTCAAACAAATCTTAAAAAAAGGAACAAAGTATTGATTTACACAACACCCCAGATGAATCTCCAAAGCATTATGTCGTGTGAGAAAAGCCAACACCTAAAGGCTACATTATGCATGAATCCATTTACATACTACCTTTTAAATGATAAAATTATAAAAATGGAAAATTAAATGGAAATTTAAAAAATACAGAAGCCACATAAACAATAGCAGATGAGGTTCTTATGTCTATGGACAGTCAGGTTGATAGCAACAGACCCAAATGCAGGCTAATTCAGGAGTTTGTGCTGGTCACTCAAATACCACAAACAACATTGCCATTAATAAGGTGTTTTCCCAAAGGATTAACAACTCTTCGTAAAGTTCTGAACAAAACAACATTCAATCTTCTCTCAATTGACATGGTAGTTGAATTCTTGGAAAATACTGAGTATAATAAAACTATGCAAACATTATTTTGTGTTTATATGTAAAAGGGAGTTAGATTCTCAGTTCAGTTGACAGTGCCCTCCAACTAATAGGACAACCAAAAACATCTCCGAGGAGCAGTCCATTTTCTTGACATTAATGCCCATTGGTCATTTTGAGTGGTTCTCAAAAATATCTATTGAGCCCCAGTGGCTCCCTTGAGGCTGAGATCTTCCTTATGCTCTTGTGCTTCCCGTAGTAGCGTGGGCAGTACCCTGCACAGAGTTCCCACTTTCCAGTCCAGACAGCAGGTCCAGGAAAATCCCAAGGCCACTGGTGGTGAGAGAAGGAACCAGGGTTTTGGCTTAAGCACTTCTGTTTTCCCACCATGCTTGGCTGTACTTTCTCCGGCTGGCCATAGGGCAGACCAAGAGCTTGGAAAAATTGTTCTTGAATTCTTTCTTACACAGGACTCCACCTGTGATGAAAGGAACTTTCTGGTGAAAAGGCTGGAAAAGTCAGGCTCTTGCCTCTCGGTCAGGAGACAGCCCATCCTAGGAAAGGACTCGGCATTGGTCAGTCTGGAGAGACAAGTTTCGTCCCACCTCTACCATCTCCCAGACATGGTACCCATGCCCTGGGCCTTTGTAAGATCTCAGGGTGGTACTAATTCAGGCCACGAGGACACCTTCCCACAAAACACAGTCAAAGGTCTCGCTCCTTCGTGTGGGGCAAGGAGTCACTGGAAGTAATCTCTCTGCACCCTAGTCACCCACCGAATGCGGACTCTGTAAGGTCAAACCCATAGGTAGGGGCCAGTCAAACCTCACTGAGGTCCAGGGGTATCTGGCTGGCAAGAGGCTGGCCCACGTTGTCTGAACCAGACAGAAGGTCGCTCACACCATGGTCATTTGTGAGCAAAGACTGTGACCTTCCCAGTACCCTCATCATGCCTACCAGGTAGTGAAGGGGAGCTGCTTCTGGAACTTCACTGCTGCTACCACCCAGCCTAGAGTGGCTTCTCTATGGGACCAGGCCCATCGAACAAACGTGTTTTCATTTACCCAATGCCCCTCATCAATAACTGGTTACCAGGGCCTAGAGTGTGTCCAAGCAACATTGTGCTAAGTGAGAGTGAACAAGACAGAGTGTATGATTTCAGAGGCCCTATGAGGGGATGGGGAGCTCAAAACCCAGAAGGGGTAGAGGCCTGAAGCCAAGTTGCCATTTTTACTCTCTTGCTACCTCTCCATCCAGGCATGAGGAATTCTCTTCAAGGCTCTGTGACCCTCCAGGCTTCAACGGTGATGGGAGGCCCAGGTTCCCATTGTGCTCAGTACCCCGCAAACTGTCCTGCTCTTTACCTTCTCATTCTCTTTTCAGAGACCCTTGCCCAGCTGTGAGGTTCTTTCTCTCCCCACCCACTGTCGTCCCACCAGCCCACAGGAGTTTTACCAATTTGGACAGTGGGAAAAACTGGCCCTGACCCATTCATGTCCTTCACACTGGGCCTCAGCTGGGATGCTCAAAGGATAGACTTTGTTTCTGTTTTTCTCAATGATCCTTGGTACCTTCCCTAAGGTGATAAAGGCCAAGGTACATGTAAACAGGATCATTGGACAGAAAAGGCATTGAAGGGGAAATCAAAATAAAACATTGGTTAATGCCACTCAGGAACAACGCCGTCACTCAAGAAGTTGTGACCGGAACACACTGTAATGGATCCCGGCCCAATCCTGTGTGTCAGCGACACAGAGGTGACGAGTGGACGTATGCCTTGAAATGGATAGGACAAGTGCTCTGGGCGTTTCCACAGCTTCTCATGTAGGCTTTTGGTCAGCTCTAAGCCTTGACCACCATCTCATGGCAGACAGATCTGCTCCTCCCTGAGCGTTTCTGTCTCAGAAGGAAGCACCTCACCAGGCCTCCAGGCCATGCAGAAAACCAAGGTCCACAGCCTGGTTTTCCTGGGAGGTAGTGTTATGTCTGCGTACGTGTTGTCTGGACACTGTCACATCATCAGCAAGATAGTTCTGGTCGTGGGGCAAAACATGCCACCAAACCCAGGTGCGAGATCTGGCATTACAACTCGAGGGACTGGAATATCAAGGGAGATGGGTGACAGCACCCTCTTCAGGGCCTCCCAGGGTCTGGCAAGAATTTCCCCTGGCCCGTCTTCACTTACCAGTCTCCTGGGAGGCCCACTCCCCAAACATCAGCCAGTTCATACCCGTGATGGTCAATTCTACATGTCAACTCAACTAAGCCATGGTGCCCAGAGATTTGATCGAACATTCTAGATGCTTCTGTGAAGATATTCTTTAGATGAGATTAACATTTTGGTCAGTAGACTTTGAGTAAAATAGATTTCCCTTCATGAGGTGGGTGGGCCCCATCCAACCAGTTGAAGGCCTGAGGAGAAAAATGACTGACCTGCCCCCAGGAAGAGAAATTCCGCTTCAGATGACCTTTGGACTCAAGCTGAACTATAATGTCTTCCCTGGGTTTCCAGCCTGCTGGCCCACCCTGCAGATTTGGGACTTGCCAGCTTCCACAATCATGTCAGCCAACTCCTAGAGAGACAGAGACACAGAGAGATGCACATCCCATCGGTTCTGCTCCTCTGGAGAGCCCTGACCAGTGCAATATCCTCTGGTGGCACCTGCTAGACTGTGTCCTTTGAAAGTGTCACCGTGACCATCGCCTAACAAGTTAACATGCTGAGCGTGTGTTTTCACCAAGCCTCAAACTCTCTGCCTGCAGGGCCACCTGAAAGACACACACCGGACAGGAGCTCTGATTAAAATCTCGAATGTTCACACAGCTTTGCCATGTTTCTAAGGACATACTTGCCAGCTGCTCTAAGACCATCCTTTGTCGTATGAGGGTGAGACAGTGTGTGGCATAAACCCATTGTCAATTTCTTGCATCCCTTTTGATGACCTCATCCAGGGAGGGGCTGATCTCCCTGGCGCAGAGTGACGGTGGCGTGGACATGCCATATTCCAACTATGGGCATGTTAACCAATGAAAGTTTCCCTCTGTGTCTTTACATTAACTCCAGAAACAGCAACCTTAATCTCCAGGCCTAGAAACATTCTATGTTGGACCGACCCCTAGGACCTTTGAAAATGAGCTAGAGAAACACTTCATTCTGAAAATCAAATGAATCAAGGCTTTAAAAAAAAAAAAGCAACCTAGAATATGGGAGTGTTTTAATTCAGCAGTTTTGTAAACTGGTTTGATGATTGACCTCTGTGCAGCCCATGTGATGGATCTCGAGGTGTACGAGGTCAGGCAGTATGCTGGCCCAGCCCCACGCCGCTGGCTGTGTTTATGTTGGGGATGGGGAGGTAAACTACAATTCCGCCTATTTTGTGTGCTTCCTTTCCTAGGTAATCATCACTCAACAGAAAGTACAGCTTTCAGGCCCCTCAAGTCTATATGCTAGATCCACACAGAGCGATGAATGGTCTTGCCGCGGTTGCTGTCCTATTGCAGGGTAGGGGAAGTCGGGAGGGGAGTGGCTGGGAGAGGCCGAGCCGGGCTCAGGACGCAGCCTGCACAGCTGGCTGGGGGTCCACCTTTTCCCAGCCAGATGTGCTGTTGGACGTGCGTGCTGCTCCACCGTCTGGGGCCTGGGGAGGGAGACACTTTTACCCTGACCTGAGCTCAGATCATCTTATGCCCTCGGACCTGAAAGCCGAGCTGTCACTTTACTGGGACTGTTGTTACCGGCGAGGCCTGTCAGTCTCCCATCTGCCAGAGCACCCCTGGGTTCTTGCTGAGCCCAGTCCTGGTGTGGTACGCTCTCCCATTAATTATTTGTGGTCTGAGAAGTCTGGCCTAATCCTCTAGGGATGAGTGGCCTTCTTGTTCCCTCTCATGGCCAAGGCTCGTACGACAAACCAAGCAGTCTACATTGTTCCGTAGGTAGCAGGGACGACGGTGACACAAAGGTTTCAAGGAGGCTCTCAGCTCCCAGGGAGCACGTGGCAATGGTCGCGAGCCCATGGGCACAAATCCCATCAGGAATTCAGGGGTGTCAGACCACGGATATGTGCAAACACACAGCTCACCAAGCGGAAAGCTGTGAACCCGACCAACCTGTGGATCCATTTTATTTAATCCCCAACAATCTCGCTTTTTAAAAATTTAGTTACACCTTTTTTTTTAAATCAGGAAATTTTACATTAAAATCTGTACTTTTGACTTCCTCGGAAAAATCGGGAGACCTGGCGGCATCAGGTTGTAATCCCCAAGGCAAGGGCAGGCTGGCACTGGGGAACCTGCGCCCCCTTCAGGTAGGGCAGTGGTCCTCAGAGTGCACGGGCCCCAAACTGCAGCCCCAGCTTGACCTGCGCGCTCACTAGAAATGCACGTTTTCAAATCCAGACCGGCTGCATCAGAAATGCAGGAAGGGGGCCCCGTAGTCTGCATCCTGACACCTCTCCAGGGGATTCTGGTTCCTGCTAGAGTGAGGACCGCTGAGGTAGAACCTGGACTCCCCATTGCCCACAGGCCCCACCACGCCCTGCTGCCCGTTCCCAGCCCGCCTCCCTCAGTTGCATTAAATGCTGATTCCGTCCACCTCTGTGTCTGTGACCTCTGGCTGCTTTCGTGTTTGGCATTTGGGGCACTCCCGGCTGACTGGCCGCGGGAAGGCTTGGCTGCAAGGCCAGGCGTCCTGCTCTCTGCACGCACGGGGGAGGGCAGTGGGGAACAGCGCAGGCCTCCCGGCCAGCCCATTAAGCCAAGAGTCACAGAGCAGCACCTAAGGCTCCAAGAACCAAGACCCAACAGGAGCCGAAGAGAAGCACCTGGGGGAGGTGGGAGGGGACACCCTGGATCCATACCACCTGAATCTAGTGACCTTAACCGCCTGGGTCTCCTTGTTACTCCAGTGGACATGGCTCGGCACAGCCGTAAGTGGTTATGTGTGTTTAGATGTTTCTGGAATTTGTTCTGGTTTGTGTATTTTTCTGTGCGCTCACCCTGTCTCTGCTTCAGAGGACAGCTTCCCTCCCTACCACCCAAGGCAGGGAGGGCCCCTTAGCTCCTCCAAGGCCGGGGAGTCTGGGCACACTCAGGGTCACCACGAAGAGGGGGTGGAGCAGAGGGAAAGGAGGACAAAGACCAGGAAGGACAGCTCATGGCTGGCATGTCCCCTGCCTGTCCCCCAACCCCCCCCTCCGCCCCCCAGTGGCCTGGACTCCTGGCTGCCTTAGGGAATCTGGGCAAAGGATCTGCCCAGGGTCTTGGAGGAGGGAGCAGGGCGGGCCCAGAACTCTTTCTGCCTTGATGTGAGCTGCCAAGGTCAAGGGCATGTGGGATTTGTCTTAGTGCCCCAACCTGGCACTGTGCATTTCACAGAGCAGACACACCCTAGTGTTTGCTGGGAAAAAAGAAATGTAACCGTGCTGAATGGAAGTTGGTGTTGGGGGGGTGGTGGTTCCTCCTCTCACTTGGTCATTTACTGCGTGTGGCCCAGAAGCAGCAAGCCCTGCTCAAGGCGCAGGTAGGGCTCAGGGACTGACCAGGCTAAGAGAGGATGCAAGGCACGCCGCCTATCAACACCCGCATCCCAGAGCCAGGAGAAGGCAGGGCTGGGGGTGCCGGGAGCTCTCAACCAGCTGGCTTCTCCTGCCTCAATGGATGCGGGTTCATTCCTCGCCTCCCCCACCCCACCCCATAGATGTGGGCCACCTCCACTTTAGGAAAGAAAAAGGAAGACAGAGGGATGTCAGGTCTGTGCAGGTGTGGTGCTGAGAGCCTTAGACCCTCACCACCCTCGGGCTGGGGTGTGTGTGTGGCTGCCTTGGGGAGAGGATCGTAATTACAGCAGGCACAGCTTCTTAAAATGAATATTGTTATGACGGGAGCAGCAGTAGGACCAGCTACTTCGTTTCTCACGTTCACACTAACACCCTGGGTCAGGGTCATAGTTTCTGCATTATGGCATTTACTCAGCCCAGCCAATGGAAGTAGAGAGTTTAGTCTGAATTTATAGGTGACAAACCCAACATTAGGGAGTGTAGGCATCAGGCATCTTTTCAGAAGGTACCTCAGCAAAGGAGAGAGAGCAATGAAAGCAAATAGAATTTGAGGCCAATGTCCTGAGTTTCACCTGACTCTGTTAATGATTAGCTGCCAGGCCACTATGTACAGCTGCCCAGGGAGTGTACTGCACAACTCCAGGAGGTGCCATATTACAGTGTGAATGTACAGTGTGAATGCCCCACGTTGTGCAATGTGGTGGCTCTGCTTAGCTCTGTGAGCACCTCACCTCACATAGTTTTGTGAGGGTGCAAGCAGGGGTCTGCACAGAGACTTTGTGAGCAGAGCAGGAAGTGCAAGTCAGATACCTGCGGCCCTGGGGGTGCCTGGGTAGCGCAGGCGTCTGCCTTCGGCTCAGGGCGTGATCCTGGCATACCGGGATCAAGTCCCACATCGGGCTCCTCCGCTATGAGCCTGCTTCTTCCTCTCCCACTCCCCCTGCTGTGTTCCCTCTCTCGCTGGCTGTCTCTCTGTCACATAAATAAATAAAATCTTTAAAAAAAAAAAAAAAAGATACCTGCGGCCCTAAGCATTCCATCCCTGCCTTTCCACAGGATGTTGCCTTGATGGCAAATCTTCCATGCATCACCAGGATTAGCCAAGACCTGGCTGGCAGAACCGAACACTCTCAGAAGGGTGGTTTTCTGCCCTTTGCTACATGACGGGGCTCATCATTGCCCTGCGGGGAAGTCGTATGGATGCTGGGCTCGCTTCCCTAACCCCAGACACTTCCAAGCAGGCTTGGAGGATGCAAGCCTCTTAGTAAGTGTCTTGTATCAGGGTGGGACATGCGGGTAGACAACTTTAGGAGTGTTCTGGAAGCCCTAGTCTGGCTGTGCTGAGAACACCCCCACTGGGAAGGGTGGCTGACACAGCACGCCAGGGCTCAGCTGGGGCCCTCCTCAACGCTGACTGGTCGGGGGTGAAGACCCCCATGCCGGGCCTGGGACTTGGGGGTGGGATTTGGAGATACCTAATGATCCCTGTTGCACACTTGAACTAAAGACATGTCGGCAAGGCAGCTCATGGGGCTGCCGGCAGCTCATGGGTGAGCTTGCCAGCTCAAGGTCGGCTGCCTTCTCCCATGGGCCTGGCCACAAGTCTGTCAGAGGCCATGCGGAGCGGGAGACAATGAGAGAAGGGAGCCCGGAAGGAAAGAGGGGGATCTCTGTGGCTTACCCATTCCTGAGTCCAGGTCTTCCTAAGTCCAGATATTTTGGGGGGTTCCCTGTGCCTTATAATAAATGCACCTCATTTACATACCTTCCTTCTATTTTTTTTCCCCCATTTGAGTGCGTTTCTGCTAATGGTGACTGATAGCCATGACTGACAGAGCTGCTGACTTGACCCCCCAAATCCTCGCCCCTAGTGGTGCAGGAGAGAAAGATGTGGAAGCCACAACATCAGACATGTCTCCAACCTTAGGATTAAAAATATGGGGTGCAGACATGGAAACTCGCAGGACTGCCTAGGAACGGCCAGACATGTGTGTTCCTCAACTCTATTAATTATTACAATATCCCTTTGAGGCAGTTATTATTCCCGGTTTATAAGTTAAAACATTGAAGCTCAGAGAGGCTCAGCCACTCGCCTGCAGTCGCACAGCGCCTGCTGATTCCATGCACGTATTCCTCATCCCGCTCAACCCGCTCCCCAGTGCTAGACACCCCTGCTCCGAAGGGCTCACAGAATTCAAAACATTAGCCAGAGCAGGACTCTGAGGAGTTTGCTGGTCCTATTAAGGCCCTGACACATGTTTTAAATTCCATTTTCCCAAGCCCTGGGGAAGACTTGCTGAAGCGGCCGAGTAGACAGCAGCTGTGGCCACAGATCACTTCCTAGGGGCCCCCCTCGGTGACTCCCCTCATCACCTGGACCCTCTGGGCTGCTGTGGCCATTGCCTGCAGAAGAAGAGACGGCTCTGCTTCTGAGAGCCCCCCCGCCCCCCCAGGCCAAGCACGGTCCCAGACCGCCAAGTCAGAACCACCAGGGGCATTTGCCGTACGTGCAGTTCTTTGGGTCCCCCTCCCACCCCCCGGGACTTCAGGGAATCAGAGCCCGCTGAGGTCGGTCCTGGGCCCTGCACATTGAAAGGCAAATGCTGAGAGTCTTATGCATACTTGAGCTGCAGACTCGGGCACGTTTTGGAGACGTTGAGGACCCCGTGTCCTCCGAGTGAGCCAAGAGTCCTCCTCGTGGGACCTTCCCAAGTGTTTCGCTTACATTCCTTTCTTTCATTAGTGCTTTTGGTTTCCGTTGGAGCCACTGTCTGACACGGCCGGGGAGTGCCTGGGAAAATGATGCAGCCCTCCTGCCCCACCGTCCTCCCGGAAAGTGGGGCATTCGTCCTGGGTGGCTCTGGGAAGTTTGCCGTCCTGCTGATGCAGAGAGAGAAGACCCCCGGACACCACTGGGTGATTTCCAGGGGCTACAGAGGCCTGGTGCCCGAAAGCAGCTCTCCTGGATGGCTGGTCACTGCAGAGAAGCAGAACCCCCTGCAGCGAGCCCCCACCCTGAGCAGGGCACGGGTGGGGGAGGGGACGGTCCCTTCAGCATCTTTACAAAGGAAGGCCTGGGCAGGAGTCAAGTTGGACGGGACAGAGATGCTGAGAGGTCAAGATGGTCTGATACTATCTCAGATGTGGGGGGCAGGTGTGCAGATGGCGATGAAGAAGGTCCCTGGTGGTCGGGGACTGAGCCACCCCTCAGGTCTAACCCATGGAGCCACATGGGAATGCAACCCGGGGCTGAAAAGAATATCTGATCTTTCCACAGAAACTGGAAACCCTGATTTTATGTGGCGTCTCCCCATTTTCAATAAAACATTCACGACGAATTTAATTTACAAACAACAGTCTATGCCAGCCAGACGAATATATCTGCTGACCGGATGCGGCCCTCGGGCTGGTGTTCAGCTTTGTCTAGGAGGCAATGACTCTGCAAGGGGCGAGCCGAGCTGAGTCAGACACGTGCCCTCTGGTGGACAGCCCCCCAGGCCGAGGCTGGAGGCCGTTGGAGGCAGAACCGCCAGGGACACAGGCCGGGGTCTTGAGCCAAGGGGGGTCTTGGCCTTGGGTTGGCCCACGCTGCCCTGGGGAGCGTCCTTGGCGAGGAGCCTTCATTTATTCTTTCAACAAATATTGTGGACTCTGCCATGCGCCGGGCCCGGGATGTGGTAGTCTATTTACTTTCTGTGGCTGTCATATCCAATCACCGCAGACTTGGTGGCTGAAAACAATAGAAATGCCTTCTCACAGTTGTAAAGACCAGAAGTCAGGAGTCAGCCAGTATCGCTGGGCTGGAATCCAGGCGTGGCAGGGGCTGGGCTCCCTCCGGGGACTCTGGGGAGATCTTTCAGTTTCAGGTGGCTGCCAACATTCCAGTGTGTGGCCGCATCACTCCCAGCCCTGTCTCTGTGGTCACATAGCCCTTCTCTCCCGTATGTATCCAGATCTCCTTCTGCCTCTCTGAGGACACTTAGCATTTGGTTCCCTACCTACCTGCGTAATGCAGGATCATCTCCCCCAGATCTTGAATCATATCTGCAAGACCCTTTTATCTTATAGGTCACATTGACAGGTTCCGGGGATTAGGACTTGATAGCGTTAGGGGACAAAGAATGTTCAGCCTGTCATAGGTGGTAAAGAGGAAAACAGTGAGTCTCTGCCCTTGTAGACCCGACTTTTTAGAGAGGAAGGCAGGAAAAAGCCAGGAGGCCAGTAACTACATAAAATAATGTCACACAATGCAAGTAGGAGGAAGAACAACCAAGCTTCTGTAGGTACCCTCAAATCTCAGGGGTGCTCCAGGGAACAGGAGGGGAGCCTTGCCCCATCGGGCCTGCCCTGGCTTCCCTCCAGCCAATCAGGCAGACCCAGCGTGTCCCCGAGCTGCACCTCTGTGTTTCTTAGCTCACACCTGTTGCAAGTGTGTGCCGGAACCCTTGAAATTTGGTGAATGAGAATGTCATCTGGTGGGGACTGAGAGCACAATAGGGACAGGACCTTTCCAGATGTGGGACACAGTCAGCCTGGCTGCTGCCAGGCTCCTGCAGGGCTTACCCTGGCGGAGGAGAACAGACTTCCTGCAGCACACTTCCTTTCTGAGTTCCAAGCCCCACCGGAGAGATTTTCTGGGCTCCCAGAGGCACGCATCAGGGATTTCCAAACCGGCCGATCACTGGGCAGGTAGCGAGAGAGGTCTGGCAGCAGTGACTTCCACTGAAGGAAGACTCCTCGTGGGAGGGCCTGGCAGCCACCATGCAAACCGCCCAGAACAGTGACCTGCGCCTTTGAGTATCTGACCGGTGGAGCCGTTTCACCGGCAAGCCCAGCCTTGGAAGCACATCTTGGAAGAGTCTGATGAGAAAGGGCCAGAATGGGGAGAGTTTCTGACACCTCAAGGTCACATGATGCATTTCAACATGTGCTTTCTCCTGTCCCACTTGATCTCCCCTGCCAGGCACACACCCTGTTTGGCATCTGAATTTAAATGCAATTCGTAGACAAAACCTCCCACCACCCCCTCCTCCGCTACCTCCACCCTCTGTCATGCCAACATCTCCCCTCCTGGACATTGGGAAACTCCGGATGGGGGCCAGGTCTACCCATCAACCAGAGCAGTGGTAGCTGAGCCCTCTCCCTCCTGCCCCCAGGAGCGTGGGCTGGGGGAAAGTCAGGCGCTTGGTATCTACATGGTGAAACATTCTTCACCCTCTCTCAGAGAGGAGGAATGTTGGGGCAGGTCCGCCGAAGCCAGGGAAAGCCCGAGGCCCCAAGGCACCCTGGGGGACAGGGAACCGGGCTGGGAACATTTAGGACCTGGCCACAGTGCTGGGAAGCAGCTGGGCATGGTGGGTTCGGAAAGAGTGGGGACAGCGCGACCCTGCTTGTTCACCTGACCTTGACCAAGAGCCCTCAAGGGGACTCTGGAAAAATAAGAATAAGGCTACCTCTCTCACCTGGTTGTTACGAAACTTAGATCTAATTTCAGCATAGCCCCCAAGACATATGAGGCATTCATTAAGCGGGAGAATATTATTGTTATGGTTCATACGACACGACCTTGAGAAAGTCATTCCATCTCTCTAGAATTGCATTCTCAAGCTCTTCGGTGTTATCGTCCCATTAAAACAGGAACGGCCATAGCTCGTTCCCCATCGGTTGTTGTGGGGGTTACACGAGTCAGTGGGGCACAGAGCCCAGCATGGCATGTGTCTGGAACCAGTGCTACTCTGCTCCCCGGGACACGCCATCCCTCCACGTCTTCCCAGGGGACGGTAATGGGACCAGAATTAGAGTCCAAGCAAAGGGAATGGTTCGCAGGAAGCCCAGCCCAGCCCACCTCGGCACCCAGCCCCAAACCCAAGGTCACAAGGGCCGCAGGGCCCCCACCCCTGGCAGCCACCCACAGGCCCACTCCTGCTCGGGAGGTCCTGCTGTTTGTTAGACTCGGGGTGGGCATATTTGGGCAGGACACATGCACAGTGGCGAGACAGGCTGGGGGGGCATTTTGCCCCCATTTCAAAGACAAGCAAACTGATGCCTAGGGAGGTCCAGTTACAGGCCTGGGTCACATGGCAAATCAGTGATGAGCAGAAAACTGGAACCCTGGTGTCCTGAGACTCCTGTGTCCCACAGTGCGGGAGTCCCAGCATCACCCAGGGAGAGGGCATGAGACTACCCCGACCCCTGGACCTGGAACCCACGAGGAGGTGGCAAGTCGCTTCCCAGGGCACCACCAGCACAACCCAGGCTGTGGCGCACACACAGACGCCAGGAGGCACAGGTGCAGGTCCTGGTGATGCACTAACCTGTAGACCACACAGGGAGGAGGGAGCACCCTGACCCCACTGACCCTGCCGGACCTCCCAGGGCCTCAACTATCCAGGACCCTGGACGGGAGAACCCAGCCCAATGCAGAGCATCCGGGAGCAGCTGCTCTCCCCAAACTGTCACCAGGGATTCACGAAATTGAGTTGTTTCAGGAAATCCGTGACCTCTGATCCATCCTGGACTGGCCTGGCTTAGGGAGTTAAGTTCCATCCCCTCTTGAGGTCTGTAGTCCACAGAAAGCACTGGTCAGAGGCCACCTCTGGCCCCTCCCGCTCCTCCCTTTTCTCCGAGCATAACCTGGAGAGGGCTGGTCAGAAAAACATTTACTGATTCTATTGGAAGTATCCCCTGAGAGTGGCTGCTCCAATGGCGTCCCTGTCCCCCCCATTCATCACCCCCCAGTCCCGCTCCCTTTAGCCTGGCCTCCATGGCTGTGGCTCCCCGGCGTGACAGAAGAGGATAGCACTGTGCAGAGGTCACTTCAGCAATGACCTTGAGGGTCCAGGCCCAAGGACAGGCTGCAGGGCTGCAGCATGCCGAGTGCCCGGGGCATAGGATGTACTCACAGGCTCAACTGTTCCAAAGTCTCCCCTCAAGCAGGCTGGTTTCCAGCCTTGCACCTTTAAAGTAGTGCTGCAGTGTGGACACATGCGTGAACACGGTGTGTTATTTGATTCATGAACACGCGGCTCTGTGGTCACTGAGTCCCTGCCCATTTCCCTCCACCCTGGAAACACAGCTAGACTGCTCCCTGTCTCTCCTGCCATTTGGAACATGCTGACTTGGGACCAATGGAATGTGGGGGGAGGCAATGTGAGCATCTCCGGACTGCCCGGGGAAAAATGCCTGCAAATCTGCTCGGCCCTCTTTCTCCACCAGCGAAGGAGTAGAGAAGGCTCCAAGGTCTGGAGAGGGCGGAGCACAAGATGGAAAGATCTCCGATCCCAGAGAAGCCACTGGCGAAGAGCCGCCCAGGAGGGCCTTCCAGCCAGGAACCCCGATGTTGGATCCCTGCCTCAGGGAGAGGAAACTTCCAGAGCTTCAGGCCAGGACCAGCCAACTGAGGAGTGCAGGCCAAACCCAGCCGGCTGCCTCCTTTTCCATGGCCTGTGAGCTCCACATAGTTTTCACATTTGGAAAAATGGTTTAAAGAACAGAATTTTGTGACCCATGAAAATGACGTGAAATTCACATTTCAGTGTCCATAAATAAAGTTTGACTGGAGCACAGCCACGCCATTCATTCACATATTGTCTGTGGCTTCTCTCACAAGGACAGAGATAAGGAGTTGCAACAGAGATGGTATGGCCTGCGAAGCCTCAAATATTTACTCTGCAGCCTGTAGAGATGGTTTGCCAAGCCCTGCTTCCTCTAACCCTCATTTGAGGGCTGTTCGTTAGGAAAGTTAGCTTACCCTGGCTGACCCAGCTAAAGGACTTTTCTAAAGAGATAGGATGAATCATGTGAAGACGGAGATAAAAGGCAAAATTGGCTTTTGGAGGATAACGCTAAGCTGTGGTCCCACTGAGGGGACTGTACCGTGGGTATGTGATATGCCCTTACCTGTAAAATCAGGTAAGAATTCCATCCTCCTGAGAGTGTGGTGGAGCTGATACGAAATAGTCAGTACGCATCGCCTGTAGTTGATAGAGTTGCTATCTACCCTTGCGGGCCTAGGGGGCCTTCTCAAGACTGTTATAACACGTGGATATTTTTAGTACCTAAGGCTGGCCCCGGGAGGAAGAGCTCCTTATTAAGTCAACTTTCACTGCCTGAAGAGTGTCTGTGGAAGGTGCTTTCTCCTTGGGACATGCATGCTGTCACGCAGCCTTGTGACAGAGGATGAGAACGCCCATGTTTTCTCCATTTGCTAGGTTTCCGTAGCTCCTCCAGAGTGTTGTAAGTAGAATGCAATCAGATGGTGTGATATTGTGACTCATGAGAAACACGGATTGGGTCTTCCATCCTGTTGCTGGCAAAGAGCTCCTAAGACTCTTGAAATGAGAGCAGTAGTCTCTTGTTATGTTAACAAGGTGACTTGTAGACCCCATCGAAGGATGGGGGCTGGTTGCCTAAGAAACAGCCATGCGATTAGAGCATTGGAACTTTCAGTCCCATCCCTCAACCTCTGGAGGAGGAAAAGGAACTGGAGGTCCAATTCACTGCCAATGACCAATGATTTAATCAATCATGGCTATGAAATGAAGCCTCCATCAAAACCAAAAAGGACAGGATTCAGAGAGATACTAGGTGGGTGAACATGTGGAGATTTGGAGAGACTGGCCGACCTGGAGAGGGCATGGAAGCTCACACCCTTTCCCCATACTTGCCCTAAGCATCTTTTCCATCTGGCTGTTCCTGAGTTATATCCCTTTATAATCAGCCAGAGATCTAGTAAGTAAAATGTTTCTCTGACTTTTGTGAGTCACTCTATAGCAAATTAATCAAACCCAAGGAAGGGGTCATGGGAACCTCTGACAGTTGATCCAAAGCACAGGTGATAATCTGGTCTTATGACTGGCATCTGAACTGTATGTGTGTGTGGCTGGGGCAGTCTTGTAGGATTGAATCCTAAACCTGTGGGATCTGATGCTATCTCTAGGTAGATAGGGTCAGAATTGAGTTGAATTGTAGGATACCCAGCTGGTGTCAGAATTGCTTGATCATGTGGAGTCCCATGGGACTCCCCATCCCCCAACACACACCTAAGTTGGAATTGGGTCCAGAATCATTGGGGGTTGGGTGTGGGGGAGACTGAGCACTTCTGCAATTGGGAACTCTACTGGTAATAGATCAGTCCTCAACACCAGTAGAATGAGGACACCCAACTGCAAATTGTCAGATCCCTACAGAAAATCAAGAACCCTCTGTCTCCTTTGAAAATAAATTCCTACTGATGAGAGGGCCAAGGAATATTCAAGAAGATGGGAGGCAATGGTTAGACCACCTGAACTCTATCTAGCACATGAGTTAGTGAGGAACTGAAGAAAGGAACCTATTTTTGGAAGCTGGTTAAATGCACAAATCAGAGACATAGATGGAGAGTCTATCTGGCCACATCCACAGGTCCATCAGAAAAGTACCAAGAAGAAAGGAGAAAGAAGGTGGCAGAGATGTGCTGCAGGCAGCTCCTACTACCCATAATGGACAGTTATTAAATAATTAGGAACTTGGTGAGTCTGTTGATAAACTGTTGGTTACTTAAACTCAGCCATGGTGGAAGTATTTATACCACAGAAATTGGCAGAAGCCACAGATCAAAGCTTTGTGATTACTTATCCGAGATCTAATTTACCAACACACCACTGGGTAGAGGGAATAGAGGAATGAAGAGTCTGGAATGAAGACAATGTCCCAGCAGGGAAAGAGCCTCCACCCGGAGGAGAAGAAGCAGCAGAAAAGGAGTTGAATAACCTTAGGAGGTAGATATTTTTCCTTTAGGGCAAATTTTCAGCTAAAGCTCAGTAGTTAAATTATTTGCCCCAAGTCACACAGCTAATAAGTTTCAGAGTAGGAATTTGAAATCAAGTGTTTCTGGCTGTGATCATTTTTTTGTTTGTTTGTTTTTTGTTTTTCCACTCTACCAATAATAGAGGAATGAATGGTTAAAATACAATTACCTGTTTCAAAGGGTCTTTATAGAGCCAATTCTCGAGGCTATCTAAAAAATTCACAGTGCATGAGTTAGAATCACAACATGCTTTTGGCTTGATTTTCAATGGCTTTATTCTCACAAACCAAATACACCCTCAATGGACCCAAGTTTGCTATGTTAGAGGTTTTCTGTATGACTAATTCTTCATGTATAGTCCTAGAAGCCAATGCCAAGAATGTGTTTTGAGAATGCTTTGGTGTTGTCACTGGAGTCATGCCTAACCTCTCAAGGAAGCCAACTTTAGAGGCAAAAATCTGGATATGGTCACTGCATCCAGGAACAGGGTGGTGACTTTGAAGGGGATGACTGCCATTGAGAGTCCAAGTCCTGCTGGCTGTCTCACCACACCCCTTGGGGAACCCTTGGCAGGTGTCTCCAATGGGGGCAGGGAGATTGGGGAGGTTGGAGACTCACTAGACTTCTGCATTTCTTTCGGCAGGGATAGCTACGTGTGTGGACAAGAATTATTAGGATGACTTACCTGGATTTAACTAGTCAGGATAAATGAAAAATCTTCTTGACTTTCAGAAGTACTTTTGAATTTTATAGTAAGGTCTTGGTGCTTCGCCTGCAATCAGGATTCAAACACCAAAACCCAGTAGCTGGAAGTGATGATTCATTCAAATAGCACATTCAGGGATTTTGAAATAGAACATGGATCTCTCTGCTCACATAAAATTCATTTTATTTTCTTTTCAGAAATCAGAGTCATCAGGCAACTTAAGAATGAGCATCAGCTCATTCTGGGCTGTGCTCAGGGTTTTGTTTATGTCAATGTGAGGAGTGGGACCACCCTTGACATTAGCAGTGCTCCTCATTCTCTGCATGCATCAATGCTACACTGGCTTGACTCTTGACTGCAAATGGTTCTCCCCACTTAGGCGGGGCCTTTCTTCTGCAAGATTTATTAGGGCCAATTAGCTCTTCAGAGGAGTATTGCAAAAATACCCACAAAATAAATTCAGGAGACACCTCCCTTTAAATGGACAATGTTCCTCCCACAAGCTGTAACACATCCAAGGAGTGATGTTAAATTTTCAGTCTTCAGGACATAGCCTGCAGCCCTCCTTCTTTTCCCTAGCTGCCTCTGGAGGCATCCTTGCCACGTAGACATGTGACAGACAGGCAGAAGAGCTGCAAAGTAGTGGGGCACCATGCCATATGTGAAGGAGATAACTGGTCTAGAATTACCCACTTCTTGTGTCTAATCTAATCTGGACAGTTGTGAGGCTTTCCAGATTACTATTTACATATTGAAACACTCTCAATAATTTGTAGATACTCATCACTTCTGGAAGGCTCATGAGTAATTTGTCTCGGTATCTCTATGTAACTGAGACCTGAGACAGAAGACTTGGCTCTCCCCATGAAAGGATTAGTCACCTATATAAATAAGGATAGAAACAGCTTGAGGAAATAGATTCTGTGAGACTCAAAACAAGATCACTGAGCACTGAAACATACAGCACTGAGGCACACACCATATGTCATTGCATCCTCCCACCACCCCACCACACCAGCAATGTCAACAAAGAACAATGGAGAAGAATGTGCACAGTGTAGTGCCATTGACAAGGTATCATCAATGTGCCCTTTTTCCAGCTAACCAGCATGGCATCACGCACAGATTCATTTATTTGATATTCATTCATTCCTTAATCTGACCTAATTCCCCGTTTCCTCCCCACACCAAACCCTTCAACAGGTTTTCTGGAACTTTCCATCTCCTCAACTTTTTCTCTAAACTTTTTCTTAACTTTTTGCTTTAACTGGAATGGGGCCGCCCCTCCCCGGAGGACTCTACTTGCCCTGCTGCCCCTGGGGGAGTGGAAGGAGGGCTGGTGTAAGAGAAAGGTGGGGGTGGGTCAGAAGGTGAGGAGCTCCCACTGCTGCTTCCACACCACTGTCTTTCCCCTCCTGCTCTGCTGGCTCCCTATTCTTGCTACTGTCATCCATCAACCCACCTGGCTGAACCGCCAACCTTAAATGGACTCAACAGTTTGCCCTCTCCACCTATTTGTCATTGCCACAGAGAGTCTGCCAACCAAGTGGACAGATTCCACCTCAGTCCATTAGGACAAGCCTCAGACACACTCAGCCCTGCTCAGCACCCAGACTCCCTCCCTTGGGATTAATTTTTGGGCTATTTGAGATGATGTCATGCTTTTTCCCACCCCTACCCCATTTTCAGAGGTGCCCTTGCCTCATATTTCCTGTGTGAAAAACTGAAGCCATTAGGGGGCCATCCCTCAATTTCCTACCGCCCCATAAAGATGGGTACCTGCATGGTCCCCATCTCCCCAGCCTCTCCCCAGTGCAGTGGGCAATATGTCCCATTCCCCTTCTCACCCTTGCATGGCATCCTGTTTTCCTACCCTCTTCCTCACCGTCTCCTTCCATCTCACCACTGTATTGTTCCCTGCAACATACAAACATACTCTGGCACCCTCCGACATGAAAAACCACTTTCCCAGGATTCTGAGAACTTCAGCGTCATCTCTCTGCTTCCTCCACAGCAGAACATCTCCAAATGCTGTCTTTACTCTCTGTCTCCATGTCCACACCCCTGCAATCTACACTTCTTCAACTCTTTCCAATCTGACTGTCATCCCCTCACCTCGGGTCACCAATGTCTCCTTGTGAAAAAATCCCATAGACGCTTCCTTCCCTCATAAGCTTTGCTCACATTCGTCCATTCCCTGCTAATTGAAACACTCTCCTCTTTCAACCTCTTGGGCCTCTCCCCAACCTGGTTTCCTCGTGCTGCATTTCCCACCCATGTTCTCTTGCTCTTCCTTCACTGACCAATACTCAATATGATAGCACCCCAGGCTTGTCCCTGGGACCTCTTTTTCTCCATCTGCACTCTCTTCCTACATGATCACATCTGGTCAAGACTTTAAATACCTTCTATATACTGACGACTCCAACAAGACCTCTCTAGCACTTGCCCCGGATCCTCATGTTTTTATATCCAGGTGCCCCCTTGGAATTCCTAGGAGGCATTTCAAATGGTATAATAACCCATATGGAGCTGCTAACCCCCTCTTCCCTCTGGGAAAACAAAGCAAAACAAATAAACACATTTATTTCTTTCCCTCCCACAATTCCTCTCTCATGACTAAGGGTTCACAGGTGCCTGCAGCCAAGAGGACAACCCTGGACGCTTGGCCCAGAAGCCTAAGTCACACTGTTCTCAAGCCATTATGCCCTTTGATGGGAGAGGTCAAGAGGAAAAGTGCCATGGTCTGCTAATCTGCCAGCTTTACTCTCATCCAAGACTTCAACGTCTCTCTGGTCTGGCCTCCAGCTACCATCCACTGGCATGCAGAACTGATGTCCTTGCCTGCCCTGAAACCCTCCACTCTTCTCTGTCAGTAGCACCTCCATATCCCCATGAGGAGCTCACCTCTCCACCAAACTCAGTGTGTCTGTCTCAACTCAGGGTGACTCTATTCCCCAGCTCCTTGACAATGGGCAGGTGACTAAAGTATGACCAACCAATCTATTCCATTTCCTTGGAAACATGACCCAACCCTAGGCAAAAAGACCAAATTCCAGACCTTTGGAGTTACTGGAAAAGTAAAGCTGCCCAGCTAAGAGAGCGCTGATCACATTTGAACCCCTGGATCCACCTAGGCCCCAAGTTATGTCTAAATCTGTCAGTTATGGGAGCCAATAAATGCCCCAGTTTTATTTGTATTCAAGCCAGTTTGAGTAGGGATGATTTAACTCACAACCCAAAGAACTCTAATTAATGCATCAATTCACTCATTTATTCACTCACTTACACACATATTGAGTACAAGGCATTAATCTATCCACTAGTGACTTGTCTAAATCATGTCACTGAAACCACAAATGCTCCCCTCTCCCTGTCCTGCTGCCTATGGTATCCATCTCTGGCATTCATAATCCATAATTGGGCCCCATCTGTTCTCATTTCTCAAGACTCTTCTTAAATGAGCCCACCAAACCAAGGAGGCGAATCATAGTCCCCTTAAAAAGTTATATTTACTTCACTTTCAACCCTTTCTTGGCACTCTGTATATGCGATCCATCTTCAAGACCCATCTCCCCAGTTATGGCCCCTATGAGGAGCTGCCGGTTTGACTGGCTCAGGCCCTGTGGATTCTTCTGCTCCTGGGCCATGTGCCCTGCTGGAGTCTAGCCTCCCTGACTGTGTGTGTCTTATTTCCTAAAGAGCAACATGAAGGCTGGGTCTGGGTCTCCTGCTCTTTTCAGGTTCTTGCGAGCCTGAGACAGAACTGTATATGCTCACCAATGACATTTCCAATGACAAGAACTGATGCTTGTACAGGGTCTAGTATTTTCCAGACTCAGTTCTGTGCTAATGCTGCTCGTGCTCACAATAACCAACAGCTGAGAAACCGAGGCACCCCCAAACTTAGCCATTGTCACACAGCTGATCAGTGATGGGGCCAGAATAAGAAGTTAGAACTATCCCAACCCACACTGAGATTTCATGGGCAGGAGACTGACACCTCTTCAGTGAGGAGAGGCAGAGGAGACCTGAAGGAACATGCATTTCTGAAGCTACCTTTTCCCACCCAGCACCTCTCCCACCACGTATGGTGAAGGGCCAGCTTGAACCCATGTATGCCCTAGTGGTTCAAGAAGACAAACTCACAGATCACTTGTTTGGCCCTTGCAGCAATGTCAAACTACTTGAAAAATGTCTTACTCTCCACATTTGTACTTGTAGCCTTGCAGAGAGTAACAAACAGCAGACCAGGCATTGAGCAGCAAATCGAACCAACTACTTTCCCAGGGAACGTGGTGCCTTTCCCTCCCACCTATCTTTCTCAACCCTTCCTATCTGATGCTGAAGTCCACATGCCTGGAGAAATGAGCTGGGAAGCAGGGAACCAGCCCAGAGGAGACCCCAGACTGACCAGAGCTTGGCAGGGGCACTGCTGAGACAGCAATGGGAAAGCAACACCCCTACTGCTCAGCCTCCCGCTCCCGGAGCCAGTGGCCATTGGCCAGGTCAGCTCTGTTGCTGACCAGCAAGAAAACGTGGATTCAGTGCCAAGGGCCATTGGGTCTCTTCAGAAGGACTAATCAGACCACTTGAAGACAGAGGTCAGGCCGATGGGCTCAAACCAGGGGTTAATGGCCTCTGTCCAGTAAATGCTCAAAGTTTGATTAATTCTTTCAACAAATGTTTATTGATTGCCAGGCCCCACGCCAGCACTCGAGATAGAACCAGGCCATGTCTCCTGCTAGCTGGAGACAGACGCCAGAACAACAGCTCACAGGGACAGTAGAGGGTGGGTGGAAAGGGAAGAAGAGGGGAGGCCAAGAGCCTGGTGGCCTCTCTTCCATTCTGTGCCATGAGAAGCTGTGGGAGAACTGCCTTCGCCCCTGCCTGGCCCAGCCCATTTCTTGGCATCAGGACAACAGATCCTTCCAGATGCCCCTGGGTTAACAAGCAAAGGAAAGCCCGGGGGTCAAGCACCATGTCCGACACCTAAGGAATTAGAACCGAACCAAGAAGCAGCACCGGCACAGGAGCCCCACCACCCATGAAATCTCCATCCTCTTCCTGCCCCCCCCCCCACCATTCTTTCTTGTAGCAGGAATCTTGATGCCGTGAGCTGGGATCAGTCACTTCCCCAGCAGACATCGGGAGGCCATTAGGAGAACCGAGTTCCTTCTCGAGCCTGAGAGGCAGCATGATGGGCTAGAGAAGGTAGTCTTTGACCTCAGAAAGATCTAGGTTCTGATCCTGAGCTGGCCACTTCAGAAGAATGATGTAAAGTGGTTGAGAGCTTAGACTCTGAGCCAGACCGCCTGAGGCCAAATACCAGCGGTGTCAAGTCCTAGCTGGTTCACGTTGTGTCACTTGCCATTACTGCACCTCAGTTTCCTTCCTCATAAAGTGGGGATCACTGCCACAGGGCTGTCAGGAGAACTGGGTGCGTGAATTCACATAAACAGAGCTTAACAGTGCTTAACACAGAGCTGAGCTAACAGTAAGCACTTAGTTATTACTGGTTAGTTATATGTTAGTTACTGCTAGCTGCTCACAAGGATACTTAAAGAATTAAATGCGCTAATCACTGAAAAATGTTGAGTAGGTGCCTGACGACTACTGGTGTCCTTTCTTCCAAATTTTTCCGATAAGATGAAGAACACATGGGAGGCGGTATGTGCCCGCCCCCCCCCCCATCTTAACAGGCACAGGCCTGCTGTAGGGGCACTACCCCAGGGACTGTTCCTGCTGTCCCTCCGATGAACACCCAGCCCCAACTCCCCTAAAGGGGTTGTGACATTCTTGAGAAAAGATCCATTTAAGTTCATCTTCATGTTTACACACAATTTTCTTGAACGAAAGAAGCAGGAAGGCAGAGAGGTAGAAGGCTATGGCAAAATCAGCCTGCCACAGGCCCGGGGGAGCGCCAAGGAGGAGCCCCAGGACATCCCTGCCCTTGACCCTGGGGTAGATGCCAAAGGTCCCTCTCCCTAGAACAGAGCCTTCAGCATTTGTAGGGAAGGAAGCCAAGTGCTGCCCGGAAAAGGCCAGGCTTCAAAATGCTGATTCCTCCCAGAATGCGAGTTTTCTTGCTGCCTTTTCCTGGGTGTTTTTGTGACAGAAGGAGGAAGACCATCAAGGGTCCCAGAGCTGAAGTCTCAAGGCTAGAGGTGACTGGAAGGAGGTGAGAAGGGGAGGGGGAGGACCCCCAGCCACTATCTTCCACTGGCAATTGCTACCCCAAACTCTGACTAAGGGCCTCGGAGAGGGGGCTGGCTCTGCACGAAGTGTCCCCAGAGCCCTCCTCCTCTCTGTGGCCATGGTGGTGCCCAGCCCCTGCCCAATACTGGCAGGAGGGGAGCCCCCCCACTGAGGGCCTTTCTCCACACAGCCCCAGAGACCCTGGAGTTACCCCCACATGTGCTCCCAGGAGGGTGGGGATGAACCTGGCTTTAAACCCCTGTTCCTAAACCCAGACCAGTGTCCGCTTGCGCTGACTGGACCTTCCACTCAACTGTTCTTCCCAGCCCTCCCCCTGTCCTGCCAGGACTTGGGGCTGATGTCACCTGACTTGGGCCTCACAGTGGGACTCAGTTTCCCCTTGCCCTCTGTCTCTGATCCCTGGCCTCTGTCTGTCTCTCTAGCTGCCAGAGTCCTGTCACGCCTGAGCTGAGGGCACCAACAGGGACCTCTGGGCTGGGCTAGCTGAGGTGAGACCGGGGGAACCCAGGACAGAAGCCAGCAGGCAAGGCAGGAAGCGTGTGATAAGGTCTCCCCGGGATAGCCCTGTGGCAGGTGAGTCAGTCCTGAGGAATCCTCTAGTTTATAAATAGGTCTGGCTGGCAATGAGGAGAACAATAAGGGACCATTGTCCTTCCTGATAGGCTGTTACTAAACCATGAATAATCCCTTTGAGGAATTAGATTCCACAGACAGCTCCTGAGCCCCTTCCATGCCAGACTCCGGCATGGCAAGGGCATGAGGCGCCCGGAGCGTGCTGGGGCCGCACATACATGTCTACACCATGGCGTCGAATGAGTCAGCACACCAACCTGCGAGGTAAGTATGCTTCTCCTGGTGTATGGATGGATCGACAGGTTGGAGGGGTTTCCTTCCCAGGCCCACGGCTGAGTCACTGTTAGAACCCTGTGTATCTGCAGCGAAGCCTCTGCTCCTTCAGCCTGGTCACGGGGCTTCCCGGCCTGACATAGGGCGGGAGGGCCTGGGAGCCCCCAAAGCGACCAAGTCATGTGCTCTGACATCGTCCCGCCAACCCAAGAATCCACTGAGACTCGAGTATAAGGCTGGCCTGTGGGGGAAATGCAGCGCAGGGGGAGTAGTTGGAGATCCAGTTAAGCGGCAATGGCTCTGTTCAACTTTTTTCATCTTTATGTCCCTTAAAAACATTAAATAAAGGCCAGAGCCAGGAACGGCTTTCAGAAGGAGCTAAGCAAAAGTCTGTTCTCAGCTACAAGGTCATCTGGAATCCATTTGCCAGTGAGGGTCAGGTCTCTGTCCCTGCAAGGGTTCTAAAGACCGTTCCAGCAGTTCCCTGGCCCATACCACCACACCCACACCTGCTTGTCCCAGACGCCCTGGGAGGGAGGAGGCTTGCCTGGCTGGGTGGGCATCAGAGTCCTCAGGAGACCAGGATCAGATCGAGACTCCACCTACGTCCTTGGGCCTCGGGCCCAAAGTGCAAGACCAGGCACATTCCCAAGCTGCCTGGGACCTGGAGATTGGGGGCAAAGGTCACCAGAGCCTGAAAAAGCTTCCGCCCAGTTGGCCGTGGACTCCTGGATCTGCTGGGGACAGAGGCTGGGAAAATTGTGCCTGCTCTCTCGGCACGGCCGGAGCCAAGCCCTGTTTGCGCCGGCAAGGTTAAAATGGTACATTTTAGCACTACTAATGCAAGCTAGGAGGGAGGTTGGTTTGCTTATTTTTGTTTTTTGCTTTTTTTCCTTTTTTTTTTTTTTTTTTTTTGCATGAACACCAAGCAACCATCTTTCTTTCCCTTCCCTAAACCAGCCAGTGACCTCATGAAAGCTTTCGGGGCGGGGGTGGGGGGCATTTCAGGGAAGAGACCAAGTCTGTCTGGGTGTCTGGAGGTCTGGAAAAGAGATTTCTAAACAGTCTGTCTGGGAAGATCCTTCTTCCAGGAGATCCTGGGTGGAGCTGGCAGCAGCCTGGATACGCGAGCTTTCTCCATAGACACCACCTGCAGACCTCGCCTTTCCCCCAATACCGGAAGATGACCTAATCCCTAAGCCAGGCTGCAGGGCTCCTTCCTCCATTGATTGTCAAGTCCTGTGGCTTCCTTGAACCCTGGACATTTTATGCACAAATTAGAACCAAGAACAACCGCTTTAGGTTAAAACAGGCTTTGACCTCAACACAGAAAACCTCAATGAACTGGCTTGATTTCAACGCATATTTCAATCAATATTTCAATGAAATATCTGTGTACTAGATGTCGTCTGTGTATTTGTCTGTGCACCTGGGAGCTTGTTTCCTATGATGCCTTCCAGTACAGGCACCCAAACTCACAAACCAAATGCATACCCACAACAAGGATACCCCCTACCCACCCCAAGCCTTCCCTCCTGACATTGGCACCCAGGGTTACAATGAAAAGTGGGCACGTCATCAAAGTTTGAAGAAGCCAAAAGGTGCCAGGCACACTGCTGGGGCCTCTGGCCTTCAGCTCCATACATTTGCCAAGAGCATTTGTTCAACAACCCAAGATGATGGAGGCCACTGACACCGTGCTGAGGTCATGGCAACCTGAAGGGCTTGGTGGAAAGGAAATTGTGTGATCTGAGCACACACCCAGTTGGCGTGCAAGCAAGACACCCGTCTGCAGAGCCACTGTTCGCTCCTGAGCCAAGCCCAGCTCCCTCAATCTGCCAGCCAGAGTCTAGCCAAGGAATGGAGAGGTAGGGCTGTCACTTCCAAATGGCACCCAAACCTTCCCCACCAATTGGCTGCCTCTGAGTAACTGGACCCAAAACATAGACATAGTCCCTTAGGTCCATGACAAACAGGGCAGGGCACAGCAGCCCATCTTGGTCCTCATGGAGCTGGGTTTGGCCCTCTTGCCTATGAGAGTAGGACCTGCACTGGACCCTGGGTCTTATGCTCAGGAGTTTTCTGGTAGATGTAGCACTCAAGAGACATCACTGCCCTTTCCCACTGAGCTTATCTAGGAGACCATGACCCGAGCCAGTCACCAACCAGTCCCCTTGCCTTCCCTTCTGCTTGCTTTTCCTATGGTTCCATCCGCTTCCGTGGCTGTTGACCCATATCCACACTTAGAGCCCAGATTCCCCTCCTGAGATCCAACTGGTAAAGCCGCAGATCTTTGGGACACCCCGTGTCTGCTCTGCAGATGCCTCGTACTCACTATGTCCATGAAGAGCTGACTTTATTCTCCCCCATTCCATCCTGGCCCCAAACCTACCTCCTTCTACATTCTCTATTTTGATAAAATTCACAAGGGCAGAAATGTCTGCTATTTCCCACCATTGCCATTTCTACCATGACCATCACCACCATCTCCAGCTCTACCACCACCTCCATGTCCACCTCTACACCAACACCCCCACCTCCACCGTGCATGAGTGCTCACACACACCCCCATGCTCACACACACCCCTAATGGCTCATCCGGTCCCAGAAGTTCTTTCTCCTAAATTTCTTGGAATCTGCCCCTTCAGTGCATCTACCCGAATTCTTCCCGAGCTGGGACAAGTCCATGTGAGGGTTGCTATAACCAGCTCTCTGTTGTTCGTCTCCTCCTCCTCCCATCTGCCTACACTTAGCTGTTAGGGGAACCTGTGCTCAAAGTCCTGCAATGGCTCCCTGTCCCACCTGCTCCCAGACTTCCCAAAATGTGCCCTAAAAAATCGAAAGTTTTGATCAGATACGGGCAGTGCTGGATCAGCATTGAAGTGCTCCTCTTTGTTGTGAGGTTTGTCAGCAGCACCTTGGAGACGAAGAGCATGGAGACACTTCACGGGGAAGAAAGCGGGTGTGATTTTCTGAATTTCTTTAATCACACAAGTTTTGCCGAAGTTTCTTGGGGTGGGAGAAGAAAAACCAAGGCACTGGTTTTTGGCTCTGGCTTCCCCTTTTCACAAATCTTTCTCTGCTCTTCAGTCTGCACAAAGGTCCTTTCTCTCCTTCACAGCCTCCAAGGTCAATGCAACCACCACTCCCCACACACTCCTACCTTACTCGATTTCTATTACAATTGTTTTCATTTCTGATTTCCCCACCGTTCTAGGAACTCCTTATGGGCAAGGAAAAATGGGGATCCCCTCAGCCAACACAGCGTCTGAGAAATGGGGGGGCCCAATGTTTGCAGCAGACCGTGGAATGCTTCCTGGTCCGGGTTGAAGCAGACCAAGTGCCTCGTACGACTCGCCCACCCTCTGCATCTGACTCCCTCTCCGTCTCCCACTCCTCAGCCCGCTGCCCCCTGGACTCTGCCTCAGCACCCCCACTGACGTAGCTCTTCCTCATTTGCCAATGACCCAAATCCCTGAACTCGCCCTGGTGTGTTGCAGTTTTCAGTGGACTCAACCTCTGAGCAGGAGTCCACACAGCTGCCCCTGGGTCTTTCCTAAAGCCTCACACGCACAGCCCCACCTGGTTCTCCTCCCATCCGCCGCTCTATCCTGGTCTCCTTTCTAGGTCCAGCTTCACCCTTCCAGTCAGAGCTGGAATCGCTCCTCTTCAGGCTTGGCCTGGTTCTCCTCTCCTGCCCGGGGCTCTTCCTCAGGGGGCTCCCTCTGCAGCTGCTCCCGTGGCTTTGGCCACGCCCCACCCTTTGCTAATTCCCTCCTGATGTGCCTACCTCCATCCTCTCCTCTGAGCTTCCGGTCCGAGTCCGCCAAATGCTCCCTTGACATATCCACTCTGACATCTCACTGGGGCCTCAGATTGTGTAGAGCCAAGATGTTAACTCCTGATATGTGGGCTCAAGCCTCTATTTGCTTCCAGTATTTTCCCCCATCCACAGATGGTACCACCATCCGCGGCCTTCAGCCCACTCCCTCACCTCCCCAGCTTTGGCAACAGTCCCCATAAATACGTCTCTTTTTAAAGTCTTTAAAAATGTTTTTTTTTTAATTTTCTTGTGATAACATTTAACATGGCATCCACCCTCTTAACAGTTTTTTAAGTGCCCAGGGCAGTATCGTTAACTCGAGGCACACAGTTGTGCAGAAGACCTCGAGAACTTCTTTATCTCATTTAATTGAGACTGGATGCGTTTTGAGTCCATGGCTCAGGTCCCCCTCCCTCTAGCCTCTGGTGGCCACCATTCTATTCTCTGCTTCAATGAGTTTGACAATTTCAAATACCTCACAGAAGTGGAATCAGACAGTATTTGCCCTTCCGTGACTGGCTCGTTCTACTTAGCACAATGTCCTCAAGGTTCATGCATGTCTCCACATAGAGCAGAATTTCCTTCCTTCTGAAGGCTGAATAATAGTCCATTGTAGGTAGAGACCATGTCTTCTTTATCCATTCATCCGCTGCTGGAAACTGAGGTTGTTTTCACAACTTGGCGATTGTGAATAGTGCTGGAATAAACCCAGGGGTGCTACTGTCTCTTCGAGATCCTGATATCAATCCTTTTGGGTGGATACCCGGAAGCGGGATGGTGGGATCATATGGTATTTCTATTTTTATTTTATTTTATTTATTTTATATTTTTTTATTTTAATTTTTTTTATTATATTATGTTAGTCACCAGGTATTTCTATTTTTAATGTGGCAGGGCACCGCCACACTATTTTCTACAGTAGCCGCATCATTTTGCATTTCCCCCCAGCAGTGCACAAGGGTTTCCATTTCTCCACATCCTGGCCATCACTTTTCTTTTCTTCTTCTCTTTCTTTCTTTCTTTCTTTCTTTCTTTCTTTCTTTCTTTCTTAATAAAAGTCATCCTGACAGGTGTGAGGTGATATCTCATGGTACTCTGAATTTGCATTTCTCTGATGATTTGTAACCCTGGGTAACTTTTTTTAGTTCTCCCTTTCCTCTTGGTCTCCACGGCTGCCACGCAATCTAGATGCCATCCTCTCTTGCTCAGGTTCTTACAGGAGCCTCCAAACGGGTCTCCCCTTACCCATCTGCACCTCCGCCCATGCTCTACACAAGCAGAAGTTCCTTCCAAATACAAACCATTCTCTCACTGAAACCCCCCAATGAATTTCCTCCATGAACTCTTGGGACAAAACGAACATCCCTAGTGTCGACCCTCCACTCACCAGTGTGTTCCCAGCTGCATCTCTGGCTTCCCACAAGCCAGCCACGCCAGCTTTTGTGGTTCACTCTCCCCACCCTCCCCCTTCCAGTTTCGCTTAGCCAGATTCCTCCATCTAACTCCATCATTCCTTTGGAGTTCAGTTCAGCTATCACCTCATGACAGACTCCTTCCTCTGACCCTTCACATACATGTTCTTGTGATACCAGTGGTTCTTCATAAACTCACTGTGATGATGATTAAATCCAAAACTGTATTTAGACTCTGTTCCTGTTGGGTTTCTGCTGCCAGAATGCAAACTACAAAAGGGCAGGGAGCACACGCCTCTTGCTCTCACTGGGTCCCCAGGGCCTAGAAGGAGCCTGGCACACAAGTGGATTCAGCCCATACTTCTTGAATTTAATGTCTGGTGAGCTTGGCTTATTCAAAGGCAGCTTCTCTAACGATGCTAAAAGCAAAGGTTTCAAGAGGCGCATGGGTAACTCAGTTGGTTAAGCCTCCAATGGCTTCAGCTCGGATCACAATCTTGGGGTCTTAGATCAAACCCCACATCAGGCTCCACATTCAGCATGGAGTTGGCTTGAGATTTTCTCTCCCTCTATTCCTCCCCACTCTGTGCTCTCTCTCTTTCTCAAATAAATAAATCTTTAAAAATAAATAGATAAATAAAAGCAAAGTTTTCAGAGTCAAACATAGTTTCACCTTTCACTAGCTTTGGGACTTTGGGACTCATTTTCCCCATTGGTAAAAGAGGGACAACTGTGCATAGGGCCTGACATGGAGAACAAGCTCAGGGAATGTCAGGAGACTTTTCTCTCAGCAGAGGAACAAAAATCTCTATTCTTGCTTTTCTGAAGGTTCGGTGCTTGTAAACATCTCCCTCACATCACATAGAACGAAGACAGCATTGAGTTGTTTCCCAGGGCAGCCAAAACGAAGTACCACAGACTAGGGCGCTTGAGCCACAGAAATGTACTGCCTTGCAGTTCTGGAGGCAGAAGTCTAGATCAAGGTGTTGGTGGCATTGGTTCCTTCTGAGGCCATGAGGGGGGATCTGCTCCAGGCCTCCTCCCAGCTGCTAGTGCTTGCAGGCATTCCTTGGTTTATAGAAGCATTACTACCATGTCTGCCCTCACTTCAGGACTTGCTGTGTGTGTACGTGTGTGTGTCCAGATTTCCCCCTTTAAAAAGGCACCAGTCATGTAGGATGAAGGGCCCACTCTACTCCCGTATGGTTTCATCTTAACTGCTTACATCTGCAACAGTCCTATGTCCAAATAAAATCACATTCTAAGGTATTGGTGGGTTAGGACATCAACTTCAGTTTTGGAGGATACAATACAACCCATAAGAGAGACTGTCCACGGAGTCTGAGGAAGAGCCCTAGACAGGCTGACAGGGCTTGGGCAGGGGTCCCTCTGTGTTTGATGGCATGTGGGCAGCCTAAGTGTCCAGTGGGATGAAGCCCTCAGACTCTGCCTGGCCCAGGAAAATACTTTTTTTTAAAAAAATATTTATTTATTTATTTTAGGGAGAGCAAGTGGGAAGAGGGAGAGGGAGAATCCTCAAGCAGACTCCCCGCTGAGCACGGAGCCTGACATGGGGCTCGATCCCAGGACCCTGAGATCATGACCTGAGCCCAAATGAAGAGTTGGACGCTTAACCAACTGAGCCACCCAGCACTCCCCAGAAAAATACTGTGGAATGGAGGGAATTTCACTCACTTCCAGAGCAGGCAGGAAGCCCCACTACATCTCTGGTGGGGGGGCTGAGAAGGGGCCTCTCCAGGTCTCCCCCAAGATCCCTTGCCCACTGTTCCACAAGCCTGCCTAGCTGCAGGCACCCCACTCCCCAGCAGGCTCCCAGCTGACCTGACCAACCACTCACCCAAGGAAGGTCATGGCTCCCACAGCTCACCTTATCTGCTGACAGAAAAAAGCACCCACCTTTGCCCCCCCTTTCACCCTGTTACCAAGAACTGAGGTGAGCCAGAGCCTTCCCAGAACTTGTGAGACAAATGGGAGCTGCCAAATATTTCTGTGGCTTGGTTCAGTTCCTGTGGCTCTGTGGCCCAGTTCAGGGTCTGGGGTCTTCACTCAGGAAGGGCTCCTCCTGACTCTGAGGGGTGTCCAAGAGTACGTCTACAACAACCACACCGGGATGTCCAGACTCCACGACTGCATGACCCCCAGCAGCTGGAAGTCAAGGTAGGCCCTTCACATAAGGCATTTTGTCTACATCGAAGATGGCAGAGGGATTCCCGCTGAGGCCATCCCTTGAGGTTAGCTTGTCACTGGCATGATTTCCTCCTTTTGCCTCCCATTCATGTCCAGGATCCTCAGATTTAAACTAGTGCCCACAGCAGATTAGTGACATGCCAGACACATAGTAGGGGCTTAAGAAACATGCTCCAGACTGGCATTTCCAGTTTCCAAATGGCATTACCTTCAGCTGACCTCTCTCTCAAACTCCCCTTTGGTGTCCCCTGCCACAAGTCCAGCTGTCCAGTCACCTTAGCTGGGATCCTGACCCTTCTCCCAGCCTGTCTTCTGGAGGACTCTGGCACCTGTCACCCCATTTCCCTCAAGCTCTCCTCTCTTCTCCAGCCACACAATCACCAGTCAGGCCTGCCCTTGTCTTACTTCCAACCTGATGACTGTTTTCATTCTCATCTCTACTCCAGTGGTCTCTCTCCAATCAATCCACCCGACCTTTGCCTCCAGAGCCCCAGGAGAGCCCAGGACTCCACATCTGATCATGCACTGTTTGGATGGACGCTGTCTGGCCTCCACCTGTCTGGTCATCTTCCCCTGCCAGCTTTTCCCATGCCCCTCGCCTTCGGCCTCAGCCACACCAACCTACTGTCTCACCCCAGACCATGCCTAGAAGTTTCTATCATGCCCTTCCCCATGCTGTTCCCTTGCTACGGGACCCTCTTTCGCCACTTCTCCAGCTGGAAACACTCTTATTCATACCGTGAAGCCCAATGCCAACTCACTCCCTGTGAGTCACCCTTGATCACCCCACTTGCCACTGATCACCCCATTCCTTCATCTCTCCTTCCAGAATAGGTTGGACACACGTCCATGTTGCACTTGTCACTCCACACGGCGATCGTCTGCCCGTTAATGTCCCAGAGGTTCCCAAACTCCGGTGTGCACCAAATCACGAGGCAGCATCGTAAAAAAGGCGGGTGGTCTGGCTCCATGCCCAAGACTCTGATTTGGGGGCCCAGGAATGTGCATTTTAACAACGTACTGGGCAGTCTTGTTGCAGGTGGTCTTTGGGGCCTACATTGAGAACCACTGCTCCTGCGGGGTCCTGGCTGGGGGATCTTGTCTTATCCAGGGCTGTGTGTCCCCAGCTCTAGCTCAGCCTCCATCACACGGAATGACGGGAAAGCTGGAGTGGGGGGCCTTGGCTCATGTCGTGCTACCCCCTTCCACAGCCAAGGGACGATGGCAAGTCCCTCAGCCCCGCCCCCCTGCCGAGGCTGACCCCTAGCTCTGTCTGAAAAAAGGCGCCCTCCAGGCCTGGCTCACAGAGCTGTGGGGAGAAGCACAGAATAAAACCCCCAGGTGCAGCTTTTGAACCTGATACACTATCAGTGAACCCTGCCAAACCCATGGCAACCCATGCTTCTTGTGATTTTCCAGGAGTGCCGAGAGGTCTCTCCAGCCCATTCATGGGATATCTATTTGAAAGCAGTCCTGAGAGGAAAAATCCCTTCCCTTCTTTGGAACTGATAGAGTTTAAAAGCAATCCTGAGTTCCCCTAGGGCTCTTGCCAAGTTTTAAGAGGGTGGGTGTTAATGCATAGAGATGAAGGCGCCAATATTTCCCGAGAAAACAAAAGGTGGGAGTGTTACCAGCACACAGCGAGCCTTTGTGATGGGGATGGCCCAGCGATGGCCCCGGGCCTCTGACACGCTGGCCAGCAGAAAGGCAGGGAGTCAAGGGCCAGGGCCTGCCCAGAATTCAGCACCCTTATTTCAATTTAACTCAACTCCAGTTGGATTTGGCCTTGTACCCACCTGTGGGCTCTGTCTCACCCACACGCTCTGGCATCCATTCATTCATAGATGCGCAAATATCTAGTGTGTGCCTGCCACCTGCAGTTGCTGTGCCAGCCCTGTGGATTCAGGGACAAGAGAAGCCTCTACACACGAGGACTTACAACATTTGGGGGCACAGAGAAGCAAGCAGAAGTGAAGCAAGGTGGTAACTGCTGGGCTGAAAGCAAATGGAAAGTTCTGGAAGGATTTGAGAGACTACCAAGGTGGAGTCCTGCCTTTGCCTGTGAATTGGGATGGAAGAGGCCAATGCCACAGGAAGCCCTCATTTCAGAGTCAAGGCCCATCTGGGTGCTCCATGTTGTCCTACCTGTCTTGGTGCAGCCCAAGGTCACTGCAACCTCATCCACCAGTCCCTGAGGCCAGGAGTCTGCAGGCCAGGGGACTGGCCAAGAGGACAGGGCAGAAGGCAGAAGGAGCACAGAGGTGCCAGTGTGCCGAGAATCAGAGTTGGGGATCCTGCCAGCCCTGACACAGAGACTCAAGGCAGCTACCCTGGTCTGTAACTGATCTCTCAGACTCCGTGGTCCATGACTGATCTTCCGGATAAGTTCCTGTTGCACCTGACTCATTCAGGGTACCTCTTCTTGGATTCCTGTGAGCCTTTGGAGTCTTATTTTAAGAGAGCATTCTGCTTGAGCCAGATTTGTTCATTCATTTGTTCAAAACTATTTATCAGGCATCAACTAGGTGCCAGGCATCATTCTATGTGCTTGGGATATATCAGAGAACAGGTTTAACGAAGACCCTGTTTTCACGGAGCATGCATTCTAGAAGGAGGAAACAGACAATAATCAGGAAGCATAACAAATAAGTCGATGATATAGTATGGAGAGAGTGATCGGTGCTAAAAGGCAGAGAATAGAATAGAGAGAGGAGATTGGGGGCCTAGAGAGTGGGGGAGTAAGTTGCAACATTAAATAGGGTCATCAGGTGAGTCCTCAGTGCATTAAGGGGATGAAAGCAACACTATCTAAGGGAAGGCTGCTTCTGGAAGAAGGCAAAACCCCACATGGCAGCACTTCCAGAATGTCTGACACGCAGCAAAGAGATGAGAGGGCTGGAGCAGAGTGAGCAAAGGGCAGAGCTAAGGGGGAAGGAGGCAGGAAAGGAAAGGGACCTGGGGTCTGGGGCAGCACCTGGCGGCTTATGCAGAAGAATATCACCAGCTGACTTGTGCTCTAAAGCAACCATCTGGCCACATTTTGAGACTAGATGGGAGACAAAGAGGAGGCTGGCTGGGGCACTGTTGCCATATTCAGGTGTGTTATTGATGCCCAAAGAGGAGAGCAGAGTAAGTGGAGAGTGGTGGCAATTCTGGATCTATCCTGTGGGAGGACCAGCTGGGCTTCCTGATGTTGGATGTGGGACGTGAGAGAAGAGAAAAGTCCAGTGTGAGTGGGTTTCTGTTGCTTGCAGCCACAAGAGCTGAGTCCTGAAACTGGTCTCCTTTGTTCTCGCCAGGGCTTCCAAGTAGGCTCTGACTTGCCACTGGACCCAAGGCCTTGAAGACACTGCCTTAGAAACCGCCCATTGCCCCATGAGGAACTGGGGACGATGCCTAAGCCAAGGGATTGAGCGCGCTAGGCATATTTACACACACAAGCTAGAGTCCAAAAGAACAAAGGGTGTGAATGAGAAATCCAGGAAATAGACCATGGGTCCAGCTTGTTGGGGCCGAGCACACTTTCCCACACACGGTCAGCAGCTGCAAGGCCAGTCCTCTGTGGCCGAAACTTCTCAGTGAAGGCACGAGACCACACACGTTGGTTTATTTACCGTGACTTCGCTGGTGTCATTGAAACTGCTGATGCTCACCTATGTACGATCGGTGAGCTTCCCAACATTTCCCAGCCTCTGTTGCTAGGAGATCGGGTCACATGACTAAGTCTAACCAATGGACGGTGAGTACTGGGGAGGTGCTTTCCTTCCAGGACAAAGACAAGGCAATGTCGGTCCTCCATCCTTGTCTTCCCCTGCTGCAGTGACAGGAGACAGAGGCAGGGAGGTTGGATCACTGAGTCTCCAGGTGGCAAGAACTCCCACCAGCTCCCAGTGGACCTCATATGAGCCAGAAAGAAGCTTTTGTTTGTTACAGGGATAATTTATCATCATAGCATGGCATAGCCTTCTCTGGTGGCTACAACTGGCCAAAGACTTTAAGACCAACTGAAACAGTAGCAGGAATAAGTAAGAGTCACATACCGCTTTACAGCTTGAAAGAGCTTTTCCTTACTCTCATTCGATCCTCATCTCTTCCATGAACTGGGTAGTTCTGTGTGAACATTTTCAAACAGACACCTTCTAACCAGCTAAGGAAAACAATTACAGAGACATCAGTAGCTTTTCTTTGTAGAAAACAAAATAGAAAAGAAGAGAGCTTTACCACACTGTCAAAACTTACAAAGTATGGTGACGGATGTAAGCGAGACTTATTGTGGTGATCATCTCACAAAATAAACAAATGTTGAGTCATATGACGATGGGCGTGACGATGGGTGATCATTTTTGCAATGTATACAAATATAGAATCATGTGGTACCCCTGAAACTAATATGATTTTATATGCCAATTAAACCTCAATTTAAAAAAACAGCAAGGAAGAAAAAGAAACATGCAGCACCTACTTAAAGTGAGTATGAGACTTTTACAATTTTTTTCAAAATCATAAACAAATGTATCCTAACAAAGATTCCTTTTTCAAAATGTCATTTTGTTTGAAATTCCAGTAGAGTTAACATACAGCGTTATATGAGTTTCAGGTGTGCAATATAGCGATTGAACGCTTCCATCATCCCCCGGTGCTCATCACAGACAAGTGCCCTCCTTCGTCCCCATCACCTATTTAACCTATCTTCCCACCCCCATCCCCTTTGGTAACCATCAGTGTGTTCTCTATAGTTAAGAGTCTGTTTCTTGGTTTGTCTCTCTCCCTTTCTGTTTTTTTGTTTTTGCCTTTGCTCATTTTGTTTCTTAAATTCCACATATGAGTGAGATCATAGGATATTTGTCTTTCCCTGACTGACTTATTTCACTTAGCATTATACTCTCTAGCTCCATCCACATCATTGCAAATGGCGAGATTCCATTCCTTTTTATGGCTGAATATTAGTCCATTGTATACATATACACACATCTTCTTCAACCATCCATCTATCCACGGACACTTGGGCTGCTTCCATAATTTGACTATTGCAAATTATGCTGCTATAAACATAAGGTGCATCTATTCCTTTAAATTAGTTGTTTTTGTGTTTGGGGGGTAAATACCCAGTGGCTCCATTACTGGATTGTAGAATAGCTCTATTTTTAACTTTTTGAGGAACCTCCACACTGTCTTCCACAGCGGCTGCACCAGTTTGCATTCCCACCAACAGGGCAAGAGGGTTCCTTTTCCTCCACATCCTCGACAACACTCATTGTTTCTTGTGTTTTTTATTTTAGCCATTCTGACCCGTGTGAGGTGATATCCCAGTGCAGTTTTGATTTGCATTCCCTGATGAGGAGTGATATTGAGTATCTTTTCATGTGTCTGTTGGCCGTCTGGGTGTCTTCTTTGGAGAAATGACTGTTCATGTCTTCTGCCCATTTTTTAAATTGGATTACTTGGTTTGGGGAATGTTGATTTGTATAAGTTCTTTATATATTTTGGATACTAACCCTTTATCAGATGTGTCATTTACAAATATCTTCTCCCATTTGGTAGGTTGCCTTTTAGTTTTGTTGATTGTTTCCTTCACTGTGCAGAAGCTTTTTATTTTGATGTACAAAGATTCCTTTTTACAGACTCTCAGAGAAGCAATATTTTTAGATTCTGAAAAAAAAATTAACATGCACATAGGAGCAAACTTACCAAGAAAAAGAAGCTTCTGTTGAGAAAGCTGTGAACTCTAGTATATGTGCTACTGAAAGCAGCATGCAAGCTATGAATTCTAATAAGGGAAATAAAATAAATAAAATTTTAATAAACGGAGAAATGTACTGAGTTCTCGACTGGAAAGATTCAACATTGTAAAAATGGAAATCTCTTCCTAAATTAATTTACAGGTGTAATGTATTTTCAATCAAATCTCAAGATGACCTTCTGAATGACTTGACAGCATTAATATAAAATTCTTCCTGAAGAATGTAAAGCTAGTAATAATGGAGAAAATTTTGAAACAAAAAAAGTATAATGCATTGCCAGGTATTAAAACAAAGCCTCTCTTAAAACTACCATCATCAAGAAAGTGTTGTATTGGAGGAGAAATAAACATTCCAATGAAATGGGATAAAAAAAAAAAAAAACCTACCAGGGGCGCCTGGGTGGCACAGTTGTTAAGCATCTGCCTTTGGCTCAGGGTGTGATCCTGGCGTTCTGGGATCGAGCCCCACATCAGGCTCCTCCGCTATGAGCCTGCTTCTTCCTCTTCCTCTCCCACTCCCCCTGCTTGTGTTCCCTCTCTCGCTGGCTGTCTTTATCTCTGTCAAATAAATAAATAAAATCTTAAAAAAAAAAACCTACCAAGAAAACCAAGTGCTTCGTTAATACAAGAAAAAATTCAAAGGAATAAGTGACAAGGGTTTAATGATTTTCAAACTCCTAATCTCTGGAGTATTCCACACATCCCCAGAGTAACAGTGGTTCTCTATGGCAAAGATTCTCATTGGGAGGGCCCAAGATGGAAGGAAAACCATGTTAAAATGTCTGTGTGTGTGAATTAGGAAAAGTACCCCAAAATATACATGTGCAGGAAAGTGATAAACAGCTCAAGATATTTCTTTCTTCTTCAAGAGAAGAAAGAGAATGAGATCAGAAAGACCTTCAAAGGGCCTTCAAGGACTTGGTGATACTTTATTTATTAAGCTGAGTGGTGGATAGAGGAGGGTTCATTGTATTATTTTTTGTTCTCTATGTAGACATTATACATATTCTTTGTATGTGTGAAATATTTCCTAATACATTTTAAAGCCCCTGAGGAATGTTAGTTATCCCTCCTGGGAAGGTGTATCCACACCATCTCCAGTTATGAACCACTGAATTAATAACTGATAACAAAACAATAAAAGAACTTAAAGAATTATCAGTTGTACCCATGATGCACCAGAGTTTGCAAAAAAAAAAGTAGTAATGAAGATGAGATCTAAATGGTTTCATAAAAGCAAACGAGGAAATAACGTTTAGCCATTCCCTTCTTTCACTAGCACGTCACCCTCCCTGGCCTGCCACACACAAAGGTATAGACTTCCCCTAAATCAGCAGTCACCATTTATCATTGTAATGGGGGAATATGCCATTCAAAACAACAGATGAAATACTTTAAAACTCCCATGGAAAAAGGAGTATAAATTCTAGATGAAAAAACATTTTACTGAACAACATTTAAAAAGTGAGTAACGCCATGAGCCTCCCTGGAAATGTTCGATGTTATAAAGGGGTAGAGGCTGCCCCCAAATAATGTACAAATTGAACAAACTCACAAGCAAGGTCCTGAAGCGTTCCCATGGAATGTGCAAAACGGATTTTATTTGAAATACAGAATAGCCGGAAGTGTTTGAAAAATAAGAGAAATGACAGTTTTTTGATGTACTAGATGCCAAATATTCTATAAAGTCAGAGTAATTAAAACATTACGGTGTTGACATAAAAACAAGGCTTGGAACAGACTCATGATTTTTCAGGAATTTATTATATGAGAAAGGAGCATCGCCACGGAGACTAGAATGTTCAATAAATGAAGGCAGGATGACTGACCACAATTACAAAATGAATATACTGGGGCGCCTGGGTGGCACAGCGGTTAAGCGCCTGTCTTCGGCTCAGGGCGTGATCCCGGCGTTATGGGAATGAGCCCCACATCAGGCTCTTCTGCTATGAGCCTGCTTCTTCCTCTCCCACTCCCCCTGCTTGTGTTCCCTCTCTCGCTGGCTGTCTCTATCTCTGTCGAATAAATAAATAAAATCTTTAAAAAAAAATGAATATATTTCGTTTCCTAAAACACCACCTTATACAAAAATAAAATCCAAGCACATTATAGAATCAAATGCAGAAAAATAAAATTACAATAGTATTAGAAAAAAATACATAGGGACATATCTTCATATTTGATATGCAAAAAGTCTTTCTAAGCAGAATACCAAATCCAATGGCTATAATAAAAACACATAACAGATTTAACTATCTATAATTTTTTAAATTTCTATATATTCATAACATCATTTGCAAGGTTTGATGACCGGGGAGACTTAGAAAATATTTGTAATATGTATACAAGACTATGTTCAAGTTACAAATTGTAACAAATTTCTAAAACTTGATGCAAGAAAAAACAACAGCCTAATAGAATAAATGGGCAAATGTTATTTAAAAACAATTCACAGAAGAAAGACAAATGGTTGGTAAACCATGAAGTACCGTGCATGAAAATGCCAATTCAAACAATGAGACGACATTTTAGAATCTATCTGATTGGCAAAAATTTTAAAGATTGATCATATCCCATGGGGGGAAAAAGGGACTCATCACACACTGTTGGTAGAAGTGTGGCACGCAGACCGTGTTGGGCAGGGCGTTGAGTGGTGTCCGTCAATTGGTCACCCTCTGACTCAACAATCTCACAGTTAAAGACGTAGCTGACCCAGATCCTTGCACCATGCACAAGGCCACGTGTTCAGGACCATTCCCCGCAGCATTGCTGGCAATAGCTAAAATTGGAGAAATTTAAATGTCTGTTGGGATAAGAGTGTAAAAAGGAACAATAGTGTATTTCTACCGTGAACTGTCATGCAGCCCTTTACAAGAACGACGTGGTTCTATATGTGCGGAAGGAGAAAGAGACCAAAGATAGATTCTTAAATGCAAACAATAGAGCCTCAAAACAATACATTTATTATGACCCATTTGTGCAAGTACAAAACATATATACATATTATGAAACAAAGAACTGGAATGATCCTTACCAGTCTATTAAGAGAAATGAAATTGGGGGTGAAATGGGGAGATTGGCTCTGCAATGAAAAACTTTTAATAATCCGTGGTTCTGTTGGATTTGACATTTTTAAAAGATTATATTTTAAAAACTGAAGAGCAATAAAAACAGATTTATTCCATTTTAATTGTTAAAAGGCCAATAATACCTAAACACACATACAGGATTTCTCATTTTGCGTGATAGGGTGGGACCATAAAAATGTGCGATCTGAAATCAGGCAAAGGAATCTTAAGATTCAATGGAGAAGACACACTCTAAACTTTCTCTGTGGACCACGACTGGGACTTGAGGAGGGACTTACACGTTTTTCTCAATATACTTCTGGGTTATTGAATACTTGAAAATGATCCTTGGAATTTTAAAAAGAAAAACACATGCAGAAAAATAAAAAGTCATCTGACAAAAATACCATTGTTTTTCTAAAAAGATATGGAAAGTGCATATAAATAGAAAGATTTCACTAGATTGTTTTTAAATTGTCTTTATTAGATTTTTTAAATTATGAAGTAATACATGTCTTTAATAAGTGAAGCATGCCAAAGACAATAAGGAAAATGTCAATATTTCTGGACTTTATTTTGTTTCATTTGTTTCTGATTTATGTCATTTTTATGCCAACTCTTAAAGCAGTTTTAAAGTAAATTGTAATAATCTGGTGAGGCAAAACACTTGCCCCACACCATTTTTTTAAATAAAAAGTTCTGAGGTATTCTTAAACTTTATTCCATCATATTACCTGTAAAATATATTTGTCCTATTCTAAGAAGGACCATTGAAATTCCATTTATAACTGCATTTTATTTTTGTTCCTATACAATTTTGTGTTTATATCTAGAAACATGGTGTATCTCTCCAATGTTTTAATGTTTTTTAATTCCTTAAACAAAATTATAAAATTTTCTTCAATACACATTGTATCATTTTTGCTAGATTTCTTCCTATGATCTGTTGAATTTTTGTCACTAACCTTTGTAGGATCTTTCCATATTAATTTTTAACTAAATTTGTTAATAAAAAGAAAGGCTATTGATTTTTATAGATTTACTTTGTATCCAGGAAGCTTATTAGATATTCTTATCAATACTAATTTTTAATTAGTCTCTTGGGTTTTCAAAATACCCAATCCATTACAACTACATATAAAGATAATTTTATCTTTATTTCTGATGTTTATGTTTTTAAATCGATTTTTATTTTTTTATCATCATATTAAAAGCACATAGTTTAAAAAGTCAAATAATATATTAGAAGACTTACAATTAAAAACAGCAGTTCCGGGGCGCCTGGGTGGCGCAGCCGTTAAGCATCTGCCTTTGGCTCAGGGTGTGATCCCGGCGTTATGGGATCGAGCCCCACATCAGGCTCCTCTGCTATGAGCCTGCTTCTTCCTCTCCCACTCCCCCTGCTTGTGTTCCCTCTCTCGCTGGCTGTCTCTATCTCTGTCAAATAAATAAATAAAATCTTTAAAAAAAAAAAAAACAGCAGTTCCTTGCCACACTCACTTTTGATTCTAAATTCTCAGATGCAACTGATTTTTATTTCTTTTAGTTATTTCTTCTAACATTCTCATAATATTTATACTTCTAAATGTCATGCTTATATTAGTATCTTTTTATTTTTATTTTTTGGTTTAGGTACTATCTATTGACTTTCTATAAAGGAAAATAAGAATTTAGCTGTCTTACACCACCTCTCACCCACAAGTATATTCCCCATTCTCCTAGTACAGTTTTGTCACAATAAACCATTTTTTCATATTCTTATAGTCATATTATCTATAGTAAATATTATCTATAATATATCTATCTAATAGTAAATATTATCTAGAGTTGAGCTACACGTGTAGTGGCTATGACCATCTTTCCTTTTCTGTACAACTTTTCTTTTCCCTGAAGTTATTAATGGCTTTTGTTTTTTATCTCTTTGTTTTGCATATGTGTGTATGTGTATTATTATTATCTTGTTTTGCTTATTCACTAGCATTGTTCTGGATACTTTCTCTCAAATCATTTGAACACATCCAATGATCTATTGACTTTGTTTCTTTTTTAGGGTTCTCTTTTCTGTGGCCCTCTGCCTTCCTGCTTTGAATGGGACCAGCTGCTCTGCTAGCCAGCAACACAGCTGTAATTCTGGACTTCCGTTCACATTCGCCTTTCACAACAGCCCTTTGCCTCTTCACTGTGTTTCCTGTGTTTCATTTATTTCAGGTTTTTCATTGTCTTTCTCTTTCCTGGTGTGCTCCCTACAGTAAGCTAGATAGAAGATAGGTTTTGATAAAGAGGTCATTCCCACATGTTGGAGAAGTATTCCAGTGAAGAGAGAAACATGAACCATTAACCAAAAAAGGGAAGAAAAGAATGAGTAACCTGAAAAAGAGAAAAATTGTTTCACCCAAGAGGAGATAATATGTAAGAGGAAGTTCCCAGACAGTACATGTGAATGAGCTGAGTTTGGAGAAGGAAGTCTTCCCACAACCATCAGCAGGAAGAATCGAAAGATGGACTCAGTTTCTGGGAATTTGGCAGACTACCTTATTTGGGCCAACCCTCCTGCTGAGAAAAATTTAAAATGCTGGATAATAGAAGAAGAGTTTTTTTAAGCATCCAAAGCCTGGCTAAATATTAGGTTTATTATATTTGCTTTTTGACAGTCAAAAGAGGTCAACTAGTAATATTTTCATATGTTTCAACCCTCGTAGTAAAGAATTAACAGGACAAAAATCTAAGGGAAAGAGAAAACCCCAGAGAGGTAAGAGCAACACTGGAGTTGCTTTTGCTTTGAGGACATTTGCTGATCCAGGCAAACTTGAACTCTGATTATTCTCTTGATGTAAGGGGGCAAACATCAAAAGTGAGTAGTCTAATAGGAGAATCTCCTCACGTTAAGCTATGAGCCTGAAAGGCTATACTCTCACAATAAAGATGAAGCAGGGAACTAAATGAGAGTTGCTGAGACACTGAGCAGAGTGTGGGGGGACTCCTCTGAGAACTTGTAATCTTAGGTAGGCCATTGTGGAGATTTGCATCCCAAGTTTACATTTCTAGTGTAGTCTTGAAGTAATCTCAATTGTGAATTTAGTTTAAAGTGGTCTTTGTCTCCCTCTCTGATTTCTTCCAGAGAGGGAGACAAACCATGAGAGACTCTGGACATTGGGAAACAAACTAAAGTTTACAGAAGGAAGGGGGATGGGGGGATGAGGTAACCAGGCAATGGGTATTAAAGAGGGCATGTGTTGTGATAAGCACTGGGTGTTATATGCAACTAATGACTCACTGAACACAACATCAAAAACTAATGTGTTGGCTAATTGAACATAATAATAAAAAATAAAGACCAAAAAATAAAAATAAAAAAAAATAAAGTGGTCTTTGGCTGGTAGTGACCCCAAACAATTTGCAAAAACAAATGCAAATCCTGAAGAAAAGCACTTTATCCCACAAATACTTTTTTTAAGAACAATGAGCAGCATACAATAAAAGATAACCAAGTACATAAGGAAAAAGGCACCACAGGTGAGATTCAGTAGAAACAATGGGTAGCAGAAACAGACCCAAAAAAAGGGCAGATATTCGTTTATAAGATGCAGGTTACAAAACAACGATACTTAAGATGCTAAAAGGTACTTAAAGCTTAAAAAAATGTTTGCAGATTGTTTCCCAGAGTCTCTCATGGTTCATTCCCCCTTCTGTTTACCCCCCTTTCTTCTTCCCTTTCTTCTCCTACCGATCTTCCTAGTTCTTATGTTCCATAAATGAGTGAAACCATATGATAATTGTCTTTCTCTGCTTGACTTATTTCGCTTAGCATTATCTCCTCCAGTCCCGTCCATGCTGGGAAACAAATTGAGGGCTTCAGAGGGGAGGGGGCTAGGGGAAATGGGATAGGCTGGTGATGGGTATTAAGGAGGGCACATATTACATGGTGCACTGGCTGTTATATACAAGTAATGAATCATGGAACTTTACATCAAAAACTAGGGATGTACTGTATGGTAACTAACATAATAAAAAATTATTATTAAAAATGTTTGCAGAAAACAGGAAACTATAAAAAGTGACACAAGATTTGAAATAGAACCAAATAGAACCTCTAGGAATAATTTAAAAGGAATAATCAAAATTCAAAACTTTTCTTCAATTTTTTATTGTGGTAAAATATACATATAACATCATATTTCCCATTTTAACAAATTTTAAGTATATAATTCAGTGGCATTAAGTTCATTCATACTGCTGTGTAACTGTCACCACCATCTATCTCCAGAACTTTTTCATCTTCCCGAACTAAAATTCTCTACACTTTAAACACTAACTGCCCATTCCCTCCTCCCCCAGCCCCTGGAAGCCATCATTCTACTCTCTGTCTCTATGAATTTGGCAACTCTACACACCTCATGGATGAAATCATACAGTATTTTCCATTTTGTGTATGGGTTATTTCACTTAGCATAATGCTTTCAAGTTTCATCCATGTTAGAGTGTTTATCAGCATTTTTCTTTAAAAAAATTATTTTGGTATATACATAGCATAATATTTACCATCTTAACCACTTTTAAGCGTACAGTTCAGCGGAATTAAATTCATTCACATTCTTGTGCAACCATCACCACCACCCATCCCAACATCTCTTCTGTATTGTAGAGCAAAAGCTCTGTGTCTACTGAACAACTCCCCGTTCTCCTGTCCCCCCATCCCCTAGTAACTTCCATCCAGCCTCTGTCTCCATCAACTTAGCTAAATATCTCATACAAGTGGAATCATATAGTATTTGTCTTTCTGTGACTGGCTTATTTCACTTATAATACTATCCTCAAGATTCATCCAGGTGTTCACATATTGCAAAATGCCCCTCTTTTCTAAGGCTGGATGGTATTTTATTGTTATGTAACTACCACATTTGGCTTACTCGTCTGTCTATGGATGCCTGGGTTGCTTCAACGTTTTCGCTATTGTGAACAATGCCACTTTGAACGGGGAGGTACAAATGGCTCTTTGAGACCCTGCTTTCAACTCTTTTAGGTATATACCCAGTCATGGAATTGCTGAATCATATGGTTAGGCCATTTTTATATTTTAAGGAACTGCTATCCTGTTTACCACAGGAACTGTACCATTTTTCAGTCCTACTCACAGGGCATAAGGGGTTCCAATTTCACCCCATGACCAACACGTGTTGTTTTCTGTTCTTTTACTAGTAGCCATCTTAATGGGTGATATCTCATAGTTTTGATTTGCATCTCCCTAATGATTGGTGATATTGAGCATCTTTTCCTGTGCTTATTGGCCATTTGTGTATCTTTTTAAGTTTTTATTTGAATTCCAGTTAGTTAGCATACAGTGTAATATTAATGTCAGGTGTACAACATAGTGATTCAACACTTCCATACAACACCCAGGGCTCATCACGAGTACACTCCTTAATCCCCATCTCCCATTTTTTAAATTTTTAAAGTTTTTATTTAAATTCCAGTTAGTTAACATAAAGTGTAATATCAGTAATGAATGGATAAAGAAGATGTGATAAATACACACACACACAAACACACACACACAATGGAATATTACCAGACCATAAAAAAGAATGAAATGTTACCATTCGCAAAGACGTGGATGGAGCTAGAGAGTATTATGTTAAGCAAAATAAGTCAGTCAGGGAAAGACAAATATAATTTCACACATATGTGGAATTTAAGAAACAAAACAAATGAGCAAAGGGGAAAAAGAGAGCGAGAGAGAGGCAAACCAAGAAACAGACTCTTAACTATAGAGCGCAAGCTGATGGTTACCAGAAGGGAGGTGGAGAAGGAATATGTTAAATAGGTGAAGGGGATTAGGGAGGGTCCTTGTTGTGATGAGCACAGGGCTTTGTATGGAAATGTTGAATCACTATATTGTGTACATTAGTGTATCTTTGATGAACTGTCAGTTCAACTCTTTTGCCCATTTTTGAATCAGGTTGTTGTCTATTTTGAGTTTTAAGAGTTCCATAGATGCATATGAATCACTTATCAATTAGATATACGATTTGCAAGTATTTTCTCCCACTAGGTGTGTTGCCTTTTTGCTGTTGATAGTGACTTTTGATGCACAAAATTTTAAAATTTTCATTAAGTTCAATTTGTCCCATTTTTCTTTTGTTACCTATGCATTTATTGTCATATCCAAGAAATTCAATGCCATGAACCTTTTGTCCTATATTTTCTTCTAAGAGTTTTATTGCTTTAGACCTTACACTTAGGCCCTTCATCCATTTTGAGTTAATATTTGTATATGGTGTTAGGTAACGATCCAGCTTCATTATTTTTGCATGTGGATATCCAGTTTTCCCACCACCATTTGTTAAAAAGACTGTCATTTTACCATTGAATAATCTTGACAATCTTGTCAAAAATCATTTGACCACATGTGCAAGGGTTTATTTCTGGGCTCTCTATTTTATTCTATTGGTCTATGTTTGTCTTTATGCCAGTACCACACTGTTTTGATTACTAGAGATTTGTAGCGATTTTTGAAAAAAGAAAGTGTGAATCCTTTGGTTTTGTTCTTTTCAAAAGTTGTTTTGGTACATCTGTATCTTTGGGGTAAATACCTAGTAGTGCAATCCCTGGGTTGTAGAATAGCTCTATTGTTAATGTCTTGAGGAACCTTACATGCACCCCAATGTTCATAGCAGCAATGTCCACAATAGCCAAACTGTGGAAGGAACCGAGATGCTCTTCAACAGACAAATGGATAAAGAAGATGTGGTCCATATATACAATGGAATATTACTCAGCCATCAGAAAGAATGATTACCCAACATTTCCGTCGACATGGATGGAACTGGAGGGGATTATGCTGAGTGAAATAAGTCAAGCAGAGAAAGACAATTATCATATGGTTTCACTCATATGTGGAACATAAGAAATAGTACAGAGGACCACAGGGGAAGGGAGGGAACACTGAATGGGAAGAAATCAGAGAAGGAGACAAACCATGAGAGACTTTGGACTCTGGGAAACAAACTGAGGGTTACAGAAAGGAGGGGTGGGGGGATGGGGTAACTGGGTGATGGGTATTAAGGAGGGTATGTGTTGGGATGAGCACCGGGTGTTATACGCAACTAATGATTCATTGAACACTACATCAAACACCAACGATGTACTGTATGCCGGCTGACCGAACATAAATAAATAAATAAAATCTTTTGGAAAAAACAGAAACAAAAGTTGTTTTGGCTATTCAGGGTCTCTTGAGAATCTACATGCATTTTAAGATGAGTGTTTCTAGTTTTGCAAAAAAATCATCGGAATTTTGGTAAGGATAACAGTGAATCCGTAGATTGTAGTATTGACATTTTAACAATACTAATTCTCATTCATGATGTGCTTCCATTTACTTATGTATCTGATTTCTTTCAGCAGTGTTTTGTAGTTTTTATCGTGCAAGTTTTTCAACTCTTTGGTAAATTCCTGAGTATTTTATTCTTTTTGATACAATTATAAATGGAATTGTTTTTACAATTTTCCCTTCAGATTATTCACTGCTCATGTATGGAAATGTAACTATTTTTTGTGTATTGATTTTGTATCCTGGTACTTTGTTGCATTCATTTATTATTTCAAACAGTTTTTGTGTGAGTGTCATCTTTATTGTTTTCTACATATAAGATCATATCACCTGCAAACAGAGATAATTTTACTTTTACTTTTCCAATTTGGATGACCTTTTTTCTTTTTTCTTGCCTAACTGCTCTGGCTAAAACTTCCAGTACTATGCTGAACTAAAGTAGTGACAGCAAGCATCCTTGCTTTGTTTCTGATCTTAGAAAGAAAGTTTTCCGTCTTTCACCATTGAGTATGATGTTTGCTGTGGATTTTTCATATGTGGCTTTTATAATGTGGAGGTAGATTCCTTCTATTCCTGGTTTAGCTGGGTGGTCTTATAATGCATGTTGAATTCCATCAAATGCTTTCTCTATATCAATTGAGATAATTATGTGGGTTTTTAACTTCCTTTTGTTGACGTGACACATTGCATCGATCAATTTTTGTATGTCTAACCATCCTTGTATTCCAGGAATATATCCAAGTTGGCCATGGTGTATAATTCTTTTAATAAGCTGCTGAGTCCTGTTTACTAGTATTTTGTTGTGGATTTTTGTCTCATTGTTCATAAGGGATGTGGTCTGTAGTTTTTTTGCAGTATCTTTGTCTGTCTTTGGTATCAGGTAGTGCTGGCCTGCTGGCCTCATAGAATTGGTTTGCAAGTATTCCTTTCTCTTAAATTTTTTGGAAAGGTTTGGAAAGGATAGGTATTAGCTTTTCTATGAATGTTTGGTAGAACCCACCAGTGAAGTCGCCAGGTTCGTGGCTTTTCTTTGTTGGGAGATTTTTTGATTACTGATTCAACATCCTTACTAGTTATAAGTCTATTCATATTTTCTAGTTCTTCCTGATTTAGTCTTGGAATGTTTTGTATTTCTAGGACTATGTCCATTGCATTTGGGTTATCCAATTTGTTGGCATACAGTTATTCATAGTACTTTCTTGTAATCCTTTTTATTTCTATAGGATCACTAGTAATGTCCCCATGTTCATTTCTGATTTTAGTAATTTGACTCGTTATCTCTTTTTTAATTAGTCAATCTAGCTAAAGCTTTGTCGATTAGTTTTGTTGATCTCTTTTTAAGAACCAACTTTTGGTTTCATTGATTTTCTGTATTGTTCTATTCTCCATCGCATTTATCTCTTCTCTAATTTTTATTATTTCCTTCCTTCCACTAGCTTTATCTTTACTATGTTCTTTTTCTAGCTCCTTAAATTATAAAGTTGTTGATTTGAGATCTTTCTTGTGTTTAATGTGTTTATAGCTATAAATTTACCTCTTAGCACCACTTTTACATCGTCCCATCAGTCTTGGTATGCTGGATTTTCCTTTTAATTTATCTTTAATCCATTAGTTGCTTAATAGTGTGCTGTTAAATTTCCAATATGTTGTGAGTTTTCCAGTTTTCATTTTGTTGTTAATTTCACATTCTTTAAGAACATCTTTAAGATAGTTTTTTCGTCTCATTGTGATTAGAGAAGATACATTGTATATTTAAAATTACATTTTTTTAAAACTGTATTGAGACTTAATTTGTGACCTAACATATGGCCTTTCCTGGAAAATGTACCCTGTGCACTTGAGAAGAATGTATATACTGCTGTTATTGAATAGAGTGTTCTATATCTATCTATCTATCAGATATAGTTGGGTTAATGTATTGTTTAAGTTCTCTATTTCTTTACTTATCTTCTGCCCAGGTTTTCTATCCATTACTGTGAATGCAGTAGTGAGATCTCCAACTACTATCGTAGAAATATCTATTTCTCCCTTTAATTCTGTCAATTTTTGTTTTACCTATTTTGATCGTCTGTCATTAGGTACATAGATGTTTATAGTTGTTATATCTACTTCTGTTTTGAGCTTTTACTAACATAGAGTGTCCTTTTTTGTGTCTTATAAACTTTTTTTGGTTTAAACTCTACTTTTTCTACTAGTGTAGCTACCCATGCTCTTTTTGGTTACTATTTGTACGGAATACCTTTTTCTATCTTTTCACTTTCAACCTGCTTGTATCTTTGGATCTCAAGTGAGTCTCTTATAAATAGAGTATACTTGGATCATGTGTTTTTATACATTTTGCAATTTCTGTCTTAATTGGAGAGTTTAATCTATCTACATTTAAAGTAATTTCAGATAAGAAGGAACTTACTTCCATCATTGTGTTAATTTGTTCCTGTATGCTTTATAGATTTTTGTTTCTCATTTCCTGAATTACTATCTTTTTTGTGTTTTTTTGCTTTGGGTTTTTTTTAGTAGTGAAATGTATCAATTCTTTTCTCATTTCCTTTTGTGTATATTCTATAGCTATTTTCTTTGTGGTTACCATGGAGATTGCATTTAACAATCTAAAGTTATGACACTCCAGTTTGAATTTATATCAGCTTAACTTCAATAACATAAAAAAATTTTCTGTTCCTTTACAGCTCTGTCCCCACTTCTTTTGGTTGTTGATGTCACAAAACTACATCTTTATACATGTGTGTCCAAAACATAATAATTTTAAATGCATTAGTTTTTTAAATTACATAGAAAATAAGATTTGAAATTACAAAGGTCACAGTAGCTTACAAAGGTTACTCACTTTTACACTAATAATTTTTTCTTTAAATATATTAGACTCTTCAATCATGCAGAAAACAAAAAATATGGTTACAAACCATTTTTACAATAATATTTGCTTTTTATAATTCCCAATATATTTTCCTTTATTGAGAGCTTTATTTCTCCACACTGCTTAAGTTACTATCTAGTGCAATTCCATTTCACTTTGCAGGAATTTCTTGAGCATTTCTTGCAGAACAGATCTAGCAGTCACAAATGCCCTTGGCTTTTGTTTATCTAGGAATGTCTTAATTTCTCCCTCATTTTTGAAGCATAGTTTTGCTGGATATAATATTCTTGGTTGACATTTTTTTTTCTTTTAGCACTTTGAATGTAGTAGCCCACTGTGTTGTGTCCTTCAGCATTTCTGACGAGAAATCTGCTGACAATCTTACTGAGGATCCCTCATAATTGCAATTCACTTTCTCTTGCCGCTTTACTTTTAAGATTCTCTGTCTGACTTTTGAAAGATTGATTAAAATGTGTCTCAGTGTGTTTCTCTTTGAGTTCATCTTACTTGGAGTTTGTTATGCTTCTTGGATGACTTTGATCAAATTTGGGAAGTTTTCAGTCATTAGTTTTAAAAATATTCTCTCTCTTCTCCTTTGGGACTCCTACAATACATATGTTTGTCCACCTTATACTGTCCCACAGGTCCCTTATGCTCTGTTCACTTTTCTTTTTTAAAAACATATTTTATTTATTTGTTTGAGAGAGAGAGAGACAGAGAGAGAGAGCACGAGTGGGGGGTGAGGAAGAAGCAGGCTCCCCACAGAGCAGGAAGCTCAACATGGGGCTCAACCCCAGGACCCTAAGATCATGACCTGAGCTGAAGGCAGACACTTAACTGATTGAGTTGTCCAGGTACTCCTGTTCATTTTTCTTCAATCTCTTTTCTTCCTGTTCCCCAGATTCAATAATTTCTATTATTCTGTGGTTGAGTTTGCAGATTCTTTCTTCTGTCTACTTAAATCTGCCTGTGAATATCTCTAGTGAATGTTTCATTTCAGTTATTGTACTTTTCAGCTGCAGAATTTCTTTTTGTTTGTGTTTTATTTTTGTTTTCTATTACTTGACCATTTCTATCTCTTTATTGATATTTCCATTTTGTTCACACATTCATTTTCTTGATTTTTCCCCACATCTTTCTTTAGCTCTCTCAGCTTCATTAAGACATATTTATTTTAAAGTCTTTGTCTAGGAGCACCTGGCTGGCTCAGTCAGTAGAGCATGTGACTCTTAATCTCAGGGTTGTAAGTTCAAGTCCCATATTGGAAGTAGAGATTACTTAAAAATAAAATCTTTTTTTTAAAAGATAGAAAAAAATGATCTTAAAAGAAATAAAGTCTTTGTCTAGTATATCTGCCACTAAACCTTTTTTCAGGGACAGATTCTGTTGAATTATGTTTTTCCTTTGAATGGGCCATACTTTCTCATTTCTTTGTATGTCTTATAATTTTTTTTGTTGAACACTAGACATTTGAATCTAGTAATGTGGTAACTTTGGAAAGCAGATTCTCCTCCTTCCACAGGTTTGCTGTTTTTTTATTACTGTTTTTGTTCATCGTTTTTGTATTTTTTTTTAATATTCTTTTTTTTTAAGATTTTATTTATTTGTTCGACAGGATAGAGACAGCCAGCGAGAGAGGGAACACAAGCAGGGGGAGTGGGAGAGGAAGAAGCAGGCTCATAGCGGAGGAGCCTGATGTGGGGCTCGATCCCACAACGCCAGGATCACGCCCTGAGCCGAAGGCAGACGCCTAACCGCTGTGCCACCCAGGCGCCCCTGTTTTTGTATTTTTGTTTTATGGCTGTAGGCTGTCTCTGTGTGGAGGATCAGATTGATTTATAAACTTAACATCTTCTCAGGTCTTCTCTGAGCCTCTCCCTGGGCATGTGTAGTTATTTTCTAATTTTCCTCATATATGCAGTTGTTTTTGAACATCCTAGTCTCTAATGTCTGGCTCCCAAAATGGGAAAAAGCAAAACATGAACAAGGGGGAAAGGACAGTAGCTCTTTAAGTCCCTGGATGTCACTTTAGCCAGATTGGGAGGAGCTGCCAATAATGGGGAAAGATACAATAACAATGGCTTCCTGCCTCTTTGACTACATATCTGTGATCAAAGCAATAATTGGTGATCACATATGGAGAGCAGATTCCTGGTATTTGGAGGACAGAGTCTTTTTTGCCCACCCTGGCTCCTGTAAGCTGCATGCAAGATGCTCCAGAAACACATGTACAGCTGCCTGCCACACGGCCAGGGGTGGGAGATGGATAGCTGCTACTGTGCTAAGAGCTGAAATTGACCAAAATTCACCACATTTTACCATCCAAGTCTTCCCCTAGAAGTTATAAGCCTTCAGTAGACTCCAGAGTTCCCAAACAGTTACATCAAACATATCCTGCCAGTACAATGGTTGTCAAGAGAGGGAGACAGATTTTTTATGTTTCCTACTCTGCCGTCTTCCCAGGATCTTCCTCTGAACTCAGACCTTTTAATAAAAGGTTAGAAAAAAGCTAAAGAGAGAATATGGGAACTGGAAGTTAAGTTAGAAAAAATCATTCAGAATGAAGCATTGAGATACATAAAAAACAGGCAATATGAAAGAAAGGTTAAGAGACATGAAACATGGTGTTAGAAGATAACCATGCATTTAATTAATCAGAGGAAAGCACAGGAAGAATAAGGCAAAGTCAATATTTGTAGCCATAACGGCCGAACACTTTCAGAATCGATGAAAGTTTGGAATGTGTTTCTGGGTGATGTTACTTGATAAATGCATAACAAAATGTGCTCTGCTGTTACATTGTTGTGGGTGTTAGAAGGACTTGGAAAATTTTTAAATTTTATTAAACCAGGATCACACCTCCCCACCTCCTGAGCTAAAATCCAGTTTCAGCGTGATAATGCCCTGCAAAACCAGCCTTCACTCTGAGTGGGAATGATGATTTCCAGCCCAGCTGAAATGGAGCAGAGGAATTTCTTCAGAGCACTGATCTCAGGTTAGGATCCCTTTGAAATCCCCCCAAAGAGCCATGACATTTCATTTTTAAAAATCAGTATTATTAGTGAAAAAGCATAACTTCCTCAGAGGATGAGAAAGAAAATCCCACAAGGTTCTACATCAACAACGTACTCCAAGGCGCCAGAAAAATTTCACATGCCGTCTTGTCATGAGTTACAATCATTGTTCTGGGAATTTTCTCAGGGCTTGGCATTTTTCCTTATAAACAAAACTACATATCACTCTTGAAACTGTCTGATAACTGGAATGCAAGCAATTGCAGCATCTTTTTCGGGCCAAAGAATGATACCCGGTGGCTCCCATAAACCAGGAGTTTATGTCTCATTCTTCATTCTCCACCAGAGCTGCCCCCCCGAACACGTGTGGAGAGAGGCACCCCCAGATATCTTCGATCTGGCCCCAGGCATCTCACACATGGACCTCAGAGGTCCTTCCTCCTTTACCCCACAGAGCCCATGCTTTTCTCTGCCTGGAGATAAGGGCTAAGTTTTCCGAGGACCTATTCGTGTGGACGTGAATTCTTTAAGATCTCTGGATCAAGTACTTACGGTTGGTACAGCATGTCCCTTGTTTGTAAATAATTCTGGGATAGAGTTTGATGACCTCTCGGATAAAGGGGTGTAGGCTCAGAGATAGTTTATATGTCAGGCCAAAACAGAAAAGAAATAATCATTAGCAAGCCTCCTAGTCATCTTTTCTCCAGTTTCACTTACTGTTAATATCAAGGTTGTGTATCTCTTTATTATGTAGTTTTGATCCCTACATGCCGTGAACACAGAGCTCTCTGATTCTTCTGGAGATGGATAAAGGAGCACCTTACACTTCTGTCTTGTTGTCCCTTCTGCCGGTTGTGGTGCTGGACCCTCTCTCATGGGCACACAAGACTGACCACAGTAGGCAGAGGATGACTCACAGGTGTTCTTAGCTACCTTGACAGTCTTATCTCATTGAAGTCTGGGATCTCCCCTTCCTCAGCTTCTCCACTCCAGCTCCCCTTACTTCCCCACATACTCTTTGCTCGTAAACCTTTGGTCATTTCTCATTGTCTTAAGGATCAAGGCCAAATTTTTTCCTTCGGTTTTCAAGGCCTTCCTCAGTCTGACCTCAAATCCCACTGTGGTTGCCAACTCTTGGTTGCTGTAGTGGTTCTCAACAAGGGGTGCCATAGAGGGTGTTTGGAAATGCATGGGAACATCATGGTTGCCACAAGGATGGGGGTGGTGACTGGTATTTAGTAGGCAGGGTCCATGCATACAAATTGCCCTCAAATGGGACTCCAACAGTCCCACACAGTGAATAATTATCCCAACCTGATGCCAGAGGTGCCCCTATTGAGAAACGCAGCTTGATTATGGCCAAACTTGTTCATTCTTCATCCATCAAACCAGTTATGTGTGTTTGTCCCTGCTGTTTCATCCCATCTGGAATTTCCCTCCTTTCTTCTTGGCTTGTCTGAGTCCTATCTAATCTATTTGTAAGGCCTGGCTTGCTTGGGTACCCTCCTGAAGCCATCACACCTTCTGAACCCTCAAAGTGACCATCAGCTATCACTGAGAGGCTGACAAGGTCATGTGAAGGATGTAAACTCTGGAGTCACACATGCCTGACTTTGGTCTCATTCTGCCACTCTACCCAGGTGGCCTGGGGAGGGTCACTGCCTCTTGCCAAGTCTAGGTTCCTCATGTCCAAGTAGAGGTGATAACAGCATCTATCTTAGAAGGTTTCATGAGGATGAGATGCCACATGATAAGGTAACGTGCCCAGCACCACCTGGCAGGCAGTGGTAACTCCACTGATGCTATACAATTTTTAATTTTTTTTCAACACAATGTATGGATTCAATAAACACATGTGGAGTTGACATTTACCCCTAAGACTGTCTGTGGAGTTAAAGCACTAGGTCCCATCATTCTAGACAGGGCCTGTTTAATCATTTTCAATCAGCCACATGAAGTGACTTAGATCATGAGCCACTGAGAAGTGACAAAGGAAGAGGGACCCCTAGGAGGCAGCACCCCATAAATTCTGACTTTTCACTAATGCTGAGTACAAAACCAAAGCACAGGCTTAAAGAAGCTGACTGCCTGAGATATGTGCACAGCCCAAAGGAGATGTAAGAGCAGAAACAGGGGCCCATGCATCTCTCTGAGAGAAGTGCCTACTCATAAGTCATGGGCACCAGAAAGGGGGCAAGGTGCTCTCTTTCTGACATGGAAGGCCACTGCCAAGCCACCTCCCCAGCATCTCTTGGGTCCTTCCTCCTTGCTCTATACACTGAATACCCGTAGTTACCTTGGAGACTTTCCAGCTTGGTTTTGCTCCTGGCCTGAGAAATGTCATGTCTCCTAGTCAAGGAATGACAGATATGGTGCCAGAGAACAGCTTCACCATAATCATGCAATGACATAGGACATCACAGATATCCAGGGAGGTGTGCAAGGGTGGAGGTCAGGCTGGCCCAGGCTCTCTGGCCCTGATCTGAAGCCCGAGTTCCCACAAGCTGTGCACTGCCTCTTAGCAAGCATTTGGGGGCTAGCTGATGAAAGCTGAGAGTATGACTCACTCAGTAGCCCTTAAGAAGTGAAAGTTGATGGAATTCCTGGTAAGAGATGACCAAGAGAGATATTATAAATCAGGGACCCCTAACCAATTCCTCCTTATAACATCCTATTTTTTAAGTTAGCAACGCCCCAGAAGTCTAAGAAGACCCATCAAGAGTATTCCAGCCACCCTCTAGAGAAATAGTTCCAATACAAGTCTCTGAATTTGCTGTGATTTGAAGACAAAGACGTGGTCCCAACCAGAGGCAGGTCAACGGACTGATGGAGCTTACTGCACCCTCCCGTGTGGAGGAAGAAGTGAGGGGGACTGGAACGGAGGCCTGGCTCTGCCACCAAGTGGCCAGAAGGTTCTGGGCACCTCACACAGCTTCTCTGGGTGTCTGTCTCCATATCTATTCCATCAGAACGTTGGCCTATAAAGATGACTTATATAATGATGATGATTTAGTTAAACACCCGATTGACTTTTACCCAAGAGGTTGGCAAGTAGTTGGCATGGTCATGATCGTGTTGCTTATTTGGCTGCTGGCTCTTCCCACAGAAGACTTCCCACGCACCACCCGTAAAGGCACCTTGAGGACGCACCTTGAGGACGTCACCCAGATCCACCTGAGGGGCCTCCATCTGACCAGGTTACATGTTCCTGACTTTGAGTCCTGGCCCAAGCTCTGCTCCTGACACATGTCATCCGTCATTTAACCCCCCAGACTGCCCTTTCTTTGTGTGTCCACTGCTTCTGCCCCCCAGGCCTGGGGCAGGGCAGGCTCCAGCGGGGCTCTGGGCTGCAGGGGAGGGATCAGATGGCACCTGTGACCCAAAGGCCAGACCCAAGAAGATGCAGTGACTTCCGCTGCCCACAATCCACCAGCAGGAGATGGTGTTCAGCCAGAACACTCAGGTGAGACGTGACAAGCACCAGCTCGGGTTCTTAGTCTCAGAGGGAAGGTGCTGTGACTGCTCTGAGCAGAGCCGGAACAGATGGTCATGCAGCTCGTGCCCGTAGACACCCCTTTCAGGGTCGGGTCCCCGCACAATTTATGAACGGAGAACCACGATCATTTGCACTCTTGGGGAAGCTGTCCAAAAGAGCAAGGGTGAGGAGTCTTCCCTGGCCAAGGAGCTGGAGAAGCCTCGGCTTCAACGTGGAGCCACGTGAGTCCTCCTCGAACCCACCTCCAGCAGGCACACGTCAGGGGCCTCCTGCCAGCCTTCATGCTTCCGACCCCTTCAACCCAGAGGCTTTTCTGGAGGACAAAACCTTAAGGAACTAGAGCACCATCCACACTCCAAATTCATCAGATCACTTTTGTAAGATTTTCCTGTAACAGGAAGAGAAATCTCACTGTAGAGAAAGAGCGTGGCTCTGGCATCTCTTCCTCTTCTTCTAGGGATGCGAATACCATCTGGAAGGCCTCACCCGGAGGACCTCATCTACACCTAATTACCTCCCAGAGGCCCGCCTCCTAATGCCCTCACACCGGGGGTTAGGGCTTCAACATCTGAATTTGGGCGTGTGGGAAGTCACAAACGTTCAGACCATAGCAAACATTCAGGTTCTAGGACATCGGCGTCACTGGGACATGTCTTCCTGCTGCCCCCAAAGCTTCCCTGGCCACAGACTCCCTCCCTGGGCAGGAGCCAGGGAAGCAAGCCACGTGGAAACCCCTTTTCCTATGGTTTCCTGGGAGAAGTCAGGTGGGTAGGGAGGCCGTGAGGGGGTGGTGAGGGGAGGTTAGCCTTGGTTTTGAGATTTGGCGGTTTTCGGAGCTTGAGCTCCCATCCCAACACTTTGTCTATGGCTCTCGGAAAGAGGCCTGTACTCAGTCTTCATGCTCTGGACCAAAGAGCAGAGCAGAGCAGAGACTGTTCCCGGTGCAGTGTCTCTGCGGGAACACATAACACGGCAGCATTTGAGGCCTGTGGCAATGGCTGAGCTACGGCCCCGCGTGGGAGCCCTGCTGAGAGGGGTTTGGAGCCGGACCTCTTCCCCGGGCCCGCGGGGCTGGCTGCCTCTCCCTTCCACCCGGCTCCGGGCTTTGCTGGATTCGCTCTCAGGGGGCTGCGTTCCTTACCAGTCCAGGGACTCTTGCCTATTCCCCTGAGTCTCTCTCCTGTGCTCCCTCCCTCACTGCTGCCTGACATGGGCCCTCTGGGAACCTGGCAGACAGAACCCATCATTCCCGCCAACCCGGCTGGCATGGGGGAGGAGCTGGAAGGTTCTGTCGGTAATAGACTACCTTCTTCCCTTGCAACAGCATTAAGAGGCTACACAACCCACTTTTCCTGTAATTTGCTCTTCTGCTCTTGTAATCCGGGGCCGAGTGATGTAATGGGTGCCGCTCTGTCCACCAGTTCCTGTAATGATTTCTTTTACAGGCCATGTTGAAGCTGGAGGCCCAGCAGAAGTTTCCATTTGGTTCCTTGCCTCTCTCCCTTTCTATCACCCTTACAATCCATCCTGAGGCTTTCTGAATAAAGCCAGAGGAGCAAATATTTGTTTTTGGCTCACACTTTTCTCGAGTTGAAAGCTCACTGTGTTTCCTTACAAACTGAGAAACTCCGTGTTGAGTATCTCTGAGAAAACTCTTACTCAGTTGATTACAACATTGCTGAACTTTTGGCAGAACATATGTTTATCCATTTAATTATCATTATTAAGTTTCTCTCCCACTCAAATTTTTGGCTTTCCATATTATATCATTTTTGGCTGAGTGTCCACGACTCGGGGGAGGGGGTCTATGGAAGGGTAAAAAGATACAATTACTCCTATTGACTATCACACTGTGTACTTAAACTTTCATTCTATCCCAAGGATAAATAATTAAGAGTCATCCATGCCACCAAGCAAATATTCCTTTCTTTACATCAATTTTTCTTTTCTTTCCTGTTTCCCTTCTATTGTTTCTGCCCTCCCCAAGGCTTACTCATGCCTCACTCACTTCCTACTTGGGTTAGAGATAGTTTTTGTTTCACCACTGGTCTAAGATGATATCTTCTGAATATTCCAGCAGCCAGCCAGACAGCGGAACGATTGATTCTGGGCTCTGGGAGATAAAATTTTAGTCATCTGGTTTACTCACTCATGAAGCACCCGAAGGATTGACATCCAAATCATTCATTCAGATTTCCAAAGTGTTCGTTGTCCCAGCAATTACCATAATTCAAACTTCACCTGTTACGTATGCCTGCCTTTCCTTGGTGTATTTGTGGGCGACCATTGCCAAGCCACTGGCAGACAATGAAGGAGACTGGATGATCCCCTTGTGGGAGCCCCAGGCCTGCCTGCTTTCCCACCCAGATTCAGGGGTCACTCGCCCACGAACCCACCTGTCTCCAGGGTGGGTTCTGTGATGTTATTGAAAGGACTCTGACCCCCTCTGGGTGTCCTGGCCTGAAAGGACCCCACATCTGGCTCTGCTCTAACTCCCATTCCCTAACAACGAACTCTTTCTTTTGCTCACCGCCATTCCCCACCAAGGTTCCCTGCTCTAAACCTGCTTCCTCGGCAGTAGGTCGCAGGCCAGAAGGCTGGGCCAGAGATAGTCCACCACACTCTCCCTGAGCCTCGGCCTACAGCCGTTGACACATCTCCTCATGACTGGGATCCTGAGAGTCTCTTCCTTCTCTTTCTCCTCCAGCAAGGGGCCCTCAGCCTTTTCCTACCATTAGGCACTTCCTCCTGGGCCCTGTCCCTGCTATGGCAGAGGTAGCTCCATCCACACCAAAACTGTGTGCTCCCCTACCCAAGGATGGGATGCTCACTAGGAGACAGCCCCATAGGACAACAACGCCTACCTCCCTGGCATCCAGGTGAGGTCATGTGACTCGTTCTTGCCAACAGAATGGAGGCAGCCGTGCAGACAGTCACTTCCGGGTTGAGATCCTAAGAAGCAGATGGGACTGCCCCCTCCTCTTCTCTCCATTTGCTGACTACAGAAGCAGCAAGTCCAGGGACTGGAGACAAGGTAGGAGGGCCCCAGCCCCTGACATCACATATGGAAGAAAGTCACCCATTGACCAAGAACATCTGCCTTGAACCATTATGTGAGCGACATGAAGGCCCCTTATGCTAAACCACTGAGAAGTGGGGGGTTGTTTGTTACAGCTACTGGTGTAAACTTCACTTCTCCAATGGCCGTCTTCGACCCCTTCCCCTCTGGAGCTGCCACTCACTTTCCCAAGGGGCTTATTTCCCCACAAGGGCTAAGAGACAAGCACCCTGAGGGCGAGGGGTAGAGCCTTTACATATTTTGGCGAGGGGACCTCTCCTGTGCCTTTGGGATTATTCCCAGTCAGTGTTTCTCTCCCCACAGAGATGCCCGGTAGGTATTGCCCTGGGTACCGGGAGGAGGCTGGGGCTCATTCCCCACTAGAGGCTATCTTGGGGTCAATGTCCCAGGTACAAATCTTCACCCTGGCCGCACAGGTCCCTAGCCTGTCTCCACCTGCGTTCTTCTGCCTGCTCCATGGCATAATGATGTCTACATGTCTACAGCGAGGTTTTCAAAGGATAAACTCCCCAAGCACGCAGAGTGGAGCGAGGGCTTGGAAAATGTTAGCTCCCTTCCACCCTCCACACCCTTTTCCCACAGAGGAGATTCAGACACAAAATTTTGTGTGGCTGAAAATCACCCAGAAAAGCCAAGAGGGAAAACCCCCTAAGAACCTAAGATGGCCGAGCCAGATAGGGTAGGTCACTTCTGGCTGCACCCTTCCTGCTGGGGAGTGAGCTCAGCAAGCCTTGTCGCATTCCAGGAAAGTGAGCTGTCAGGGCCAGGGGTCCAAACGGCCTGTGTCTTGTCAGGAAGGCCATTGCAGTCCCATCGCAACTGCTCATCGAACTCCCACACCACGCCAGGAGCCTCAGAGGGGGGCCGCAGGTGCTGCGTGAGAGCCCATGGGACCCCTTCGCATCCCACCCAGGCCCTCCTCGTGACAAGAAGGAAGCGGTCCAGAGAGCTCGTTAAAACAGCCCCACCACGAAGAAGGAACCCTGGTGCTCTGTTGGTGGGAATGCACTCTGCTGAATGCCCTGTGGAAAACAGCAGGGAGCTTCCTCAAAACGTTAAAAATAGAACCACCCTAGGATCCAGTGATCCCACCGTTGTTGAAAACCCACTCGGTGCTCCGGAGCTGAAATATGTAAGCTGGAGAGAGAGTTTGGTGAGAAAGAGGAAAGATAGTTTATGACTTTGCCAGGCAAAGGAGGCTGCAGCGGGCTCCTGCCCCCGAGACTGCAAGCCGGGCCAGGATAAAAGGCAGAGAGGTTATAGAGGAAAGCACAGGATCTGGGCGGTTTCGACAGGAATCTGCTGTGTGCAGCTCTTATGTCTTCACGGTGGTCTCATGACTAGTGCTGGCTCTGGATCTGAGTCTCATTATTAAGTATCCACAGCGATACACCGTTCCCGGAACAAAGGATTGTACAAACAAGGGAAGGGAAGGGGGAGGCTTCAAGAATGAGGAAGAAATGTATTCCGTTTAAAGTCAAGACTTGCTGAAGGATTAGTGAGTGTGCCCATCTTAATATCCTTCCATTTTACATTTCTGTAGCAATTTCAGGACTACTGGGTATTTGCCCCCAAAATACAAAAACACTAATTCAAAGGGATAGATGCACCCCGATGTTTATAGCAGCATTATCGGCAGCAGCCAAATTATGGAAGCAGCCCAAGCGTCCATCGGCAGATGAGGGGATAAAGAAGTGGTGCATACATACAATGGAATATAACTCAGCCATAGAAAAGAATGAGATCTTGCCATTTGCAAGAACATGGATGGAGCTAGAGGGTATCATGTTAAGTGATGTAAGTCAATCAGAAAAAGACAAATACCATGCGATTTCACTCATATATGGAATTTAAGAAACGAGCCAAAAACGAGCAAAGAAAAAAAGAGATAAAGACAAACCAAGAAACAGACCCTTAAGTATAGAGAGCATACTGTGGTTAGCAGCAGGGAAGGGAGTGGGGGATGGGTGAAACGGGGAATGGCGGTTAAGGAGGGCACTTGTGATGACCACTGAGTGTTGAATCACTACATCGTACACCTGAAACTAACATAACACTGTATGTTAACTATACTGGAGTTAAAATTTTTTAAAAAATTGAAAAAAAAAAAAGCCCCTCCACGGCTAAGAGACACTACCTCCTATCTGGGATGCAGAATCTGTCCTGATCTTCTGTTCGTGTGGGTGCCGGCCATGGCTTTGCTCTGGAAACCCCACAGCTATGATCCCACCAGCTGTCTAATGGGGAAGGAACACACTAGCTCTTTCCCTGGATGGGCTCAGGCTTTCCCCTCCCCCAGGGTGAGCCCTCCCCATGCCCCGCCCCACCTCCCATATCTCTTTGAGTACCTGGGCAGGCCAACTGGGGTGTCCTAGGAAGGATGCCTCATGCCCTTCACTCAGTAAGAGTGTCCCCTGGAGCCCAGGCATGGATGCCTGCTTGTCATCTGTCATCATTTCAAGCCAGTGGCCTTTGTGAAAATCCTTCTGCCTGCACGCTGCTTTCTGTAATTCTGCGCACCCCTCCAGAAGAGTCAGCCGTCAGGGAGACACAGCCAAGGAACCAAAGTCCACCGGATGTTCCTGGTGACCTTGAAAAGTGATTCAGGACCTCTCACTGAAAATGGAATCAGATATTGTGCGATTACATTGGACTTCTACACTCCTCCAAGGGCTGACAGCCTTGGAATGTCAGCCAAGGAAAGCTCGATTTGGGGAAAAGCTGATTAATGTTTCAAAAACCTGGCGCTCACAAGTAAAGTCACCATTTCTTTATATACAGGGCCACTTTGGGAGCTCAGGATGGCCACCGCCCCTCCCTTCATGGCAGGGGGGTCAGGGTAGAGGGGCGAGGGGAGGTGTAAAGACCTCCATTCTTGCTTCACATGGATGCTTCATCTTCCCCAAAAGACTGGCCAGGGGGACCCCTCTGGGGCCAGGCCCTGAGAACCTCCTGAGGCTGGCTTCTAGAAGAAAAGGGAGAAGCTAACTTCTGAAGCCTCCTTTCTGGAATGATGAGCCCAGATTCTCTTCCAGATCCGCATAGCAAAGTCATGAGCACGTGTTACGTATGGCTAGAGGAAACCCTTCCTGTCCTTTCTTCTCTGCAGAGGGAGGCACTGTCACTGGAGCCCCAACACCTCCAAAGTGACCCACACCCTAGCCAGTGCCCCCCCCCCCCGATTAAAGGGGTAAGTCATATTTTAAGCAAGGGCAAGGGAGAGAAGAGCACGTGGGACCTGCAGCTGGGCAGGTCAGGGGTGGGGACAAAAGGGGCCGCCAGGAATGGAACCAGGAGACCTGCTCCCCTGGGACCACTTAGTAAAATGTCATGCACAGCAGGGTCCACAGGAATTAGACCCTGCCTGCCCAGCTGGCCCCGCAAGTGACTTACGCGTTTAGAAAAGACTCTAATAGCATCCACAATAAGAGATTCCGCAAAGAACTAAGATTTGGGGTTTCAGTGCAATTCTTCATCTGGAAATGTCAATTGCTTTTAGACGCAATCCTTCATTATAATATGCTACCCTGCCTGACAATAAAATGCGGATTGAAAGCACCCTTGATTTGTCGACGCTGCAAAACCATCAGGCTTCAGAGTTTTTTACAAAGGCAAAAATCTCAGGCGGTCCCCAGCTAATTCGACACCAGCTGCTTCGTTACCAAACAGCAGTGAAAGAGAAAGGACTGAACTTGAGCGAGTGGATCCATTGCTGGGGGGTCCCCCAGGCTCCTGGGGGCTCCTTCCCCAGGAGGTACATGTGCACCCTTGAAGACAAGATACTTGACTGGAAAATGCCTCCAGTTACGGGTAGGAGTTTACACCCCGGACAGTTCTCGGTGTGCCCGTGTGCAATGTCTGGCATCACGCCTCAACTGTCTCAATTTGCAACGGATAGAGAGCCAGCATTCGGAGAGGATATGCGGCGCAGTGTGGGAAAGGCGGGGTGAGGATCCCGTGGGCATCCACGCTGCACGAGGCTCGGCAGTGGGAAGGAAAGTGGGACAATCCTTGGTGCCCGTGATACCGACCTCACCCCCGCTTCCTGGGCAGCATCTCTGCCCCCCCAGTGATCTGACGGTGGTGTGTGAGGGCTGGAAGAGAATGGATTGTGTGGCTGCCAGCCTAGCCTTTGCAACATTTTAGTCATCGCGCGCTCACCAAGTGTTGCGACACCATGGTCGTTATTCATCCATTCTCTTAAGGACTGCGGAAAAAAGAAACAGCAAGCCCCAGATGGAGTCATTTGCCACTCCACAACAGCAAAGGAGACTTAATTACAATTTCGACTGGTCCCAGGAATGCGATCTTTTCATTGTCAATCTGTTAAAAGTTTCCTGATCAGCGCTAGTGAGGTCAAATGCATGATTAAAAAAAAAAAAATCCTGCTGTTGCCTTCTTCCCCTAAAGAAGATGAGCTGGCCTGGAACAATCCTTTCTTATCTGTTGCTAATAACTCCTTGCCTTCCATTTTGCACAACTCCTGGGAGCATCTCTGGGATTGCTAGATGGGATGCGGCTGGATGCATGAATTCCTTAATAAAGCCAAATAGATCTTCCAATTTACTTGGTTGAATTTCGTTTTTTTACAGAACTTTGTGGTGAGTGCCAGGTGTTAGATGAACAAGATGCCTTCAGCCCGTGACCATGAAGTCACAGCCAACGGGCAGTTGAGTCCCTTGGGCAGGGAATAAAGAGACCCCACCGCATCGGGGCTCAGAGGAGGGTGCAGGCGGGCTGGGAGGTCTCTGTGGAGGCCTGAAGAATGTCCAGTATCGGTTGGGGGCAGAGAGTCTGGAGTGGGGTGGGCGCCTAGGCCACCCTGTGCCACAGCCACACAGGGAGGGGGCCGAGCACAGGCCAACACAGAGTTGGAACTTCACCCCAGGGGCAACATCAGGACACAAAGTTGGCACCGAGTGCCAGGTGGGCCAGCTATGGGTATCATGGACTCTGAGACGCCATCAATTTTAAACCACAATCCATTTCAGAAATGTTAAAATGTGGGGCACTTGGGTGGCTCAGTTGTTGAAGCGTCTGCCTTCGGTTCAGGTCATGATCCCGGGGTCCTGGGATCGAGTCCCGCGTGGGGCTCCCTGCTCAGCGGGGAGTCTGCCTGCATCTACCCCTGCTTGTGCTCTCTCTCGCTCTCTCTCTCTGTGTCAAATAAACAAATAAAGAGCTTTAAAAAATGTTAAAATATGAAAAAACGTACATATTAGAAATATGAGAAGAGGAAGTTCAGTCCATTGCATGAAGCAAAAATAATGTCCGTTCAAAGCAACACAAGCATGCAGAGGTGTGGACAGCCCCGGGCAGGGAACGCAGGGCAGGGGCTGGGGAGAGAAGGCCACATGTAGCACCACTTGGGGGAAAGAACCTTCGCCCTTCATTCCCTTCCTTCAACATGTTTGTTTAGGCCAAACCAGATAAAAGTAAAACTCAAGAGCAGACTTAAAATAAATAAACAAATATCCAGCAAAAGCTTCTCTGAGCGAGGTGTGTAAACGAAGGGAAGCGTGTTTTTTGTGAGGGGGCATTTATGCATATGAGGTCTCCCACACTCTCACCATAGAGCTGCCTTTCTAACCCCCAACTCAATAGCACCCCCAAAACATCCCCTGCTCTGTCCCCCCCGCCCCCAGAGGAGACAGCAGCTGTCCTGCCCTCCCCTGCGCGCTGAGCATTCCCACACCCTATGTCCCTGTTGGCATTTTACCCAGATGTTAACACTCTGAGATCACAGTGCCTCTTACAATGGACATATACGTACAATGAAGGTGATGGCGTTTTTCCCCCTGAAAAGTCATTATACTGGTGGTGCATCTCATAATCATTTACAGTCTAGAGCCTTGGGCTCTAGAATATTCAGTAATCCAGCAGACCATGCCGTAGCAACTGTGTGGTTTATTTAAAAAATAGGGCACTTGTGCTTCTTGTTTTTAAATACTGCTGTGTCCAACTGCCCCCCCTTTCTGCGGATGTGCACAGAGGACCACGAATAAACAAACTCCAGCCTCTATTGGGTAATTCCTCTTAAAAAGAAAAACAAAATCGAGGAGTAACTGGATGGTTACAGGAATTGGAGACACAGATATTTTCAGGGGTGCCTTTCCACCCACACTTCATGGTACGGTTTTTGCAGAGAGAGAAACGACCTTGGGAAAGCAAGGTCGGGCATTTGGCTGGTTGCGGTTTGCTCGGCCTGCCGGCCGTCAAACTGGTGACCCACAGCGTCTTCGTCTTCATAGTAGCTCTGTGACCGCTGTCCGGATGTGGAAACTGAGTCTTGGGGACGGCGGGGGCTACCTGAGGCGGCCACACAGCACGGAGGTGTGCGGCCAGGACTGGAACCAGGTGTTTCTAACTCTGCAGAGCCACAGAGACCCCCGAGGGGCACAGCAGCCTGGGGGCTTTAACCCATGATGCAAATCAGCTGTCCTTAACCCCCTCCCCAGGAGCAACTGACATGCGCCTGTAGGAGTAAAGACACTTCCTTCTTACACGCAGGATTCTTCCAGCTGGTTTAGGAATTAAATTGACATGAGACAGATTAACAGGAGAAAAAACCCAACGTTTTATTATGTACACATAAACAAAATTGAGACCCAAAAGAAAGAGCCAGGGCAGGCCGTTTCTATACATTTTAGACAGAGACAGTACATTTGTGAGGAATTGACAGGATAAAGAAAACAGATGTTTGGGAGCTTTAATTAGTAAGGGATTCTAAGCGGAATTTGGGCCGAGGTGGTAGTTTAGGAAAAAGCAACAACAACAAAAAACAAGGTTTGTTTCTCCAGCTTTCTTGGTTTTAAAGTCCCTGTGTCTGGTCCTAAGGATGTCTTTTTACTTCTTAGTACAAGAAGGGAATTTTTTTATGGGGGATTTCTTGCCTGCTTTCAGGGGGACAGAGGAGGGTCTGAGTGTCCTCGGGCCGGCTCTTTTCCAAGTAACTTCAATTCAAAAGAATCAATACGCCATTGTGGCTCCTTTGGGGACAGTCTGCTCTGGGTCCCTACGCATGATTCACTTCCGGGCTGCACAGCTCTTTTGTGTTCAAGAGGGGTCCCTGGATGGGGGTCAGATCATGAGACTTTGCTTTCTGTCCATCTCTGTCCCCAGCTGTGTGCTGGGAATGGCCCCTTGGCAGAGCTTATCATTTTCTGGTGCCTTCCAGATACTAAAACAGTTGAGGTCCCAGCAGAAATGTTAGCTTCCTGCCTGGCTCACCTCGGCCCAGCCCAACAAACGCTTTTTCCCTTGGAGGTGGAGAGAGCAGGAACTGTCTTTCCTTCACCCCGTCTTCTGTCCCCCTTCTCCAGGGGCGATGGTCAGGGACGTGTCAGGACCACACTCTGGTTTGCTCTGCTTCTGTCGCATTCAAGGACCTGGAATGGGGTAGGGGTGGGGTCCGCAGTCCTGTAAGTCCCCATACAAATCCTAGGCAGAGACCCAATATCTGGGGCAGGTGTTCCCCCAATTCCATATCGTGCCACGTGGGCTGGTGGTCCTATGGCGCAGCAAGGAGCCAGCTGAGCAGACAGGTGCAGGCCCCCCTCTCTCGGGCACCCTGGACTCCAGGAGGAATATCCAGTACCTGTCGCCCTCACTTGGCTGGGGTGGGAGAAAGCACAAATGCTGCCCCTCCCCACGACGCTGCCAGTACAACCTTGACCATTCCCTCCTGCCCCCCAGTCATCTCTTCTTACAGACTGGGGAGCCGGGCAGTCACAGTGCCAGGGAGCTGATGGGGGCCTTGTGGTTCTGGCAGCTTTGAGGAAGCCCTCAGGGGGCTCCGTTTCTGATATCTTCCATTTGTGGATGTGGCCTTGAGCCAGAGCCCGACCAGGGCCTATGGGGAAAGGCTTCTGACATGCTGTTAAAAAGGGGCCCCTGGGTGGCTCATTCGAGTAAGCATCTCCTTTCCGCTCAGGTCATGATCTCAGGGTCTTGGGATCCAGCCACGCATCAGGCTCCCTGCTCAGTGGGGAATCTGCTTCTCCCTCTCCCTCTGCTGCTCCCCCGCTGGAGCTCTCTCTGTCTCAGATACATAAATAAAATCTTTTTTTTTTTTTTAAAGGAGGGGATTTGGTTGCTAGGAAGCAGAGCTCATTCTCCTCACCCAGTGGCTCACTCATCCCAAACCGATGCCACACGTAAGGCCCACTGCTAGTATTTTTCATGTCCTCCTACTTTCATGAGCAGACTATGAAAGGTGAGGCCTCACTTCTCCACCTAAATCCAATGTCCAAAGACATCGTGGAGCTGGACCATAGCAGGGAGGCCACAGACAGGTGAGGTTAATATGGTCACTACAAGGGGCTGAACTATGCCCCCCCATTCCTATGTTGAAGGCCCAACCCCCGGGACCCCAGAATGTGACCTTATTAGGAAATAGGGTGTTTGCGGATTTAACCGAGTCAAGACGAAGTCATTTGGGCAAGCCCTCATCCAGTACGACTGGTGTCCTACAGGACAGGGAGATTGGGATGCACGAAGACACACACACAGGGAGAACCCCATGTAAAGAAGAAGACAGAGATCAGGGTGATGTTTCACCAAGATAGGATGCCCAAGATTGCCAGCACACCACCAGACCTGGGAGAAAGGCCTGGAATAGTCTCCCTCACGGACCCGGGAGGAACCCACCCTGCTGACACTTTGGTCCCAGACGTCCAGCCTCCAGAACAGTGAGACAATATGCCACCTGGTTTGTGGCACTTTGTTATGACAGCTCCAGCAAACAGACAGTGACCAGCAGGCCAGATTCTCCAGAAAAGTCCCAATTCCAAACACTCGAAAGCTCGGGGCTCGAAAGCTGTCAAAATGTTCCACAAATCCAAATTTCAGCCAGAAAATATTCTTTCCCAAGCTGCTTCCCAGACTCCCACACAGCAGAAACACCCATTGAGGGACCCTAAATCTTGATTTAGGGTTCCGAAAATATTTCACCACGTGTGTCGTTCCATCCCCAGAAAGCCTGCCTCATCAGGACTCGCTTTACCCCAGCAGGGAAGCAACCATGCTTTCTCTTGCTTTCCAAGCACACACGACCATATCGGGGCTGGGCGCACCCTGTGGAGAGGCCAAGCGAATCCCTGTGTCACCTGGAGACTCGGCCACCTCTTCTCGGACAGACAGAAGGCTTAAGGCCCTGCAGGAGTGAGCCAGCATGTCCATGTGATCCTCCTGGCTTGGGGGGGCCAATGCCCCCTCTCAAACCCCGTAGTCCCCATCAGCGCCTAAGCTCCCATAGCCAGCCCTGTGGGAAGCACACACATGGGCCAGCACCTTCAGACCTCTGGATGGCTGCTCCTTCTCGTATGTCACTACCTGTCTGTGCTGGACACGTCTCAGCCTTGTCGGTTGTGATTCACTCCACCACAGTGGGACAACGAGGGTGGTTCTAATAAAGCCAACAACCAGTTTTCTTTGGAGGGAGTGGGGGGAACGTTTCCGGAAAACTGAAATGCTGCTTTTAGGCATCGTGAAGTTTCTTAAGCCAGAAGGCCATGGGTTTCTGGTTGGGTGGTGCTGTTTGGTTTAGGTGTGGAAGCAAGGCTCTCCCGCTGGTGCCTGCCCTTTGCTGGACAGGCTGATGAGAAACCCAACACTCCTGCTATGTCAACAATGCCAAAGAGCCCACCGGCAGCTTTTGTGGCCCTGGTCTGAGTGGAGAGAATGACTCAGTGAAATGTGCCAAGATGGCTTCCATCAAAACCAAACCCACAGCGCCCTGTTCTTTGAGGCATATCACCTGGGCTCTGGGCGAACATTTCGAAACACCACAGTAATGCCGGCCAAGGGCTCAGTTAGAGCAAACGCAGTGCTATTTGGACCAGAGAGGAGACTCTGAGAGTGTCAGAGACGGACAGACATGGGCCACCATCCCACCTCCACTGCTTCCTTACCATGTGACTTTGGGCAAGTCACTTAGCCCCTCCATGCCTCGGTTTCTTCATCTTTACCTGTTGTACTGGAATACCCACCCGGTAGAGTCATGATGAAGGGTTAAATGGAATAAGAAAACACACAGAGACATACATGCACGCACACCGCAAATAGCTTTCAAGAACCACAGCTTTAGGGCCATTGGCAGCCCCATGGAATCACCTAGTGCCGGGGAGGAAATGACAGTTGGAGGGGAAGGCCATACTTCCAGAGCTCAGGGCAAAGCAGATGCCAGCGCTCAGGCCTCCCCCCAACCCGGGGAGCTCTTTGCCATCACAAGGGGCCAGGCCCACTGCACACCTTCATGCTTTCTCTCTCCTACACCCCAATAATTCTTGGTGTCAGGAAAGATGATTTTCTTTAACACATGAGCTTTATCTTTTACAGGAAGGAAATGATTTAAAAATGGCATCTAGAAATGACCACTGAGGTTAGGTGGGAGCAGAGACCCGTAACGATCCTACATCGTCCACTTTCCCATCCACGTTTCTGAGAGAGAGAGAGAGAGAGAGAGTGTGGGTGCGCATGTGTGTGTAAATGCAAACAAGTCTGAGTCACCGAATTTAAAACCTAAGGAAGGGAATTTTCAAGTACATCTCCTTCGCTCCAACTCTGTGGGACCAACCGACTTGGGCCTATTTACTTTGTTACTCAGCAGTTGGCCTGAGAGATGAGATATGGGATTAGAGACAGAGAAGGTGGAAGAAAGAAAGAAAGAAAGAAAGAAAGAAAGAAAGAAAGAAAGAGAGAAAGAAAAGAACCGCCATGTTGTAAAGACCTGAAGAACAAAACACTTCATGCAAAAGAAAACAAACAGGGCTGGCCAGGCCTTGCCCTCCATCGGGCGGGCAGGTGGACTCACCTCACTTCAACTCACATAAACAGACAGGCAAAGAAATGCCAAGTCGGTTAGAATGGCCTGCATCACCCAGTACGGGCTAGTTCCTGGAAGGGACGCCAGCGTTTCCCAGCCTCTGCCGAGCGGCCAGATGTTTTCCTCATTAAAGCTTTCCTAGGGCAGAAAGGGTTCTTGCCTCTTAATGCTCAAGTAGATTAGCAGTCTTTCTGGAAGGCCTGGGAACTGTCTCCTTTCAACTGCCCTCAGAAATGAAACTTTTTAAATGGATGCTAGTACATAGCATTGTCGATGCGACACGTTTCCCGAGAATGTTTATCCTGAACCCAGCCTCGCTGTCAGGCTGGCTTGCAGCTTACAGGAAATTCCAAAAGCAGATGAACAAGCGAAATGACACCAGGAATAAACAGTCACGCAAATCCAGATTACAGGACATTTTCCCCGGCGACTCCTCTAGATTCTTCAATGTCACGAGATTCAAAATAAGTCAATAATAAGGTAGGGGGTATTGTTCTAGACCAAAAGAGACCACAGGGACACGACCAAATGCAATGTGTCGACCTTGATTAGATCCTGATTAAAAATAATACTGAAAGAGTTATCACAGACATTCTGGTGGCAATTGGGGAAATTTGAATACAGACTGGATATGACATTAGATTAGGGAATTACCACCATTTTCTGAGGAACGATATTGGCAGCATGTTTCTATTGGAGAGTGTCTGTAATCTTGGATACAGGGTGAAGTATTTAGGGGTGAAGGGTCATGATGTCTACAACTTACTCTTAAACGGAGTGAAAAGATGTATGTATGTATCTGCACATAGAGACAAAGCAATGATGTCCAGAACTTCACAAGTGTTGGGTCTACATGGAGGTATTTCATTATATTATCTCGATGTTTTTGTTTGAAAATTTCGTATTTAAAGGCCAGGGAAAGAAACAAAGCAAGCAAAAGAAAAAAAAAAGAGAGAAGGGAGAAAATAAGAATAAATGAAAGGAGAACGATTTTGAAAATGAGAAAAAACAATTTTTTTTTAAGTTGGGGAAAAATTCGTTGTACATAGAAGCCATGCACTCCACCCCTTCGTCTTCGGAAAAGCGCAGTGGAAGACTACTGCTGGCATGAACGGCTGCACAAAGACACGCCCACCAACGAAGCGAGAAACGGGAGCGTCATAAAATCCCAGTGCAGGCTCGTGGCGACTTCTCAGGAGGACGGGGGAGCAGACGCCAGCGAACGCTGACCGTATTCCAGTTCCTGGGTTGTGTGGAGGCTTGATGACTGTAACATACTATTAATGAATAAATGAAACAGGAGCGGGCCACGCACAGACTGACATGACAGCTCAAGCATCAAGTAAAACAAAATACTGCCCAGTGTATGAGAACAGTAGGAAAATGCTCTAATGGTAGAGTCTCTGGTCCTCCAGGACTGAAGCAAAATAATTATACTCCTTAAGTGATATTTCCATTCATCTGCTTGTTTATCCAGGTATACGGTGTGTATATATGGATAAATAAATATACATAGAGAGAAAAATCTATACATAGATAAATACATATATCTGTATATAGATATCTGTATGTATATTGTATATTGTATATATATTTAAACATGTGTACAATGTGATATATATACATATATATGTATATGATATATATATGATATACGAATATGATATATAACATATATATGTATATACATAGATATACATATACATATATGATATATACCATATATATGTATATATATCACATTGTATATTGTATATTGTGTATATATGTATATACACACACACTGAGGATCTGTTATAGTCCAGATATATAGTATGTGTGTGTATTTACTATATGTAAAAATGTATTTCATGTATTTATAAATACATGTAAGTGTCTATATATTAATTTAGATGTGTCCATATATTTATTTATATATAAGTGTCTATATATTTATCACATATCATTTATATATAGACATAGTAGTACATATTAAATATTGATATATAATTTATTGAGGGTCTGCTATATGCTAGGTATATAGTATAGTATGTACAGATATGATATATGCAAATATGATACATACTTACTGAGGCCCTAGGCATATATATGTAGGTCAAATGCTATGAAGAAAAACATAAGACATATAGAGGGGCTTGGGAGCAAGGAGCCTGACCTTTTGGCCAAGGGGCTGGGGGCGAGCTTTCTGAGAAGTTCTTTTGGCCAAGCCTGGAATGACTGAAGTAGCTGCCCTGTGTTCCCGGAGGAGGAGTATTCCTGGCAGAGGAACAGTTAAGTGCAAAGGAAGGTTCTAGGGCAAGAGTGTGCTCTGTGTGTCACGGAACACAAGAGCTCAGAGCAGCTCCAGTGAGGTGATACGAGTCAGAGGAGGTTCGGAAGTCATGATAAACACCTCAGAGTTGGTCCCATATTGAACTCGAGTTGGAAGAGTTTAGTCCAGTCTCAAAATGGAGGTAAAACCGCCGCCCGGTCACCCCCAGCCTGACTCTGGCCATTGCTGTCGCCACCACGGGGGGGAGGAGGGCCGTGATCTAAAGAAACCAGAATAGTTGAGAAAACTTCTTATTGGTGGTTTGAGCTTTGAAACTACAGATGATAGTTTAAGAGAACATTTTGAAAAATAGGGTACACTTACAGATCATGTGGTGATGAGAGACCCCCAAACAAAACGTTCTAGGGGTTTTGGTTTTGGGACTCACTTGTGTTGAAGAGGGGGATGCAGCAGTGTGTGTCTGACCACACAAGGTTGATGGGCGTGTAGTGGAACCAAAGAGAGCTGTTTCTAGCGAGGATTCTGTGAAGCCTGGTGCCCATCTCACAGCAAGAACGTTTTTGTTGGTGGTAACAAAGAAGATACAGAAGAATATAATTTGAGAGACTACTTTGAAAAGTATGGCAAGATTGGTACCATAGAAGTTATGGAAGACGGGCTGAGGGGAAAAAAGAGAGGATTTGCTTCGGTAACTTTTGATGATCGTGATACAGTTGACACAATTGTTGTTCAGAAATACCAACTATTAATCGGCATAATTGTGAAGTGAAGAAGGCCCTTTCTAAACAAGAAAGGCAGTTGCCGGATCACAGAGAGGTCATGGAGGTGGATCTGGCAACTTCGTGGGTTGTGGTGGTGACTTTGGTGGAAGAGGAGGCTATGGAGGTGGAGGTGCTGGCAGCAGAGGTAATTATGGAGGAGGTGATGGTGGATATAATGGATTTGGAGGTGATGGTGGCCACTATGGTGGTGGTCCTGGTTATAGCAGTAGAGGAGGCCATGGTCATGGTGGACCAGGATATGGAAACCAAGAAGGCGGATATGGTGGGGGAGAGGGGATATGATGGTTACAATGAAGGAGGAAATTTTGGAGGTGGTAATTATGGTGGCGGTGGGAACTGTAATGATTTTGGAAATTATAGTGGACAACAGCAATCAAATTATGCACCCATGAAGGGGGGCAGTTTTGGTGGAAGAAGCTCGGGTAGTCCCTATGGTGGTGGTTATGGATCTGGTGGTGGACGTGGTGGATAGGGTAGCAGAAGGTTCTAAAAAAATTCAGAAGAAAAGGGCTACAGTTCTTAGCAGGAGAGCGAGGAGTTGTCAGGAAAGCTGCAGGTTAGTTTGAGACAGTCGTCCCAAATGCATCCAAGGAGCTGTAAAAATGTGCCACAGAAGGAATGATGATCTGTAGTCAGAAAAGGAACTGCAGCTTAAACAGGAACCCCTTCTTGTCCAGGACTGTCATAGCCACACTTTGCAAAAAGTACAGCTATTAATTAATGCAATGTAATGTCAATCAGAGGCACATTGCTGAGGTCTTTTATCTGTTGAAGCTTTTTCTTTCTCTTTTCATTACATCGGGTATATTGCCCTGTAAATTGTGGTAATGGTACCAGGAATAAAAAATTAAGGAATTTGTAATTTTTCAGTATTTGCGTAGTTCAGTTTTTCTACAGTTTAGTACAGAAACTTTAACAAAATGCAGTGTTGAAGGTGTTTCTTTGTGAGTTAACAAGTAAAGGTCATTGTTGATTACTATTTTGTATGAATTCTGCTAAAGTTAACTGTAAAGAAACACCTGCTGACTTGCAGTTTAAGGGGAATCTATTCTCCGAATTTCCAAACCATGAAATGAATGGGCTCTGACATGTGGAGAGAACAGATATTTGTATGTTTGCAATGTGTGTTTTATTTTTTTATTTTTTTTAATTTTTATTATGTTATGTTAGCAATGTGTGTTTTAGATAAATAGAATTGGGTATTTCAGGTTGAGGAGGAGGGAACTGGAGGGCCAAGAGAGTGCCTGTTTGTCCATCTGTATGAAAGTAGTCACCATTTTAACAGAAGAACAGGTAAATACACACTGTATAAAGGTACAATGAATAGCTAGGATTGAGCTGGGAGTTTAAGGAAACCCATTGAAGGTCATCAATGAGCAGATCTACTTCCCTTTATCCAAGGTAAATATAAGAATTATTCATCCATCCATCCATCCATCCATCCATCCATCCGTCCATCTGTCCATCTGTCCATCTGTCCGTCCAGCTGTGCACAGAATCCGTAGTGTATGTCAGATACTGTTTTCGTGCTGGGATCCGTCAGCGAATAAGACAGGCAATGTCAGCAATCGCAGGAAGTTTATATTTTAATGTAGACAGACAATAAACAAACACATGTCAAGCAAATTTCAGTCTGAGAAAATGAAAGCTCTTAATGATATAGTGGTTGAGAAACAGGTGGAATATTTTAGAGTCAAGATTAAGAAATGAGTAAGAAAGAGACGACATAAAAGAACTCGTTCTTACTATCTCTCCAACTCCTAGAGAAGTACTTGGAAGTTGCTTGATATACATTGATTGGAAGAAAAAAACGAATGTGGAATTTATTTAGCCATTAACAAGAATTAGGCATAACTACACATGGTAACCTGAAAGGGTCTCTACTTAGAGAGATGAGGAAGCGGCAGAGAGCTTACTTTGTGAAACTAAATGCACACATAGATGCACAAAGACTTGGAAGAATCCACACAACATGATCAACCTTGAAAGAGAAGGGACTTTCACTTTTTACTTAATATGTTGGTGTATTGTTTGCATTTTAAGAGTAGATACTCATTTTGAAATAATAAACACTCTTCAAAGCATGCACCAAATGATTCTGCGTATCAGAGGGGTGACCTGGAAGGAGGCATGAATACTGGTGAATAATTGATCCAATCATGAAACATACATCGGACACAGTCACTTTACAGGTGACGATCCTTTTCATGTGTGGGCGAAGCAGGTTCACTCACACTCAGTGTCATCAGCCAGGCTCCCTGATGCTCCCCAGGAAATACAGGCATAGAATATGTTACAGTTTCTAATGCACCTGTGTGCTCCCGCAGAAACAAGAGGCATGATGAGTAAGCGCAGAAAATAAAGAAGAGAAAGTGTTGCACGTTTCAAAGGACAGCATTCTGGTGGCACCGCTGAAATGGATGTCAGGAGCTACTGGCATTTAAACAGTCTAGACCTTCACCTCGGAGGAAATTCAGCAATGCCGACCCCCACGAGAGCTCTCAATCCAGGTGAATTCTGTCTGGTTTACACCGAAAGGAAGAACAACGAAGAGAAGAGGCTGTCCTTGCTTCTCACCCTGGAGAGACCGGCTGCATGTTGGGGATATCAAAACCTTGGACACAAAGGCACCTCGTGCAGATTTTTGTGGAAGGATTAGAGAACAAACAAGCATGCCCTCCCTCAATTCTCCTGGGCAGTGCTGGCCCGAGAGCCCCACCGCGGACAGCTGCACACAAAACGTGGGGAGGCGGGATGCCGGCAGGAGAGTGTCCAGGGGTGAGGGCTCCCTGACCCCAGAGGCTGAGCAGACGAATCACGTGGCTCCTAAAAGACCCTGTAATTTTCAGTTGACTAATGGGGTGGGGGGAATCAACATGTGAATCACCTTTCAAGTACTTAATTTAATTAGACAAGGAAAATGAGGCTTCTTTAAAATTCTTCCTTGGCATTAACTTCTGTCACAAAGCAGCCTAGCGTAATTGGTAAAAGTGAAAAAGTGATTACTGAGGCTTAAGCTTATTTATCACAGCTGCTGCACTTTTACAAAGTGAGTTTTATGGTGCGAAAACCCTCCGCTAGAGCAGTGCAGACCCCGGAGCATGGATTCCAGTCTTTTCATAAAGCACCTCTAATAAGCCGCGGTAATAGGATGGGTGGGTGGGGAGGGGAGTATATTAAACAAACAACCCGGCTGGGGCTCCCAGCTTGGTCTGCAGCCCTAGGTGCCCATCCTTACCCCTCCTGTCTTCTCTGTCACTTTAGAATCCTACGGCAGGTCAGGGTGCCCTTAGCTCATCTCCTCTCATCCTGGGTAAATGACTTGCCCCGAGTCGCCCTGCCCTGCCCGTTACCAAATCCACAAAGCCAAATCCACCCAGGCCACAGGAGTCCCAAGTCGTGGATCTTTCTGCCTTTAGCAAGCTAATCAGAAAGCACCAGGGAGCTGGATCTCAGGAGCTAAAATTCAGGGTGTTCTGCGGCAGCCCCCTATCTGTTGTTCTGGTTAGTCATTTTCCATCGCGTTAGTAAGTTTCATGCACCGTCTCTGCACTCTGAGGGCCTTAAACATTCAGAAGGCAGGCTCCTGATTCCATTCCTCTTGGATGACTACTGGAGGGCTGACTGCAGGGCTCGTTCTTTAGGAAGAACTGGATACAATTGTGTGAAAGAAAGAAATCTCTCCCTGTTAATACCCACGCTAACTGATGGACCATCGGAATGTTTCCTCAACTCAACGGACTAAAGCATGGGTACATGTTTGCCATGTGTCAAGATCTTGGGTCGGAACGCAAGATCTGAGGGAAAACCAGAGCCAGCCCACAAAGAACTTACAATCAAGCTGGCAAGATGACAATTTTTCTTTTTGCTTTGGGGGAAAATATTAATGAGAAGACTCAGAGAATAATAGCACAAACAACCCTGGACTCATGACTCTAAATTTTGCGCATCTAAATTTTGTCGTATTCACTTGGTCTTCCCACGCAAACCAGACAGATAAAACCGACAGAACGGCAGGCCAGGATTGTCTGTGTTCCTGGACCAGGAGGCCAGGGATTCAGCTGCACGTTCCTTTAGAAAAATACTTAGTTAGGCCAACAGGAGATACAGGGATGGGAGAATAGGATTGCTGCAATCCTCCCAAGGGTTCGAAGACCCTGCATATTTTATTAAGCACTTCCACCTGATGAAGGACTTCCAGCCCCTGTCTACCTTATATTTACATGGGCCGAACCATTGTCAGGAGGAGTACGGAGCTGATGGACAGGGCAAGTCACCTGCGACCAGGCTTTGGAGCAAGGGGTAGGCTGAGCCTCCCTTAAGAAGTTCCCTCAGAACACACCACTCTTGTCCTTGCCACCTGTGTCCCACCCTGCTCCCCCACACCAAAGGCCATCTGCCCCTTGAGACTGGCCCCTTGAGAGTGACACTCATTACTTGTCCCAAGTCCTGGGTTGTGTGTAGCAGCCTATTGTACCGTGAGGACCAACTTTGGACACCGCCTTTCCTTCAAGTTTTTTCTACCTTCTGATGGGAATCCTCAAACATTCCCTGTCTGCAGCTTTTTGTATGACCATTATAAACTGTTCCAAAAACACAGTGGGAAGGGGGAAGGAACACGGATTCTTCGTTTTAGCAGGTAGATGCCATACAGAGATGACTCCATTTTGGTGGCCCTCAGAGTGGCTCCTGGACCAGCAGCCTCCAGCACAAAGCTACACTCATCTGAAGATTTTTTTTTTTTTTTATCTTAAAGCAAGTACCACTAGCTTAGTCCCCAAGAAACCCTCATTGCCTGCTGGGGCTAGGAAAGGATTTGTGGGTGCTGTGGTTTCCCCGGGCTATGCCAGGGAGCTCAGGCTGCACCCAGCCTCGACCTGGCATCTGCTGTCAGCTCTTGAGGCAACCCTGCCAATGCTTCTTTCCATCTTTGGGGCACGCCACCGGCAGGCTGCCTCGTGGGTAGTGCCAAAGCGCGTGGCGGGTGGTACCAAGGTGCATGCTGGCGGAACCAGCTGGAGTCCTGCCTCGCGCACCCCGGAGCAGGCCAGGACTGCCGTTGTCAATGCTTGGCAGACACATTATTTATGGGCTGCTGAACTAAGTTGAAGGACAGTAACAGCAGGACCAGAGAACTAGAGGCTACTGGTCTTGTCTGTGCCCAACTTAAATTAAGTACTTGCAAAAGATAACTGGAGACATAAAGGCCCCGACGCAGGGTCAGCTTGTAATGTGGCGGGGGTGGGGCGGGGTAGGAGGTGGGATTTATATTCTTTGTTAGCACAACCCACAGAACCATTCAGGCTGGCCCATAAAATAAGGCGACTTGGTCTACACGTGGTTTCTGAGAATCACTAGAACTACGTTACTCACAGCTCACGGACAAGTAGGCAGGTGGTTTCTGTAACATTTCATGGGGACTGCCGGAGTTTTCTTTCTCTCTTTTGCCAGGCAGAAAGCCTGAGTACCCATCAGCGGGGACCTCAGTGAGGTCTCTCGACCAGTGGTATTGGCATCACCGGGGCTCTTGCTGGAAATGCAGATTCTTGGGCTCTGCCCCAGACCTGCTGCATCAGAAACTGGGGTAATGGGGCTTAGCAGTCTCTTCACGAGCCCTCCAGGGGATTTTGATTCTCGCGCAAGTTTGAGACCCACCTGGACTAAGGTATACAGTGGAGTTCCATAATTCCACACTCTGGGGATGGTGTACAGCCTGAATTTAGAACATGGAAGTCCTTGGCCAGGCAGAGCCCTACCTGATTTCCACATAGTGTGGCCTCCCCACGCTGGCCCTGCTTCTCTCTCCCCATATCCCCACAACCCCACACCCTGTTATCTCTTATCCATCACCTGGGCTCTGACACCAGCTGGCCCCTCGGCCTAGGCACTCCAAAAAATATGTACTGAATGAGCAAGAGGTTCTCGACTGGATCATTTCTAAATTTTCCCAGGACTTCGTGAGCATGCTCAGTAAAGACCACGGGGGTGCAGTCTGAACGTTACATAAGGGATCTCCCATGCAGAACTCAACTGGGTTCCACTGTTAGGAACACCGAGGGACTCATCTCGGGAAGGAGTTTTTTCATATGGTTTCCAGGGGTACTGTCTGGCTGGAGGAATGACTCAATTTAGGTATTATGAGAAGATGAGCTGCTACTAAGCAAGCATTTTATTATTATCCACTGAAACACAAGGTGATTAAAGCACTTTTTAATTTTAAAAATTATTAAATGGGGAAGGAAGTAAGAGTATCAGTTAATCTCAGGTCAGTTTTTTTTTTCTCCTCTGAAACCCTCTAATAAGTTCCTAAACATCAAGCATTTCCATGAAGCTAGCCAGTTACTTAATTATAGACTTGGTGAGTAAGTGCTTCTGCAGAATTCTCAAAGGGATTGCCCGGATCCTCCTATAATATAGGGTTTAGATGTTCCACACCGGAGCCCATATACTAACCCTTTTATCTTAAGGCACAAAGGTGCCCAGGAGAGGATACAACGCGGGGTTACACACCTTGGGAGCCAGCCTGGCTCAAGGGTGAGGCAAGCAACCGAAGGCTGTGAAGCAAGGTGCCAGCATCCCCGTCCTGCTCACCACGGGCCACAGCAGGGCCCGCTCTGGTCCCAGTGGCCCTCTGGGGGCCTCGCAGGGCAGGGGAGCCTCTTCAAGGCAGTAACATCATGGCTCATCATCCAGGACAGTCAGCAGTGCTGTTGATCCCCTCCCAGCTCCGAGCTCCTCTCTGGGGTCACAGGAGCCTGCAGATGTCGGGTGGGGGAGGGAAGCACTGGGGCGGCCAGCAGGAAGAGGCTGGCACCTGGCTGACACCATCACCTACTGGGAGGCCACGGGCAAGCCCGGCAGCCTCTTCTGGGGGGGGTGGCGTCCTCTCCTCTCCCCAAATTGCAGTGTGGGGATTCCCCAGGTCCCTCCCTGCTCCCTAAGACCTTCTTATTGAAGACAGAGGGGTAGGACGCATGTGGCAATAGTTAAGTGAGAAAATGAGAAGAAAGGTGGGGGAGGAAGGGGGACCAAGGCAGCCGACTCGGACCCCAGCCTGGTCAGGGCCAGGTGGGGACTGGGCCAGGGGTCCAGGCTCAGGAGGCAGGGGGAGGTGTGTGCCATCACCTGGCTCAGTGGGGAGCACTCAGGAATTCGGCAGCCTGTAGGTGGGCAGGGCCCCGGAGGCAGTCAGGGAGCTGCCCTTGGTACTGGGCGGGTAGGGAGACATGCTCTGAACGACCACGGGGTCCGTCAACGTGCTGCTGCTTGACACTAGGGGAGTACAGAGCCCTTGGACAATTTGACGCACTCCAGGACCCTCTTCCCTGGAAAAGTCACAAGTGCACCCGTATGATATTCTGCACACTTAGAGGCATGAAGAACCCTCAGGAACACCAGCACACGCAAAGAACAAGACAGCGGGTGATACGTGTGCTATGAAGGCATAAAGATGTCTGCGGGAGCCCAGGGAAGGGTGGGGAAGGCCCATGTGGGGGCTTGGGAAGCATCGTGGTGAGGAGGCACTGAGAGGATGGGTGGGCGAGCGGGCCAGGGCCGGGCAGAGCCTGACAGGCAAACTGGAAGAGGGGAGCAAGACCCAACCTCAGCTTCATCTGTGAAAATGGTCAGAGTACTACGGTGCAGGGTACTGGTGAGAGTGAATGACAATCAGCGGTAGCCCAGAACGGAGTGCACGCAGGCAAATGGAACGTCCGCTCCCTTCCGGTTTTCTTACCTGGCACCAGAGCTTTCGAGGGGCTATTACACGCACTCCCTCACTCACCAAACATCTACGAGGCCTGTGAGTTGTTGGGCCACAAAGCCTAAGGCCAGATCGCTGCCTTCCAGAGGCTTCCGACACGGCGGGTGGAGACAAACCTTCAAACCAGGTTCCCCCTTAGAAAGAGGGGGACAATTCCTCCAATTAGGACTTTCCAAAGGACACGGACACGGCCAAGGGGTGGGTGCGGAGGGAAAGGGCATCCTCACGACTGGAACGGGAATGCCGTGGAGAAGCCGTCCCAAGAGGCAGCCCCAACTGCTGCCCTGGGTTCGGGCCTAGCGCCCAGCAGGGCAGGTCACCCGGGCCCTGCTCCCTCCACCGCTGAACTCCCAGGGAACACTCGCGCCTGAGCCCAGCCCCTCTCCCACCTCCTTGCCTTAGTTTCTCATCCCCTTCCAGACCCGAGGAACCTGTTACTCTATATCCTCGGGCCCTTCACAGGGAAGCCCTGCTCACGACACACAATCACAGCTGATCTCCCTGGGGGACCACAGATCCACCCTTCCGCCCAGGAGAGGATGGCCAGTTTCCTGTCCAACACGGTTCTCTGAGCAAAACCTCACCCCTGTTCATCTAAGGCTTTACTTTAACACACACACACACACACACACACACACACACACACACACCCCTTCGGGGGTGGGTGGTAACACACATTCATCACTTATATGTACAGGACAGATACACCGGAGGGCGGACCGAATAGGAATCAGGAGTAAAGGCAGCAAAGTTGCTGCCTCCCAGGCCCGCGGCTTCTGTGGCTCAGGCGAGGCCATCCCTCATTCTTAAGGGGCTCCAAGGTAAGGAAGTGCCTGCTACCAGCTCTGCCTGTCTCAATTCGAGGCTCCTGGTGCACCTTGAAGCTCGTCACCACACTGGCCGTGCGTCAGGCCCACTCCTCCCAGGGCCTGCTCTCCCCACGAGGAGAGGCGTGAGGTGAGGGATTCTCATCTCTCCCCCACTGCTGTTATCCCAGTAGGTGGAGGCCTTCATGGCCCTGCACCTCATGCCCCAGAAATGTCTGCCGGGTTGGGGAGGTGCTGGGCATGACTTTCAAATCTACCCTGAGTTGGGATGGACAGGAAGTTGAAAGAGAAATGACCGCCTTACTGACATGTCCACTGTGGTTTTAACCATGGGCCTGACCTCCACATGTTCTGATGGATAATACTGGAGTCATCAGTACTTTCTGGAATAAAGCATCAAGAGTCTCAAGGGCTGACAAATTAGGGTAAACTAACATGACCCCTTCCATGTGAGTGACACTCAGCCCAAACCATCTAAATCTGCAAGTCTTACTTTTTAATTGCTAGAGTAATGACCTAAAGCTTGAAGAAAATTTATCAGCATTTTACATAAAAACTTCAGAAGCCTCCAGATATTATTTTTTAAAGAAACTTCTATTGTCAAGTGTACACAATTAGTTGCTATCTGAGACAAGGACATTTCTATCAATTCAACCTTATGTCTAAGACAAAATATCCACGTTCCTCCCTCTGCTCCCTGGCAAGGCTCTTACTTAACTCTCAATGGAAACGTACAGGATGAATGTGAGTGACCATAGAATGTGATGGAAGGATGGTGGTATATCATTCTCTCAGCTGCCTGAGAGTGGAAAGGGGGAGAAGGAGCTGAGCGTGAAGGCCATGGGTGTCCCCGCGTAGGGTCACATATCCAGGTGTGGAACCCATCTCGTCCACCCGCAGTGCAAAACAAACACGGCGGGCCCAGCATTCCTATTTGTCACCCCCACAAGGGGGGCAGGGCACTTTCTCAGGGCGTCCCCAGAACCTTCGCTGTTTCTCTTCGGTTCAAAGCATCCAAAAGTCGTGGTGGAGGTTAAGATGGAAAATGTTCTCAGAAAATGTTCTGTAGGCAATTACAGGCAGCGTAGGGATGTGTCAGCTTTCAATCTAGGAAGCAGTTGTAGAAAATCCTGAGCTCTGCCGGCTCTTGCCAAAATGCATCTCATCCCGTTAATGCTCCGGGTCAATTTCTGTTCATGGGAAACCACTGGTGCCAGCAAGAGCGGGGCCGGCGAGGCTGCAGACAGCGAGAGAAGGCCAGGGCTGAGACCGCCTGGCTTCTGCCCCCTACCCGCCGGTCACCAAGTGCAGGGCTGCAGCCACCGAATCACTTCCATTCTCAACTGCCCGGCTTTCCCACCTGCAAAAGGAAGGGTTTGGATGAGATTAAGTCCTTGGAAAAATATTGATTATGTAAGACTAGATAAGGCCCTGGGCCAGGGAGACGCTCAGAAGAGGTTAAAGAATGGAAGGGCCAACTATGCCGGTGCTTTCCTGCTACAGAGAAAGTGATCCGATTTGTGCTGTATGTGGAAAAGTGGAGAAGAGCATGGGGGTGGTAGTGGTGGTGGTGATGGGCCAAGGGGTTCTGCCTTGATCCCCATCTAGCTGCCCCAGAACGGAGGAGAGCTCTGTCCAAGCACGCTGTCACCTACAGAGACACTCAGGGAGTTGGGGCTCCCTGTCTGCATGCTCTGAACCGGACGTGCATGCAGGGCCCGCTGCCCCAACGGGAACTGTAATATGCTGTGCCAGCTCAGGGGCACACAGTCTCCTGTAGGCAGAATTCCCCGCAGCCAGAGTCCGGCAGTCTCTCTCTGGAAGCTTGCCATCACAGCGCCACGCATGGGGGATCACGTGGGTCCGCTACTCAGTGCTGATGGTGGAGGGGAGGGCCGGAGGGATGAGGAGGTAAGAGGAAGGAACAGCAAAAGGCAATGCTGGCAGGACTTAGGACTGCACTTACCTGAGATTTGGTGCTGAGAAACGCTGATGCTGTCATCCACTTGGCCCGGGTTTCCTTAGAGGCTTCTAGGAACTATTTGAGACTCAGGCAAGACAGACCTGGGATCTGTCCTCCAGGAGCTCGCTGTACGGTGGACTTATAGCAAATGATTATTTTTTTTTTAAGATTTTATTTGTCAAAGAGAGAGCGAGCACAAACTGGGGGAGTGGCAGGCAGAGGGGGAAGCACGCTCCCTGCTGAGCAACCTGATCCCAGGACCCTGGGATCATGACCTGAGCTGAAGGCAGATGTTTAACCCACTGAGCCACCCAGGCGCCCTGTGGCGAGTGATTTCTTAAGAGCATCGGTAATAAACAAGGAAGAAATGAACCAGTCCCTCTCTGGCGCTACCCAAGATGGTTACCCTGACGAGTTTGGAAGACATTCTTCCGAAATGATATTCAGCTATCATTCTACTCAGGTGAGGCAGGAAAAACAAGCAATCTGGGAACTCTAAAATCAGCATACAAAAGCAACTCGGTGAGGCCAAGGCCATGCCCTATGCACCTGCAGGGGCTTCACTAAAGGGTTAAGTGGCCAGAACTAAGAGGGAAAACCTAGAAGGCCTCTAGAGAAATACAAAACGGTCATGTACAGTAAGCCAGTGCCCTACAAATCTTTTTTCTTTTGTAAGGAAAAAGAAAACTGAGCAGTGACCTGACCCAAAACTATCAGAGGAAGAAAAGCAACGTTAGCTCAAGCCTGAGCAGCAAGAAAAATATGACTCCGTTTGCCAGATAAAATAGGAGCGATCTGCAGCTGGAGTACCTCTGTGTCAGTCACAAAGGGTCAGTCTACTCATCACATGACCGAGTCTCTCCACTTCAGCTAAGTCCCATTGTCCAAATTAAGCCAGCTCTTCTCTGATTCATATACCATTTCACAGAAAAGTGAATCACTTCATCACTTAGAGTACCGTAAAAGAAGTTACACTTAACTAATGTAAAAACAATTTCCTAATTAAAACGAAACCTAAGACAATGTTCTAAGTGTGATTTTTAAGATGCTGGAACAACCCAAGATTCAGAATATGTTTATAATAACCAAAAACATGATTATAGGAATTTTTCTTTAAGGTCCTATCTGCAACCAGAGAGAACCATCCCCTTGAATCTGATCCTGTACCCCTAACTGGGTCTTCACAATTGCTAAACCGCTTAGTTTTTGTGGATGCACAACAGCGACCCAGCACAAGGCATGTGGGCATCAATGAATGAATGAACGAATGAGACGAAAAAGCACATCTCACTGCTGAGTGTGGCACTCCTCCAGGACAAGAGACAGAGCACCGTAGCCAATAGCACTAGCTCAGGGTTCCAGGCCCACATCACCGAGCTCTTATGGGGCCTTCTGCCAATCATCTCAGTCTTTTTGAATGGGATTCGGAATGTTAACTGTCGCTCGGGCATTACAGAGTTCTTCTGGAACATAAAGAGAAATCTATAAAATGCATGATGATCTTCGAGAAATAGATCACAAAAATTTGAACCCTGCTCACCAGCAGCATATAAGAAAAGTCAGGAGCCCCGGCAGCGCCGTATGCTAGCCTGATGCTCCGTTTTGGGTATCGAAGACTTAGGACACCTCAACGGTAATGACAAAACAACTCGTGATGGAATAAAGACAAATGACTTCTGTATCTTAGGGGTCTACAGCAACTCGGGCCTGCAGATCAGTACCTGGCAGTGGACATTTAAAATCTTTTTATTGGTATTGAAGCTCGTATAAATTCTAACATCAAAATTTGCAAGATGTTAAGAGAACACAGTTACGTGATGTTGACATAAATATAGGCAGACGATTTTCTTTCTTCCCTGAATCCCAGCCACAGAGGATGTGGGAAAAAAAATTTTTTTTAATCAAGGAGATAATCTGTTTTATCAATAGCTAGGAAGCCATTTTTGTAAATTGTCCGTCAGCTGAAAAAACAATACACTACTTACATCATATTGGAAAAGGAATGACCTCAAGATTTCCAAGCAACACAGCAATTTTTCACATCTGAACTCCCCTGCTGATCATTAAAAATCGTTTCAAATGTCCCATTCTTGGCCTTCGGTTGTGCCAAATCCTGGACAAGTCCGCAACAAAGTGAGCTGCAAAATATTGAATATTTCTGCATGGGGTGCTCGATCTCCATCGTGTGGCCTCCCTTTTCCTTAGCACACCATCATTCACAGTAGTGTGAGGTCTCTCCTGAATCGAGCTGTGTGTATATTACATAAAGGAAGTGTGAGATCAGAGTGGTCTTGCTTCTATCTCCTGCAGGCCAGTAAACTACCTCCAATTCATCGTTCTACTGTTCTGTGCTTAGAAACACTGTGCTCCAAATTCTGTGTTCGGTCAAGGTGTGGCGGGCATGAGGCAGGGCTGAAATCGGCCCAAAAAGGCTCAGTGCTCACTCAACACATCGGAGGACGCCACAATCTTCTGTTGTGGTTATGTGTGGGATGCAGCGAAAACTGTGATCCGGGCAGGGGGCGAGAACGGCCTTCTCTGCTCTAAAATGGTGCTGTTTTCTCTATCATACACTGAACGCAATTCCCAATGATCTAAAATGCCGACGAAGGAAAGATAGCTCTTCGCTTTTCCCCGAACAGCCTGAAATATTAAAAAGTGAAGGCAGACTAGAAAGAAAACACAATTCCGACAGGTTTTAAACCAGATTTAAGTTTTTTTTTTTTAATTCAAATTGACCCAAAGCAAAACTTACATTACAAAGGAAGAACAAAATACATTATGATATAACACACTAGGAGTTACATGAAAGCTAAATTTGTGGGCAAAGGGCCTCATCCCAATCACATTCTGGGCTAATGAGCAATTCTGCAGGAAAAGTTAGAATCTCCATTTGCGTCTGGTCCACTCTGGTAATGAAACTATACATTCTTGTCTCTGAGGGTGCACGTCTGACAAATCACTCTAGACTCCTCGCGCTCCAGATGTGTGCTCTTGCTACTGCCAGAACACTGAATTCTCTGGCGGAAATGCTGTTCCAAGCATGACGGATAATGAATTAAAAAAACAAAACAGTCAAGTCCTCCAAACTAACAAGCGTGGATTATTCTGTAGTAAATAGTTTAGAAATATGGGAATTAAATAATCTAAAAAACACTCTTAACTCTGCTGTACATTTATAAACACAAATATTTACACACAAAAAAAATCTTCTGTTTTCAAAAGATGAGGTTTGCAGTTCATGAATGATCATAATCTTTTATGAGCTGGTTTCTTTGGTGTACTTGCCAAATATATTTTTATAAAGGTCTAGTAATAGGCTTAAACAATAAATTTCAAAAGGAACATGGAAGGGTCAGTGACAAATCTGATAATATTCGGAACAGTTCAGTGAAGGTTCTGGAAAAACCAGTCGATTTTCTGAAAATAACTTGTTCTCTCTACTCATTTACGTGACCAACGAATACGTCTGTGCCAATTAAATTCAAACGAGGACCTGCACGTTCATTCCTATAGTCTACAGGTTACCACCTTCGAGACTAAAATTTTAGTTATGGTTAAACAGGATATGTGATTGGGATTTTACTAACAAAAATAAAACATTCTTTTTAAGTTTCCAGGTAAATCAAACCTCCAACAATAAATAATGGAATTATACACTTCTTCATTAAATAGAAATTTCAATTCCAAGGAAGAGCTCTCATAATTTTTTTTCCTCTGAAGTCACAGCAGCAATGCAGAACAAAGAATTTATCTTAATCTGATCTTTTTACTCGGAATTCCCTGACTCAAACTCAGTGGCTAACTTCGTTTGGAAACCTCTGAATGGCCGGGGAAAGGAAGTCGTTTTCATCTACCTGAATGAATGAATACACACATTTGAGGAAATAAGCCCCGTGCGCAGGTCACGCGACTCGCTGCTCGGAGCGCAGGGTCCTGGGTGCCTGCCCTCCCAGCTCCTTGTCTCCCTGGGCCTGGGGTTTGAGGGGGAAGTAACACTCAATTCATTTCTGGCCATGCCATGTTCCTGACACTGCGAGTATGTCTCAGTGCTGACTTGGGTACCGGTGGAAAGGACGAGAACACAGCTCAGCAGCACGAGGGACTCTCTCTTGGAAGAGGACACTCTGGAGATGGGAGACCACCCATTTCTATCCATCAGGCTCCGGTTAGTCTCGGAATGGTTACCAAACTGGCCGCACTCTCACTGGCTCCCTGCAAGAGTCTATGTACCCCCATAGTGATCCCCTCCCCCCGCCCCGAATCATTCTTTTTCCGGAACTGCCGTTCTTCAGGAAGCTGTGCACGGCCTAGCACGAGCAGATCAGATACGCCAATGCCAAAGCCACCCTGCATTCAAGGGAACAGACTGTGCTGAGAGAGTATCCCTGCTGGCTCTCTAAAAAAAGGTAAAGCCAGAGTAGACGCTTCATTCTGCTTAGTTATACTTTCCAGGTGAAGTAGTTTTATACTTTATGACTCAAAACTAGAAATTCAGACAAGAGAAGCCCTTCATCTTGTAAACGTCTGATAACAAATTTATTACTAGCGTGTAAATATTTTGAAATTGCCCAAAGCACTGAGAACAATACTGGGATATTTGCAAAGGTTCTTCTGAAACTTAGTATGATGACAGATCAAGCACAGAACACATTTCCAAGGGCATCAGCGTAGATCCCTAATGTCTCTGGAACCTTTCCCATTGTTACTGACACTTTATCATAACCGTGTTTACACTGCAAACATATGCCCAATCAACCCAGAAAATGAAATAACCGTCCCAAAGAGCTTCACTGCGCATAACCTTAAAATAGATAGGAAATGGTGAATTAGCCTAGTAGGAATTAACCAGACTTACGAATGTGCACCCATTAGAAATTGTACCTTTAGAATTTTTTTTTTTAAACTGGGAAGAAAAGAAAAAAAAAAAAAAACACGATGAAACCACCCCCAAATTATTTAACCGTTAAAGCCAAATGCCTTAACAATATTTTGGGCTATTTTTAGGGAAGACTCTACCACCAGGATATGAAATTTTCTGCTTTAAAGTGAAGTAAAAGACAAAGCTTACAATGGAAATGGCAACTGACATCCTATGGTCCTGCAATTAAAATTAAAGTGGCAGTTCCTGTTCTCACGGGCATGTCAAAGCCGGCTGTGGAATGAGAAACATCGAGTGAAATAATGGATAAAATACACCAGAAAGAGTATTGCACGGGAGGCACTGTTTTAAAAACAGAATACACTGGCTTTATAAAGTTATTCTCGTTTCCATTAATTGTTTTAAAAGCACGAGTCAACGAGAGACAGAGCTGAGACCCAATGTCTCTGGGTAGTGTACTACAGTTGTTAAAAAAATAAGTTAAAAACAAGAGCACACCAACAGGAAAGCAGAGGTACTGGATTTATGTCATCTGAGAGCTACATTAATTAGGAGAGGAACGGTTTGAAACAGCCAATTTGTACTCTTTAAAAATGAATGAGGTGACAGAGTTACTTTAAAAATTTCTTAGGGCATTTTCCAGTAGAACCCAGGACCCCCCTGGGTGAAACTGTGCCTCCAGACCTTAACAAGTGCTCTGCTGGTTTATAATGTCGTGCACGCCCATGAAACCATACATTTGGAAAGGGGAAATTCTCCACTCCAACACTGCTTGTGTCGTTTTGGGAAAACAATTTTCGTAAATGCAATATTGTATAGAAAGCTTGGACCTCTTAAACTTGGACCAAGAAACCAAATTAAGACCTTCAAGCATGTGGTGTGTGTGTGTTTATATATATATAAAAAAATCCCTCCCCTACCATGAAAACCAAACAAACAAACAAAAAAACCTAAAAGTGTATACCTGCTTTCTGACTTCACAGCAAATCAGAAATTGCATAGGATATACTTTGTGCAAGGCAAACAGCCTTTTAAGTATCTGGAATATAACTCCTAATCTTGCTCACAGTTCTGTGTACATCAGATGTCATCAAATTTGTGTTTTAAGTAGTCTTTCATGACCTTGGCAATTGGTAGTTCGTCAAGTAGCTTTAGGTTTTGAAGGCCTATACATTGTCGAATTTTAATTCGGCACAGGTCCTGCAAGTTTCTGGGCTGTCCTAAAAAGACAGAAAAAAGAAGCTGTTACAAAGCTACACAGTAGAATATTTAAGGCAGGCTTTTTGGTTCTGAAAAGAATTGTTCTGTTTTACCGGGACCCGTCTCTCTATGGACTTCACATGCAAAGGACCAGACAGACACTTACTGAGAGGACGCGCCCTGGGGACCTTCATGTGAGGTCTCATCTGATGCTTTTCACAACCCTGGGATGATGGATATTTCCACCTCCATGTTACAAATAAGGACTCAAGGGATCAGGGATTTGAGCAACTGCTCAATGTCAGATGACCAATTAAAGCTTTCTGGACAGAGATTAAAATCAGTTTTTCTGAGTCTAAGCTTGCTATTCTTTTCGTTACAAATCAGAATGCCGGTTTTCATCCTGGGATGCCTCTAATATGCTGCGTGAACCTGGGCGAGCAAATCATCCCTCTGGGCCAAAGTTTCTCCATCTGAAAAGTGGGAGAACTGAATGAGATGCTGCCTAATGGAGCCCTCCTTTCAGCTCACCATCGAGGACACTGGAGCCTAGACACATAGCATGATCTCCAAGCAACATGTGCCCACCTGTTCACCATGATTCTGGACATAGCAGACCCTTGGCTGTGGGCACAAGGGCATAGACTGGTGGGGGGCAGAGGCCCAGACGGAAAGAGCACCCCAAGCTATTCTGAATCTACGTGTCTTCAAACCTCACACCCTCACCATCTGCCAATAAAAACCATTGCTGTAACTCAACTCAAAAGAAAAGTTACAAAATTCAATTTCGTTCACTTTTGGATACTATATTTTACCAAAACTATTTAGAGGACCACAAACACAAGCAAGAATTCTAAGCAACAGTGCCTCAGCTATATCTGGATTCACATAAATTTTGCTTTCATATTAAACGGTAACAAACGGCAAAAGCTAGCATGTTGAATGCTTACTTCGTGCCATGTGTCCTTACAAGCTCTTGACATACACTAACACCCATTAGTTTCATCCTTATATGAGGGAAGTACTTTGATCATCACCCCCACCTCACAGGCTCCTTGCGTCTCAGAGAGATTAAGTAACATGCTCAAAGTCACGTAGAAGGCCATACCTCAGCGAATCTCAAACTTCTTGGTCTCAAAACCTCTTTGCGTTTTTTTAAATATATCAAGGACCTGAATGAATTTCCATTTATGTGGGTTATATCTATCAATAATCACCATACTAGAAGTTAAAGCAAATTTTAGAAATAGTCCTTTAAAAAAATAAAAATAAACCCATTACATGTGGCCATAGACAACACTGGTACAAAAACAATATTTTAAAAAATATTAAGAAGAATGACATTCTTTCACATTTTTGCAAAGTTCTTAAACGGCTGGCTATTATAATAGAGGACAGCTGAGTTCTCATACATGCTTCTACAGTCCATCTGCTGTGATAAAATCATCTCTTCTTTGGACAAGTCCACTTAACGCTCACCAAAGAAGGAACGTGAAAATGGCAGATCATGCCTCAGTATTATGAAAACCATTCTGCCCTCAGATAGGGGAAAGGGTCTTGTGGAGCTCCGGGAGTCCCCAAGCCATACAAGGAAAACCACTGCTATAATTACTTCTTTACCCCTTACGTGAACTGTCCTCGTTCATAGTGATCGCCATTATTCAAAATTAAGTAATTCTTCATAAATGAAAAATGTTCCTTAACCTCTCTGTAAGGGCCTGCGTGAACATGTGCTTTCCAAGAGTTACTTAACACATGGTCTTCTCTAAACAGAACTGCAGACACTACCGCTCTCCTAGAAATGCCTATAAACCTGGGGCATCTGTGTCTACAGATAGCTGCACGTGGACTGGTGTGAGGCTGTGATACGCTCACGCATCTCTCGCCAAGATTTGTCTTCTCCATTTTCCAGATCTCTGCTCAAAAGCACTTTGTTAGGGGTGACAAAGGTTCCCTATCAGATACTCCAGAGCTCCTTTCTACTACAGCACTTAATAAGGCTGAGATCGTACATTTACTTGGTGATTCTCTGCTAATCTCCACCTTCTTCACTATCTGACATGTTCCATGAGGGCAAGACTTCTTCTGGCTGCCAATGTAGCCCAACGCTGACCTGATACTCAGTAAAAACTAGCTGAATGAATGAATACTTAACAGGCTTGTCCATAAGGGACAAAGCAGTCAACTCATTGCAAAACCCACCCATGTCAACGGCAAATCATTTTCTAACCTGTTTTGAATTATTTTTCACCACCCTTCATGGGCTACCATTAGGAAGGGAATAAATTATCATCATTTTTCGATAAACGCTTACAGTATTTGATCTGCAAATGCAAACCAGAATATGAATTAGATATGAACCTTCTTTTCTGCAGAGTAAAGAATCTGATTTTCCTAATGGATGGCAGGTTCTTTTCAAATGTAATATTAATAAAAAGAACAAGCACAATGTATTCAGGCAAAAAACAGGTGAGGATAAAGTTGACACGCAGAAGAATGCACACTTAACTGGAAACGTAACATCCAACAAAGCAGAAAACCTGTATTATTGGCATTTGCTTAGCTAAGGGGAAGAAAGAAGGGATCAAGACAAAGGGTTACATAAGGGGGATCTTCTGATAATCCTATTTTGCCAGACTGTGCTCTCCAAAAATAACCACGACATCACCTGTGCCTCATGCTCTTTTTTTACAGTGTGACCCATACACCCACCTTTAAGAGATGGAGCCTAGGTTCCCCTTCCTTGAAAATGGGTGCACTCATCACTGTGGCGGAAGTGATGCTATGTGACTGCAATGACTAAGTCACAGAAGGGGACAGGCTTTCACCTGGCTCTTGGGACATTCGCTCTGCGAACACAGCTACCAGCATGCCACGAAGAAGTCTGAGCAGTCTAGAAGAAGGAACTGAGCTCACTGCCCCACAGCCCTGGCTGAACTCCCAACTGCCAGCACCCAATTGCCAGCCATCGGAGTGGAGCCATCTTGAAAGTGGAGAGGCCCCAGTCAAGAGACTCCAGATGACACTGCATGGAGCACAGAAGCAAAATAATCCACTATTATTGTGTTAAGTCACTAAAATTTGCAGCATTAGGTAACTGAGATTCTGGGACCTGGAAGTAGGGTGTTGCCATTAAAAAAAAAAAAAATCTAAAATATGTGGCTTCATCACTGGGACCAGATGGTGGGGAAGGGCTCTGAGGAGTCTGTTAGGGCTTAAAAGAAAGTTCTAAAATGTTATTAGAAGCTGGGGGAAAAAAATGTTCTACAAGCTGGAGGAAAAGTGGGGGGGGGGGGGGCTTTTATTAGTGGCAGAAAGTTTGGCAACACTGTCCCCTGCTGTAACATAGAAAAGTAGTAGAAATATCCTAATGATTTAGTTAAGAAGCTTCTGCAGGTAGACTATTAGAGGGGCTGCTGGCTGTCCTCACTGTCTATGATAAAGTGCAAGACGGCAAAGATAAGCTAGCACCTGTAATCCAAGAGACGTAGCTGCAGAAATCCTATCGTCCTCAGAAGGTACCTCCACAGGGCCTTTCCCAGGGAGAGATGCACTTTCTGTGTCTAAATGTCAGAGAGTTTTACTCAATCTGCTACTGATTTCTCTTCTCCTTAAGTGGTGTGTTGTGGCAATCTTTTACTATTTTGGGAGAGTCTGATCTTTTAAAGAGTGCTTGACCATGTATAATCCCTGTCTGCAGGGACCTTTGAAAGGAGAGGCACATCTCAGAGGCTGAAAGCATCAAGTCTGGAGCAAGATGGCCCGGGTTGGACTCCTGGCTCCAGCATTTAGAATCTGTGTGATCTTGGGCAAGCTCCTTAGCCTCCTGCCTCAGATTCCTCAGCTATGAACCAAAGATAACAACACCTCCATCACAGGCTTTACAAGCACCAAACAAGTTAATTTGCTAAAGTGCTTATGGTATTGTACCACATAGTTAGGGCTATATACGTATTTGGTGAATAAATGTTAAAATAGTGCTTTTTTGATACTTGTAAGGGTAACGTTTGCTTCTCCTTCCCAGGAAAGTAGAGGGTGCTTCTTGGAAGTGGAGGTCTCCCTCTTCCTGGTGTTAAGAGAGGAAGACAACTAGTTGGCAGCTTAATGGTAAAGGAGCCACTAGTCATCTGTTATGGGGAAGCGGTCCTGGGCAAACTGATGGGAATGACACTCTGGAAATCACTGCATGATTTGGGGCAAGCAGAGACGTAAGAACCTTAATGATATAAAAACCCGTGCAGTGATGAAGTGAGGGACGTCTTTATGCTACGGTGCCACTGACAGATACGAACTCGTCTAGCCATGTCGGAATATGGGCTGGACGCAGGCTTAAACTGCCATCACTGTTATTTCTAAGACTGACTAAGGACCTATTTTTTTTCAGGAATATCATTTTAGGAACAGAAAATTATGACTGAAAAAGAAGTACTTTCTAATAAACACAGCACTCAAAAGATTTACTGTGCGCCTCCTATGTACCCCAAAAATGCACCATGCCAAGGATTAAAGGGGTGAGGGGAAAGGAGGCGGCAGAGGCAAAGAAGGCAGAGAAAGAATAAAGAGAATGAGACCAAGAACACTCAACACACACGTGCACAACGTTTACTAGGTGTTGCAGAAAATTACTCCTACCTTGTTAAATAACAACCGCCTTGTCTAAGGGATTGTAACAGGAGAGACCTGGGGGGATATCTCACACAAGAGTATAATTTCAGGAATCATAAACACTTTGGGGGATGCAGGAACACTACAAGGTGTTCACACTAACAAACTACAATGGGATTGCGTAACAGTTCAAAGGGCTATTAGTTTCTCCATTTGGTAAAGCAGCCCATCATTAGTAATAATTGGGCTGGTATAAAATAGGAAATCAGCTTTTGAAGGGTCTGGTCTAGAATAAATTACAAAACCAGGGCAGCGGCATAATTTAGAAAATTAAATATTCTAAACCACCTCCTTTTGATACCACCATTACCACATTTATGATAGGCTACACTTATTCATTTGGGTGAAATACTGGTAAAGGTAGACAGAAAGGTAAAACATCTTTTTATAACCAGAGGAAAGAAAATGAAAGCAAAACAATGTTCTGGGTCTTCTTTGGGGGAGAGGGGAAAGAGACTGGAAGCAGAGGGGAGGGTGTAAAGAAACACAAAGAAAGATTTAGCCTCCTTTCACTGCTGTCTACAATCCGACTTAACTCCTTTTGGCTACCTCCCCATCGTAGGTCAGCATCTGGAATGGTCCCCCAATACTTCTTTGTTTTATTTCAGCTTCCCAATTTAAAATCCTACCATAAACACATTTTATTCCTTTGCTCTTGCCCCTGAATTCCGTCACAGAGACTCAGGATGAAATGTGTTCAACAAATCTTTATAGGACAATGGCAGTTTCTAGCTCACTTTAAAATAAAAATCATGGTATTGTAAAATAATTTAACTCTTAGATAGAATCCAAATATATACAGTATCAGCCTTGGTGACATTTGTCCATTGGTTACATTTGTTTCCACAGGCTAATAAGCTTTGACCTAGATTCTTCATTTGCGCTAAAACTAAACAAAACCACATATTGCTTCCTAACAAATAACAAATCTCTAGAAGCCTACATTGAAAACAAAAAAGCAATATAAATATCATGAAAGAAGTGCAGAATAAGGCAATGCTTTCCAGATCAAAGGACCTTAAAATGTAGCATAATGTGACTTAGAACTAGGTACTCTTTATTTACTTCTAAAAGTGATTTTAGTAATTGGGACCCGAAGGTCTATCAAGACTATAATGGAGATGTCTGGCAAATCTCCGATTTATTAGAAAAAAATCAGTAATAAAAAATCAGCATAGGTAAAATGTGTTACACAAATTACTTCTCTAAAGAGTTACACTAGGTACCACTGTTTTGATACCATCCTACCAAAAAAAAAAAAAATCAAAGAAAGTGATTAAAGAAGCATTTGAAAGAAATACAGAAATAAGGCCACCTGTGGTATGTTTTACGTGATCATCTGCTCGTATGGTGGTCGTTGTACTAGATTTAGCTGAGAAAGCCACAGCCTAAATCTTACCTTCTTAAAATTAAAAAAAGAAAAAAAAAAGAGTCATGACTTGTATTCTTACTTTTTAGTGTTTGAAACTGTTTTTGAAGTTTAACTCCTGCCACCAAAACATCATGTTTGACTATTTTTAAATAAAAACACATTGCAGGTTACTGCCGTGTTTATAAAACAGTATTTTTAAACACCTGGGATGCTGTTCTAGAAAGCAACAGGCTTAAGTACTGGATGGACTAAGTCTCTCCCAACCAGTTTACCCAATTCAATTCCCATCTACCTCATCTCTTTTCCTTAGAATTAGGAGCCATTTCATTTCTTAAACTACACAAATCAAAATACAACCCAGTCCGACCTTCCACACACCACTGACGCAAACTGAGTGGCTGCTTCACGTCCGTGAGCAGCATCTGCTAGAGACACAGATGGCAACTTGGCCTCCTTTTGGATGGTAAACACAAACCCAAATGGCATATTCTCTGCCTTAAGAATCATCTAGACCACAGTCTGCCACAGGAATGAAAGATGCCTGTGAAAGTCGGCTGTTTAGTGAACAAAAATTAGTAGTTAACTTACTCACTCAAGGGTTTCTTGGCACCTTGGATATGCTTCTCCCTGAAACTGGGGTCTAGAATCCAGGGCTCTAGTCTTCCAAACTAATTTGAATAATGCATCGGTTTACCCTCATAGCATCTGACAGAACCACAATTTTACAGACACGCTTCAGGAATCACTGATCTCTATAGATTCTAAGTTGCAAATTTGCTGACACAGGGCAAGCAGTAATTTAAAGCATTTCATTTTATCCAGACTGTAGTAACTGCAAACAGAAATATATTAGAAATTCGCCAAACTGGAAAACACTAGGCTAACAAGGTGTCCTTAAAAATCTGAATGCAGAAGTTGTACCTCACTAGGGTCTCAATTTTTTAGTTTTATGACCTCTTTGCACTCTCAAATTTGGAGGACCTCAAAGAACTTTTATGTGGGCTATCTCGATCTGTATTTGCCATACTTAGAAATTACGGTTGGGAAATTTAAAACACGTTCACTGATTCACTTAAAAATAATAGTAATATAGGGTGCCTGGCTGGCTCAGTGGGTGGACCATGTGACTCTTGATTTCAGGGTTGTAAGTCCAAGCCCCACACTGGGTGTAGAGATCCCTAAAAAAATAAAATCTTAAAAAAATAACAGTAATATAAATTCATTATCAGTTGAAGTAAATTTTGGTAGCAAAAAGAGGCTGTTTTCTAAAACAAAAATGGTTTCACGAGAAGAGTGGCACTGCCGTACATGTTTGCAAATTATCTCTTGAGGTCTGGCTTCATACGAGACAGCTGGCTTCAAAGATCTGCTCCTGCATTCTGTTCTAATATGCTGTTTTGACTGAAGTACTTCAGGAAAATCCAGCCTCATTCACATAGTCAGAAAGGGAAAGAGTATTTTCATAGCCTTTTTAGATGATCGTCATCTTCTTTAATACTTCAGCAAAACTCGACAAGTGGTATTGTTTAAAGGTTAGTTGCAATATGAAATCTGAAACCAAATCAGTGAACCTCTTGTACTCTTTCACATTCAAATCCACTGGTCTACTTTGCCCTTTGAATGGGTCTTTTATGCATGCGTGTTTTGTCAAATTATGCATTAGTCCTTTGGAAAACTGGCTGACTAGGTTATGGAGATCTTCCCATTTCATTAGATATTATCAAAAAATCACTTTTGTTTGTATCGCTGCTAATCTCAAGAAAGTCTTTGCATATTGGGAAACTGTCAATGTCACAGTAGCAAATACAAGCTTTTCAAAATTCTAATTTTCACTTGAAAGCTCAAATTTTATGACCCGTCATAAATACTGTCAACTGTTTTCCTTAATGTGACAACAAAGTCTGCCAAATACCCAAGACTAAATAGCTATCATTTGGCTGTCAGTCAATCCTTGAGGTAAAAATGGGTGTTCCATTAAAAAAGCTGCTGGTTCAGCTCAAACAAATAGAAAAAGTGCTTTTTCTCAATTCAGTCACAGCACTTCGGTAATGCAGTAAAGAATACTTTCAATTTCCATTCCACAGAATATTAAAAAGGTACGTACTCAGAGGGATCAGATTTAACGGGATTAATTTTACTGCTTTGTCAAAGACATCCCTAAATGTAACTGGAATCTTCTTTAGTGAGATCGCCTGGTGGTGAAGAACACAAGGACTACGTGTACCCTTTGGGGCCGCTGCCTCGATGAACACTGAGGAGCCAGCAGTTTGACCCACCATTGCTCCTACACCATCAGTCAAATGACAGCGCAGTAAAAGAGGTGAATTACATCTCGGCGCTGCAGTGAAATCAGTTTTGACCTCATGGGCCGTTAAAATGGTCTTGAGGACCCCATGAGAGACCACACTGTGAAAACCACTGTTCTACATAAATCATAAAATAAAATCACAAGCAGCAAGAAATCATCCCCTTTAAGAGTGGTTGCTGGCAAGAATTTTAAAAAGGTGGGGAGACCCCAGGGACTGTGGTCTAATTCCCCCATGTTTCAGAGGGGGGAACTGAGAATCAGGGGGAGCTGGGAGGCTAAGCGGCTTGCCCAAGGTTTTTAGGCAAGTCAGACATGGGGCAAGAGCCCATCAGCTGCTCTCTTCACCACTCGATAAAACTAATTTAACAGCACCTCTGACACAGGCAGAGCTGAGAAATCTTCAGGATGATATACGGGAGAGATGTACCTCTGAACTGGGGAGGGGACGGCAAAACACTATTCAGCCCAAGTGACCATGGATATAGGCTATCTTTCACTTTTTATGTAAAACCAATAAAACTAATGAACAGGCTTCCAGTTTCAGCTCCCAAATGTGTAAGGAGCTTGGAAGTCACCACTCCTGCTCTCGTAAGAAGAAAACACCAAACAAACGCAAAATCAATGACTTGTCTTGGACTCGCCCACCAGCGAACAGACATCACAGCGCAAACCACCACAAAATCAGGAGAGAGAAACAAATCCGGAGTCACTGCTGAGATCTGAGTACCTGGAGCAGAAGCTGCTGGAGCCACAAACTGGTAGGAACGCTTCAATGGTAATTTTGACGAGTTACCTGAGGCTGTGTATGGACTGGCCTGACAGTGAGGGTCACACTCTTAGGAAGCCCACCCCCAATTCTCTCAGTTTTACTTTCAGGAACCCCACCAGGTTGTCACAGTAAATAGCTAATAAATAGCCCCTCGTGGCTCTGGCAAGGGAGGACGGTTAAGAATAACCATGTGACCTACATCCAGAACCTTCTCTGTAACAAAGACCTGTTCTCTAAGAATAAAGACTTTACCAGAGTCATCTCCCACCTGGAGAAAGAACAGTTCTCTGACTCCAGCCCCCAGAGCCTTCCTGTCTCACCAAGGTGTGTGAGGGCGGAGGCCACATGGGGGGGGGCAGTGGATGAGCGGGCAAATGAAGAAACATCTGTGAAGGCCGCAGCCCAGGGACACAGGTCCACTGAAAGACAGACTTCATCTGAAGACTACAGACTGCTGGTCTCCCCCACACGCTACCACGACAGCAACAGGGCTCCAGCAGGATGACAGTGGTCTTCAGTTGAAAGAGCTGCGAGATGCAGACACTTCTGAGGAGGAGGACCGAGAGAAGCCCTAAGTCAAGAGGGGAGACAAAACCCAGGACGCAGGAAGGTCTGAAGCCTCTGGCACTGACGGCTATAGCAGACATGGCAGGCAGCCCAGCTCCCAGCCAGGTTCACACAGAACCTGACATTTAAAGGCCTATTTACCTCCGTTCCTATTACCTGATCCATCCTGTCTGGCTTCAATAAAAAGTTACAAGACGTGCTAAAAGGCAAGAAAAAACAGTTGGAAGAGACAAAGCAAGCATCGGGGCAGACTCAGCTATGACACAGATGTTGGAATTATCAGGCAATTTAACTAGGATTGTTCTGTTAAAACTGACGAAGCTAGCACGTGGTAACAGCAAAATCTTGCCTCTCTAACGCCTTGATGCAACAGCAGCCCTGCAAGGTCGATTCCACACAGTGAGTAGAGATGTGCAGGTCCCTGGCAAAGGGAGGAAAGGGTGATAAGCCGACCCCTCGAACAGCCCTTGACCTTGCTGTTTGCACAAGTCTTGATTCCACTTTGCCTTCTGAACGTTTCCTTCTTGTTCAGAAGGAGTAATAAGCCTTTACAATGGAAGGACTTCCTCGGCAGGCCGCCCAACATGGCAGCCATTCTGTAAATAGTCTGGCCACTCAGACATGGAAGTGGCCTCCTTTCCAGTGGTGCACTCCAGCAGGGAGTCCTCTCGTTTACCGCCCTTTCTACTCTGTTCTCTCAAACCTTCCTCCCGTGTCCAGACCCTTGGGCACAAGGAACTGGAAGTACCAGAGCTTTTCATGCCTAAGGCCTTCTCCTGCAGAGGTGGCTGGCTGAGGAAAGTCTGTCCTTACCACAGGCATAATTTGTGCCTGAAAATTCAGAACTGGGCTTTCCCCCCAAACTTGAGTTCTTTGCTACTTGTCTTGAAACAAAATTCCAGGCATGCGGGTCATTAAAACCCCTTTTGTACCCCCTGTAAGTTTAAAAGTTCTTGCTAGTCGATGCCCGAGGTTCAGCTTTCTTATGGAATTTCTCTCTTAAAAGATTTTACATTCTGAATACCTCCTTCGTCCATTCGGTAAGGGAGTTTACATTACGGCGCAGGGAGAGGAGAAGGGGAAAAAGAGCACTAGATTAGAATCCAATTGCTCAGGCAGAGTTCAGTTATTATTTTAGCATTTCCTCAGGGTAAGTTTTACTGATGAAATAGTCTTTATCGACATTTTAATACTGTACTTCTTTTAACATTTTCTTGTGCTTGCCCTTTCCTTGTGCCTAAATGTTTACTTGCTCTTTTGAATTGGACAGACATTCCTACAACATTCTGCTCTTTACCTTGGGGTAGAGAATTTTAGCCCATTCCCATACACCAGAGCTCCCCATGATCCTTTAGCATCATGATGGTGTTTAACGCTATATATAAATTATCCTACTTTAATTAACTGTGTGCATTTGCATGATCCCAAGAATGAGGTTTTCCTTAAATTCTGTGCCCTAGGCACCTCACCTGCCTCACCCGAGTCTCAGCCCTGGCGCAAGGCTGTTAGGCTCCTTATCCAGGGCCTCAGCCCTAAATGCGCGTCTCCTGGAACGTCTGCTGAACTGTCCTCCCTCCCATTTCTGCCCATGATCAGACACACCTTCACGGTTATCTCTGCTGTTGTTCCATTTATCTCAATTATTCTTTGAAGTAAAAGAACTAAAAGAACAAAAACCCGCTTCTCTAGGCTGGAAACATCTCTCCTTCCGGCAAGGTGATCCGCATTCTTCAGGTATGATCTTTGGCTCTTCTTTGCTGTGTTTGTCGTTCCAGGGCCCAAAGAAGCTGCTCCTTCCCTTGACCGGCTTTCTGGAGGAGACGATATGAGTTCCATCCCTTCTAGAAAACAGATGTTTCTGGAAGTCTGGCTGCAGCTCTCCGTGGCTTCTCCCTCTACCCGTGATCAACGAGGCACCAGCAGATACTACTTCATACCTACATCACTTGATCTGCTGTTTGCATGTAGTGTGTATCAGAGCTATTAGGGCGATTTTTCTAAAAAGTCACAGTAGCTTTTAGATTCTAGGATTCTAATTGTCTTGACCATTTCAACAAACTGCTTCCGGTCACGATGGTGCAATGAACAGGAGAATGGACCTGAATAAAGCCCACCAAGTGGCATTTCTGCCATCCTTACAGAAGTCTGACTTCTCAGACTAGAAGCCACAGCTCGGTGCCTGGAGCTCTGGTGCTCAATGGCGTCACGGAGGCCGGAAGGAGCTTGTGGATTTGACTTAATGCTCCCGGAACTACACAACCTTCTTTCACTCTGGTTTTCAAGAGAGCTCAGTAGAGAGCTCCAAAAACCATGGGCTACCGTTGGTCCTTCTAGCAGATAATTACTCACTAGGAAAAGAAAATCTAATAAATGAGGCACAGGTGAAGCAGAAACTTTGCTTTTGACAGGAAACACTGCTGGCGAGTCAAGAAGGAATGGGTTTTGGTGAGGCACCTGAGCATAAAGGATACTGCAGCCTTCAAAAGGTGGATGCCCTTTGCGTCTGAAAAGCACATGGCGGGTGCTTGGCCACCAACCACGCTGTTGGGGTAGTCAACCAGCTGACCCACATTTCCTCAGGACCTCCTAGGTACGCAGCTCTGCTCCGTGTGCAGGAGAGCTCAAACACAAAGAGGCAGCCCTGTCCATCTTTCCATCTGCCCCTAATTTTAAAGGTGCCTGGGAGTCTTTTTTTTTAACACAACAGTCTTGCTCCCCAGCAGCCCTGTGCTAGAAATCAGCTGCTCTGAGTCTGGCGGTAAAGGGGCGGCTCCTCCCATCCCTCTTTGTGTGTCCATATGCAGACCACACAACAGTCCACCAAGCTGAAAAACAGGAGGCTGGGCGAGAGTAAGAATCTAAGGGTTTCACTCTACTGGTAGCAAGCCAGGCCTTGCTGTTCATCCACTCTCGTTTATTTTATTTTAAAAAACATATAGCACTTAAAATGCGCCAGGCACTGTTTTAAGCGCATTATAAATATTAACTCATTTCATCCACACAATAAGCCTATAAGATAGATATACTATCTTAATGCTCCCATGAGGACACTGGGGCACAGAGCAGTTGCGTAACCTGCCCAAGGTCACAGGTGACAGGTGGCAGAGTTGGGGCTTGAGCTTGGGCAGCCTAGCTCTAGTCGATGCCCTTAACCACTGAGCAAAATACTTAAGGGGCTGAGGCAGTCACACTAATTTAACCAGGAGTCTCTAGTGAGAACAAAACAAAAACGACAGCCACAACAAAAAGATATTCAGAATGTATAAAGAATAAGAGATACTTCACAGGCTTTTTCCATGACAGATTCCTAACCTCAAGTTCAAGAGCAATATTCTCTCTCATAACACCAACACCCCTCCCAGTCTATGAATGAAGACTGCTAGAAAATTTGCTAAGAGAACCAGCACCCGAAATGTCACGGCAAACTTTTCGTAAGATGAGGCCTGGATCTGAAGAGTCAGAGCAGGCTGCCGAGGAACCACACCACACATGACATCTCCCGCCTCTTGGTATGTCATGTGCCTCAAAACTTTCTTCAAGGGACCACCTACCGGTCAGCCCAAAACACCGCTCCCCCACCGGTCCCAAAACACAGATCCGTGTAGAACACAGGAGCCACCAGGCACTTGTAGCCATCTAAATTTCAATTAATACAGTTAAATTAAAAATTCAGTTCTTCTAGGGATGTACTATATGGTGACTAACATAATGTAATAAAAAATTATTATTAAAAAATAAAATAAAAAAGTAAAAAAAATTCAGTTCTTCAGTGGCATTAAGCACGTAACACGTGTACAACAGCCACACGGGGCTAGGGCTAGCAGCTACCATACTGGACAGCGCTGACAGACCATTCCATGGCCACAGACAGGCCAACTGGACAGCACAAGTTAGATCCTGAGTGTGGTTTCTTTTTAGGCTTTGGTCTGCAGACACACAGTGGTAACAATGTCATCTTTTCCTCTTCATAAACACACAAAATCTAAATTACACGTCATCTGTTCATAAGATTTCTACTCCCAAGTTCAGTTCCAAGCAGGAGAGTACATTATTTACAAGGTCAAGTCAACTCCTCACCCCTCAGTACCCGGTACCCACAGTGTATTTATTCTTCCGTGATAATGACTGAAAGGGAAAAATCAGGTGAGGAAAAGGGAATTCATGAAAGAGTGCAGCAGAGGCCAAAATCAAATATTTTATCGACTTGAGCTGCAGGGTGGATGTTGAGCTCTGAGACGCACACTCTGCGGAGGAAACCTGAGAAGAGAGGGTAACTATCCACACAGACCAATATCCCTACCAGAAAAACAATTTGAACATGTGTACCACCACGCAAGGCAGGTCACACACTTCCAGGCTTTCAGAAGAAGTGGCCATATCAAAACAGGTCTGAAGTGGAAGCCATGTGGGCCAGGGACAGTGGTACCAAATCTCCCACTGATGACAATTCTTAAAACAACCTCTGGCATCCTTAACCTGCATTACTGGCATCCCTCGCTCAGTAACACTGCTGTTCGTCTTATGTGGGGTCACATCACGGGAAGCCAGAAAAGCTAGAGAACCAGCTTAGCAATAAAGCACCAGTTCTAAGACACTTCCACAGCTATGCAACCTAAAGTCCAATGTTCTCCTTCTAATTCTCCAATCAGAAGTCCATGAAAGCCCAAATGACTATGTGTATGACCAGTGAACCGCCTTGTTCTAATAGAGACCTTTGTGAATTTAACAATTTCTCCTTTCTCTGTCCCTTCCTACACTTCCGCTCTCAGCCTATCTATCCCTATTACCTTCAGCAACACAACTGAGTTTGTATGAAATCTTGTGATACAGAACTTTCTTTTTATTTCTGATGACTAAGGCTTGAGTCATATTATTAATAACTTATTAATAAGCAGGATTGATAGGAACCATTAGCATCTGCTCATTTTAAGTTGTGAACACACCCGAACCCCCCCCGGAAGATGAAAATTTCTTAAAAAATGCAATAAGAGTAATAATTAAATTACATACTTGTGACTTCTTGTAAGAAATCCAAACACGGTCGACTACTTCCAGAAATACTTATTGAAACAGCCAATGGGGTCTGTCCTTCATAGTTCCTTGTGTTTGTGTCCGCTCCATAGTTATATAACATCCGTGCACAAAGCACATCATCCCTAAGGGCAGACAAATGTAAAGGAGTCTGTCCATCTTCTAAGCGACCCAAGTTTGTGTCTGCTCCTCTCTGAAGGAACATTCGGCAATAAGAGTGATTGCTTTTGATTACAGCATATCGCAAGAGGAAACCGTTCTGGATGTCGATGTTGGCATTGTGGTCCAGGAGGATTTTCACGCAGCTTGACCTCTCTCGGATGATGGCGAGCTGAAGGGGGGTGGTGCCTTTATCACTGAGCGGGTCGACCTCAGCCTTGAACTCCAGTAGGAGTCGGACAAATGAGTCCCTACCATAGTGAGCAGCCACATGGAGGGGAGTCCAGCCATCATTGCTTTTGGCATTAATAATATCGCTCCTGTATTCAGATTCTAACATCAGGCGTGCAATCCGGGCCCGGCCGTGCATGGCTGCGTAATGAAGAGCAGTGAAGCCTCCGATCAAGTCCTTAACTGTCGGATCGGCTAGGGTTAAAACCAAAATGAAAACATTAGCAAACTTGAAGACAAAACAGTGAACTCTACCACGGCACAGAGCATTTAAACCCATTTCCAAAAAACAAAATGTGAAATGACTGAAGATTATAATGAACATCAAGTACTTCTTTCTCAGTTTAATTGAAGCGTAGTTCTCACGGAAAATAAATTTTGGTAAAAGTCATCAAACCTGGGTTAACAGGACGAAAATGACCTACAGAGTATTTAAAAGCTAAGCAAAAACAGAGAGCTCAGATCGCCACAGCCCCTCTCCATCCTAATTCAACCAACTGCTTTTGGCTACTCAGCTCTCTCATCTCTATACTGCTTCATGTTTCTTTTTGGTTTTGAACTTTTTGTTTTATTTTCTCTTGTGCTTCTTGGTCTTAAAGAGAAGCATGTGTAGCAACATCTGCTGCTCTAAAGGACGGATGTACTGTGGTCTGGCAGGCCGTGTTGTTTTAGGGTGTATTAGGTAAAAAAAAAAAAAAAAGAAAGAAAGAAAGAAAGAAATCTTCTGTGGTCTGTGAAAATTCCAAAGCATGTAAGATATACGTTAAGTGATCTTGATAAATCATGTTTTCATAAGATAAAAGACTATTCTGTGGATTCCTAGTTTTATAAGAATTTTGGAGTTTCTAAGAATTAAGTAGCATGTTGTGTGAAAAATGGGAGAAACCTCAGCCCTGTATAAATATTTTCTGTAACAGTTCCAGAACGCTCTCCTAAATGGGCTGATTTCTGGAAAGAAAGAGAGAAAGGAAAGGAAGAAAAGCGACAATCTGCTGTGTGACTCATCTTGTGTCACCTGCCCCGATCTTTCCTGAAGCCAAGGGTCAGTTAGTTCTGTGTAGCTCTCATCCCACTGGCCTTCCCGGGCAGTAGACAGAAAAGGGGCAAGAAGTGCTCCCCCCTATTATGTAGGTCACTTCCTGCGGACCGGCAATCTCAGGTGAAAATAAATTGGTCAGACCTAACTACCTAGGATTAAAATGCTCTCTTCTTGTAAGTCACCCTTAATTTCTGGTTTGTTCATGAAAGAGAGAAATTCATGAGTGTTTTCCAAACAAACAAAAAGCCTCCAAAGTTACAGGATTGAAACACTCCTGTATTGTTTACTAAAACGTTATTTTCAGTTCCTAACTATAGGATGACAGCTGGGTCCCTTAGAAAAATCTATGAGGCAGAAAACTACATATAAAATATTAATACTGAGAAGAATAAAAAATACAATTAAGACGTAGTTGCTAACAAAACCTGTTAAAAGTTAACATTTTTAGGGAAGCTGTATCAGTTGAATTTCTAAAATCATTTAGTATAAACTGATACAACCCAGTGGTCCTATTACCATTTAAAGAAAATAAGAAGGCCTTGGCCTTCGCTTAAAAAAAAAAAAAAAAAAAAAAAGATACATTACCTATTTATTATATGACTTAAAAAAAAAAAAAGCAAGCAAGAATGTTTAAACAAAGCATTTTGCTGCCATCTACTGGTAAGGCACAAACTTGAACAACAAATGTTTCACTTTCACAGCTTAACGTTGAGCCCTCAAGTCCCGGGCATCTCCTCCCTTACACAGAAACTAAGACAGGCATGACATCTAAAAGAAGTCCTTCTATTCGAATGAAACAATCAATCTTGCCAAGACTTCCATTTCTAATCTATACCTGACCAATCAGCTACTTCTTTCTTAATCTGTCGGATTTAAGAATCCCTTCTTTCATTTCTCCCACCTTTGAATCCACCAGGGGTGTCTTTAAAGGTGCCAGCAAACCGTCTTACGTGCATCCTATACTCGCTCCATTTGACAGTAAGATTGAAATTATGTTACAAGAAATTGCACCAGCATCTTTGGTTTTCCACTTTAGGTCTTTTTTAGGTGCTACGTGCACTTTGGTGCTATCCTGAGCTAGGAAAAACAAAGATTAACAGATACAACAAGGATCTGCTTAGTCTAGTAAAAACCATGAAAACGCATTAACCGAGCACATGCGGGAAACACAGCAGAGAAGGAAGAGCTGTAAGTTAGCAATGCATAAAGTCTGTATACTTACTGTCCTCAAGGCATTAACAAATGGGAGACAGAACACAAATGAAGATGCAAAGATTAATTTAAGGATTATCAGAGCTAACGCAACAGAGAAGGAAAAGATCTCATTTGTAATTAACAGAAACTGCAAAACGCCTAGATATAAATTGAATAAGAGATGCACAAGGCACATGGGAAGACACTTCTTTGATTGAACTGAATTCGCTTCATCTCTATCTGCTCAAACGTCCCTTGATCAGAAAAGCTTTCCCTGAACACTAACAGGAGCCCCAGCCACCTCGTTACTTTGTCCCCTTCGCACACTTGTGCCTGCTTGCAGGTGCAAGTTATTTTAAACAAGTTATAGTATAGTCTCAAGAAATTCATTAAAATCTACTGAAAATTTTTAAAGTAAATATAAATAAAAGAGATATTTTCTACCAATCTGATTTCTTTTTTTTCCAACTGCTTTATTGAGGTACAATAAAATTCACCCATCTTGAGTGTCAAGGTTGATTAACTTTGATGAACTGTAGACAGCCATGGAACCACCGCCACAAGCAACATATTCCCATCACCTCAGAAAGTTCCCTCCTGTCTCTTTACAGTCAATTCCTTACCCGGACTGTGGGTCCCAGGCAACCACTACAGTTTTGCCCTTCTAGAAGTCCATGTAAGTGAAATCATACAGTACGTCGACTTTTGTGTTTGACTGATTTCACTTAGCATGACGTTTCTGAAATTCACCCACGTTGTTGGTATATATGTATCAAAAGTTCATTCCTTTGTATTGCTGAATAGTATTCCATAATATGGATATACATTTATTTATTGATTCACCAGCAGATGGAGAACTGCATTATTTCCAGTTTGAGGCGATTATAAATGAGGCTGCTGTGAATATTCACATAAAAGTCTGTAGTTTTCGTTTCATTTGGGTAAATTCCTAGGAAAGAACTGCTGGGTCATATATTGAGTGTACATTTGACTTCCTAAGAAATTGCCACACTTTTTCTAAGTGGCTGTACGATATTACATTCTCTCACCAGCAACACTGTACGAGAGAGTTACAGTTCTACAACTTCACCAATACCTGGCATCATCAGTCATTTTAATTTCACTTGGTCCAGAGAGTATAGAGTAGTAACTCAGTGAGGTTTTCATTTTATATTACCCTGATAACTAGTAATATTGGGCTTATTCATATATTTTCTTCTGTCAGTGTCTGTTGAAATTACTTACTCATTTTTACCAGATTGTTGTTCTCATTACTGAGTTTACAGTTCAATTGTGCATATATTCTGGGTACACGTCTTTGTCAGCTATGTTCTGTAAATATTTTCTCCCAGTCTCCTGATTGCCTTTTCATTTTCTTTTTTTTGAAGAGCAAAATTTTTAAATGCTGAGGAAGTCAACTTGTTTTTGTCTTTTATCGCTTGTGCTTTTTGTATCCCATTTATGAAATCTTTGCCCACATACTGTCACCTAGAATTTGTGTTTTCTTCTAGAAGTTTTATATTTTTAACTCTTACATTTAGGATAATGACTTATTGTTAGTTGATTTGTGTAAAGTGAGATCAGATCAAGGTTCATTATTCCATTCAGATATCTAGTTGCCCAGCACAATTTGTTGTAAAGACTAGCTTTTTCCCAAGGATTTATGTGCCACGGTCGAAAATCAATTTACTATACAAGTGTGGGTCTATTCCCAAACTCTCTTCTGTTCTATTGACCGAAAAGTGTATCCATACGCCAATAGTGGATTGTCCTGATTACTTTAGCTTTACAGTGGGTAGTATATATCCTCAAACCTTTTTAAAAACAGTTTTGGTTTGGGGCGCCTGGGTGGCACAGCGGTTAAGCGTCTGCCTTCGGCTCAGGGCGTGATCCCGGAGTTCTGGGATCGAGCCCCACATCAGGCTCCTCCGCTATGAGCCTGCTTCTTCCTCTCCCACTCCCCCTGCTTGTGTTCCCTCTCTCGCTGGCTGTCTCTATCTCTGTCGAATAAATAAATAAAATCTTTAAAAAAAAAAAACTGTTTTGGTCAATAAATTTTAGAATCAACTTGTCAATCTCTTCGAACAAACCTGTGGGATTTTGACTGGAGCTCCATCGACTCAAAAAATGGAAACCATCCCCAAATACTCTAAATAATATTGATTCTTCCAAACATGAACAAAGAATATCTATTTATTTAGGTCTTCTTTAATTTCCCTCAGCAATGTTTTGTACTTTTCAGTGTACAGGTCTTGCATATCTTTCATTACATTACTAAATATTTTAAGTTTTGTCATTATAATAACGACTTGTTTTAAAATTTCGTTTTCTAATTATTAACTGCTGATACAGAGAAATAAAGTTGATTGTATACTGAGCTGTGTAAATTCACTAGCTAAATTCACATTTTAGTTCAAGCACATTTTTGTAGACTTCTTATGCTAGTCTATGTACACAATTACATTGTCTGCAAATAAAAGACAGCTTCACTTCTTCCTTTCCAATCCACAGGGCTCTTACTTAAGTAAGTGTAAAATGATAAAAGCACATACTCTTGCCTTGTTCCTGATCTCAGAGGGAAAGGATTCAGCAGTTCACCATTTACTATGACGCATGTTGCAGTTTTTCCTAGGTGGCTTTCCTTAGATTTTGGAAGTTATCTTCTGCTTCTGGTTTGCTGACTCTTTATGATAAATGGGTATTTTATATGGTCACATGTCTCTTCTGCATCTACTGAAATGACCACTTGGTATTTATACTTTTATTCCATTAATAATGTAAATCACCATGTTGATTTTCAAATCTTAAACCTTGCATTCCTGGGATAAACAGTACTTGGCCATGATATCATATTCTCTTTTTGTACACTGATGGATTAGATTTGTTGGTTTTTGTCAAGGATTTTTGTATCGATCGTCACGAAGGGTACTAGTACGTAGTTTTCACTTCTTTCAATGTCTATTTGGTTTTGTATCAGGGCACCGCAAGCCTTACGCAGTTTGGAAGTGTTCCCTCAAAGATTTGGGTAGCGCTGTTATTGTTTATTCTTGCAATATTTGAAATAATACAACAGAGAAGGCAACTGGGCCTAAAGTTTTCTTAATGAAAAGTGTTAATTATGAACTAAATTTCTTTCATATAGGGCTGTTCAATTGTTTTATTTCTCCTTGGGTCAGTTTTGGCAATTTGTCTTTCCAGGAATTGGTCCATTTCTTCTAAATGGCAAAAAGGTGTTTGTTACATTCCTATTGCCCTTTTAATGTCTATAGTATCTGTAAAACAGTTTTCCCACGCTTAGTACTGGTTATGTGTTTTTTTTTCTCTTGCCTTCTTCATCAGTCTGGCTGGAGATTTATCAATTTTGTTGATCTTCTCAAAGAGCCAATTTTTGCTTTTTTTGTTTCATCAATTTTCTCCATCATTTGCCCGTTTTCAATCTCACTGATTTCTTTCCTCTTTATCATTCATTCCTATTCTTACTTTGGGTTTAATTCCAGCAGTATATAGAAACTGTTCTAATACAGCCCCCTTTCTGCTTCCCTTCTTTGTGCCACTACTGTCATATATATTACATCTTTATACAGATATATTTTTTAGAAGATTGTATTTATTTGAGAGACAAAGAGCAAGAGGGAGAGAGAGAACAAGCGAGGTGAGGGGCAGAGGGAGAAGCAGACTCCCTGCTGGGCAGGGAGCCCAAAGCGAGGCTCAATCCCAGGACTCGAGGTTCATGACCTGAGCTGAAGGCAGACACTTCACCAACTAGCCACCCAGGCGCCCCCAACAGCAGTTTTATACTTGTTTTATGTTGTTGTCTCTAAGAGATGAAAATGGGGAAAATATATTTATTCTGTCAATGGCAGAATGATTCTAAGGGGGCCCCCCCCATAATCCCTGCCTCTTCATGTCCATGCCTTTGTGTACCTCTCCCCTTGAGTGTTAAGCAGGACCAGTGACCTCCTTCGAACACAAGAGAATTCGGCAAAGGTGATGAACTACCACTACTGTGATGGTGTTCTGTTATATGAGGTTCCAGCTTGCTGGCGGATCTGCCATGCGACTCTCGTGGCTGACTTGATGAGGTAAGGAACACTGGTGGGAAAGCCCATGGGACAAGAATCTGCAGGTAATCTCTAGAAACCATAGGAACCTCTAGCCAAGGGCTCGCAAGAAGCTGAAGCCCTTAGTCCTATAAGCCCAAGGAAACTAACCTGGTAACAACCTGAGTGAGCTTGGAAGCAAATTTTTCTCCAGTCTAGCCTACAGATGAGAACACCCTGGCCAACACCTTAAAAGTATAGGGTAATAAATGTGTGTTGTATTAAGCCATATGCCAGTGTGATTTGTTACACTGCAATAGAAATAAATACACTGTTTTTTAGATGTACCTGAGTAATTACTTTTACCAGTGATCTTTATTTTTTGTATGAAAAACGAAGGACGGTTTTGCTAGATACAAACTTCTCGACTGACAGTTTGTTTTTGGCAATTAGAATATGTCATCCCACTGCCTTCTGGTCACTGTTGTTTCTTACGAGAAATGAGCTGTTAAACTTATCAAGGAATTCTTACATATAATGAGTTACTTCTCTAGGTGCTTCCAAGATTTTCTTTTTGTTTTTGGCTTCCCACAGTTTGACTATTCTGTGTATAGATGAGTTTATCCTACTCAGAGTTCACCAAAATTTTCAAATGTGCAGTTTAGTATTTTTCATCAAATATGGGAAGTTATGGCCATTATATCTTCAAATATTTTCTTCTGCCTCTTTCTCTCTCTCCTCTCTTTTCTGGCTCTCCCATTAGGCGTCATGCATGCGTCAGTATTACTGATAATGTCCCACAGGTCTATGGGCTCTATTTTTTTTTTTTTAGTTCTTTTTTTCTATATGTTCCTCAGACTGAATAATATCTATTAATCAATTTTCAAAGTCACCAATTTCCTCTGTCAGTTCAAATCTGCTGTTGGGGCGCCTGGGTGGCACAGCGGTTAAGCATCTGCCTTCAGCTCAGGGCGTGATCCCGGCGTTATGGGATCGAGCCCCACATCAGGCTCCTCCGCTATGAGCCTGCTTCTTCCTCTCCCACTCCCCCTGCTTGTGTTCCCTCTCTCGCTGGCTGTCTCTATCTCTGTCGAATAAATAAATAAAATCTTAAAAAAAAAATCTGCCGTTAATTACTATAATGAATTTCTCATTTTCATTACTGTACTTTCAACTGGAGAATTTCTATTAGGGACACACACATATATTCACATATATGTAAATTCTCTTTACTGCTAGCTTCTATGATGAATCACTGTCATCACGTTTTCCTTTAATTCTCTGGACTTAGTTCTTTTTTTTTTTTTTTTTTTTAAGATTTTATTTATTTATTTGACAGAGATAGAGACAGCCAGCGAGAGAGGGAACACAAGCAGGGGGAGTGGGAGAGGAAGAAGCACGCTCACAGCAGAGGAGCCTGATGTGGGGCTCGATCCCGTAACGCCGGGATCACGCCCTGAGCCGAAGGCAGACGCTCAACCCCTGTGCCACCCAGACGCCCCTGGACTTAGTTCTTTGAACACATAATAGCTGCTCTGAAATTTTGCTAACTAAGTAAAGCTTCTGGGCCCCTTCAGAGACACTTTCTATTAGCTGGTTTTATTTCCTGTGTATGAGCTATACAGTCCCGTGTCTTAGGCATGTCTCACAATTTCTGTGAAAACTGAAGATTTTAGGTGATACTGTAGCAACCCTGGATTAATGAGGAACACCTTAAAAGTGAGGATGGGGTGGAATGCTGCTGCTATTTGTTTTAGTGAAATGTTCAGACTAATTATACAAAATCTGTCTCCTCAGCAGTATGCAGCCATTTATGTCTCTGCTTAGTTGTTAATATTAAATCCTGGCTTCTAGGGGCCACTCCTAAGAATAATTGATGCTTGGTCAAAATAACTATTTTTGACCAATAACTGGACAGAGGTTGTACCAGCAAGGCTCCCACACTTTGCCAAGGTGGTATGTGTACAGGTTGAGGTGTACCCCAGCTCTCATTCCCTGCTCTCAGGTTCAGTCAGAGATGAATAGATAACTGGGGTCCCCTCTGGTCTTTCTTAAGCATGCATGGAGCCTTCCAAATTCCCAGGAATACACAGAAGCTTAATGAGCCCCAACGGCTGTCTCCTTCTCCAGGTCTCCTATTAAATGTGAGGGTGCTGTGTTGCTTGCCCCAAACAGTATCACAGCCTCAGGCAGCTGTGTTGTTGGCCTTTCCAGATCGTTTGCCACCTAAACTGACACCACTGTTATTTTCAACTATGCTCCAGGCATAGGGCATTTTCACTGAGCTCCAAAAGCAGGTCAGCCCACTGGCAGCAAGGAGAGTGTCGGCTCTCGTGATAATTGCCGCAGAGGCTGCTGGGGGACAGGAAGGGCAGATGGGGGCAGCCACTTTGGGTTCAATTTCTTCTTATTCAAGTTTCTTACAGTAAAATTTAGATAACTGATTTAAAATCATTCTTTTCTACTATAGGCATCTTAAAGTTATAAATTTCTCTCTAAACACCGCTCTAATACATCCCATAAATCTTGATACACTGTATTTTCATTAGCATTCAGTTCAAAACACTATTTCCAGACATCTGAGGCTATCCTAGATATTTGAATAAAATTCCACTGTAGTCAGAGAACAAATCTTATAATTTCATAAAATTTACTAAGACTTTTTTGCCAGCATATAGTTTATCCTGCTGTTTTATCATGTACACATGAAAAAAAAATGTATATTCTGAAGGTGCTGGGTGCAATTTTCAAAAATACCAAATAAATGAGCTTGATATTTTTCAGATTTTCTCTAGTTATTGATTTCTTTATCTAGTTGTTCTATCAATTGCTGAGAGATGTTAAAATTTTCAGTTATGATTGTGAAGGTGTCCACTTTTCCCTTTATCAATTTTTTGCCTCAAATTGGGATCTCTTATTGTGTACACGTCCTATGACCTGCATTCCTCCTGATGAACTGTCCCATCTGTCACTGTCTTTCTTTAGTCCTGGTAATAGTTTATGTCTTAAAATAGATTTTATATGTTATTAATATAGCCACTCTGGCCTTCTCTTAATTACCATTTGCACGGTATATCGTTACCCATTTATCTACTTTCAACCTCTCTGTCTCTCTATACTTAAAGCATATCTCTTGTAGGCAGCATATAATTGAGTCTTGTCTACCCCTTTTAGGCAATTGCTAGCTTTTACCTGGAGTGTTTTGTCCGTTAATGTTTAATATAATTATTGCTATAATTGAGTTGAGATTTACCATTTTATTACTTGTTTTCCATTTGTTTCCTCTATTGTTCCCCTTCTTTCCTTTATTACTGCCTTTTTTGTACTATTAGACCATTTTTTAGCATTCCATTTTAATGTCTCTATTGACTTTTTAGCTATACATCTTTACATTATTGTTTTGTTTTGTTTTTTACTGGTTGGTCTAAGGATTGGAACATACACTAACCTGATCATAAACAGGATTTATACAAATGTACTATTATATTATATGCATCTCATTTGTATTTAAAAGCAAAATCCTAAAATCAGGAAAACACACGTATAAGCACCAGACCCTAGTTTACTATACATGTGATTACTCTTGAAAAAGTTTTGGGAAGCACCAAATGCAATTAGCCAAGTTACACAGGAACAGACATTGCTTGGAGTTCTAAAACATAGTTATGCGTCATGTTGTACTAACGCAGGAAAGAGGGGCAATGGTGGAGGAAAGCAAACTAGATGATCGCTTGAAATTTTGCTAATAATTCACCACAGAAGAGAAAGTCAGAAGGTCAGATGGTATAATGTCTCCAAGCAGGATTTCACCCAGAAACAAATTTTTTCATTAATGAAAAACTGCGAATTTAGTAAAGCAGCAGTGCAAAGAAAACAGCATTCCCTGATAACTACTCTCAACACTGATGGCAGATTTACAGCTTGTCTTCCATACCTTTTAAAAAATTACACGTAAGTGTAATCATAGTCTAATAATCTTTTCTCTGGGCATGAGAATTTCAAAATTTTTGTGAAATGAGGGGTGAAATTTTCAGACAGAAAAAACTCCTTCATTTAGGACGGATTTCTTGGAATAAATTAATTAGAAGACAATTTATTGGACAAAAAGATCTCCCAATTCTAAGGATCTAATATATACTTCTAAACTGCTTGCTACAAGTGCTTTCATAAATTCCCACAATTAACACTTCTGTTTTATCACACTTGGGATATCATTGCCAAAATCTTTCATTGCTGAAAAGCTAAAAATAATTTCTCACCACACTGCTACAGATTTCCTTGATTCATCCCTTGTCTCCCTAACTTACTTTCATGTGTTTCGCCACGAGGATTTTACCTGCTGTATCAAGAGGAGCCCTGAGATGCTTTCCTCAGGTTCCTATGGGGATTTGCTCTACGGATTTAGCTTCTAGAGCTTCAGCTGACTGCCCTTCAGGTCAGTTACATGAACACTGACTCTGAAGATATAAACACACCCAAGACCAGGTCTCTTGATGTTATTTTCTTAAAATGTCCAACATGATCTTAGAATTTTTAGAGTGAGCCCAAATGGGAAAATGAAGACGATAATAATGGGTTCCTTATAACTCCCACTATTAGAATCACTCCTCTGCATAACTTCAACAGCATACTAACCTGGTTAGAAAGATCATCAGGATTTGTACACACCTACTATTATATACATCACATTTGTGTTTAGAAACGCTAATATTTCTGGACAATACAGAACCCTAAGTGTTCATTTTGAAGCATGATGTCTGAAAGCACAGGTGTACCTTGTTTGTGCTGTGCTTTACTGCACTTTTTACACATGGAAGGTGTGTGGAAACCTGCATCATTGGCCAAGTTTATCGGTACGACTTTACCAACACTATTTGCTCACTTCATGCCTCTGTACCATACGTGGGCAACTCTCACAGTATTTCAAACCTTTTCCTTATTGTTCTATTTATTCTGGTGATCTGTTACCAGTGATCTCTGATGTTACTGTTGTAATGGTTTGGGGGCACAATGAACTGTACCCACATAAGAAGTGAAACTTAAGGAATAATGACTGGCCGTTATCCCATCTCTCCCCCTCTCAAGCCTCCTGATTCCTTTAGACACAACAATATTGAAATTAGGCCAATCAGTAACCTACAATGGCCTCCAAGTGTTCAAGGGAAAGCAAGTGCCATGTGTCTCTGCCTTTCAATCAAAAGCCAGAAATGATTAAGCTTAGCGAGGAAGGTGAGTCAAAAGCCAAGATGGGCTGAAAGCTAGGCCTCTGGTGACAAACAGCCAAGCTGCGAACGCAAAGCACAAGTTCTTGGAGGAAATTAAAAGTGCTGCTCCAGTGACCGCACAAACGATCAGAAAGTGACACAGCCTTCTTGCCGGTACGGAGTAAGTGTCAGTGGTCTGGCTAGAAAATCAAACCAGACACGACATTCCTGCAAGCCACACCTCGTCCAGAGCCAGGCCCTAACTCTCTTCAGTTCCGTGAAGGCTGAAGGAGGTGAGGAAGCTGCAGACGGAAAGTCTGAAGCTAGCAGAGGTGGGTTCGTGAGGTTTAAGGAAAGAAGCCGTCTCCGTATGTCAGAGTGCGAGGTGAAGCAGCAGGTGCTGATGGAGAAGCTGCAGCCTGTTATCCAGAAGGTCTAGCTAAGATAGTTAATGATGGGGAATACACGAACCAGATTGTCAATGTGAACAAAACTGCCTTCTATGGAAAGAAGATACCATCTAGGACCAAACAGAGCTAGAGAGGAGAAGTCGAAGCTTGGCTTCAAAAGACAGGCCAACTCTTGTTAGGGGCCAGTGCAGCTGGTGACTTTAACTTGAGGGGAATGGGGGGTGGGGCACGTACCATTTGGAAAATCCCAGGGCCCTCAAGAATGATGCTGAATTACTCTGCCTGTGCTGCATAAAGGGAACAACAATGCCCGGATGACAGCACATCTGCTTACAACAGGGTTTACAGACCATTTAAGCCCACTGTTGAAACCTACTGCTCAGAAAAAAAGATTCATTTCAAAATGCGACTGCTTGTTGACAGTGTAACTGGTCAGCCAAGAGCTCGGACAGAGACGGACAGTGAGATTAACGTTGTTTTCGTGCCTGCTGACACAAGCTCCGTTCTGCCGCTGATGGATCAAGGAGTGATTTCAACTTTCAAGTCTTATCACTTAACACACATCTCCTAAGGCTCGAGCTGCCACAGGAAGTGATTCCTCCGCTGGACCGAGGCAAACTGAAAACCTTCCAGAAAGCCTTCATCATTCTACGTGGCGCTAAGAATAGTAGTGACTCACAGGAAGACGTCAAGGTATCACCACGAACAGGAGTTTGGAACAAGTTGATTCCCCTCCCTACGGGTGGCTTCGAGGGGTTCGAGACCCCAGTGGAGTAAGGAGCTACAGATGTGGTGGAAACAGCAGGAGAACCTGAACTAGAAGCGGAGCCTGAAGATGGGACCGAGCTGCTGCATCTCACGATCAAACGTAAACGAATGAAGAGTTGCTTCTTAGAGATGAGCAAAGAAAGTGGTTTCCTAAGAGGGAATCGATTCCTGCTGAAGATGCTGCGAAGACTGTTGAAATGACAACAAAGGATTTAGAATATCACAGAAACTTAGTTGATAAAGCAGCCGCAGGGTGTGAGAGGACTGACTCCAACTTCGAAAGGACTTGTGGGCAAAGTGCTATCAAACAGCATCACGTGCTATGGAGAAATGGCTCATGAAAGGAAGAGGCAATCGATGTGGCAAACGTCACTGCTGTCTTATTTTAAGAAATCGCCACAGCCACCCCAGCCTTCACGACCACCACCCAGATCAGTCGGCAGCCGTCAACATCGAGGCAAGACCCTCCACCAGCAAAAAGATTAGGGATGGTTGAAGCTCCAAAAATGGTTAGCATTTAGCAATAAAGTCTTTTCTACTTAAGATATATATATATATATTTATATTTATTTAGGGGCACCTGAGTGGCTCAATCGATTAAGTGACTCTTGATTTTGGCTCCGGTCATGATCTCAGGTTCATGAGATCAAGGCCTGTATTGGGCTCTGTGCTCCGCAGGGAGTCTACTGGAGATCCTCTCCCTCTCCCTCTGCCCCTCCCCCTGCTGGCCCACATTCTCTCTCTAAAATAAATAAATAAATCTTTAAAAAGAAAGGTATGTATTACTTTTTAACCCTAATGCTACTGCATCCTTAACAGACTACGGTCCAGTGTAAACATAATTCTTATACGCACTGGGAAACCAAAAATCCACTGACTTGCTTTACTGTGATGTTCACTTTATTTGCTGTGGTCTGGAAGGGGACCTGCTACATCTCCAGGGTATGCCTGCAAAGCAGCAAAATGTAATTTATCTGCACAAGCTTATGTTTCGCATCTGTGAGGTCTACCATGGTAGCTACTGGTTAACATGTAGCTACTGAGCCCTTGAAACATGGCTGCTCTGCCTGCAGCACTGAATTCTTGTATTTCATGGAAACGTAAACAGCCGCCATGGAGGGCCCAGGCTTAAACAAGAAAGAGGGCCTCCCTTTTTTATTTGTTCCCGTTTTGGAGTATAGACGGTATCAGCTAACCAAGTCAAACTCGCTCATTTTCCCACTGAAACTGGGTTCCTCCCCCAGCAGCAACCAGTGTGGCTTCCCATAGCCGCCTCCTGACCAGGCTTCCCGTGGTCACACCGCGGGCGCCACAGCACCGTCACACACAGCCTGTTATCTCTGAGTTTTGTTAGCACCGTGTGATCACTCGGTGGTGGTTTTACTGTGCAGATTTAACAGTGGCGAGTGGTCTTACTAAACATCTCTGTCCTGGTTTGTTTTTTTTTTAATTGCATTTGGTTAACTTTCCCCTGCTCCTTCAACCAACAGCAACCCCTTTCTCCCTCAGGCCCCAAATGTCTGTTATCTGGACCTTCTCCCTGCCCCTGCGTGTCCAGTCCATCTACTAGTAAAGCCTGTTGGCTCCCCTTACAAAACCTACCCAGAATCTGCCCACTTCTCAACACAGGACGGCTACTGTCTACACTGCGCCACTAGCATCTCTCACTCGAACTATTCCAAAGCTTCCTGACACGTTTTCCCGTTTAGCCTTTGCTCCTCTACACTCCAGCTTCCTCAAGCCAGAGTGAGCCCCTCAGTAAGTTCTCCTCATTCTTTGAGAAGCCTGCGATAGTTTTCCATTCTCAGTGGGGACAAAGTTCAAAGTCTCTGGCACCTTCAAGGACCTATGGACCACGTCAGCTGGTCAGATCATCTCTTCAGCACGGTCGGCCCTCTCTCCCATGGCTCTGCTCTTGCTGTCGTCCTCCTGGCTTTTTCTTCAAAGTGCCACGTATGTTCCCATCCCACAGGGTGTGCAGCGCTTGCCTGGTCCCTTTACCGTCAACACTTTTCTCCCAGATACTCCCATGGTTGGGTCTTCCTTTCTTCCAGGGCTCAACTCCAAGGGCACACTGGAAGCCTTCCCTAAATAACTCCTTTAAAACAAAATCCTGTACCTCTTGATCCCTTCTCTGCTTTGTCTTTCTTCACAGTGCTCAGCACCGCCTGACGCTGTACACTTCACTGTCAATTTCCTCCACTCAGAAGTGTGCCATGACAGCAGGGACTTTACGTGTCATTGTATTCCCAGCCCTCAGAACGATGACACACAGCAGGTGCTCAATAAATATGTGTTCAGGGTGGGGTGTAGGAAAGTGAGATCACAGTCCCGATCAGGCAGCAGGTACCCACTCGCTCTTGCCTGAGGTCCCAGGCTCTTTCCCTAAGACCACATACTATCGCCAGTGAGCTTGCTAAAACACAAATCTGTCTCTGCCGCTCCTGTCAAATGGCTCACCACAGTCCCTAGAATCAATTTTGGATATGATCTACTCATACTGAACTTTTCTCAGTTCCTAAAACGTGTTCCCTTTCTTCTTCTACCCTTCATACTCAGCGTCCTATGCGCTTCAAATAATCGCACATCGCTATCCTTCCAGTGCCCCATCCCTGCCTCGCCTTTCAAGCTCTCACGTCAAACTATGCTCTCGCTAGGAAACTTCCTTCACCGCTGCCCCCACCTCCAACCCTGCCACAGTGGGGACCTTTTACATGTGGCACTTAGCTCGCTCTGTTGGAACTACACTGTCGCCTTACAGGCCATAGAGAATCATGGTTAAGACCATGGGTCTGAATCCCAGCTCAGTAGTTATGGGGTGAATGGCCTTGGGAAAATTACTTCCCATCCTTTGGCTCCATTTTCTCAATGGAAAAACTACTACTGACCCTCATAGAACGGCTGTGAAGAATCAGGCTAGTACTAAGTGCTCAATAAATGCTAGCTATAAATCTATCCACCCACTAGTCTATGAAGTGCCAGACGGCTAGCACAATGTTTGCTCATTCTGTATCTCAGTGCCTGGCCCAGATCCTGGCATATGGTAGGTGCTCAATAAATATTTGCTGAATCAATATATGAATAAGTGATTTATACAGGACCAACTGGTCCTCATATATCTATATGGATATATATGAATCCTCTATCTATATGAATCACCTCATCTGTCTATATGAATCCTCCCTCCACTCTCATGGGAATGGGAGGGTAAAAGGGGGGAAGAAAGTGAACCTTTATTTCCTATGGGTTATTTTGCTCACTTACCCTTTTGAATCTGACTTCATTTCACCTCAAAATCCATCACAAAAGAAGCTATATTAGGGGCCAATCTGACTGGAAATTTTCAAGCTCTTGAGGAAACTGCGGTTTCAGGTAACGAGCAGGTGTGACGAAGTCAAGCACTTTTCTTACCCCACCACGAGGCTGGCCCATGTTCAATCACTATTTTTCAAGAAAGGATTCGTCTTGTCTCCGTAAGGCTGGGGAGCAATTCTTTTAGATAGCTGACATTTGTCTCCTCGCTCTCTCACTGAGAACAAACCAGATATGGGTTCTACTCTCAGAAGCTCCAGAAGAACAGGAGTTAAACAGAATACTACAAGAATAAATCATTCGGCTTTTGACAGGAGCTGCAATAAAAAGGTACAGAGAATAACGTCCCATAACGCATCTGGATGGCAAGAGATTCCTGAGAAAGGGGTGTGACAGAGAAGTGGGGGGGAACGAGGTGAGGGTGGCAGCAGTGGGGGGAGCTGGGGGACTCAGCAGGTCCTGCGCACAGGCCTCTGAGCTCCACTAAAGGGAATGAACTCAGAGGGGCTGCGGCTCAAAGATGAAGCTAGAAAGATACTGCAGGGGGCCAGACGTTGCCAGGCCATGTAGATCACAGGAAGGGCTTCGACTATTACCCTAAGAGACGTGGAAAACTTTCAGGGATGGATTTTAAAAAGGAAATATCTGAATTTTCATTTTTTATCATACAGGTCACTCTGTTCTGAGACTGGTCAAGACTGGAAGTAGGGATGGAGAAGAGCATTGTGGTCCTGGTGAGGAACAAGGTTCCCTTCCCCAGAGGTAGGGCAGTGCCTCCAATGAGAAGAAATGAGAAGATATGGCAACTATTCAGGAGGAAAAAAGTCAAGGGCCATTTCTAAATTGCTGGCCTAACAGGCTGTGGTGTGAGCCATGAATGTACAGAGGCTTGACAGCCAGCAGGACACACTGGTCTTGAGGTTAGAAGGCAGGCCTCAACTAAACACAGAGCACCCAAAGCATTACGTGTGTCCAAAGGGACAGGGGAGGAGGAAGTTCCTTGTCCTGTCGATGTTTCCAAGTTGATACATAATGTGCTAGGAAAAAAATTTGTCCCAAACCTCCTAATTCTGTTTAGGGTAACAGAAGTGAGTAAAAGGTGCTATCTAAGAACAAATTAGAGGCTTCTCCAAAATATTTAATTCTGTTGTTTTAAAATGTCATACGAAAATGTAAAGGGCTAAGACTGGCCAAGACATCCTTAAAGAACAAGGAGAGGAGATTTGACGCCCTCCCTCCACCCCACCCTCCAGGAAATCAAAACTTATCATAGAGCGATATTAATTACAACAGTATTATAGGGACTCAGGGTTCCACCAACAGACACTAGACGCAGTGGAACCACACATACATGAAGACTTTATATCTGAGCTGGCAGGACATAGCAATGGGGACAGAAGGGATGATTTAGGTTACCTTTATGGGGAAAAAATATGAAATTGTACCTAACCATCTCCTACTATACACCAAAACCAATTCTGGACAGATTAAAGACCTAAATGCCACAAAAATTTTTTAGAAGAAAATACAGGCAAATAATGACCTTTGGGTATGATGTACAAGATACAAAATAGCACAAACCATTTAAGGCAAAAGAAAAATAAAATTCACCTACGTTAAAATGCAGACTTCTGCCCAACAACCAACATGACCTCACGAATGTGAAAAAGCTAAAAACTTAGAGACAACTGGTGCAACGTAAATCTAACAGAGAATATATTGACAATTCCTACAAATCAGTAAGAAAAGGACCAGCAGGGGTGCCTGGGTGGCTCAGTCATTAAGCATCTAACTTCGGCTCAGGGTGTGATACCAGGGTCCTGGGATCGAGCCCCGCATCAGGCTCCCTGCTCTGCTGGGAGCCTGCTTCTTCCTCTCCCACTCCCCCTGCTTGTGTTCCCTCTCTCACTGGCTGTCTCTCTGTCAAATAAATAAATAAAATCTTAAAAAAAAAGAAAAGAAAAAGAAAAGGACCAGCAAAGCATCCCAGTCTTGCAATGTTTTGTTACTCAAATGTCATTCCTGGGGGAAAAAAAAGAGAGTGAGAAAGAGAGGCCAGCAAATCACAGAGAGGAAGTACAAACCATCTGGTGACAGATTCCTGACAATGGCGGGGGAACAGGCACCATCCCACCTGGTCAGTAAGGTCAGGGCCATCCTAACCTTCTTTGGAAGACTATTTGTCAAAAATCTATATATAAATATATATATATATATATATATATATATATATATACATATATATACATATTTAAAATCCCTTTGATTTGGCAGCTGCACTTCTGGGAATTGTCCAAGAGATAAACTCTCACATATGTTTAAAAAAAAAAAAAAGAGTCAAAGACATTTTCCGTAATATGGTTTCTAGTAGCAGAAAAATGAAAAATCAGAATGTCCAACAATGGGGTAAGTTCAAAGAAATTACATCCGTTCAACAGAATCTGAAAGTGTCAATACAATGACAAGGAACTATCACTTAGCTCAACTGCTATGTGAAAAAATCAAGACGCAGAACAGACTATTAATGAAAAAGGAGCAGGCTAGAAGGTGGATAGAAAAATTATGTACACCTATACGCACAGATTATCTCTGCAGGGACACAAAAGAAGCCAGTAAGACAGACTGCCTCCGGGAAGGGGACTAAGGGACGGGCTCTAAAAAGAAGGCATTTTCCCCTCACTGAACAGTCCAGAATACCTTTCGTTTGGTTTTTAACCACGTGTATGTACGTATTACGTTCTCAACAAATAAAATCTCCTGCCATTCTCAAAAAAAAAGAATGGTTTAAACAAATGATAGTCTGTCCATCCTAATAAATATTATATTTAGCAGCTAAAAAGAACAGAGTAAATCTACATGTATTAATATAAAACAGGCGCAGGGTTTTTTTGAGGTAATGAAAATGTTCTAAAATAACTTGTGGTGATGGATGGCCAACTATAAATATACTAAAAGCCACTGAACTGTATGCACATTTTAAATGGGTGAATTGTAAGGCATAGGAATTCTACCTCAATAAAAGCTATTAAAAAATATCTACACACACACACACACACACACCCATAGCCACACAGAGGTGAGGGTGGGTGAGGAAATGGGGTTCAGTAAACTCAGTAAACTACGGCCCACAAGCCAAATTTGGCCCACCACTGGCTTTTATAAAGTTTTATCGGCACACAACCACACTCCTTCATTTCCAAATTGTCTATGGCTGCTTTCACGCTACAAAGGCAGAGCTGAGTAATTATGACAGAGACAGTAGAGTTTGCAAAGCCTAAAATATTTACTATCTGCCCTTTTACAGAAAAAATTTGCCAATCCCTGATATTAAAAAACAAAAACAAAAAACACTTAAGTTATATAGTTGAGTGAAAAACAACTATAGAATAATATGGTCAATATGATATCATTTATGCTCTAAAGCCACACACAACACAATAGGACATATTTTCTATGAGAACAATAATGTCGGGAAATGACCCCAAACTCATACCTATGGTTACTTCTGAGTGGGGACAGACATAAAGGATTGGGAGTTGGGCAAAGGGGTCTTTGGCTTTTACTTGTAATTTATCTGAAAACTGTTTTATTTAAGGAGACAATATATGACCTGAGTAACTGAACTTTTTTTTTTTTTTTTTTTTAGTTAATTTTTTAAAAGCAAGGCTGGTGGCAGCAGAAAGTAACAGGACTAGGTTGGATTAAAACTGCAAACTCTGACCTTGGTAAGCAGAGCCAGAATTTTAAGTGTTCTGATCCTACACCCACCTTTCAGTTTTTTTCCAATCTGTCTCCTGTTCCTCTTCCATTTTTCCCTTCACTAACTTCGGAAGTGAGCTTTCCAAGGTTTAAGGTGAAATGAGGTAGGAGCAAGAGCAGCAGGAGGGCTGGAAGGCAGCTACGAAGGAGGCATGGGACAGCAAATGGCTGGGCCCTGTCCACAGTCCACTGTTCCAGGGATCTAGTTCCTATTACAGGGCCCCTGGGATGTGTGAAGACTCAGTCTCAGGCTTAGCAGTGCCCTGCAATTAGTTCCTGCTCACAGTGCACACGATTCACACAGCCCTCACCAGAGCCCTGGGGCTTCTAGAGTTCTCTGTACTTCAAGGAGGTTTACAAGTTTGACTAGTCTCGTAACACAGTACACCTTAAAAATGAAGCTAACCGATTGTCAAATTGCAATTCAGGCCCCCAAAGGGCACGTATGGAACCTGAGTCCCAACTACGCTGCTTTACGCCATCATCACAGAGATCAAATGGGTACAAATGATAAAATACATACAGTCCATCTCTGGAAAAGAAAGTAAGTAGAAATTCAACTGGGGAAAAAAGTAAACTAATTTAGAGCAATTATTAGTTATTATTAATTATGGAAATTATTAACTATGGGAATGGACAGTTTTTTGAAGCAAGAGCATAAAATGTCAAAGGTGGCTCCCAATTTGTGTGTATTTATACAAAACGGACCTCAGGTAACCTGTCTTCTAAGCTAGAAACTACGTACAATTCTGGAAAAGGCAAGAGCTCTAAAACAGCAATAAAAGAAACCATCCAAAAGTTTTTTTTTTTTTTTACAAGAGGTAAATTCAAAAGATACAATGCTATTAAGGCCATGATATTTAAAGGGGCCTGTACTAGGTCTCTGTTTGCACGAGCAATTACCAAAGGGGAAACTTATGTAACTCTCTAATTGTGGGTCCCACAGCCACTTCTGCTTCTGAAACAAAAGCAACTGGACAACATGAAGGGTTGCTGGGAAAACCTGGCTGCATAAAAAATAGAGCTATGGGGGGGAAAAAGCGCATTCACCAGACTGCTCTTTTAAACAATTTGGTTTAAAAAAAAACTCAGCATAATTGCAACAAATATTCACAAAGGCGAGAATAAGAAGTTGGGTGTTAACCAAAGAGAAGCGATAAATGTTTTATATACATGGGCACATACATTTTAAACTAAATAGAATTTAAGTTTCTCCTTGGTAAGAAAAGTTTGCTTCTGGTAAACTCACCTCCATGTTCTAGAAATACTCGAACACATCTTTCCTTCCCTCTTGCTGCAGAGAAATGAAGCAGGGTCCAGCCATTAGCATCCCGGCCATTGGGAGAATAGCCTTGTTCTAGCATCTTCCGTACTGTGTGAACATCCCCAGCGGCCACTGCAGCCTGAATCTGCAATTCTTCCTGGAGTTCAGGGTTCCTTCGACAATGGTGGTGTAACATCCTAGCTGAGTCCGCTTTTTACAAAGGATTCATTAGGTCACCGGGAACAGCCTTTGAGGGGAAGCAGAATACAAGAAGTTTAGAATACGTGGCTCCTCATGGTGTGTCTGTTAAATGGCATAGAATTTTCCATTGTTAAATTGTGTAAATCTGAGTAATGACAGCTCATCCGACTACAACTAAGTAACATGCACCTGTTATGACCAAATTTCCCTAAGATTATAAAAGATTTCAAACAAAAAGCCAGGCTTAAAGCTCTAAATTTCTGAAACAGGGCATTTCTTCTGTAGTCTTCTGAAGACTCAAAGCAAAGATCTCATGAACGTAGCAGCATTATTTCAGGTATAATGGAAGATGACGCTGGACAGCTAGAAAATGGGAGGCAAGAGAGGAGTTGGATGGGTTTGATTTCCCTCATGCACAGTTATAAACCATTCAAGGATTCTATCACAGATTAGTGAGTGAATAGGGACAGTTCACGTGGACAATTGATAGACTACGGACAATGGACAATTCATAGACTATGAAGACTACAGACCTTTAACTATGAGAAAGCAGTTAAAAAAAAAAAGTAAAAAACTTTAGGTGAGTCCTAAAGTATTTCAACAATATTTTATTTTTAGCCCTAAAGGGCGAAAGGTTTGGGGAGGGAGGGGGATGGGGAAGTAGATGGAGTGAATTAAAGTAAAATGCACAGACAACATGTATTTTCCTTTTGTTTATTTCTTTTTCTCTTTCTCTCCTCCCTACCTTATTATTTGATGCACGATTAACCACCCCTCTTTTTCTGCCACATATCTTTTCTACTAGTCTAATTTGTTTTCCAGAAGTTTGACTCTTGCAGAGTACCAAGATCACACAAAATATGTGAACATTGTAAGAACTGAAACATTCTGTTGACTCACCACATGAAAAAAATCATTTTAAAGAAAAAGGAGTGTACTGAATTTCTGCACTCTCTAATAGGTCACAAAAGAGGTGTGCATTCAGACTCAATATAAAATGAGATCTCCTTCCTGTGAAGAAGAAAAGTCCAAACTGAATTGGTGAAAAGTGGCATCGTACACATGTGTGTGCAAAAACTTTGGCAGTGCATTTTTAAGCTTTACAGAAGCTTACAGAAGCTTAAACTAACATGCTTCTAAAAAGCCATTCCATCTGGGCTAATTTTAAGGAATAGATTAGACTCATCTTCTAATTAGTAGGCTTCCATTTCTAAAAATAAAAAATTATGTGATAAAGTCCTTTAAAGACATTTTGGTCTCCTATGTAGGTTAGACATCTTGGGATAATCTTGTTACCAATAATAATCTATCTTGTAAAACTTCTCGTTATATATTGTACAAAGGTAAACTTAAGCCTGACCTAGGTCAAATCGTCACAGCTTAAGAGTAAAATCAAGTATCTTATGTTGTTTTGTACATTGAAAATGGTTATTTTAAACTCCTACATGTTACTATTAAGTAATATAATTTAAAACGAGAAATTTCCTGACAATTTGTTTTCTTAATAAACATGATTTCCCCCTTATCTCTTCACTCAACTACTTTTTCAATCAACACTATAAAATCAAGTCTCCTGTCTTAGAAATTTTAAAACCGAAAATCCTTTTGGAATGGGTTTTTGCTTGTTTTTAGAGTTATAAGACAAGATGTTGAAGACCATTAGAAGAAATTAATGAAAACTACTACTACTATGTGCTCAAAACAATCAGCTTCAGATTTTTTTTTAAAAAATGAGACAATTATCTTGGCACTTAAATGAGGTCTACTGTGCAAGATCCAATCAATGTCAAAGCAAACCTGGATTTTCTTTTAGCAAGTGCTGTGTGTTGTACACATTAGTGGATCTGAAGGAAATCAAGAACTGCACAGATGACCAATGGCCCCCAGTCACCTACCTTATGGAAGAACGTCCCTTCTCCTGATACGTGGATTGCCTAACAACCATTGTGCACATACAGCATCGTGAGGAGGCGGCTCAGAGTGTGTCCAGACGGCGGCGTGAATGAGCTTTCTTAACCTAAAAACAAATACCAATTATGGGAAGATTCCTCCAAATAATAAAGAGTCAGAGTTGCTGCACCGTCTACTTTTTGACAAGCTTAAATTTTAGCACTTTATAACAAACTTACAGAGCACAGAAAGAACTCAGATCAATGCTTCAAGAAAATCATCTTGGTACCTATGTCAATCTCCAAACTGGTATAGACTATGGTTTATTTTCAGGAATGTTTTCCCCTAAAAGGGCAGTTTTTTGGAAATGAACAAAGATAATTTAAAAAAAAATCACACATTTGGTATTTGGATACAAACACAGGTTCCTTTTATTTTTTTGCTCTTTTCAGAATATATTTTCAGACTTGATTCATCTGAATTACTTTTCAACTGACACTGTAGGCGCTTGCTCTTTCTAAACAGGATAAAAATGAAAGTATGTGTTCATTCAATACAGTAGGTGGCCAGGGACAAAATGGAATCTATGACAACTAAAAGGAGATTATGTCTTTAAATGCTGGTACTTCATATGCCCAAAAAGCATTATGTTAACCATTTTGAAACTGTTGTTCCTTTATGCCTACATCAAAATAGGTAAAAGATTAACAATATTTCTTGCCAGGTTCCCCACACGAATTTTTAAAAACATTTTCTCTACAACTTTAAGAAAAAGGGCCTTTCTCCATGTAAATTAAATCCTAGGTCTGTGAATTCCACTAAGGTTAAGAGCACATACTAAGTTCCACACATTACACTAGAATCACTCTAGGAATTACTCACTGGGAAAACTGCCATCCCTTCCCCATGGGGTGGGTGTGCTAAGCCCTGTGTCACTTAAACAGGAAAGGTCAGGTGACCTGGCAACCTGACATGCTTTTGGGAAGACTGGCAGTCACAGGTGCTCCTGGGTGCGCACCAGAATTTTCAACCCACCCAAATTAGGGTAGTCCAGTTGGACCCTTTCCTTTTTCCACACCTTTTTCTCCCATGTCAAACTTCTTCAAGAAAGGCCAAAGAGTTGACCAAGATGCACTTGGAAATAATATCTGACTTAAAACTGCCTATCATTTCTAAAAATAAAAATGAATTAGACATGATCAGAACAACTCTTACAAGGCAAGCTGCAAAAAATGCGGAACTATCCTTACAGAAATGCCCAATTCTGAGAGTGGGGCAAGAAAAGAAATATACAATATGAGCCTGGAGCATCTCACTGTGCCAAAAAGGAAGTGCTCAAAGAAAAATGCAGTGATGGGGCTATGTCACAGGAACACAGGAGCCAATGAATACAGCTCTCAGTAGCCAAGATGGAACAATTTCAACACAATAATTCAAGTACTACTGAAGTCTAACCCGAAGTATAGAATACTGATATGCCCATATTGCTATCACTCTTTGAATAAATAAATAAATAAAGGAGGGGAGAAGAAACAAAATCTGTGCATAATTCCAAAGAATTGCGTAGATTCTCCCTACTCAAGGAGGTAGAGCATAAGTCCCTCTCCTTTAGTGTGGGCCATGCATAGTGACTTCCTTCCAATGAGGACAGCACGGAAAGGGAGGGAAAGAGCAACTTTATCGTGAGAAACCTGAAAGACATTGTCTCAGCTCAGTGATCATGGTTAACAGCAGCAGTGCCAAGTCATGTTATTAGTATGATATAATGAGAATGGCAATTTACCTTGGTGCTCTTTTTCTCCAAAGCACATAACCTCAGTCTAATCATGAGAAAAATACCAGACAAATTCCAATTGAGGGACACTCTACGAAATACCTGACCAGTACTCCTCAAAATGTCAAGGCCATCAAAAACAAGGAAGTCTGAGAAACTGTCACGGCCAAAAAGAGCTTAAGGAGGCAAGATGGCTAAATGTAATGTGGTGTCCTAGATGAGATCCTGGAACAGAAGAAAGGTATTAGGTAAAAGGTAAGGAAATCTGATTATGATATAGATTTTAACTAATAATAATGCTCACTGTTGGTTCGTTAACCGTGACAAATGCATCTATGATATAAGATGTTAGTGGAAACTGGGTGTGAAGTATATGGGAATTCTGTACTATCTGTGCATGTTTTTCTATAAAATCTTTTCTATAAAATCTTTCTATAAAATAGTTTTCTATATAAATCCAAAACTATACTAAAATAAAAACTCTATTTAAAAAATGCAAACTGAGGTCTCCAATGATGAGCCTCCAGCATTTTCCACACATGAACAGGTGATTACTTTCTACATGAGCTACATTTCAAAAATCAACACCACTGGATACCTTATTTCCAAGGGTGTCTTTGGTATCCCTGCCTCCCAAGAGAAGTGGAGATGACCGTCCACGGTTTCAAGCCTTTAAGAATCCTTGTTCTAACTGTCTTCCATCTACCCGTGGCCCCTTCCCTGGAGGCAGACGGGGTATGCGTGGAGGAGGACATGCAAGGCGGGAGTGGAGGAGAATACGAAATGGTATTAATTTATTAATAATATCAAGAAAAGGCTGCATTAAAAGATGAAATGACTCTTTCTCTCAACAAGAAAGGTGCACAAACCACAGTAACTTGTGATAATGCTCTATGAGCTCCTTCACTCAGACAAATGAAAGTCCACTGAGTGCCTGACGTGTGTTTGGCACACTGCTGAGCCTTGGCCACTGCTGTTACCTCTTGGTAGAACTTTAACAGAAAGTTCTTGGGAAACCTGGGTGGCTCAGACGGTTAAGCGGTTGCCTTCAGCTCAGGTCATCATCCCAGGACCCTGGGATCGAGCCCCACATCGGCCTTCCTGCTCCTCAGGGAGTCTGCATCTCCCTCTCCCTCTGCCCCTCTTCCCACTTGTGCTCTCTTTCGCTCTTGCTCTCTCAAATAAAATCTTAAAAAAAAAAAAAAAAAAAAAGGAAAGTTCCGCATACTTAAAATAAATCAAATATACCTAGAAATGTTAAGATCATTTTTCTCTTTTCTGACAATACTAAGTGCTATAAATAATAACCATAGGTTTGAACCAAAAAAGCACACTTCACATGCATCAGTCTTTCCTGGAAAAAATAGACACTTAATTCCTGTCAGCTGTATCCCTTAAGTTATGAAGGGCAATGACTTATTACCAAAATATCCATTATAATAGCCAAGGCACGAGACAAGTAGTAAATTTTATCTTGGTGTTATGTGAGTTTGCACTTAACAGAATTTAGCTATCCACATGTGAATAAATTTTTTTTAAAAGACTACTGAACTGAAAAAGGAAATACACTATCCAGTGCTAAAGGTGTCTCTTAAGAATCACAGAGGAAGTCCAGAGATGAGATTGGAAAAAAGTCTATTTCCCCTCAAGTGAAGTTCGAAAATCTGAGAGCTTCTGGAAGTCACCTATAAAATGAAAGAATATGGCCATGGAGGCAATTTTCTAAAGAAATATATGTAAATGTGAGTTGTTTTAAATTAATGACTCAGAATGACTAAAATTCTGAGGGTGCAATCTTAGAAATTCCATTTCAGGTTTCAGTCAGAAAAGAGGAAAAAAAAAAAAAAACATTCAAACGAGGAAGACTTCAGAATTACATATCAAAATGAGCCACTTCCCCAATGTGGGAACACATTTTGAGGAATGTGTGTTGGGATTGTTTGGTGAATGTGTGTTGATAATGGGATAGTGTGTTGAATAGCGTATTTAAATTTTATGAATCCATCTTTTTCTACCCTACACGGTGTCAAAGGAAAACCATTCAGGCCTCTGAGCTTTTACACTGTTGACCATACTAGACTATAAATTTAGGAATTAAAACGTTACCACTAAATTCCATAAAGATGCCAAGTGAACTTGCATTAAGTTGAAACCAAATTTCTTGCTTCACATAATTAAAAGAAGTTTATATTCACAGAACAGAGCGAAGCGTAAAATAACTATAAAACAAAATACAGTTAAGACCTGTCTAAAATTGTATAAAACTTTCACCAGATCTGCCACATGTCCCCAGTTTCCTTTGGCATAAATGATTCGTCTCTAATGGCTTTTTGCATATTATTTTCACTAAAAGTCCACACATTTTTGGATTAAGTGATACAAATTAGAACTGTGCTTTCAGATTTCACACAAACTAGAAACAAGATAACAGCTTGCTACTCAAAAAAGGAAATAAGCATTTCTTTGTAGAGCAAACAGAGACACAGGCTGGTATGAAAATAAAATCAGCAACTCCAAGGATAGTGGCTCTGAGAAAAAAAACCATCACAGGCTCACAGGTCCTAGATGGCTGCAGGAACACAAGGCCCAAAGCATGCCACACCACTGAGGTCTATACTGAACAGCACTATTTGTATGATCAAGAGCTTGCAACCCAAAATCAAGTAGAAGTGTGTTTTAGTATCACTCCACATAGTTAGCATGGCGTTTATGTTCTAGAACAAGTAAGGGCATTCATATTTCCTCCAAATTGCTGGGCCTCCATGTAACACAAGGATGTATTATCATGCACGACTTATCTACAATTCTCATACGTTCCAGCAGGAAAAACCAACCATTTTCATGGAATGTGGAAGAGGCAAGAGAGGAGATTGTATAACTCACTTAATCCAGGCTCAACTCAAGGTTTAAATCACAAGTATTGTAAAGGAGGAGGTCTTGTCAATATTATCCTAGTAACTCACGTCTGGCACGATCATCTTAGCAGCCTCACGTCAGTACTGAGGAAGTTAGCAAGAAAGCAGACAATCATTCTCTACTTAGGGAGTGTCTTCACTTGGGAATGACATGAAAGGCTGTCAGTCAGATATCAGGTACGCTTATATAAACTTTATCTGACTTTAGACTTCTTGGGAATCGTATGAATTTCTATGTTATCAAAGTTAAACGCAAAGAAAATAGATATTATATATAGCATAATATTAAGCAATTGTGAACGGTATCACTTCAGGTATAAAGACAAAACTACGGAGCCAAAGCATCCTCAAAATACATCACTGAAGATCTTCAGTTAAAATCAGTTATTCTCCCTATGTGACTATAAATCTGTATTTGGTTATCAAATAAATTGGGTTCTTTACCTTTTTTTTTTTTTTCTTTAAAAACCCATGTACCTGGCAAGAGAATTCAGACAAAGTTAACTAGCGGGTTGAAAAATGTAAACTAACTGTCCATGTTGGTAAATAATTACCCGGATTAAATGTTTTAAATGTTCAGCATGACCTAGACCAAACACTCTCAGTCATGCTAGTATTTGGAACCAATACCAACAATTTATATATATATATATATATATATTCCCTAATCCTAGAAAAACTGTTAAAAGCTGAGAGGGGATCAATGAAATATTTAAGCAATGAGAATAATCTGGATGGCAACCAGGAGAAAGCAATGTCCTTTCTGTGCCGTCCATGCTTGACTTGCCACAGACCCGCTCTCTTATCATCTCAGGTGGTAACACCCCTTGCAAATGAAAACACGCTAGAGTTCTATCTAAAGTAGAAAAAATATTTAAGTGAGAAGGCCTGAACAGAAAATACAGAATTCATTTTTACCTTAAACACATACTTAAAATATGTTAGCATTAAAAAAAAAAAATTCCTGGGGCGCCTGGGTGGCACAGCGGTTGGGCTTCTGCCTTCGGCTCAGGGCATGATCCCGACGTTATGGGATCGAGCCCCACATCAAGCTCCTCCACTAGGAGCCTGCTTCTTCCTCTCCCACTCTCCCTGCTTGTGTTCCCTCTCTCACTGGCTGTCTCTATCTCTGTCGAATAAATAAATAAAATCTTTAAAAAAAAAAAAATCCTAAAGTCATCATTAGGCATCTCTCTGGTGATTTGCATATTTAAATAAAGAAAATTGCCTTTAACTTGATAGACCTCAGCATAGCTTTTACTGAAATGAAGTGGGCCCTATATAAAGGCTGCCCTAAATGTTCACCATGGGAGCAGTCACTGCTAGATACTGATTTTCAGTCTCACTCAGGTAGCATACACTCTTGGGTGTCAAGTTCCAGGTCTCAAGAAAAACACAAACCCTCAGAGCACTTAGAAATATCTTTAGGAATGTCTTCACAATTAAAAGAATCAGGAAAGACATTAATTTATTTTTGAAGAAGACAAAGTCCAGTGGAACAGAGTAAATCAAAAATTTCCTAACAACTTCTGCTATTTTAAGTACTTCTTTGTACCTGAAATTCCCAAAACAATCTGAGATATTAAAATAACTCTGAGATTAACCAGTCACTTTATACCCCTGTTATTGGATGGCAGAGAAGTCATTCACTTGACTAATTTCTGAATTAACTCTTATATAATTTCCCTGATCATATTCCCTTTAGGAAGTATATGGATGTCCTAAACTTACCTGCAGTGCATTTTCAGAGGCAGCAACAAAATACAGCGGCAGAAATGTGATCGTATGAATGAGATGCTTAAATTTCAATCTAACAAATTATCTATAAGGGTTTTGAGATGAAAAATCTCATCTATGAAGAGTGCAAAAATAAAGCCCTAAATTCTAAACACACCAAAACAGTCCTGTGCTTGCAAACTCTTGAGTGTCAATGATTAACATAATATTGTATAAAGTTTTTTAAGTTCTTCTAGAAAATCAAAGGTGTAACAAATATTACTTATCTTTATAACAGTTTCAAAATCCATCCACATCTGTCACACAGAAACACATAAAAGCCACAGGAGCTAATTATATTTAAGTGCTTCAGGGGCAAATTCTGCTTTCAAACTATCCACACTATCCAGGTACACAGATTCACTTTCCACTGGAAAAAAAGTCACATTATTTTCCGAAACTCATAAATTTCAAGCCATTACTGTACCTTCCTCTACCAAACCCTTGTCAGTTAGTTAACTCAAAAGATTTTCTGATAGAGGTAGAGGAAAGGTGATAGGAAGACATAAGGGGAAAACAGAAAATTGTGGTTTAATTAAAAAGCAGAGTCATTCAGAATTAACAAGCAATTAACAAGGAATTGAGGAATTCCTATGAGAGTAAGGTGGGGGGGAGCTACAAAAAGGTCTCAAAGTCTCAGAGCAGGGTAAATGGTACAACGTACAAGAGATAATGCAGAAAACGGAAACAACGTACAGAGAGAAAGGGGAAAATATATTTCTGAGATAAAGCAGTTATTAATTAAAATCTTAAGGATCAGGCACAGTGTTTTGTTTTTGCTGGGAAACTGGGTGCCAGGAAAGAGTCACATTTCCAGGTAACTACACTGAAAATAAAGCAACGCTTAATGAGGTAGGGGCCAGGAATAAACAATGGGGGAGGGGAGGTCTGGCTCATTACCTTTATAGAGGATGCTGGTCAGAGGCTCTCTGCTGCTTCTCTGGTGGGTGGCTTGACCCCTTCCTGCTCTCTCGTCTTCTCTAGCCAGCTCAAACCTGGAAAGCAGAAACCAGTGAGTGGTGCAGTGACCCAGGGGCGAGGAGGAGGGGGCTCTGAGGAAGGGGTAGCAAAGAAGAGTGGTAAGGGCAGACAGGAAGAAGCAGAGATTCTCTCTCCCAGCCAGCCCCTTTCCCCTCGGGGGAGGTAACTGACTTTACCTGTCTCCTCAGCTGCTGCTTCTCTTCCTCCTTTCAGCCTTCTCCACACTCACCAACTTCTCCATTGAACAAACACTCCAAGCAGGGCCGGACACGGGTGTTCCTGATCCTTCTCGGTGCTCACGGCCCCAGCCCGGCGAGCATCCGGACAGTCGAGCAGAACTGGGGCGACGGTCCTGACCGCCGGGCAGCCTCGGGGCAGGGGTGCAGGGAGGAAGTCCCGGCTCGAGTGGGGGGGGGGGGGCAGCCCCGGTCTGAGGGCTCGGAGCAGGGGCTGCCGCGCTCCGGGCCGGAGGCTCGCAGCTACGGGGGCACACGGGAGGTCTCGGGGCAGCTAGGTCCCGGGTCATACAGGGTCCGAAGTGCCAGCTGCGGGGGCTCCAGGCAGGGGGCTTTCGAGATGCACTTTGCACTGGGCCACCCCCGCCCCCTCCCTCCAGCACTTTGGGGTCACTGGGATGGGACCAAGCCTTCAGCAGCCAATCAGCGGCCGCATCGGAGCCTGAGCCCGGAGCCGTAAACCAGGTCCGGGGTGGGTGGGGGTGGGGGGTGGGGGCGACTTGGTTGGTTGGTTGCTTCCTTCTCTCCTCCTTACCCCCAGCGGCCCCCACCCCTTGCCTGCCGTAAAGCCGTCTGCGCATTCGCGACAGTTAGAGGAGGCGTGCCGATCGAGGTTGGGAGTCGTCTCCGATTGGTCTCACTCACTTCCCCCTCGGCTTCCCCCCTGTGGCTTCCGATGCTCCGCCCCTGGCGGAGGGACTCGATGCGGTTGCTAAGAGACACTGTACGCCGAACGGGATCTCTGCGCATGCGGAAGGAGGGATCAGCGGGTGCTTTCCGCGAACTACGGTGGCCCGAAGGGTGATGCTGTTCGTTCGAATGGCAGTGTGAAGGCTGAGTCTCCCAAGCCAGATCCCCGGCAGGTAACTGGGAGTGGCAGCGGAGCTAGGCGGCGGGAAAGGCGTGTGTGCGGCCAACTGAGAGGCTGGTCCTTGGGTCTAAGGTTGGGGAGGCGGTAGTCTCCAGGAAGCGAGGAGAGGGACGCCATGTGCCGCAGCCCCTCCTCAGCGCTCTTCGGCCGAGGGTGCCGGGTCGTGGCTTATCTTTTGGTCCCTGAGGCCCCATTAGCTACCAGGCTGGGCTTTCCTCGCCTGGCGAGGAAAAGAGGACTCTTTGGGATGGCGGTGACACTCCAAGAGCTTTCACGCAAGGACAGCGACCCTCACGGATTTCTGACAATAAAGGGGAAAGGAGAATGGAAATACGCGAGATGGACATGTTTACTGAGTGCTTGTATTCATTTAGCAAGTGTTTATTGGCCGGGCGCTGTTCTAGCCGTTAGGGAGATAACAGTGAACAAGGTGGATGCAATCACTTGTCCTCGTGGAGCTTTCGCTTTAACAGGGGAGACAGATAAGCAAAATTATCACACAGGGTTAGGTTATATAAAGAAAGTCAAGGAGAATTAGAGGATCGAGTTTGACTAGGACGTGTTGACTATTTTAGGTAGTCAGGAAAGGTCTCTGAGGAAATGACATTTGAACAGAGATCTGAATGAGGAGGAACCAACCGTGGCAAGATCTGCGGCATGGGGGGAGGAGGGAAGAATTTTGCAGGCAGGTAGAATCAACAGTCCAAAGCCTCTGATGCTGGAATAACCTTTGCTGTTTAACAGAAACTGCAAGAAAGAAGACCAGCGTAGTCAAGCCGAGTGAGTAAGAGGGAGAATGATTGATAATAAGATGGGGATGTGGGACAGGTGGCAGACCTTTGCAGGACCTTGTAAGCCATGGTAGAGAAGTTACAATATCCTATTTATGTTTTGAAAGGATCACTGGCTGGCTGCTCAATGGAAAAGGCTAGCTGGAGAGGGTTACTGCAAATGTGGAAGGCTATTATAGTAATCCAAACAAGCACTGACATTTTAAACTAAGCCATCCAATACACCAGACATTTGGCTACAGCCAATGTCCACACAGAATGGCCTACTTAATTATATAAAGGAAGTAATGTAATGCATCGGTTGCTTTTGTGTAATGAGATATATCAAGATGTTGTGTGGCAGATGGGAGTCCGTGCAAACACTTTCAATTTGCCCCCCCCCGCATGTTTTCTTTTATACTATCATTCATTCAAGAATACATGTTTGGTGCTTTCCTCATGAGATACCTATTGGCCTATATAAGTAAACAGCTCAGTCCTGCCCAGGAAAGCTCATAGTCAAAGTGTGGGGAAACCAAACTAGAAAATAATTATAGACAAATGCAATGAGATAAATACTGTAGTATAGGCTGAAAGAGCACTTGGCAGGGCCCCCTAATCCTGAGTTGGAAATGTAAAAGGCTTCTCTGGGACTGCAGGTTTTCAAATTAAAGGTTGAGAGTGGGAGGGAGAAGGTTGAATGTGGCTTAGTGAGAAAGAATGTGCCAGGCAGAGCTTGGGAACCCTTAAAGTGCACAGTTTCTGAGGATTTTAGAGAAAGCCTGTAGCTTAGTTTGTGGAGCAGATTGGTGAGATGATTCCATGAGGCAGATCTTGAAGGACTAGCTAAGCTGTATCCAGGGTTTGGACTTCATCCTAAGGAGAGTGGAGAGGTTTTTCAGAACAAAGTGCGTGTAGGGTGGGCTAAGAATAACCATTTAGCGAGAAATCTGTTAGTTGGTATACTGCAGTAGTGCAAGTCTGGTGGAGAGAAGTGAGCTGAGGAAGGGTCCGGAAAGATGTCCAGATTTCTATCTTGGGTGCCTAGGAGATAGAGTCACCATAAACTGAGAGGTAGAAGAAAAAAAGTTTGAGGGGCCATAGAAGTTGAGTTGAATTTGTGCTAAAGGTGCCTGTGGGACCTCCAAGTGGAACTCTCTGATGGCATTTAGCTACTTGAGTATGGAGCCCAGAAGACAGCTGGATCCTAACTGTGGATTCTGGAATTGTCAGCATGGAGATAGTAATTGAAGACATTGAGAGTCCATGAAATTGCTCCAAGAGAAAGGTTATGGAGGATTGAACACAAAGATGCCAACATCCCCCCCCCCCCGATTTTATTGAGAAATAATTGATATACATCACTGTATCTGTCAGTTGAAGGCATACAGCATGATGGTTTGATTTACATATATTGTGAAATGATTGCCACAGTAGGTTCAGCTAACATCCATCTTCCCCTCTAGATACAATGAAAAGAAATGAAAGAAAAAAAGGGAAATTTTTTTTTCTTATGGTGAAAACTCTTAGAATTTACTCCGTTAGCAGCTTTCCTGTATATCCTACAGCTGTGTCAGCAACAGTCATGTTGTACCTTACATCTCTAGTACTCATTTAACTTCTAATTGGAAGTTTGTACCTCTTGGCCACCTTCCTCCAGTTCCCCCTCCACCCCACCCCCTGCCTTTGATAACCACAAGTTTGATCTCTTTTGCTAGGAGTTTGGGTTTGCTTTTTGTTTGTTTAGATTCCACATATAAGTGAGATCATACAGTATTTGTCTTTCTCTGACTAACATAATGCCTTCAAGGAGCATCCATGTTGTTACAAATGGAACGATTTCCTCATTTTTTGTGGCTGAATAATATTCCATCATATATACATACCACAACTTTTTCATCTGCTTAGGTCACTTCCGTGTCTTGGTTATTATAAATAATGCTATTAGGAACCCGGGGGTGCAGATGTGTTTTCAAGGTAGTGTTTTTGATTCTTTTGGATATATCCTCAGAAGTGGAATTGCTGTATCATAATGTAGTTCTATTAATTTCTTAAGGATCCTCCATACTGCTTTCTATAGTGGCTGCATGAATTCACGTTGCTAGCAACAGTGCACAAGGGTTCCCTTTTCTCCACATCTTGCCAGCATTTGTTGTCTCTTTTTGATGAGGGTGACTCTTAACAGGTGTGAGGTGATATCTCATTGTAGTTTTAATTTGCATTTCCCTAATGAGTGGTGATGTTGAGCATCTTTTCATGTATTTTGTTGGCCTTTTATATGTCTTTGGAAAAAGGTCTATTTAGCTCCTTTGCCTGTTTTTAAATTGGATTATTTGTGGTTTTTGTTACTGAGTTGTATGAGTTCTTTATATATTTTGGGTATTAATCCCTTATCAGATGAATGGTTTGCGAACATTTTTTTTCTATTCCATAGGTTTTCGTTTTATTTTGTTGATGATTTATTCAGCTATGCAGAAGCTTTTTAGTTGGATATAGTTGTACTTGCTTATTTATTTTGTTGCTTATGCTTTAGGTGTCATCCAAAAAAACCATTACTAACACCCATGTCAAGGGGCTTTATTTCTGTTTTCTTCTAGAAGTTTCATGGTTTCAGGTCTTACATTAAAAAGTCTTTAATACACTTAGAGTGAATTTTTGTGTGTGTAAGATATGGGTCCAATTTCATTCTTTTACATGAATATCCAATTATCTCAGCACCATTTATTGAAAAGACTGTCTTTTCTCCATTGAGTATTCTTAACTCCCCTGTCAGATGTTAGTTGGCTGTATATATGAGGATTTATTTCTGGGCTCTCAATTCTGTTCCATTGGTCTGTTTGTTTTTATGCCAGTACCATACTATTTTGGTAACTATAGCTTTATAGTATAGCTTGAAATCAGGAACTATGATGCCTTCTACTTTGTTCTTTCTTACGATTATTATCATTATTATTATTATTATTTAGGCTATTTGGAGTCTTTTGTGGTTCCATATAAATATTAGGAATGTTTTTTCTACTTCTGTAAGAAGTACCATTGGAATCTTAATAGGGATGACATTGAATCTATAGATGGCTTTTGGTAGTATTGACATTTTAACAATATTAACTCTTCCAATCCAAGAACACAGGTTACCTTTCATTTATTTGTGCCTTAGAATTCTTTCATCAGTGTCTTGTGATTTTCAGAGATCTTTCACCTCCTTAGTTACATTTATTCCTAAGTGTTTTATTACTTTTGATGCTGTTATAAATGGAATCAATTTCTTTATTTCTTTTTCAGAAAATTTGTTGTTAATGTATAAAAATGCTGCCGACTTTCATATTTAATTTTGTATCCTGAAACTTCAACTGAATTTATGATTAGATGTAACATTTTTTTGGTTGAGTCTTCAGGACTTTCTTTATATAAAATCATGTCACCTGCAAATAGAGACAGTTTTACTTCTTCCTTTCCAATTCTGAAACCCTTTATTTCTTTTTCTTGCCTGATTGCTCTCCTAGGACTTCCAATATTGGAGCATGTTGGGGCATGGAGAAGGGTGAAGAGTAGAACTAGGAGGGCAGGGGGCGCCTGGGTGGCACAGCGGTTAAGCGCCTGCCTTCGGCTCAGGGCGTGATCCCGGTGTTCTGGGATCGAGCCCCACATCGGGCTTCTGTGCTGGGAGCCTGCTCTTCCTCTCCCACTCCCCCTGCTTGTGTTCCCTCTCTCGCTGGCTGTCGCTATCTCTGTCAAATAAATAAATAAAATCTTAAAAAAAAAAAAAAAAAGAACTAGGAGGGCAAAGGGAATATGCCCCGCATGTGACATGCTCTTGGAAAATATCCGTTTCCCCTCCATCTTGTAGGAGAGAGAGGTCCTCTTGCAGTCATAATGAACCAGCTTTAATGACTCTGGTGCTAGACAGAGACCATGGGAACCTCTGTCCTTTTGTCTTCCAAGTCTTCTTAGTGCCTTAACCACCCTCATCAGCCTCCCTAACTTTGGCACCACCCTTGAACTTTCTGTAGACTCTACCCACTCATTTATTTATTTAGACAAAATGATTCTTAGTTGGGACAGGAACCTGAATCCTGAAAGATAGCCTTTGTTTAGAGGGCCTCAACTTCTGCCTCTAGAATCACAGCATCTTCATTAATGGGGCAATATACATTAAGTGTCCATTTGGGCTGTGATCAGATCTGAACCTATTATTGCATTAAGCCAAAGCTCAATTTTGGGTTTTCCAATTGATTGGCAAACTGTAGTAGCTTTTCATATAAAGAAAAGCATTTTTCATTGTAACATTGGCCGTGAAAGTAATTATTTTTCTGAATTTAAATATATGGGTTGTTTAAAGAAAATCTCCTGAAGAAGATAGTGGCGTCTTTTTTATTGTTGTTATCTGTATACAAAGAAGGATTAAATTACTAACAACTTGTTTTTTAATAATTTTGAAATAGGGTGATGGCAGAATGTCTTCTAATGAATAGACTATGCACTTAAAATTTCTACCTGGTTTTTACTTAGGAATATTTTTTAAGAAGATATTTTTTTAACATTTTAAAATACCATTCTGCTCAGTTTTCCATCTAGAAATTTTTTAAATCAAAGTTCTAATACGTTTACATTTATATTTAGTTGATATTAGTGAAATCCTATGCATATTAACACCTGGGATCAGAAGGCTGATGTCTATAGCTGCAATTATTGTATATTTTTTAAAAGATTCTATTTTTTTATTTTAGAGATAGAGAGCAAGCAGAGGGAGGAACAGAGGGAGAGGGACAAGCAGACTCGCTGCTGAGCGTGGAGCCCACCATGGGGCTCAGTCTCACAATCCTGAGATCGTGACCTGAGCTGAAATTAAGAATCAGATGTTTAATCAACTAAGCCACCCAGGCGCCCCTGTAATTATTATATTTTTAATTGAATTGTTAATTTTGAGAAATTGTAGATTCACTTGCAGTTGTAAGAAATAATACAGAGAAATCTTGTGTACCCTTTGACTAGTTTTCTCCAATGGTAGCATCTTCGACAACTACCGTACAGTATCACAACCAGGATGTTGACATTAGTATAATCCACTGATCCTGTTCAGATTTCCTGTTTTTACCTCTGTTCATTTATCTGTGTGTATATTTAGTTCTGTGTAATTTTTATCACATACGTAGGTTAGTGTTGCCTTCACCAGTTACAAGAACACAAAGATCCCTTGTGTTGGCCTTTATAACCCTACCAACCAAGTGGGAGGGGGCCTCCCTAACCTCTTGCAACCACTAACCTCTTCTCCATCTCTTTGATTTTATCATTTCAAGAATGGAACCACACAATATGCAGGCTTCTGAGATTAGCTTTTTTCTCTCAGCATGAGTCCCTAAGAACTACCAAATTATTGCATGCATCAGTTCTTTTTTATTGCTATGTAGTATTCCAGTATGGTAAGAATGTACCACAGTATAACCATTCATGCATTGAAGGACATCTGGGTTATCTCCAGTTTTTTGCTATTATGAATGAACCTGCTATGAACTCTCATATACAAGTTTTTGTGTGAATATAAGTCTTCGTTTTACTGGAATAACTGCCCAGGTGTGTAATTTACTAGGTCATATGGTAGTTGCATATTTAGTTTCTTATTTTGCTTTAAAGATTTTATTTTTTTAAGAGCAATTTTAGGTTCATGGTAAAATTGATCAGAAAGTACAGAAATTTCCTGTGTGTGTATATATATGTATCTCCTTTCCCTCACACATGCATAGCCTTCCCCTGCATTATCAACATCCCCCCACCGGATTGGTAACATCTGTTACAATTGATGAACCTACATTGACACATCATTATTGCCCAAAGTCCATGGGTCAGGCTAGGGTTCACTCTTGGTGGTGTACATTCTCTGAGTTTGGACAAACATTCAATGATACATATCCACCATTATAGGATCATACAAAGTCTTTTCACTGTCCTAAAAATCTGTGCTTCACCTGTTCATCCTTTTCCCGTACCCCAGCCCCTGGCAACCACTGGTCTTTTTACTCCCTCTATAGTTTTACCTTTTCCAGAATGTCATATAGTTGGAATCAAACAGTATATAGCCTTTTCAGATTGGCTTTTTTTTACTTAGTACTATGCATTTAAGGTTCCTTCATGTCTTTTCGTGGCTCAATAGCTCTTCCTTTTTAGCACCAAATAATATTCCATTGTCTGAATATACCACAGTTTATCCGTTCAGCCACTGAAGGACATCGTCACTGCTTCCAGATTTTGGAAACTATGAATAAAGCTGCTCTGTATATCTGTGTGCAGGTTTTTGTGTTGACATAAGTTTTCAGCTCCTTTGAGTAAATACCAAAGAGTGCAATTGCTGGAACATATGGTTAAGAGTATGTTTAGTTTTTTAAAGAAACTACCAGACTGTTTTCCAGAGTGACTATACCATTTTATAATCTCACCAGCAATGTAAGAGTAGTCTGGTTCTCCATATCCTCTCAAGAATTTGGTGTCACTAATTTTTATTTCAGTTATAGTGATAGTGGTATTTACTGTGATTTTAATTTGCATTTCCCCACTGGCTAATGTGGTTGAACACCTTTTTGTGCACTTTCTTGCCATCTGTTTATCCTCTTCAGAGAAAAGTCTGTTCATGTCTCTTGCCCATTTTCTAATCATTACTATCTTTTGAAGTACTGAGTTTTGAGAATCCTTTATATATTGTAGATACTAGCCCTTTGATTACGTGAGTAGCGAATATCTTCTCTCAGTCTGTAGCTTGCCTTTTCATGCTCTTAATAGGGTCCTTTACAGAGCAAAAGTTTTTAATTTTGTTGAGATCCAGTTTATCAATTTTTACCTTTTAGAGACTCCGGGAGCTAAGTTTAAGAACTTGTTGCCTGGCCTTGAATCCTAAAGATTTTTCTTCTGCTTTTTTTCTTTTTTCCTAAAATCTTATTTTAAGTTTTAATCACCATGATGCATTTTCAGTTAATTTTTGTAAAATGTTGAAATTATTTTAAGTGAAGTAAACTCAAGGTCTTAGTCACTCATATTTATACTGCCTTTAAACGGCTGATGGGCTTATAATCAAAGTATGACCTGTGGACAGTTTGGCTTTTCACCCTGGGTTTGATGTGGCTTCTAAAAGTAACTTAACATAAAAATTCAATCAAATGGGTGGCCTGATTAATGTTTTAACCTTTGGTTGCTGAGTGTCTTTTGAAAAAAATTGATCTTGGTTGCATTGGGAAGTTGTATAGTAATTGACCTTGAGTTTAGATATTGTGCAGCATGTGAAAATGATTCTAAGGATGGGTATTCTGATTTACAGTACTGTGGGAGAAAATCTAGAAAGTGTTAAAAATTAGACTGTGAGTTATTATTTTCACTTAGGAAACTTATTAGAAGCCCTCTATTCATCCATTTTCCTGAGACTTGGAGCATCAGAGGAAATTTGAGGAGTTACCATAGGCTTTGATATTAGACTTTGTGAGTTCAAAACCTGGCTCTGCAACTTAACTTGCTCTGTAACTTAATCTCTCATTGACTTAATTTCCTTATTTGTAAAATAGACATGTTAAGTATCCACCTCATAAAGTTGTGAAGCTGTTACTCACTTAGAACGGTGTCTGGTACATATACATAGTAGGCTCGCAATAAATTTTAGCAGTTCTTTTTCTTTATTTTTTTAGATTTTATTTATTTGAGAGAGAGCGCGCGGGAGTGCGCACTTGCGCACATGCGAGTTGGGGGAGGGGCAGAGGGAGAAGCGGACTCCTCACTGAGCAGGGAGCCCGAAGTGGGGCTCCCTCCCAAGACCCTGAGAACAGGACCTGAACAAGGCAGACACTTAAGCAACTGAGCCACCCAGGCGCTCCTAAACTTTAGCAGTTCTTATTCCTAAAGCATTGATTGTGTGAAGATGAGAGGGAATGTATTACTTTTATATTAAGACACGTATACTTCTATTAGGAATAGAATACACAATTCAAATCATTTATAGTACTTAAACGGTAAAAGAGAGACTTGAGGCAAATTTTATGCTCGGATTGGGTACCCCCTTTGGCCACCTTGTATTCATTCTCCTCTGCCAAGAGGTATTTTCTGAAAAAGCCTCTGAAAACGCTACCCATTTCTTGTCCTAATTAAACCTTTCCTAATATTTGTTTCCTTTTCAGGCTAGACAGATCTCACCCATATATCCAGTATAGCTGGTTCAAAAACTAGTCTGAGAGGTACACCTTCCTCCAGACCAGCATGGAAAAGAGCTTGAGGTATACTACCCTTGTAACGGACACTTCAGGAGAAGAGTGTGGTTGGTCAAATCCCCTAGTTCATTTTTTCAGGATTTGTCTTTTCCTTTAATACTGTAATTCCTTTAAAAAAAAAAAAAAAGCTACAATTCTCAATAGGCTGCCCACAGACATTTGTTTCAATGCAGATTTCTTTAGCCAGCATCAATATTTTAAAAGATATTGTAATGAGGACAGATTAATGCTTAGTCATAGTAGAACCAGCCTAGCACCTATCCTCTTCATTCATTTGGTACCTGTGAAGGGAGGAAAGTAGAGGAAAAATTCTTCCTCTACTCTTCAAGGTCTTCCAGCTAGACTAAGACTTAAATTTATATGAGATGGATTAACAGAAGAAAAAAAAAAGTTTTATTACATGTGCATAGAGGCCCAGTAATGACATTGACACCTAAAGAAATGATCAAGACAGGCAGTTTTTATACTTTTTAGACAAAAAGACAATAAATCTGTGAGGAATTGACAGAACAGAGAAAACTTAACTTTGGGTGCTTTAATTAGTAAGGAATTCTTAAGAGAATTTGGATTGTGCTAGTAAATTAATAAAAAGTAAAAAGGATTGTTTATACAGCCTTCCTAGCTCTAAATTTCCCATCTGTGGAGATCAGGATGTCTCTACCTCCTGACACTGGGTGGATACCTCTTGCATGGGAGATTTATTTCCTGTATTCAGGGGGACAGAGAAAGTTTGAGTGTCCTTCCTGCATGGGGTGTCTTTGAAGTAACTTTTATTTAAAATAATCCATGTGCCAGAGTGGCACGTTTTGGGGCAGCCTGTCCTTGGCACCCCTGCACCTGCCTGACATTTGTGGGCCCCAGTTGATGCTTTTCAATCTGATTACTCACAACCACTCTTATCAAAGAACCTGGGTCCCACGATGATAGAAAATGGCCCATTTCCCCCCTGAAATGCTTGCTTACTTGCTTGTCTATGTATCTATTTACTTACTGGTATCACTTTAGTTTTGCAGGCTTAAATGTTTGAACCATTTGAAATGGCCCTTTTTATAGGTCAAAAATGGTTGAATACCCACAATCTTATTCTCATTTGTGGTAAAATTTAAGGACTTAAAATTTATAGAAATATTATTGAAAGTTTTTTTTTAAGATTTATTTATTTATTTGACAGAGCACAGGGGGAGGGACAGAGGGAGAGAATCCCAAGCAAACTCCATGCCAAGTGGGGAGCCCAGTGCGGGGCTCGACCCCACAACCCTGAGGTCATGACCTGAGCAAATACCAAGAGTTGGACGCCTAACTGACTGAGCCACCCAGATGCCCCTTAATGGAAGTATTATTACTGCTATAACATTGAAGTAAAAAGAATTCCATTTGTGGCTTAAAATTAGACTTGCACGTATGATATTAGTTAAAACCTAAAATAGTCTATTGTTACAGAATATTTGACATATAAAAATGTAATAGCTTATGTCAACTTCAATAGAAGAGGTCAATAGTTTTATTGGGAAGAAATGTTATTGTCATAACTAAAATATAAAGTGAAATAAGTACAATGGAAATGGACTCGGAAGTAGAATATGAAAGCTTGTGTCTGCTTTGGCAGATAAAACTCACCAGACAATTAAGAAGGTGATTTTATTCAGGCTATTGCAACAGGGAGAATGTTCATTAATGGGATACCTCTCAAAGAAGAAGGAGGAAATGTGGGGTTTATGAAACAAGGGGAGTCAATGTGGAAGCATAGAGGTGAGGCCTGTTTGGGAATATGGTGAGCCGTTTCTTGGAACATTAATCATTCTTGCTTTCTAGAAGCGCAGTGTTCAGGTAACAGATAACGTTGAACACTATCAGATGGAACACGGTTCCTGATAATTAGTTATGTTTCCAAATCATGTGGGACATTCACCACAGTTTCAAAAGAGGATTTAGAGAATCTCTACCAGAGAAAGTTTCATTCATAACTTTAGGTTACAATCTATAGGTTTCTTAATACTTTTTTCTACACTTTAGGTCAAAAACAAGGCAGTTGTGTCCTGTGGAGGTGATCAGGAATTGAAATTCCTTAGAAGCTAAGCAAGGGGGAAGAAACCAGTGGAGAGGGAGGTGTAAAGACCAGGGGCAGGTCAGTGGGCCATACCATAGACATGAGACCCAGTGTAAATGACAGCCCTCCTAGGACTCCTCCAGCGAGGACCAAGGTTAAAGATGGACTGGGCATTTATAAATGGGCTGGAGTAGATGGGGAAAGTCCTTGGACTTTATTAAAGGATAAATTGGAAGAGGACAAAGTCATGACCCATACAAAATGCACTTGTATCAGCAATTTTATTTAACTCATTAACTAATTAAAGAACTAGGCAGATATCACAATCGTTTTAAGGGAAAAGTTAAAGAACCAAGAATTTATATGGAGTAAAGGAATGTTGAACTGAGTTTACAAATAGAAGCAAAACTGGCTTTTCCCTCTGAAAGGAGGGTTGCCCCTCCACCAGACAAGTATTTGCATGACTATAGACAAGAATTTGCATTGCCGTCAGCAATCAACAAATTTACAAAGGTGTAAAATAGCTCAAAGGCAATGAAAGGACTGAGCCCCAAAGGATTATAAAATTCCCAGAGGCTCAGCACTCCTTTGGAAGGATATTCCGTAATCTCTAGCTTCTGCCAAAGTCTTAAATTTTTCCCAGCCATGCTTGCTCTATAGTAACTACCTTAATACTTACATTACCCATAATATTTTCCCTAATGCTCACCTGTCAATGATTGTCCATATTCCTTGCTTTATAAGCCATGCCTGACCTTAAACGTCCATTCTCTTCTCCTCACTCTTGCTGGTCTCTGTCGTGTCAGAGTCCGGGACAGCGGGGGTATCTGAAGTTGTATCCAGCTACAAGTACAGTGTGCCCACGTTTGGATTACTTTTGCTTAACATCTTGTCTTTTTCTTGGCATGGCATTTTTCCTTTTTTTATTTAATGTTGAGAGTGCTGACCAAGGATCTTCCTATCATTTAATTTTAACTTGTGAATTAATCATCAATAACCACAGTAGTGGGACCACACAGCGATTTAACTAGGTTTTCATCTGTAAGTTGAAGGTGAAGGTTAATTAATTGGAGGTGGCCCCGTGGGTGTCAGCCTGCCGGGTTATGCCCCCCCACACCCCACAAGGGAGGTACCACTGGCATCTAGTGGGTAGAGGCCAGGAATGCTGCTGAACTTCCTACAATGCACAAGCCAGCTCCCCCCCCCCAACGAAATTATCCAGCCCCTAATGTCAGTAGTGCCAAGATTGAGAGGCCCTCATGGCCCATTGAAAAATGTTAGAGGAAAGGTAAAGTTCTGCTATGATAAAATTAAAAATAATTTTATGATCTTAAATCTGTATGGAAAGCATACATTTCATTTTTACAGTCTTAAAACAATGTTCTTATTACCAGTTTTACATTTTAGAAATTAAGCAATCAGTGTTACCTTTAACTTGAGAGGCTAAATGATTAAGTGGAAACAGATGCTTTTCCCCTGTAATATGATGTATATGACGCTTGTAATTTTAAAATTACTGTTCCTATTTTAGGTTTTACTGAAGAAACACCTTCCAGATTTGTCGCATTTCTGAGATTAATATTTACAGTTTGGAGTTGTCAGCTTTCTTACGAGATATATTTTGGCAGTCCCAATGAACGCTTTCTTTGACGTTTTAGAACAATTGTACAAGAAGGTACTTCTGGGAGCCACACTTGAAAATGAGAACCATGATTACATCTTTTATCTCAACCCAGCATCTTTGGATCAGGATTGCTCTACAACCACCTCTTCAGAATGCCCAAAGCCCCATGGTGTCCAGGACAAGCACCAGCCATCCTCTGCCAGTTTGGCTACCATTTCTGTAGTGCCTGTGTGTTTGCAGAAGTACTCGCTGAAATGCAGCACCCGAGAAATAATGCTCCTTCAGTTAACAGTAATCAAAGTGATGATAACCAGAATATTGTCTGTTGAAACTGACTTCCGGGCAAAGGAGAAATACAGAGATATAATTAAAATTCTTTTAAAATCATCCGACATCGATTCTAAATTAGTAAGCCGTTTGTTTTCTGTGGGGTTTTTTTTGTTTTTTGGGTTTTTCTTTAGATCCAGATTTTTAAAACAAAAGATTTAAAAACATTCAGTAAATTTATTTGTTTTCCCGTAGACCTGTATGTTCCAAAACTCGGATAAATTGTTATCTCACATGGCTGCAAAGTGCCTTGCACTACTTCTGTATTTCCAATTGAGAGAAAAGGTAAGATAAGTAATCAAATTATACTATTTTCTCTTATGGTTTCTTTAAAATTGTTCTTTGGCATTCGATTTCACCCTTCAAATGTTTGTATCAATAAAATGTTTGCTCATTTAATAACATATAAATCCATAAAAGTGTAAGAATGGGGTAATATAATAGTGACTTGTATCAAAGATTAGAGTCTTAACTTTATCTCATAAGTCATCATAAATCAGATTCTTCACCTGAATGATGGGTTTCAAGTCAGTCCATAACTTCTTCAGTTTCTCAAAGGAGCAGGTAGGCCTGCTTCCTTTTCTCCAAAAAAAGATTTAGGAACCTCTGCTGGAGGCCAAGATCATTTCACAGGTTTAACATAAATAAATTCCAAGAATGGTCCTCAGCATGATGAAAAAAATACACCCAAATTGAGCATCAGATTTTTCTCTTATCTCTGAGTTAGTCAATAAATGTAAACATCTACCAATTTATTTAAGCTATAATTACTCGTTCCTTTCTCAAAGTAACATTTTTCCCTAAATATGAAAAGGTGCATTAGTAGTAGAAAATTTGGGAAATGAGAGAAAGTATAAAGAACAAAATAGAAGTCACACATCATTCCACCACCTAGAAATAATCACTGCTAATATTTTCATGTTCCCTGTTGAGCCTTTATTTCTATGACACATTGAATTTCTTTACTTAAAGAATATTAGGATATGTGTGTCTTTCTTGTTTTACCAAATACTAGACTCTTTTTTTTTTTTTGCAAGGGAGTAAACAATGTTATATAGAGTCGTGTTGTATATAATAGGTAATTTGCAATTGTAAAGAAAATTTTCTACTATAACTTGCTACTTTTTGTTTTCTCACTTGTAGATAACATTTAGTAATTCCTGGATTGCTTTTTGCCAAAAAAACCTTTCTGAATACCCTGAAAATGAGAAAGCAGTATACTGCCTCTGGACCCTTACTGTTATAATAAAAGAAATCTTTAAAGATACATGTTCACAAAAAACAGGTATAAATTATGGTTCCCCATAAATGTCATTCTTTTGCTCCCAAGGAGCATTATGTTTATAATGAAGATTAAAACTTAATTTATAGCATTTGATCTTCCTAAAGTATGAAAAACTAAAGAATCTTACTCCAAAATTTTTGACTGAAGATACCTTTTTAAAATAAAACATTTTAAGGCAAAAATTATAGCTATTGTTATATGTCTCTTTTGATATTTGTAAAATGGATAATTAACTGGTTATTAGCTGTTATTCTTTTGTTTCAAGTTTTATTTAAATTCTAATTAACATATAGTGTAATATTGACTTCAGGAGTAGAATTTAGTGATTCATCACTTACATATAACACCCAGTGCTCATCACAAGCATCCTCCTTAATCCCCATCACCCATGTAACCCATTCCCCGCCCCCCCACCTCTCCTCCAGCAATCCTCAGTTTGTTCTCTATAGTTAAGAGTCTGTTTTCTGGGGGCGCCTGGGTGGCGCAGTCGTTAAGCGTCTGCCTTCGGCTCAGGGCGTGATTCCGGCGTTCTGGGATCGAGCCCCACATCAGGCTCCTCTGCTATGAGCCTGCTTCTTCCTCTCCCACTCCCCCTGCTGTGTTCCCTCTCTGGCTGGCTGTCTCTGTCTTTGTCAACTAAATAAATAAAATCTTTAAAAAAAAAAAAAAAAAAGAGTCTGTTTTCTGGTTTGCCTCTTTTTTTCTCCTCCATGTTCATCTGTGTTGTTCCTTAAATTCCACATATGAGTGAAATCATATGGTATTTGTCTTATTTCACTTAGCACAACATACTCGAGCTCCATCCACGTCATTGCAAACAGCAAGATTTCATTCTTTTTCATGGCTGAGTAATACTCTATTGTGTGTATATACCATGGCTTCTTATTAGCTGTTATTCTGTGTATCTTCATTTGTTCACATTCAACAATCCAAATTCGTTTTTTCATTCTTGTAAAGCGATAATATTTATAACAATTGAATTGTAAATTGTGTTTTAAGAAGCCTTTACTTTTCCTCTTCTTTATAATTACTGTTTTAATCATTGCAGAAATTCTAAAGCAGTTCCTGACTCCTTTTGACACTATTTTCGAAGTTTTTTACAATACGTTATTTTCTCAGCATTTTGAAAGCTGCCAAGATACCTCTAAAATAATAAACAGCTTGGTATGTTCCCTGGAATTGCTCGAACTTCTTATAGCTTCCAGAATCCATCTGAAGCTACATTTCACTTGCCAGAGGATTTTATTTTTGAAACCTTCTCGTGTGCTAAACGTTATTACCTGGCCTGTTCAGGCTTTTGTCAAAAGGAAGTTCATCATATTCATCAAGAAGTGCCTTCTCTGGAAAGTGGGCGAAGACCTTTTTCGGGGATCTAGCCCTGCCCTCATGCCACCAGATCGGCATTTAGATGTAGATATGTTGGCTTTAGCTGAAGCTGTTTTGCAAGCTGTGGATTTGGGCTTATTGAGGACGTTGTCTGTCTGTGGAAAACCTCCCTGCTTTGGTGGAGATGAAGTTCTGCCTACGTGTGAGCGCGTTCCCGGTCCAGATCATGTTATTCTCAGAGCAGCAAGCCTGCTTATCATTAAATCCTTAGAAATCAAGTTTCAAAGTTGTGCTTCAGCAAATGAAATGAAAGGTAATTCTCTGAACTCCTTTTGTGTACAAAGTAATGAGTAATTGTTTACTGATGTAAAGTAATTCATAATTTTCACATCTTAGGACTCTAACTCCACTGATTAAATCTGCATGTTATCATAATTATAATTTATCAAATTTCTTTTAAAAAAAGAACTAGAATTATAGCAAGAAACATGTCAACATTTTGTGGGCTAAGCTGAGTTTATGTACCATAATTAATGACTAAGGTTAAAAACAAAAGAGGTGCTGTTGAGTCACCTCAAAGCAAGTGATACAAGGCAGTTAAGTTCAGATATTTGTAGTATTTCATTTGTATTTTCCTTAATAAAATTCCGTAACTACTAATGTAGGTTATCAATAACTAGAAAGTGAATTGAAATTAACATGTGAGAAGTTACATTGATTAAGAAATTGTGGCATATAATGTCCAGGATCTTAACTCAGTCCAAAGACAACTGTTTAAAGTTGGATATTCAATTTAGGTGGTGAGGAAGACATGTCTTCCATTTCATCTGCTCAAAAGGAATAATAGATGTCTCTAAACAAGTGGCATATAGTTCTAGTGGAAGGGTTTAATTGTAAGCAGGGACTTCCCTGAATTGCTTCGGAAGTCGCTTACCTTGTAATTACTGAGAACTTGGTATCATTCTGTGCGGTTATAATTTACAACACTAGGTGGCATATGTTCTATAATTCTGAGTTTTAAATTACAGTTAAAACTCCCCAAATATTTTTTTGGTTTTTGTGCTTCATAGTAGTACTTTCTTTTAATACTTCAAACAAACAAAAAAATTTTCCTGTTATTTTAAAGGCAAATAATTTTTGCTTGGTTGCGCTGTTGCCTCTAGTAATGGCAGTGGCATCCAATGAAACGGTGTCTTTTGTCTGACTACTCATTCATTTATTTATATGCTTTTTGCAAGACTTCATGTAACTCTAGTTTCTCCGAAATAATTAGTTATCTGGTACTTGGCGGCAAGTCAATGATCTGGTTGTACATTTTAATTGTATCCTCTTGAGTGAATCACATTTTTTTCTCTTGACATTCAGTTTCCTAATTTGCAAAGTAGAGATAATCCCTAACTCACAGGCTTTTTGAAGGCGTGAATTATGATAATGCCTGTTGGAGTACTGGAGATGCCTATAGATAAAATTATAGTAAGATGTTAATGCATTCATAAGCAGTTGCCTGCTCTTTGAAATTTGCATTTGTTGAAGTTGATTTACAGAGTTTCATGTCTGAGTTACTGACCTTCTTAAAGCCTCACCTTCAGCCGTCCCTTCAGTCCCACGGTCCATGTGAGTGGATCTCCAGGGTCTTCATAGAACAAGACGACGACATGCTGGAGGCTGCCAGAGCATCGCTGGGCATCTACCTAAAGTTGACCAGGCTAGTATATTTTAAAGTAATTTTACTACGTGCCAGAAAAGCAGAAAACATTTTTAATAATGTGCTGGACATACTATTTACTTTCCATCATTAAGGGGAAAAGAAAAATCCCTAACAATCTTGTGGTTTCCTTGTAAGTTCCAATTCCTTGTTTTAACCCTGCCGTGCATGAAAATGAGATTACATTTGAGTTCTCATTATGAAAACTTGGCTAGGTAGGCAGATGTGGGGGAGTAGAACTAGGCCGGGGGGGCTAGAAAGCATGGGTTCTGGTTTAGCTGCATCTGTTTTACCTGTGCGATCAGAAGTAAGCTCACACTGTTGTCCGAACCTTCATTTAATCGATGTTTAGAAATGCTTTTCGCCCCCAAGACTGACTTTTCCATAATGAGCTTCAGTGTGGTGGTTTTTGCCTTTTTAAAGGTAACCTCAGCCTTAAAAGTAACCAAAGGAGCAGCTCGAAATTTTCATTTTATCATACAGTTGAATGGGGGCTGATAGCAACTTGAGGCAGGTCTCCGAGGTTGGTCACGAAGCCGTGTTACTGATGACATGTGCTGAGCCTGTCCCCACTTTATTAAAGCAGCTGTGCATGGGGTCATATCATCCTGTAGCAAATATCTGTAATTGGTTATGCAGCTCGTAACTGATGACCTTTTACACTGCTTCTGCTCAGCTTTATTAAAACCCCAAAGTATTTGCTTGATTTCCATTTCTTTCTTGGCTTCAGAGAAGGGGCTTTCTTCCTAATGACCGACGGTGCAGTGTTGTGCTGCCAGTTCGTACTTGTATTATGGCACTGCTGGCAGTGGCTGCTTTCAGACTGTAAGTGTTTGGGGCCAATTTTCAAAAGGTTCTAATCAAGAACACAAAATGCCTACATGTGATTTGAATTAGGCTCCCAAAGGGTGAGATACAAATTCAGTCTGAAAATGCGCACGCCGATTAGAATAGATCTTAGCTGACCCCTTACTGCTCAGGGAAGAGGAAGCCTCTGAATTAAATCTCTAACTTTCTTCACTTCAGTGTGTCCCGAGAGGCATGTGCTCATGTCATATGTATTTTTTTTAATGTAACTATATTAGTTAAGATTGTTTGGTTGTAAAGGATAGAAACCAACACAGATTAGTCTAAGCAAAAAAAAAAAAAAAAAAAAAAATGTATTTATTAGCTTATTAGCTCAACGTTTGGAAATTCATTCCAAGGGGCATGTTGGCATCAGGCATCACTGTATATATAGGGATTCAATCATGTTGTTGGTCATTGCTCTTTTTCTGTATCTTGCAACTCTGAATTCATTCTCAGGCAGGGCTACCAGCAGTTCCTGGCTTACGGCAGCCATACAGTTATCATCTTTAATAGCTCCAGCAGGAGTTCCAGAGTGGGGGGATCTGATTAGCCCACTGGGGTCACAGATTCATGTTGGAAGCAGTCATTGAAGCCAGGAGCATGCGGCCCTCCGACTGGTCGGTCTAAGTCATGTGCCCACCCCTATTGAGTAGAGTGTGGAAGGAAAGGAAGGAAGTCAGTCTCCAGCCCCATCTTACCCCATGTAATTAGTTGCCTGTAGGAATGAGGAACTCTGATGTCAAGAGACAGGAAGACAGAGGACTTTTGTTCGTCAGACAATAACTAGAACGATCAAAGTCTGTGGGTTTTATTTATTGAGTTAGATTTATATGGAGTTTGTAGAGGAAGAGATTGTTTTGAATGTTTTTTCTCTTAAAATAATGCATAGATTAAAAAATCTGATAGGGGAATTTGTGGTATGTGAATTATATCTGTTAAAACTGTTATTTTTGTAAAAAGTCATTAATCTGGGGTCTCCATTGCCTTGATTTTCAGACAAAATAAAGCTAGTGAAAGCTCGACCCAAGAAAAAGAAATGTGGAACCATCACACGCATGAATATGGCTATAATCCACATTGTATTTTCTTATTCTTATTGAAAAATATAGGATTTGATTCTTCGGTTCTTCTTGACTTTTTGATTTCCTCAGAAACCTGTTTCCTGGAATATTTTGTTAGATATTTAAAATTACTGCAAAAAGACTGGGCTCATTTTTTCACAATTTGCAAGTATTTTGACAGAACTGAATCTAAAGATAGCATAAATATTTGTGGTTGTGTGTCCTCACTTGTCCAGGACGGAAACAGCAACCAAACAGAACTTAGCCCTTCCACTGCTCTTGGTAGTCCCAGAAGCGCTCATGCTTCGGTCTCCTGGGCTTCTGACATTTCTTCTGGCTGTCTGAGCCAGCCTGTGATGTCCAAGGAGACCCACGCCATGCTCCAGGCTGATAGTCCACCTCCCCGACGAGCTTCTCGAAGTCTGGTAGATTATGACAGCTCTGATGATTCTGAAGCAGAAGGCACAGACCAGCACTCCGCAAACAGTAAACAAACATGTTTACACCAGGAAGTAGTGACGAAATCTCAGGACACCGTTGGAGCAGGTGTGGATAAAAAACAACTTAGCCCGGAGCCTCAGTCAAGGCCTCTGCTTCCAAAACAGTCAGATATTCCCTTCTCTGTTGATTGTGACAGAGTCCCAGATGACGTCTCCGAAGTGGGACTATCTTACAGAACACTGAAGTGCTTCGAAGAGTTACAAGGTGCCATTTACCGTTTGCAGAAGAAAAATCTTTTCCCGTATAATGCCACAGCACTTTTGAAGTTGTTAAAACATATTGAGACAATATATAATGAGAGTACAAACGCTTTGTAAAACAGTAGCATTTTATTTCCAGGAACTGTTTTTCCCTGCTATAAATTGTGCCTTAATGAGATCATCGTAAAAATCAATCAATAAATATCCTCAAAAGCACTGTCTAAATCATGTCTGTCTTTTTGCCCTTTCAGAGTAGCCTAGCGACTGACAAAGACCCTCAAATGACAAGTCACCTGAGACAGTTTTATGTCACTTGAAATTTACAGTGGTTCAAACACAAATTTGGGATGGATATTATATTAGTTTGCTAGGGCTGCTGTCATGAAATTACCACAAACTCGGCGACTTAACAAATTTATTCTCTCATAGTTCTGGAGACTAGAAGTCCGTAATCAAGCTGCCAGCCGGGCCATGCTTTCTCTCAAGGCGCTAGGGAAGAATCCTTCCCCGCCTCTTCCTGTCTTCTGGCGATTACTGGCAGTCCTTGGTGTTCTACAGCTTGGAGTTGTGTCGGTCCAGTCTCTTCCTCGGTTGTCACATGAGGTTTTCCCTGTGTGTGTGTGTGTGTGTGTGTGTGTGTGTGCAAGTTCCCTCCTGTAGACACCAGTCACTGGGTTAGCATCCACTCTTACCCAGTGTGTGATCTCCTCTAACTTGATTACAACAGCAAAGACCCTACTTCCAGATAAAGTCACATTCATGGGTTCTGGGTAGTTGTGAATTTTGGGAGGGACACTAAGTAATCTAGTATACTTATTATTTCCCTCTGAGGTATTTACGTGTAATGGGATATGTAAAATACTTAAAATGTTAGCAGGTTTTTTTTAAGCGAGGTGGTTAGCTCTCTGTATGTGTAGGTGTATGGTCTATTCTGTGAACATGAGTCTATTCTTTAAAGCAAATTTTTAATCACCAGATAGTTTTCCTGTTTAAAATTATTGTGAGGGGCACCTGGGTGGCTCAGTCAGTTAAGTGTCCAACTCTTGATCTCAGCTCAGGTCTTGATCTCAAGGTCATGAGTTCAAGCCCCACATTAGGCTCCACACTGGGTGTGGAGCTTACTTAGAAAAAATAAAGTAAATAAAAATAAATTGTTGTGATATGAGTAATTACGTTCTGTATTCTGTCTTTTTGAGGGGAGGCAGTGGTAATCAAAACAGGTCAGTACTCATTCAGGTGGAAACGGAAAGACCAGTGGAACTAAATAGAGAATTCCTAATTAAGATAGCAGTGAGAGGCTAACGTTAACCAAATAGAAATGCAGAGGCCAAAATTTTGTTAACGGAGCTGGTATACATTGGGGCAGTTTCTACGTAATTTAAAAACACATTAAAGAGGGTATATTCAGGGGTATTCGAAGCATATCATTTATAAAAGCAAAAGACAAATACTGGTTAAATAATATATATACTCAACAGAATACTATATATTTGTGGAAAGAATGAGCTGTATCCATGTTTACATCTGCAGTAAAAAGCAAAAGTGATTATATGGGGCCCCCATTTGTTTAAGAAAAAGAAGGGGGCAGGTGTGATACACTTACACATTTATATATGCTTTCCTGTGTTTATAAAATATTTATATAAGAATATATGAGAGTCCTAACAGTCGTTACCTTGGGAAACAGACCTGCAGTAGAAGATTTGACTTCACAGTATGTATCTTCTTTTACTTTTTTATTTATTTGTTTTTAACTGAGTACATAGATTTTTTTTTCTTTTAGTGAAAAGTTCTTTTAAGAAAAGGAAAAAAAACATGATTCTTTATGCTCCTAAGGATACATCAACACCGAATGCTTTAAAAGGCATGCTTGTACAGATGTGGGTTTGAGCTGTGTTTCTCTGTAAGGTTAATAAGGAACCATCAGCCCCTTGTTATATCTAAAATGAGGGGAAGGTTCATTAGTTGCGTATAACACCCAGTGCACCATGCAATACGTGCCCTCCTTACTAATGAATCATCGAACTTTACATCAAAAACCAGGGATGTACTGTATGGTGACTAACATAATACAATAAAAAAATATTATTAAAAAACATAAATAAATTGAGGGGAAGGGCCATCTTAAATGTATGCTGAGTGCTGATATTTCAGTCTCTGGCCCTTGGGTCTAAGTCAGTTTGTCACACACTCAGGAAGCCCTAGTAGGGGTGAAGGTGACTGATGGTGGCTATCCTTGAGAATACTCCAGAGCTCTTTTGAGTTAGTCCGTAAAGGAATACCAAACTAATGATACTTGCACGATGAGTTCCCAGCCTGTAGCTCCACCTCTTCTTCAAGGGGACACACACGGATGGGTATCCACGTGAGCACAAAGTATCATGAATCTAATGTTTGAACTAAAAATAGATACAGCAAAGAACACATATGAGTATATGCCTTGACGGGTTTTCATAAACAACATAGCTGTGGAACTAGTAACCACATCAAGAAACTGCTGGCACCCCTGTCTGGGTCCTGCCTGGATCCCCTTCCAGTCACTTTCCACTCGGAAAGGCAACTATCCTGAATTGGGACAACATAGACTAAATTTTGCCCAGTTTTGTCTTTATATAAATGGAATCATAGGGTATGCTTTTATGTCTGACTTCCTGAACATTTGGGGGGAGTTGGTTCAAATTTATTTTTTAAATGATTGCCAGATAGCTGCCTTGCAGCTATTATTAGTAAGAAAATACTTGTAACACTCCCAAATTGTCTTTGGGACTCCCAGTGTGTGAGGATGGTGAAATTGACAAACTGGTTGAGACGAAATACAGACTCAAACAGGTTATGCAGGGCCCTTGTGCAACTGGCCCCAACCTGCTTCTCCAGCCTCACCTGTTGTTTTTCCCCCACCCACTGTCTTAGCAGCACAACCTTTTGTCAAGCCCCATCTTAAATGTTGGATCTGTGAAGCCTTCCCCCACTATTCTGAACCATTGGATCTTACCTGCTTTCTACTCTCTTCACTGTGCTCTTTCCTGCATTGTAGCATTTGTCACCTTCTATTTTAATCATTAGTCAGTCTTCATGGGCCAAGCTCTTTTTACATAGTCCCTAGTGGATAGCATCATGTTTGTCCCATTAGAAGCATCCCACAGATGTTGACTAAATGGGATAGAGCCCTCTCCGAGGACTTGATGATCTCCTGGAGGAGACAGGTGTGCAGAGGCTTACCTTTAACGCTCCCTTGGTACTTCTGTGAGCCAGCCACTGTGGTAAGGGCCCTAATACCCTCACCATAATGTTGGAAGGCAGGTACTATTATAATACCTGTTTTGCAAATGAGATTAAGTAACTGGGCCAAGATCACCCAGCTGATAAAATGTCAGAGCCCAGAGAATGGATCCAGGCAGTCTGGTTCCAACATCCTCTCAACCTCTTCTCCATGATAAGTCGTGCCAGAAAGGGATATTGGGGTCAGATCATCCAGGACCTTTGGTGCTTTGCTAAAGAGTTTGGACAGCTTTATAGGCAATGGAGATCCAATGAGGTTTTTGAGTAAATGACTGGTTTCTGTTTGGAAAAAATGACTTCAGTAGCAATAGAGTGGCTAGGTGGACAAGTAGCAAGGTTGGAAAGAGTTCAGCAGAAGCCCCACTGGAGTCAAGGGCAGTGGAAATGGAAAATGGGCAGCAAGTCCTGGCCGAGTACCTGCATCTAGCTCTCTCCCTGCAGAGACCCACTACGACAAGAGTAAAGGAGCCAAAATCAGGGAGCAATAGACAGAAAGACTGACTTAGCAGACCTAAGAAAACCGAATCCTTAGCTGCAATGGAGAAAGTGGAGAAGCATCCTGGTTACCAGATGGATCTCCCTGAAGACTTAGGATATCAAGTACTACACTGTGAACCAAGGAATGGTTGATTGAAAGCCTATTCGAGAATTACTTCTAGATCCTCTGCCTGATTTCATGTCGTTAAACCATTGTGTACTCTCTGACTCAGGGACATGAAAGGCTTACTTCCCAGAGAGAGTAAAGCAGGGTCTTGGGACTGGGGAACTCCAAGCACATCTGAGGATAGGCATATTACACTGAAAATGGGATTAATTAGACACCAAATGTTGAGAACCACTGCTGTCTCCAGCCTTCTCCCCCAAGAGACCAGATGTCACTTTCCAGAGGAATCTGACCAACCCAAAGAAAAGATCTAAAGATACATTGGAGGGTTCCCCGAAGAAATTTCTCCAAGTCATCCTACTCTGAAACCCATGGTCACAAACTGCACTCATGTGCATAGACCTTCTGGTGGGCATTTAAATGCCCAACTCTTAAGTGAACAGCCAACGATCATCAAGCATCTGGGGAAAGTCTCTAAACATGGCAGAGAAGCCAAAACAAACTAGACAGATTAAGCGGGGAGGCAGTTAATCTATGAATATCCTCAGAGATAAGTGGTTGTAAAAGACAATACATTAAAAATAAACATGTATAAATTAATAATATGATAGCAGAAATGAAAAACAGAAATGTAGTCTAAATTAAGGAAATTAGAAGGTACAGCAACACGACAAAGTAATTGGAAAACAGGAGAGGTAAATTATAAGAAAATTTGAGGACCCATCCACAAGTTTCAATAACTGAATAATGGAAGTTCCAGAAAGAGAGAGAGAGAAAAAAAAGAGGACATGGAAAGAAGATAGTACTAAAGAAATTCAAGAAAACTTTCCAGAACTAAAAGACTTTGTGTCTTGAAACAATGTATGCATATATAACTGAAAAGAAAAAAAAATCTAAATTTTTCAAAGGGGAGAGAGGATCAACCTGAGACAAGTGCGATTTTTTCACTCGTGTGGCTAAAGCTACTGCTGTTCACGTAAATAAGGAAGTAGAAAGTCTTGTGAGGAAGGAAATGAGTTCGGTTTTCCCCTGAGCGACTTCAGGCACTGTCATCAGCACATGCCAATGTCCAGCAGACAGACAGAAGTCCTGTGTTGAAAGAAGGATGGTGCTGGAGAAAACACAGGAAGCAGTTGCGGAGAGATCTGATGAGAATCATGGGGCAAGGCATGATCACCCTGAGACTAGAGAGAGGAGGGAGAAAAGGCCTGTTAGAAGAAGGAAAGTGAAAGGACAAAGACAGAAGAGCAAGAAATACTCTGAGGAAACTCTGAGGTGTTAGGGCTTTGAGAAGGAAAACCCACATGGAGTTGAGTATCTCTGAGAAGAAGCCTTTGGGCACTTTGACCACTGGGTGGCTGTTGGTGAAGTCCGAGAGAGCAATTTTGGTTGGACCAAGTGTGGGAGAAACCACAAGGACAGTGTTTCAACATATTTGTGTTCTCTATACCATCTGAGCAGTGGGATTTTTTGGTGGCATCTTTGAAGTGATAGAAAGGCTGAAAAGCACACCATCCCAAGTCGACCACAATGTGAACACCATCCCCAAAGGTACTGCTCTTCTAGTCACCAAGCACCTCCTCAGGCTCTGGTCTGACCTACTGCTACTCCTCCCACCTCTTCTCACGCTGCATTCAGCAGACTTGGACAGCCCAGGTGTTGGGAAACTTGACCCAAATACTGAACTCCAACTGGTCTTGTCATTTATGCCTGTGCATAAAGTTGTCTTGCTCTATTAAAATGCCTATTTGAAAACTGTGGTTGATAAAGTGCCTTTCCTGACTGTGTTATCATAGCCCAGACTAGCAAACCAATTCTAAGTTTTTCTGATTATTCTAAGGATGATGGAGCTGAACAACACAAATCAAAGCCTTTAGAGCTAACACCATGGATCTCCTCCTAATTACAAAACTCACTAGGTTATTTTTTAAGATCTGGGAAAAACAGTGACCCCTTTCTCAATTTCCCATTGACATTGAGCTATACCAAGTAGTTTGACCCAACTGTAGGACAGTTACTTTGCACTGGGTAAAATGCATGTTTGCGTATGGCCACTTATTGCTTTGCATTTTTCCTTTTCGGAACTTTTGCTTTGTTTTCAAAGCAAATACAGTTCTTTGATATTTAGAAGAACTGAGAAATGGCACGTGATCAGGGTATGATTTCTTTCCCAGTGAGGAACTTCAGGTATTTTTAGTCTGGTTTGAGACAAGAGTCTACCTAATCGGGGCGCCTGGGTGGCTCAGTCGTTAAGCGTCTGCCTTCGGCTCAGGGTGTGATCCCAGAGTCCTGGGATCAAGCCCCACATCAAGCTACTCTGCTGAGAGCCTGCTTCTTCCTCTCCCACTCCCCCTGCCTATGTTCCCTCTCTTGTTGACTGTCTCTCTCTCTGTCAAATAAATAAATAAAATCTTTAAAAAGAAAAAAAAAGAGTCTACCTAATCACTGAAAGCCATGGAGTTTCAAACACCCATTTACAATGAACATATCTTCTAGAACCGGTGCTTGGGATTGTCCGTGGCATCCGGACAGCAGTTGTGTTTTTTAAGTTCTTTAGGCCTTCTCTCAGGCGCATTTCTCCCTTGAGTCCCATAAAATGAACACACCAGCAGCACATTTACGATTGCTTATGCCTTTTGGTTTTTTTAAGGTATTCAATAAATCGTAATAAGGACTGGCAGGTTTCCCGGAAGCTAAACTATTTTTATTTGCTAAGAAGAGAAAAGTATATTTTCTATTGCTAAATTGATGGTTGTTTTTGTTCATTTCTGAAGCCAAAACAAAAGAATAGTATAGCTTTCTCATGTAAAATAGAATTGGAACTTTGACTGTCAGTTTTCTTATAAATTGTCTTCCAAAATTCTTTCTGATTTTGCTTTTTTTGTACAATAAAGATATTTCCCTTACTCACTAGATAGTTGGCAAGTAGATCATTTTTGACGCCATGTGGCATCTTTTGCTTGAATATGGCATTTGCCCTTTTAATTGTGTGTCACTTTTGATATGTATAAGGAATGATTTGATGATTACATGGCAGGGAAGGGAAGTGGTAACTGGAAAATAAAATTAATTGGCAACAGCTTTTCTACCATATGGGTGAGTTTTATTACAAACTAATAGTAGAATCAAAGTCGCATTTGAGAGTAATCACAAATAGCCCAACTCTCTCAAAGGTCCATATGGGCAAAAAAAGAACGTCCGCACACCTTCAGGTGGGGATTTGGAAATGGATCTTGAATCATACTCTGCACTGGCATGGAGAAAGAAGAAGCCATCCTGAGCCCATCAGCAGCATTTCTTTTAATACAAGCATTGCAAAAAGTAACTTAATAGCACTGTTTATTTTGTTCTTGAATAGTCTTGTGGGAGATGGCAAAGGCCCATCTGCAGGGAAGATGTGTCATTGCAATTGTTACAGGTCACTGGTGACAAATCCACTGTGGGAGGCTAAACTCATGCCATCTGGAATAGTAATATGTGAAATAGATGAGGTCTGAACTCTCATGCCATCTATATTGTCTCCTTTGACTACACTACTTGAGCTGTGAACCAGCCGGGGAGAAAAACCACTGCAGTATCTAAAGAAAAGTGCAGTGGGACCATTCAAGAGCAGGGTCTGAGGTTCCCACCTCTATTGTGTGACTTCTAAAGTAAACCTTTTGGAAGGATTTCTTTGGTCTGGTCATGTATAGTTGACCCTTGAACAATACAGGTTTGAACTGCACAGGTCCACTTATATATGGATTTTTTTTTTTATAAATACAGTACAGTACTGCGAATGTATTTTCTCTGCCGCACAATTTTCTTAATAACCTTTTCCTTTCTCTACCTTATTTTATTATAAGAATACACAGAATACATAGAACATACAAAATATGTGTTAGCTGTTTAAGGTATCAGTAAGGCTTCTGGTCAACAGTAGGCTACTACTAGTTAAGTTTTGGGGGAACCAAAAGCTATACGTGAATTTTTCTACGGCACAGAAGTCAGCACCTTGAACCCCCACGTTTTTCAAGAGTCAACCATATAATCAGTTGAAGATATAAGTAGCAGATAACAAATATATTTTATAATATAAATGTAATTGAAAAGTTTTTCCTTTTTAATGATCAATAATTTTTATTGAAGTATAACATACATAGTTTTAACCTTTCCAATGATTTTTCTTGTCATAAATTACATATTTGCCATTTTAGTTTATTCTTTCTTGACATTTCATTTGTTTTCTCTTGAGTTGCATATGGGTTGTTAGTAATTTGTATTTACGTCTTGTAGTTATTTAGAAAATACACCTATTTTTTTAATCATGCAAATCATTATCTTTCCAGATAATTCCTTTTCTTTCCATATCTTTCTGGAAAATTCTTTTTCCATAAGCCATAAGTATAGACTCCATTCTGTGCAACATTTCATTCAGTTTCATTTCCCCGCCCCTCCAGCTCTCCGACCATTGCTAATGTCATCTGAATTCATAAGCCCCATCGCTATTCCCAGTAAATTTACATTATATATTGTCTCTAAATTTTACTTTTGCTTTTTCCATTCCTTTTTTTAATCATTATTGTATTTATCACTATTATTATATTGATCACTTAGTCTTAATTCTTCTTTCCTCTTGATTCACAGTGTGTCCAATGAGCTAATCTTAATTTTGATTCCTCTCCAGTAAAGTTTCCAGGAAGGATGACTGGGGTATGCCTCTCAGCAACCTTCCTAGTAAGACAGGTATGTTTTCTGAGACCTTGTCTATCAGAATGCGTCTTTTGGTTGCCATTCCTTTTTTGACCTAAATGACAACTCGTCTGGGAACAGTTTTTGTGTTGCAACTTTTCTTTAACTGTTGCCATTTTGCTCTATTGTTTGTTTGTTGTTGTTGTTATTTGTTATTTTTTAATTTTTTTTGTTTCAAAACGTTTATTTTTTTAAATCTTTTATTTCAATTCAATTTAGTTAACATGTACTGTATTATTCTTTTCAGGGGTAGAATTCAGTGATCCATTGTTTTCTATCCTTGGTCGTTCTGGAGGAGAAAGGTGAGACCATACTTAACTGATTACTTTTAGGTTAACTGTGATTTTTCAAATGGTGCATCCCAAATAATTTCTCGTCCTTGAAATGCAAAAATGTCCTAAGATTCTATCTAGATCTGGTTCTCTTTTGAGTCCTCTTACCTAGAACATGAGTTTTATATACCATCCCAGATGTGCTGTAAGTCATCATTTGCAGATGGAGTTTCTGCTTTTATCCCCGTACTTATCTTCCTCTCTTAGCACCTTGATCTTTGTTCTTCTGTGTACTCTGGGAGAATGTCTGAATTCTTTACTTTTTTATTCCTGATTTGATTTTCTCCAATGTCAATTCAACGCATCATCACCTCCAAAGCAGGTGTTAAATCTGTGATTATTTTTCCACTTCCTTGAAATCTTTCATCCACCTCTGCCCGTATGTCAGATCCTTGATTGTCATTTTATCTCATCCTGAGCTCCCCTTGATGACTTGTCGCCTTTATTTTGTGGAAAATGTCGTAAGACTTCAGACTTAATAAAACTTAATAATTAAGTTGCTTATTGTTAAGAACATACATCACCTAAAACTTTTTGTGCCCTTAAATAGCAAAAATAGCTATCATTTTCTCAGTACTTATTTTTACCAGATCTTATAGTAAACATTTTGTAGACTTTATATCATATAATCCTTAGGACACCCTGCAAGGGGGAATTATTATCCTCATTTCACTCATGAGGAAATTAGCATTTTAAAAGGCTATCAAAGGCATTAAAAAGCCCGAGGTCACATATCCCAAAGCTAGTAAATGGAAGTCAGAATTTGAACCCGGGGCTGTCTGGTTCCAAAGCCAGTTTTCCTAACTACCACACACTATACTATCTCCTCTATAAGTGATTCTCATAGATTTATATTTTAATCAAATATTGAAAGAAATGATGTTCTTCCTCTTTTCCTGGAGATTTTTCATTGCTCCTTTTTACCTGTATTCTATTTATTGATCTATCGCTGTTCATTCAGCCTTGTAATAAGAGATCACCGCCTACCTGGGCTTGAAGAATTATTCTAGAACTGCTTCCAGCTGCCGCTCCAGGCATCCGGAAGTTGTGAACAATCTGTAGACCAGTTACAATGTTATTTACCCTCTGGAGAGGCTGTGTAGTGCAGTAACAAGGGCACCGTGTGGAATTACAAAAAACCCAGATTGGAATCCAGCAGCTGTGCTATGTACCGGGGGGGGGGGGGGGGGGGGGGGGGGGGCAGCTCCGGCAAGTTCCTCAGCCCCTGTTACAGGTCTGTGTTACAAGGTCAGGTGCCCATTAGGAGAACTGCAGCCCGGGTACAGTACCTGCCACGAACGGTCACCCACACAGGATGCTGTTGTCATTCCGGGGCGGTATCCTGGTTGCCTGCTGGGGCTCCCCACCCCCACCCCGGCTCCCACTCCCGCCCCCATCCCCCCCCACCACGCCCCCAGGCCTGGAGGAGTCCTCCTCCCAGGATGCACCGCTGTGCTGACCCCTGGCCCAGGCTGGGCGCACTCGAGTCTCGGCTTCTGAACAGAGGAGAAAGGTGCGGGGGAAGATGAGGCTCCCAGGTCCTCCTGTTCCGGGTGTACGTGGGGCGGGCGGACCTCGCGGGTGCCACTGAGCCGGGCCCCTGTCCCAACGCAGGCGGAGGCCGTGCCCTGGCTTCCTGGTTCCGCCTAGGCCTTGTCCCGGGTCCATGTCCCCACGCAGACTGACCCCGTGTCCCTGTCCCCGCTTAGGCCTATTCAGGGCCCCTGTCCCCACTCAGGCTGAGGCCGTGTCCCTGGGTCCCTGTCCCCGCGTAGGCCTAGGCCGTTCCCTCGGAACCCATCTCCGCCCAGGCCTTGTCCCAGGTCCATTTCCCTATGCAGGCTGAAGTTGTATCCTTGTCCCCACGCAGGCCGAGGTCCTGTCCTGGCCTGAACTGTCTCCTCTTCGCTGCAACCCACAGGTACTGGGCCTTGCGAAGTCAGGCACATCCCAGGGCTAAAGTACCAAGGTGTTCCTAATCTTTGCCTTTGCCTTCCTGGGTTTTTGTGAGTGGCTGGGTTGGCTCCATCTTTTCTGGATATTAACCCCACCCAGGTGAACAGAGATCTAGCCGATTATTGCTGTTCTCTGTGGCGGGGGGCTCAGCAGGGAGCCCTAGAGACTGTTCAGAAACGGACTTGAGAGCCTAGACTTGATCCCACAAGCAGCTATGGCCTTTGTACCTCTGGCCAGGAAGCCTCTTTGAGTAGGCTTTGTTTTCGTCAGGTAGAAGTTATTATCCCTACGTTTAAAAAAATACTGAAAAAATGCCTTCACATACTCTAAAATTCAAGAAAATTTATCTAGGGCCCCAGCGTGTACTTAGACTCAGTAGTTGGACCCTCCTCCACATACTCATAGTTTGGAGACTGAAATCACCCTCTGAAATTTGATGCCTACCCCAATTTCTCTTTTATCTCATCAAAAAATGTCTTTAAATTAACTGGAATGAGAAAAAAAATCTATGTAGTAAGTTGAATTATAGAAAGGGTAAACCGATCCAATTAGGTAGTTTTGAGCCCTATAAATTGTGCTCCATCATCCGTTAATGGATCAGTAGACCGGCATTTTTTAAAGAGTCAAGATTAGAATAGAGTACGTCACAAATAGTAAGGATACATACTGTTTTGTGAAACTTGGGTTTCAGTTATATATATTTGTACGTATATTTGTGTCAGGTCATGATGTAAAAGGTATGTATGGTGGATTACATTTAAAAAATTGTGCTACTGGTTTAGACCAGGATAAATATGTTATGTACACAGGAAGTACCCTTACAGGAGTAATCACCTATCTTAATAATGATGATTGGAACTGTAGAAGAGTCAAATGGTATTTCTGTCCTAATTAACTCCGTGTTTTATATTTACTTTACATGGGATTAACATGGCATGTATCTGGGTATCTGATCATCAGTATAGGTCATTGCTGATATAAGGAATGGAAAGGCATGAGACTTGCTTCAGTATATGGGATCAGTCCCTCTGGTGGTCACCAATTATGGGAGCCACAAGCCATCATTGTTACTATGAAATTATGCATGATTTATACACACTTCTATTACACGTGTGACCATATGAGGATCTTTGCTTTACATTGTTCCTGCTGAAACCCGGTAATGAAGTTTAATAGTCCAAAATTTTTCTGGTCTGTTCTGGTTGCTATGTTACTGTCTCTGAACACTTAGGACCTTGATACAGAGCATAGCTGAGGCCAAAGGGGTATTGATTGCTACCAACAGTCAGATGGTCTTCTTTTCAGCTTTGAACAAAGATTTTTTTTAAAAGTTTAACATCCGAAGCCCTTCGTTCTTATTAGAATAATTATTTTCATATCTCGTATTTGTTTGTTGAATGGTTGGTTATTTGATTTTGATTTTCAGAATTTAAATAACGAGAAGTTTGGACCAGAGTTGTTGCAGCTAATTTCCCTGCATATGATTTATCCTCTAAAGTTTAGGCCAGACATTTAATGATAAATGGCTGGTATTCTGTTTTGCAAATGGGCCTTGCAGACAGTTTAATATGATCAAGCAAACTATTTTTATCGTAACCATACTTACTGGTGTTGAAACTGCTATGATAGGAGCTCCATAGATGTGTGGATGAATGAACATTACCAATTATTCATGTAAACATTCAGTGACACATATTATTAGTTTTTCGTAAAACGTAATTTTTATACCTGGTTTCTTTAAAGAGAAACTAATATTTGGCAGGTGTGTCTCTGTTATGAGACATCTGTTGTGTAAGTGAACAGAAATCATCCTCTCTTGTTGAACACTTTCAGACAGCACCCAATAGTGTGACAAGTTATGTGACATCTGAATTTTGAATTCAAAACCAGCCTAATGTAAAAGAGGTACAAAAAAAAGGGGGGGGGATGATTTTTCCTGATGCGAGGTCTCAGGAGAAGGCAGGGAAGGACACTTTATAATCAACGTGGTGTGTGGTATTTTGCTCATAAACCCTTTAGTGTCTTCTGAAGTGTTAGACCCCAGCACCCGCGGTGTAGCCCAGCGGACCTGTGGACAGTCTCCCACAGAGGGAGGACAGAAGGCTGCTGACATTCAGGGAACGTGCTTGTCTTTCCAGCCTTAGCCAAGGCTCGAGCCTCTAAGTAGGTAGAAAGCAGGGACCATTGCTGCCTTGTTCACTGTGATTTCCCTATTTTCAGGCACATAGGAGGTGCTCAATAAGTAATTGTTGAAGGAATGAAAATACCATGGAAGGAGGAAGAACAGCAGCAGAAGGTACATATAGCTTGAAACATAGGGGGAAGGAGTGTCATCAGAGCCTTAACTCAGATTAATTGAGGGTCTCCTCCTCTGAACCTAGTAGTGTTACTGGGCTATTTGGGCTTACAGGGTGTTTAGAGCCTAGTGGAGGCAAGGCATATACCTGCCTGTGTGTGTATGTACGCATGCATACATGCACACACACACTGATCGAGTTGTCTTACGGAAGTATTTTGCGCTATATGGGTAAAGACTGCGACTGCATGTAACATGGGGCTAATGGGGTGTTTCAGATAAGTATAAAGTCTCAAGGAAGAGAAAGGGTGATTCAAGTTGATTTGAGAGGCAGAATTTCCCAGAGGAAACGGTTGGGTCTTGGATGAGGAGGGATCACAGGTAGGGCATGAGCAAAGGTCAGAGCGAACATAGCCACTGGCTCAGACCCGGGGCTCACTGTACTGGGGTACGGTGAAGAGCAAAAAGTGGGATAGGCTAGGTGGGGATCACATTTTGGAGGGGAGTTTAGGAAATAGGCAGTAGAAGCTTAGGTTAGCATAAAGAAGCCATAAATTCTGGCAAGGACGTAATTTGATAAAGGCTATGTTTTAAGATTACTTGGAAGCCACGTACAGGAGGACAGCTCTACCTCAGGGACCGAAAAGGAAAAGGGAAACAGCCCCCCAATTTGGGATCTCAATACCATACTTAGCTGCCCTGGGATGTTCTCTGGTTACTGTGGGTGCTTTGGTGGCACAAAACCAACTATGAGGGGAAATATATTTGGTTTAGAACTCCACCAGAGGGAATCTGGAAATGACCAAAGAGTGACCGAGCCAATCCCATAGCCATGATCCCACAGGTGGTCAACACTCTTACCCTCAAGCCTGGGCTGTATTTCTAGTGCCCCATGGAATAACCGGTCTTTTATTAAGCAGGCAGATGGAAGAGTGTCTTGTTCTTGGGAATGAGTCTTTTTTTTTTTTTTTAAAGATTTTTTTTTTTTTTTATTTGACAGAGATAGAGACAGCCAGCGAGAGAGGGAACACAGCAGGGGGAGTGGGAGAGGAAGAAATAGGCTCATAGCGGAGGAGCCTGATGTGGGGCTCGATCCCGTAATGCCGGGATCATGCCCTGAGCCGAAGGCAGACGCTTTAACCGCTGTGCCACCCAGGCGCCCCCTTGGGAATGAGTCTTAGCTGGCTGACTTCATGAAACTTAGTTTGGCTTTAAAAAAAAAAAAATCATACCCAAGAATTCACAAGCTGAAGAGAGGTGCCCATTCTTGGGTGTCTCAGGTTAGCCAAGCAGATCTTCTCCTGATTCCTTGTTGGCAGGTGGTGTGTAGGGTATGGGATGGGGGGAGAATAGAGTAAAAGTGTAAAGATAGACGGTAATCTCCTTGCAGTCAGGGACATGGTTCTCCCCCTTTGTACATCGGGCACCCTGTATAGTACCCGTATTGAATGAATGGTGGCTGGATGGGTAAAGGGCATTTTGTTTCCCATCATCTTGTATTGACAGCCCAGGCATTTACTGAGACATTCACTTCCCTCTTCACTCCCATCACTTCCTACCTGTGTAAGTGCCAATGCAGCTTATACAAGTCTAGTCAAAGCACATGGCATATTTAGTCTGATGCCCAACACGATGCTGGAGAAAGGGAGCACAGATCTTAAAGTTGCCACGTTCTACCTTCACAGACTGAGGACGCTCATGGGATTCATTGTTCTGGGGTTGAAAACTTTACCCGCCCACTTCTGTTTGCTTCCTCATGCCATATTGTGCAGTCTTAGCTCCTCATTTAAAATCCATGGCTATGCTTACATGCATGTAGGATATGAAATAGTAAATGTCTGAGAGCCCATCTCCTCTGTGGTCCCAATGTGTACCTATGCAGAGTGTATAAATATACCATACCACATGCACATATGTGGATATCCCTCTGTCCTCTGTACAGCAGGTCTGTATGAGTACATGTCTCTATCGGTTTGGGCAATCATGCTATATTTTTATTCTTGAGATTCTCAGATCCTTCAAAAGATATGATGTGCCTGGCACATAGTATGAACCCAATAAATAGTTGATGAATGAATTAATGAATAATATGTTCAGAGAGTGGTAATGGGTGCTACTTAGAGAATTTTACTCAAGATTTAATGGGAGAAATGAAGCCTATATGCATGAAACCAAGCCTATATGCATGAAACTAGGTCTCTTACAAAGCAACAGAGGCATAAAGCTCTAGATGAAATAAATTAGTAATAGTAATTATAATTATCATCATAGCTAGTGTTCACAGAGGGCTTCTTATAGGCCAGGTACTCTCCTAAACACTTTCATGTATGTTAACTCATTTAATGTTTCTACAACTCTGAGACATTGGTTTTATTTTCTTCATTTTGCATGTGAGAATCCTGAAGGATGGAGAGGTTAGGTGAATTGCCTGGAGTCACAGGGCTGATAAGCATAAGATCACATAGTTAGCACAGAGTGGGACAAGGGTTTAGCAACAGAACTTCCTGAAAGAGGCGAGTTGAGATGTGGCCTCCCCCATCACCCTCAGCCACACCCGTGGCCAGGAGCTGTAAGCACGGCCTTCTGGCCATCCCTCAGTGTGGGCTGTGGACCAAGAGGCTGTTGGGAGTCAGCTCCCACGACAGTGTGTGATCTGGCTTGTATACTGCTCCATGGTATGGCCTTCCCAGAGTACGTGCCAGATGGTTTCTAAACACGTTTTTCTTCAAGTACTCAGTATGAGAGAGACCTAAGTCTTAGAGGGAAAAATCTCCCCCTCTCCCAACAAACTCAAAGTACCACCGGCCATCTGCATGACACCCAGTACCCACTTGGAAGTTTCTAGAAAGCCCAGTGAATTACCTTTGAAAAAAGTAACCATCTGTTGTGGTAGGTAGGAAGAGACACAATCATAAATGTCCCCTCTTAGCATTGAGCGTGGCCCAAGTTTTGTTCTATCTCCTGAGGATTCAGCAGGGAACAAGGCAGATGAAAATGCCAGCCCTCAGAGCGCCGACATTCTAATTCAGGAGACAGGTCATGAACGAGTCAATAAGTAAGAGGTTGCATGTGTCAGAGCATGAGGAGCAGCCCTCAAGTACCGATGTATGAGAACCGTTGGTTCTGATGATCTGTTCTTCACTTTTCTCACTTTCTTTCAAATTATCTGCCAGGGAACCTTGTAACACTGGGCCAGGGAGAGTGTGGAACCTGGTGGGTGGGAGTAAAGATAGTGCATTCAGGTCCTATGCGGGCATACCTGTGTTACTGCGCTTGACTTTACTGTGTTTCGCAGACAATGCATTTTTTTATAAACGGAAAATTTGTGGCAACCTTGTGTCGGGCCGTCAAGCAAGTCTATTGGTACCATTTTCCCAACAGCATTTGCTCACTTTGTGTCTCTGTCACATTTTGGTGATTCTTGCAATATTTCAGATTTTTTTTTAAGATTTTATTTATTTATTTGTCAGAGAGAGAACAAGTGAGAGAGCACAAGCAGGGGGAGAGGCAGGCAGAGGAAGAAGCAGACTCCCCGCTGAGCAGGGAGCCCAATGCGGAACTCGATCCCAGGACCCTGAGATCATGATCTGAGCCGAAGTCAGATGCTTAACTGACTGAGCCACCCAGGCTTCCCTTTCGGACTTTTTCATTCTAATTCTATCTGTTATGGTGATCTGTGATCAGTGATCTTTGAGGTTACCATTGTAATTGTAAGACAGCGAACTTGACAAATAAATGTGCATGCTCTGAGTGCTCCCCCAATGGGCTACTCCCCCATCTCTCTCCCTCTCATTGGGTCTTCCTGTGTCCTGAGACACAACAATACTGAAATTAGGCCAATCAGTAACCCACAATGGCCTCTAAGTCTTCAAGGGAAAGCAAGTGCCATGTGTCTCTGCCTTTCAATCAAAAGCCAGAAATGATTAAGCTTAGCGAGGAAGGTGAGTCAAAAGCCAAGATGGGCTGAAAGCTAGGCCTCTGGTGACAAACAGCCAAGCTGCGAACACAAAGCGCAAGTTCTTGGAGGACATTAAAAGTGCTGCTCCAGTGACCGCACAAATGATCAGAAAGTGAAACAGCCTTCTTGCCGGTACGGAGTAAGTGTCAGTGGTCTGGCTAGAAAATCAAACCAGACACGACATTCCTGCAAGCCACACCTCGTCCAGAGCCAGGCCCTAACTCTCTTCAGTTCCGTGAAGGCTGAAGGAGGTGAGGAAGCTGCAGACGGAAAGTCTGAAGCTAGCAGAGGTGGGTTCGTGAGGTTTAAGGAAAGAAGCCGTCTCCATACATCAGAGTGCGAGGTGAAGCAGCAGGTGCTGATGGAGAAGCTGCAGCCTGTTATCCAGAAGGTCTAGCTAAGATAGTTAATGACGGGGAATACACGAACCAGATTGTCAATGTGAACAAAACTGCCTTCTATGGAAAGAAGATACCATCTAGGACCGAACAGAGCTAGAGAGGAGAAGTCGAAGCTTGGCTTCAAAAGACAGGCCAACTCTTGTTAGGGGCCAGTGCAGCTGGTGACTTTAACTTGAGGGGAATGGGGGGTGGGGCACGTACCATTTGGAAAATCCCAGGGCCCTCAAGAATGATGCTGAATTACTCTGCCTGTGCTGCATAAAGGGAACAACAATGCCCGGATGACAGCACATCTGCTTACAACAGGGTTTACAGACCATTTAAGCCCACTGTTGAAACCTACTGCTCAGAAAAAAAGATTCATTTCAAAATGCGACTGCTTGTTGACAGTGTAACTGGTCAGCCAAGAGCTCGGACGGAGACGGACAGTGAGATTAACGTTGTTTTCGTGCCTGCTGACACAAGCTCCGTTCTGCCGCCGACGGATCAAGGAGTGATTTCAACTTTCAAGTCTTATCACTTAACACACATCTCCTAAGGCTCGAGCTGCCACAGGAAGTGATTCCTCCGCTGGACCGAGGCAAACTGAAAACCTTCCAGAAAGCCTTCATCATTCTACGTGGCGCTAAGAACAGTAGTGACTCACAGGAAGACGTCAAGGTATCACCACGAACAAGAGTTTGGAACAAGTTGATTCCCCTCCCTACGGGTGGCTTCGAGGGGTTCGAGACCCCAGTGGAGTAAGGAGCTACAGATGTGGTGGAAACAGCAGGAGAACCTGAACTAGAAGCGGAGCCTGAAGATGGGACCGAGCTGCTGCATCTCACGATCAAACGTAAACGAATGAAGAGTTGCTTCTTAGAGATGAGCAAAGAAAGTGGTTTCCTAAGAGGGAATCGATTCCTGCTGAAGATGCTGCGAAGACTGTTGAAACGACAACAAAGGATTTAGAATATCACAGAAACTTAGTTGATAAAGCAGCCGCAGGGTGTGAGAGGACTGACTCCAACTTCGAAAGGACTTGTGGGCAAAGTGCTATCAAACAGCATCACGTGCTATGGAGAAATGGCTCATGAAAGGAAGAGGCAATCGATGCGGCAAACGTCACTGCTGTCTTATTTTAAGAAATCGCCACAGCCACCCCAGCCTTCGCGACCACCACCCAGATCAGTCGGCAGCCGTCAACATCGAGGCAAGACCCTCCACCAGCAAAAAGATTAGGGATGGTTGAAGCTCCAAAGATGGTTAGCATATTTTTTGTAATAAAGTGTTTTTATATTAAGGTATATACACATTTTTTAGATATAATGTTATTGCACATTAAGATAATGTTGTACAGTGTAAAGTTAACTTTTATATGCACTGGGAAGCCAAAGAATTCCTTGCCTGGCTTTATTGAGATGTTCACTTTACTGCAGTGGTCCAGAACCAAACCTTCGATATTTCTGAGGTGTGTCTGTCATCTATAATCCATTGTGGGGATTCAGGCAAATCCTCTGGGGAGCTTTTTATGTCAAGAAGATGTGGTCTTTAGATTCCAGGCATTTGTGAAGACATTGACTTGTTTCCTTATATCCCATAAGAGTTTCTCCACACACCTATTTAAAGAACACAGAGTTTGGTAGCATTTTGACTTAACATTTCTGTCTATGAGAAAACCTTTGGATTTGGAAAGTCTATGAAAATGATAAGATGAAACATTATCAGAAAACAGAGCTTTTGTTCATAAAAGCCCCCCAGATTGGACTGGTTAGGTTAAGATCAATAAGGCCCAGAGTGTATTCATTCAGTTTCCCGGAAGGGATTCTCTCCTTGGAGGTAAAAGCAGGTCGTCAGTTCCATCAAATTTAGATTTTCTTCTCTGGAATGTTTGCCTGAGGTTTGCAATGCAACATGCCATTTAGAAAATCAGAAGTTGTCTCACTTCCCTTTCCTCTGTGTCTACACCCCATGCACCCTCTGTTCTGGCTAGCAGAGTTCCAGACACAATTTCCTGCTGTGGCCCCGAGGCCATTTTCCCATGTCCTGCTCACACTGTTTTTCTCTTGTGAGTTCCTAAGTGGCCCTCCAGAATCTTGCCTGGGTTTGCAAGGGTCCTCACTGCTCTTCTCCCTCTCTCCTGTTTCACTCTTGGAAATATACTCAGTAGGTGTTTTCCTCACTTACTTGGTTTAGTAACATTTAGTAACAAGTTAGCCCTTGTGTGTAAAAACCCGTGGGTTTTGCAGTGCAGCCCCTTCTGCTCCCCACACACTTGTCCACTAATATCAGGCTTAACTGCCTACCTTTAATGGTCAGAGGTGTGATGTTCACTTTTAAAAATGCAATGAACCATTAAGATTTAATAAACAACTTAACCTCTATTAATGAGGATCTAAAATATACAACAGATTTAACGCCTTAACTTGCTTCTAAACCTTTCTCATAAAATGAGACAGTTAAGTATTACCTAGAAGAAATGACACCCACACAGGCCTCTTGCTCGATCCTGCTTCCCAGGGTTCTCTCCCTTCTGTTAGCAGTGACCTGATAAATTTATCATGAGGCATAAGTGAGAGAAAAGGAAAAAGGCATTACCATAGGAGTCGTCGAAAGAACCATATTTGTATTTATTTGTCCTCTGCAGAGGGGTCGTGGGCGGACACACTGGGCTGACGTGTGTAGGCACACAGCTCCCCCAGGTCACAACTCACAAACCGTCAGAATTCCTCACTTCAGTCCTCCCAGCTACTGCACCGCGTTGCACAGATTGTGCAACAGGTGAATTTTTGCCTCCGTCTCTGAAGGAAGAAGGGACTACACCTTGACAGTGACTCAATGCAGCCTATGATAATGGGATTCTTTTGATTATGGAGGAGGTATTGAGCTATGTAGGCTGTAACCAGGAACCAGGCTGTCTCCCATGCTAAGGAATCTTCTAAGGAAAAGGTGACTGGTAGAGCTTTATCAGCAGGGAAGAGAGACACGATAAAGAAAAACAGTTTTAATTAGGAAGGTAAGTCGGGTGGCAGTTGGGGAAGGATGGACCGTGAAAGGGGGAGTGTGGGGTCGGAAAGACATGGTCGCCTGGCAAGAGGTGACGAGGATCCGAACCTGCCCCGCTTAGTGACCACTCTGCTGGAAGTTCAGCCCCCCTGCCAGATGGGCTTTAGCATTTCGGAACCCCTTCATGGTGAAATGAGAGTCTGGGAAGAGAAAAACAGGCCAGGGAGAAAGTGAACGAGCGTCCAGTGAACGGGCCTTGACCAATCCTCCTCCTTTGAACTGAATTCAATGAGTGAAACTCGAGAACCCGTGGAGTCTGAGACTGGCCTTTCCCCTTCTCGGCCTCTAGTCAATTTTTAATTTGCCGTCATCGATTAGCTGACAGGAGAAGAAAGAGGTCTCTCGACAGCTGAAGCCGGCTGGTGGGGAAGGGCCTTGAGTCAGGGCCTTCGGAGTGGGCGGTGCTGCTGAACCGCCTGGGAGGTGAGCTTTGGCTCCGGGGGGTGCAAGAACCAACTTGCCGAAGCTTCCTTGCTCGTCGAGGCGCCTTTAAATAATCCACACCTGGACTTGTTTCATCTGCAGGCAGGAGAAAGTGAACCCGGCCCCCAAAGGTCTCCCGTCTCAAATAAACACTGTAAATGCAGGCAAACTTGCCTTTGGACTTGAAGGGCCTCAGGCAGACAGACGGACAACTGTTGGCATCCTGCCACCAACGGGTTTGTCTTTCATTGTCTGTGCTGACTGTTCTTTGAGGCTGGCAGAAATAAAAACCAGGAGAACTACCTCTGACTATTCCAAAAGGAAAAGGTGGCCAGACTTTTATCTTGGGGGCGTTATATGGTGCAAACGAAGGGACGCTTTCCTCCCCAGCTGCCAGGAGACAGCAGAGAGGTGGCCTTTCCGTGGACGGATGCTCCTTATTCCACGCGTTTCAGGGCGTGCTGGTGGCGGTTGTGGTGATGATTTAGTCAGCACAAAGCCCCGCCAATACTCACAGGCTTCTAGAGCGTGCCATAGCTGTCAGACCCGCTCGGCTAATAGTGTGGGCTTGTCAACAGTGTTTCAGGTTTCTCTCCGCCGCGTGAACCCCTTCCTTTCAGGACAGACAGCAAGACCATCTTGTTCAGGAGTTGACTAATGACCGTATGCACCCAAACCAACAGGCGTGAGGCAACTGATGCATTTGTAACCCCGTGTCTGACTGAACTCCAGTCTTCTCCTCTCCCAAGTGGTGAAACAGGAAGCAACATCCCGTCAGGAAGAACCGGAAGGTGCCATCCAGTAGCTTTGCCTCACGTCACGGATCGCCCTCAGTCAGAAATCTAGACGCGCAACTTTAGAGGGTGGGTCTCTGAAGGAATTTCAGAGCTCACGCAGAGATGAGGTGTGTTGCTCTCTGACGAGAACGAGGCTGACTGGAACGCTGGAAATCTGGCTCTGACTGCTCTTCACAGGCAAGGGGCATCCTTTGTGGACCGAAGTTTCTGGAAGGTAGGCACCATTTCGCTGATGTTTTTACCATTTGGGAACTCTCAGACCACGTTGGCCTTGACTCGTGTGTGTGTGTGTGTGTGTGTGTGTGTGTGTGTGTGTGTGAAAGAGAGAGAGACAGAGAGAGAGACAGAGAGAGAGAGGGAAATGTCCAAAATGCTCATTTTTGGCCTGCTGTTCAGGGAGAGATACAGAAAACAGAGATTTGAAGCCCACTGCTTGGTGAGTGCGACTTCAGAAGTGTCGGTCGTGGAGACCAGATGTTGAGGCCCAACTTCTCTGACCTGTAGCACTTGCTCTCTGGCGAGTTGAAGTGGATTCATTGTCGGGCTAGGAAGGAAGGCTTGTTCAGCCTGTGGAATCACAGAAGGCGGAGCCCGCAGCCGGCACAGCCCGGTTTATGAGCAGGGAGAAAGGAGAAGGGCGACCGCAGATGTCCAGACCCCGTCAGAATGTCTTCAGTGTGGAACGAGGCAGGACTTGGTCGCCTCACAGTGGCAGACTTTTCTCCGCTGGCTCTGTCTCGGGCGGGACCGTCCCCACGCGGCGTCCAGAAGACACGAGCCGATTCGTTCTACAACTGCCAGCCTCGTGTTGAGAAACATAATAGAACTTTCTTTTTTTTCTAACCAGTGTCCGTGTTTAGCCAGATGTTTTTTTAGGCAATTTTATTCCCAGAAAAGCCTTACTCACGGGGCCAGGGAAAAAAACTTCTGGGACTCCCCAGAGGATGCATATTCATTTAAATGAATAAATATTCACTTATTCATTAACTAACCAAGTGCCTTCTATACCACGGGTGAGGGTTCTGACTTTAAACAGCCCCTTTTCGTGACTCTTCCCCTACAAGCCTTTTTTTTTTTTTTAAGGGGTTTCCATTTAAAATTTCACCAGTAGAATTTTCTGGAAAAAGGGGCAAATTCGTTAAGGGGAAAATAGGTAATAATTGTATAGTCTTCCCTTTAAAACTATTTCTGCCTTTGCTAAAATAGTCAAATTAATTTCAAGATAATTCTGGGTTGGTAATAATCTACATAATTCTGGCTTAGTAATAATCTACATTTATTGAGTCCTTGCTGTGCATAAATACATTTCCCATTTAATTCAGTGAGATAGAACTCATGCAGTTTTCAGATGAGGACATTTGGGCTTAGTGAGAGCTATAGTGGCATAGCTGGGAAGTGATAAAGCCCAAATTCTGTTGCCTTTCTGCACACAGAAATATGTGATCAGAGCCTTCTCTATTCCTATCCCATTCCCTCAGCCCTTCAGCGTCCTGGTCATGTGGAGGGGTTTCTGAACCCATGATAATAGGTAAATATGTTAACTTGGTATCTTATAGCAAAAGACCAAAGGGTCAGTCCATAATTTGCTTCTATTGGGGTGAAGGCATGGTGTGGTGGACAGAACAGGGTTAGAAAGGCAGATAGATCTAAATCTGAATCCTTGCTTTCTGCTTACTATTTGTGTGATCTCGGCAAGGCAGTGAAATTCTTCAAACCTCAGTTTCCTTATTTGTAAGCTAATGATTATAATGTCCATCCCACAGGGTTATTTGTTATAAGGAATAGAAAGAAAAGGCATGCAAAATGCCTTCTGCATGATTGACAAATGGGAGGCTTTCGATATATAGTATTCATTTCTCCAATTATTTGCTGATCCTATTCTGGGCTCAGGGGTAACAGCAGTGATCAGGGGAGATAAGACTCGGTCCTCATGGGGCTGACTGGTGGTGTTTTGGTCTAGCATAGTATCACTTACTTTCTTTGAAAATCAGGCTGTGATTATTGAGATCCTCTCTGGTGATGCTGATCTGGCTTTGACACAGTCTTTGAAAAAGAGCAGTAAACATCCTATGTTAGGAGTCCCCCAAATCATAGCAAAATCAGGCAAAAAGCAAGAACATCAGATACCTCTTTAGCAAGGGTCAGTTTGTTGCGCTAATCATTGCACAGTTATAGGAAAGATATGCTTTTATGCGTACCTTCACACACACACACACACACACACACACACACACACACACACACAGAGTTCATTTGAATTTTCTTAGGCCCCCAAGGCACTGCCGGCAGGCTGTGCATGGGAGGAGGGTCTGGCTCCAAGGTCTCATAAAACACAGAGTGTAGTGTGGCAACCATTCATTTACCTTGGGCTCCAGGCCATCTGTAGAACAGCCTTGGGCTTTCCAAGGCCTCCCCAATGTGAATTTAGGGATGTAGTCCAAAGATTGAACCGGAGATAATACACCTTTATAAAGATGGATTTGGACAAGAGCAATTGACTTATTTACTGGCTAAAAGCCTATAGTCAAGTTCATCAAATGGGCTAGTTGGCATCAAGAGTGGTGTTTTGGCAATCTGTCCCTAATTTTGAATCCTGATGAACTGCATATTATGGCATAGAGATTAGAGGAACACAGGGGAGTTCCCTTTGGAATCAAATGCATGTCTCCCTTGTGTTAGAAACACCTGCACACCCAGTACACCAACCTTATTGGTCCTACATGGCCCAGGTTTGTTGTTTTATTTATTTGGTGGACCCAGAATGATTGAACACATCTTTGGGACAGCCCTAGACAGACCAGACAATTGGCACTATGAAGGAAGTCTTTCTAGAGTAACAAGACTTATTTTCCTAAGCCCTCTGCAACAATCAATCTCATCATTTTATGGGTCCTACTGTGTGTATTGCCTTAAAATTGCATCTTGCAGAGAGTTTTTAAATGATGAAAACATAAACCAAGCTAAAAACCCAATTAAAATAAATTAGGGCTTAGTATAAAACCCTCAAATAGCAAGTGAATGGGGATATTAAGAATCTTTGACCTTGTACAACACTTTACCAGCCAAAATTCTCCACAGGGTTTTCTGTTGATGGTAGACAGATGTATGATTGTAAATAAACTTCAGCAATCACTGTGTTTTTAAAACAGTTATTCCCAAATTTCATTATTATTGTAACTTAAAGTCTGAGAAAGCACACTAATTTAGCTTGGGTGACCTTGAAACAAATTTCACCCTCCTAAGCATGAGAATTCAAAATTTCGCAAGCTGTGAGTGTTCGAATTCCACTCAAATGTAAAGTTAAAGGGGTTTGGTTCATTTTAATAACCATTTCTTCTTTTTTTTTTATTTTTTTATTTTTTGCTCACCTGGTCACTGGAGAGACTGTGGAGGGGGTTCATGATGCATTTTTAAGGAAGGTAACTGAACAGAGCAGAGGCCTAACACGTAGTTGGTGTTTGGTTTACAGAGGTTTCAATTCAATGGAAAGTTTCCCCTTTATTAACCTCCGAATTATATCTTTAGGAAAGCAAAAAATGGAGATATTTAATGAAAGTATCCCAATCTCTCTGTTTAGGATTGATACACCCCCCCCCACACACACACACAGTCTCTCTCTTTCACACACACACACACATGCACTTCCTTGTGCTGGTGCACCGTATAAAAGCAAACCCAAAAGATACATATATTGTGTGTGTGTGCAGCCAATGTTATTTCTTCTCCCATCATAGATGGCTCTGTCTTCTTCCATCTTGTAGCTGTGCCTTCTGAAGCATGTGACATGTGGTCACTAGGACTGGAGAAGGGAAAAATGAAAACAGGTCTCCAGCTTTTTAATTTTTTTTAATCAAGGTATAATTGATATAGAACACAATATGAGTTTCAGGTGTACAACGTAATAATTCAACATTTGTATATATTGTGAAATGACCACCAAATACATTTCTCCTTTCTCTCTTAATGGGAAAACTATAAAACTCACAGCTAAGACATGTATTTAGGTTGTTTGAGGAGATTAAACATTACATTAAGGGGCTTAAAATCATTCTTATTTATTATCTCCATGTTCTAAAAGCACTACTTGGTGAGGGAAAATCATATGCCGTGATCTGTTTTTCTCCATAGAGTTCTTGTATGCGAGAACAAGGTCTGTTTCTGTTATTTTGATTCCTTTGCCAGACATATTTTAGTGGAGAGTCAATAAATAGTTGTTGATTAGATTGACCTTGACACAGGCTGAACAATTAAATAATCATTTCAAGATTCAAGCAAATATTCTGAGAGCATTTTCTTCAATAACGAAGGTTACTTAACATCATTTAATAACTAAATTGGCTTTAATTTCTTCCCCTCAAATTTTGTTTTCTTGTTTGACATCCAATTAAAACTTGAAAAACTTAAAATCCGCTGATGCTAAACAAATTTCAAATTGTGCAGATTAGCAATTTTCATTTGGAATGTTCACATCACGAACTCATTATCATAGTCTACTTTGGGTCAAAGTCACAGGCTTTATAATGAGCTCCTCCTGTTCCATCAGCCGTAACTGGCTTTCCCTGACTTGTTTCAAATGGAGATCTGCCTTGTGTGGCGGTCTGGTCTATCACCAATTGTGTAAGAGTAAAACTTCAGAACATTTCTAGATGATGACTGTAAAATAATATGCGAGCTGGATATTCCCAAGTAATTGCCTCATAGATGACACTATTGTAGTGGATTTCAGATTTTTCTTTTGGACCATCACTGATGGTAAGAAATAGTTTTTAGACTTTAATTTAGAAACACACACACACACTAACTGAAATAAAATTTCATAAAACAATACCTGGTACATATCGATGTTTTCTCTTCTATTCCATTCCTCTCTGCTTTATAAAATTTCTGCTCATAGCTACTGATAAATTTTGTGACTTCTTGGTAGTGGTTCTCAGTAATGGCTGAATGTAAGAATTAACTAGGGAACATAAAAAAAAAAACTAAACGCCAACGGCATGGTTGACCAATGAAATGGACTAGAAATTCTAGAAATAAGCCTCCACATATTTGGACCCTTGATTTATGATAACATTGATACTATACATATATAAATATGTATATAATATGTAATATAAAGATGGAAAAAAACCTGAATTTTGATTCTAACCTCAAAATTTATACACACTGAGGTGCCTGGGTGGCTCAATCGCTTAAGCATCTGACTCTTGGTTTTGACTGAGGTCATGATCTCAGGGGTATGAAATGGAGCCCCCCAGGGAGTCTGCTTGAGAGTCTCTCCCTTTCCCTCCTCCTCCCTCTCTGCCCCTCCCCCCAATCATGAGCATATACTCCCTCTCTCTAAAATAAATAAATAAATAAAATCTTTAAAAAAATTGTATACACATCTGAATGTTAATGTAGATGTGGCAGATAAAACTGACTGGTAAAACTATACTTTCTAGATCTGTGCTGTCCTAGTGGCAGCCGCTAGCCCTTTGTTGCTCCCTGAAACATGGCCGACCCACTAGAGACAGGTTTTAAGTGCAAAACGCATACCAGATTTCAAAACCTTACTGTAGAGAAATAATTCAAAATGTCTCATTAATAATTTTTATATTGATTATGTGTTGAAATGATAATATTTTGGATATGTTGGGTTAAATAAAATGCATTATTAAAATGAATTTCACTTTTTTTTTTTTTTTTTACTTTTTAAAATGCAACTACCAGAAAACTTTAAATTACGTATTTGGCTCCCACTGTTTTTCTATTGGACAGCATCATTCTAGATGACAAAACAGGATAGATTAATGACCCCGGGGCTGGCAGTGATTTTTTAAACAAGACGCAGAAAGTTCTAGTATATGGAAAAGATCTATAAATCTGACTATATTAAGATCTATAAATTTGACTATATTAAAACTAATAACTTCTTTCCATCAAAGCTTACCATTAAAAGAGTAAAAGACAAGCTGTAGAAGGGAAGGAGACTTTGCCATACATATAAACAATGAGGAGTCATATCCAGAATAAAGAAACAAGTCCATTAGAAAAGCTAGACCAACACAAGAGAAAATTGGGCAAGAGATTTAAACAGGTACTTCATAAAAGAACATATCCAAATGGCCAAAAAACATGAAACATGCTCAACCTTATCGGTCGTTAGGGGAATGCACATTAAAACCACAGTAAAGTCCCACTACACAGCCACCAGTGAGGCTGAAATTTAAAAGATAGACAGCAGGCGTGTTGGTGAGAATGTGAAGCAGCTAGAACTCTCATACACAGATGTGGGCGTGTAAATTGGCACAACAGCTCTAGAAGACTGGTCAACAGGATCTATTAAACGAGAGTATACGTTGCATTTGCATTGCTCTACAGAAATGCTTGCATATGTTGGCCAAAGACGTGCTCAAGAATGTTCACAGAGCATAGCCTTATATGTTAGAGCCCCCAGTTCAGAACAGCCCAAATCTCCCTCAACAGGAGAATGGAAAAATAGATTGTGGTATAGTCATACCATGGAATACTTAACCCTAGTGACAGTGAGTCAGCTATGTACAGACATCAACCTGGATATGTCTCAGTCGCAACTGTTGAGGGAAAGAATCTAGATGCAAAAGGATGCAGTCAGTGTGATTCTGTTCATGTGAAGTTCAAGCATGGGCACCATGAATCCGTGGTGTTCGAGGTTAGGCGAGGATAGTTGGAGAAAGTGGGGTAGTGACGGGGCAGAGACACAATGGAGGAGCTGGGGTGCTGGTAATCCCCATTTCTTGGTCTGGCTGCTGGTTATAACACAGTGTTTACTTTTGTGATTTGTTACTTTACTGTCTGCATGCTAGGCTTTAATAAATATGTTTGTTAAGCAACAATAACAATACCGATGCCAGGACGGCAGCTTCAGAGGTCCTGATTTAGGTGTTCTGAATCAGAGGAGAGCATGGCTTAAAAATATTTTCCAGGTAATCTCCCGAGAGAGCCAGCGTTGAGAACCAGGGCACTAATGAGTCACAAGTGGCTCTTTCAAAAACCGTGTGCTGATAGAACTATAATCACTACGCGAGGCAGTGCTAAGCTCTTGTTGCCTTTACTGAAGTTGCGCTGACTTTGAGGACTTAATTCACACTGATGAATCTTAGAGACATAAGGAATCACAAAGTTAATGCCTGAGAAGCCGGGCAGGTAACTGAAATGAGCAGTGGGCAGGGTGATGAAACTTGAGCCTCTCTTAAGGCCTGTGGGTCCTGTGATTACTGCCAGGTCTTTTGGGGTTTTTTTCCCAAGTGAAGCTGTGAATCTGGACTTTTATGTGAAAATTCCTAAATTCTAGATGTCGGCTCAAATTATTTTAAAGCACTATGTGGTTCAGTGAAACTGATTGTTAGGCCCAGTCCAACCTACACCAAGTTCTGCCACTGGTTTGCAACTCTGACTTTAAGTTTTAGAGCCAGAAGGAAACTTAGGGGTATCATTGTATAGTCTATTAATTATGTTTCCCTTTTCTGCTTCTGCAGGGATGTTGTGAAAGTAAAGGCAAAACTTTTACACATATATAGACCTACATATATACACAGTACTTGAATTCCTTCGCAGAAAGCTACCCTTTATACTCAAGGTAATTACTGTTATTTTTATTTTTATTTTATTTTATTTTATTTTATTTTATTTTATTTTATTTTATTTTATTTTATTTAACCTCTACTGTGTTGTCTTAACTGTGATCTTGGAAAATGACACCTGTGCCCCAAAGCTTTCTTATTGTATGGAAATGTTTTGTGTTCTGGGGAAGAGAGGTGTTTTGGGCAAGGGAAGTACAGCGTCATTCTCTATGATACACTGTACATTCATACTCTGTTCTTTTTGAGAGGAGAAATGTTGGGTGAAAGTTTCCTCTGACAGCATCAGGTGGTGAAGAGCTCTGCAAGCTTAGCTGATATTTGCCGTGTCTGTGGTCCGATCTCGCCTCCCACCCTCCCCTTCCCATTTTCCCTGAGCCTCCTTTCGAGTTGGAAGGAAGAGTTGGCTCTGTCTGTCTGTCCTGCAGGTTTCCAGCTTCCAGTCTCTTCCCCTGTGAGAGATGGGCTTTCAAAAGCACACGGTTTCAAAGTCATCAAAAGTGACAATCAGAAATGATGATTTGCATGGAGGGGAGTTACTCACAGCGCATGTACACAAATACGGATGAAAGGCAAAGTCAAGTACTGTGAAGAGAAGGAGCTTTGCTGCTCTCAGCGCCTAACTTTGGCTCTGGCTCTGTGTCATCTGGGCCAGGTCACTTGATCCCTCTAAACTTCTCTTTGCATGTGGAAATTGGGGACGTGACTAATTATTATTGTGGTGAGGCTACAATGAGCGAATGCTGGTGGAAGAAATCGAGTACAGTGTGATACCCGTGCTGGTTGTTAGTTATGGTGGCCTTGAACTTCTGTACGGGCCTGTGAAGAGCCAGTGCTGTTATTCTCAGTTTACAGCTGTGAAAGCACAGCTGCTGGGCCTCTGAATCACGTCCCTGACACTTTTCCCTGCACCAACAGCGCTCGCTGGCATGGGCCTTCGCCCCACCTCCCCCCAACCAACTCCCAGTGGATCGGCAGAGAATGCAGAAAGGGTTCATGACCAAGGCCCAACCCCACCCCTGACTTTGAGCCCATACTTTCTACATCTTCTTACCAAAAGTTGCACTAAACACAAACCCCACTGATCACAAATGTATTTCCCCGCCTACTTTCTAGCGAGGCGAGAGTCAACAGTGAATTAGTAGCCAGCTGGTGGGGGGCCTGGGGGACAGGGAAGCATGAGGAAGCCAGAGGGAATAGACTACTTTCTGCAGACAAAGAAGGCGCTTTCTCTGGGGAAGAGTGGTTCAGCTGGATGGTCGGAAGTTACCTGAGGATTTCTGTCTCAGTCGTGCTACCAGCCCCTCTGGTGGCTTCTCAGCCTGAATCCATCTTTGGCTTCCAGAATTCCTGGGACTTCTAGAGTTATAGACCTACCCCGAGGCCCTGTGGACAGGCAGGTCCACCCCTCACATTGGAGGGGCCCAAGGCAAGAGGTCATGTGGAGTTGTCTGGCCCTCCGCCTGGCCCTATCCCCCTTCCCAGCCCCAGAACCGTCCTGCTTGGCTAGAAGCCCAATGCACGTGTGTGCAGACACTTTTGTGTATGTGTTCAAGTGTGAGTCTCTTCGTCTCCACCCCAGCAGTCTCCTGGTGGCCATCCTGAGGTCTCAGGGATACTGTGCTGTCCCATTTCAGAGGACAGACCCAGGGAAGGGTCCATGCAGGTCTTGGAAGTGGACTTAAAGGGGTTTAGGCAGGGAATTCTAGGGTCCTGGGTACCCCCTAGCAAGTCTGGAGAGGGGGTATGGTGTGTGGGTGGGCATGTAGCCTTGGGTCGATGGACTCCTCGGCCAGTGGGACAGGGGTACGGCTAGCAGAAGGCCAGAGTGCAGTCTTTTCAAACAAGGCCAGGGTGGAAGGGTGGGGCTGAAGCTCAGCGCCCTCGGTACACAGTTGGTGCGTAATGATATCACTGACTGATGCCTGACAGAGCCACGGAGGCTGAGCAGTTTCAGAATTGCTGCGGCATGTGTAGATGGACTCCTCTTCTACCACCACGCCCTGGAAACATCCACCTAACAGCATGGCGGGGCTGAAATCGCTCAGATTTCGTAAGGTGGCAGCTGAGGAACATTCCTGCCCTCATAAACTCACGGGAAGATGCATTTACTGAGAAACAGCTTTACCTGGCAGGGAAGAGAAGCGTCCAGGCTCTCCCCCCGCCAAACAAAAGGACATCACTGAGGCTCCGCTAGGGATCTGTTGGTCCATTTTAAGAGACTCGACACAAGGTTAAGGTGGTCGATTTTCTGTACGTTTCAGACGATACTTGCACTTGGGGTACTTGCTGTCGAATATTATGGGATCCTTCCATTCACGTTCACGTTCTTTCAGAGCGTGCCTTTCTTTCACAATGACCTTAAGACCTCCATATTGAAATCTCACTAACGGGAATGACACAGAGAGGGAGCTCTGAATCCCCTCACACAGCGCCGGGAGCCGGCCGCCTGGGTCGTCTCTGTTCCAGTCCCCCCTCTGCTCTTCTCTAGTTTCACACGTTGTCCTGTTTACCCTGACTCAGACCAGTCATTCTCGGTAGCACTTCTGCAACTATAATTCTTGGTGGAAAAATTTTGAGGAAATAGCCCATAAATCTTAGCTTAAAGAGAAAAGACTTTAAAAAAGAAGACTTAGGAATGCGAGACCCCAAATCAGGATCAATAGAGGAATAGCCAGAAAATCACATGGACACATGTTTGACCTTTGTCCCCCAGGGAAAAAGGAATTGGGCATGCACAAGACGTGACCTTGACAAAGGAAACTCTATATGTTAGCACAGTGTTTTCTCTCATTCATAGCATTGATTTGTATTGATAGAAATCAGAGAGACTGAAATGAAGATTATATAAAAATGTATTGGAGAGAAAGTTAAGGATACTCTCTTGGAAAGAATGTTTGTTTGAAATGTCTAGAAACCTAGGGAAATTTTTATTTATTTATTTATTTTGAGATTTTACTTACTTATTAGAGAGAGAAAGAGAGGACAAGTGGGGGGAGGGACAAAGGAAGAGGGAGAAGGACAAGCAGACACCTCGAGGAGCACAGAACCTGACCAAGGTTCAATCCCCAGGCTCCAAGATCATGACCTGAGCTGAAGTCAGACACATAACCAACTGAGCCACGCAGGAGCCCCCAAATTTTTGTGTTTAAATAATATGTTACGTTTTCATACACTATACCCAGGATTTTTTCCTTCCAGACATTTTTGCAGGCAAAATAGCTTTAAGTTTGAAGCCATGGGTTTAATCATTAGTCAAAAGCAGTACAATGAATAAATGAAATATTTCCCTATATTCTGGATAGACTTTGCAGATGCCCTGCGTAAGTCTCTGTCTCTCTTGATCTGTCTGTCTGTCCGTCTTTGTCTCTTTCCTTATCTACTTAAAATCTGGGCGTTATACCTATGTTTTTTTTTTTTTCTTTAAGGGGCTTCTTGCAGTAGATCGAGACTGGATAAGAATGACTCGTTCTGTTCAGTTTTGAGATCTTATGAATTATTTTCTTAGGGTGAACCAGTAGCAAGGAGTAGTGGCCATGGACAGAGGAAGCAGCTGTCCCAGCCAAGGAAGGGAGATGACCCATCCTCTTTATTCAAGGGAGCAAACAGTGGCTGTTCCAGCAGGTGCCCATCTGCCAGCCCCACACCAACAGTTCTTGCCACAAGGAAACCTTGCCTTTCATCCTTCTAACTTTTTCTGTGATTTCAGAGTCAATGAACAAAGCTGTTGAGAATGAGCCACTGAGATTTTTTTCCTGCCCTCTACTGTAGGCTCCCCCGCCCACCGCACCTCACCCTCATCTGAAGATTACTAGAATCTTCGTCATCTCATTCTTTTCCAAAGACTGCTTCATTCTGCGGGGGCAGCAGGCTGTGTGACCGGAAACCCTGCCTTTAGCTATTACATAAGCATATATTTTTAAAACATTAACATTTGGGGCGTGCTTCAGCAGTGCGCCTTAGTAACCCCAAGTCCTTCCCTGAAAGTAACTCGGCCTCCTCCTCGTCTGTGAGACGGATGTTCGAAATTCCTTCTTGATCAAGATGTGGCCCCACACCCTTCTGTAGGTTTTACTGTCTTTCGTAAAATGATTCCTTTGAGGATACTGCCCATGTTGGGTTGCAGTGATGAAAGAAATCCCATTGTCACTGAGGAAATGAGTTACTCTCTCAGGTGACACTCGTCCCTCAGAAAAGCTGCTGCCTTTCTGACTCTTAGTTCAGGCAACTTTAATACTGACGAGTAGATCGCAGGAAATCCGTGAATGAGGGCTCAGTGCTGGGCCACCTGCAAGTCCATTGATGAGGAAAGGTGAATCGTGACAGTCCTATAACACCTACAGCACTCACTATATGCCCCAAGTTACACAGAGTGATTTAGACACAAAACCTTATTTAATCCCGACCTAGACTGTACAGAAATTGAATATATTGTCCCTGTTTTACAGACGAGGAATTCAAGGGTTGGAAGAAGTCACGTGCTCTCCTAGCTCAGGTAGCTGGAAAGGGGTGACATTGGGCATTCAGAGTCCCAAACCCTTCTTCCTGGATACGTCAATAGGCCTTGGGTTCCCGCATGTTGTGTCCTAGAAATTCTACCCCAGGGTGTTGTGGGGGGTGGTCTGGGTATCACCCCAGGTGAGTCTGATCATTCAAAAGGTCTGAACTGGATGACGCTGGGTAGTACAACGTCTCCAGGACTGTCCCCAGGTTTTCTGTTTAGGTTAGCCCAGTTTGTGTCCATGATGTAGGCTTCCCTTATTGAGAGAAGGATATGAAACCAGTTATCTTTTCCCTGCAGTGAAACATGTGGAGATTATGGGGAGAATGCACCTGTGAAGGAGTAGGGGTGCCCCGTTACTCTCCCTTGGGGAATCTTTTTAAACTTAGCATTTAATCTTACTGTTTAAACCAGCCTGACATCGGATTCTTGCCCAGACCCAATAAGGTAAAGATGATAAGATAATGTGACTCCATAACCTAGATCCAGCACTGTGCTGTGTTCCGGTATTTCTACATACCAAATCACTCTTCATCTGCCATAGGTCTTTGCGGAAGGTAGAATTAGCACCATGGAGCAAGTGAGCCTGCAAAGAATTCAGACAGACTGAGTTGCCCAAGTTCACCGTGTTGGTTTTTTTTTCCCCTTAAGATTTATTTATTTATTTTAGAGAGAGGGAGGTGGGGCGGAGAGAGTAGGGGGAGGGGCAGAAGGAGAGGGAGAGAGAGAATCCCAAACACTCCCCACTGAGTGCGGAACCTGATGTGGGGCTCGATCTCATGACCCTGAGATCATGACCTGAGCCAAAATCAAGAGTCGGACACCGAACCGACTGAGCCACCCATGGACCGCCCCCCTCTTCCCAAGTTCACTTAGTTTTAAGAGGCAGGACTGGAGCTCACACCGGGGCTTTCTGACTCTAAAGCGATAGTTCTTTCTCAAGTTTTCTGGCTGTTTGAGGTGGTGTGTGAAGCACTGCATTCTTTTTTTTTTTTTTTTTGATTTTATTCATCAGCTACAGGCTTGCAGTATATATGGCGGTCTTGCTGAGTCTTCTTACCTGGGACTAACTGGCAGGAAAGCTCCTGCAGCACCCTTCAGCCATCCCCAGGAGGGCTTTGCAGACTCTAGGCCAATCCTCTTGTCTCACAGATGGGAGAACTGAGGCAGAATCAGGGCCTCTCCTCAGGCTCATCTGTGAGTGAGTCACTGTCAGCAAGGTTCCCAGCCCCCTTGCTCTTGCCTACATCACTCACTTGTGCCTGAGACTAATAACAGGGTAATTTGTGGACCAAGATGTATGACTCACCAGGCCAGGGAGGAGAGGTTGTGAGGAAGGACTTGGTGGAGAGGAGCAAAATATTTAATAGCAATTGGAAAGGAGCTGCTGACGTGATGCTAATTGGGTTAAAATTTCTTTACATTGCAACAGCATTGCTTAGTTACCCAACTCTTAATTTACATTGTAGACTTCTAAATTTAACTAAACAAAAAACAAAAACAAAAAAGGGGAGGGAATTCTGCCTTTGAAGGCAGAATTATGAACAGTCGATCCTGTGTGACTTTCTCATACAGTCCCTCCCAATCAGCTTATATCTGTTCTCTTTGAGCCCTAGGACTTACATCCTTCTAAGACTTATCTGTTCTGTAACTTTGCTTCCCATCCTGCTGATGTCAGTCATACCTGTTTTTCTGCAAGTTCCTATCCATGTTGCCAGTCTAAGTAAACTTGCTTGGTCACTTACCTCTTTCTTGGCCTCGAGCTGGGCTTTGGCAATCTCTGTCAATTAGCGACTGGGACAGAGATACAGCAGAGATGTGATAAAGGTGAAGGGGCATCTGGAAGAATGACATTTTGGCGAATGCTGCCTCCGTAAACTGCATTTTCTATCTTATGTTTATTACCTTTGGAATGTAAAGTCAGTTTAAATCTATTTATTTTTTATTTATTTTTTTAGAGGGGCAGGAGGGGCAGAGAGAAGGAGAGAGAGAATCTCAAGCAGGCTCCCCCGCTCTGCTGAGTTTACAGCCCAACACGGGGTTCGATCTCATGACCCTGAGATCGTGACCTGAGCTGAAACTAAGAGTCAGACCCTCAACTGAGCCACCCAGGTGTCCCTAAATTCAGTTTATAGATAGACCTCAAGATCCTGTCTTTCTACTGACTACAGAAGCACACTTTATTTTCTCTGAAATTGTTAGAATAAAAACGATTCTGGTAGTTAGCTTTCAGATGTATAAGAAGAAGGCTGGGAGCAGTTTTATGTAGGTAACAAACTTGCCTTACTCAGCTATTAGCTTTTGTATATGACGTATGTACATGAAAAAAATTACTCTTTCAAAATGTTAATGCAAAATAAATCACCTTAGTAACATTTTTTAGTAAGGGGCAACTGTGTGTGTATTGGGAAAACACTGGCTTTCCTGGATTTGCTTGGACAAGGCACCTGTATTTCCCTGTGACTGTTTCTTCATATCAATAGGACTGGACTGGATGATTGTATGATTTTTAGAACAAAATGTATCTTTGTTGACTTGAGTCATTAATAAGAAATCAATTATAAATTTTCCTAATATAGGATCAACAGTAACAAATTATCAACAGGAACAATAATTTAAAAATTTTCAGCACCAAGAATTTTACCCTTTTTTCATGTTACCTTCGGTTTGCCTTTACACACACACACACAAACACACACACACACTTAGATTTATATGTATAAAGTAGTATAATAATGAAATCTTATACTATCACATAATTAAAGTATAGCTATAATTTTGAATTTTTTTTTACATGTCTAAGCACTTCCCATGTTGGTAAATATAATTTTAATATTAGCCGAATGTTACTGCATAGAGTTAACATTTCAAAATGTACTTAAACATTCCAGATTTTTAAAAAATCATTATTATGAACACTGAAGTATTATTTATTAACTATAGCCTAAACATATTTTTTGTCCAGTTTCACATATCTTCCGAGGTAGGCTTGAATATTTTAGTGACTCCTAAAATTTGTTACCCTAAGAGGTTCATTTATGCTGTTTTTAAAATGTTAGAGTTTAAACTATATCACAGTACTGTATATATTTTTTAAATAACCTCTTTTAATTTAACAGGTGTCAGTTATAGAATTTTAGGACCTGAAAGTTCATTTAGCTCCTCTCTTTGGAAGGGCAAATGGTATTAACAGTTTGACTCCAATTGATTATGTAACAGACATGTGATAAAGTAAATTACAAATATTTACTCACTTACTCATTTTAACTACCTTATCAGGGAGGTACAGTTATCACCTCTGTTGTATAGATGGAGAAACTGACGTTAAGTTAGTTGTCCAAGGGCAACTAATTGCAGAATGAGGCCTTAAACTCAGACAGTCTGGCTCCAAAATCCATGTGCTTGACCACTGTGCTATATACTAACCCCCTTAACATCTATTGAGCGCTTACTGTTTGTACACTTACGGTAGGTCAACTTAGGGATGCTTTTGGGAGCAGAACAGGTATCATGCCTGCTCTCCCTGCATCCTGAAGTCTGAGGAGGGCGCCAGATTTTAATCGAATCAACATACAAACATATAATTACAGATTTGATACAGGTTAGAAGGAAAAGAGCACGGAGTGATGGCAGAACTTGATTTAGATTTGGAGCAGTGGGGGAGTAGGGGTCACGGAAAGTCTTGATGGAGGTCTTAGGGAGGCCTAAGTTGAAGCTTGAAGAACAAGGAGGAGAGAGTTGGGTGATGATGGGTAAAAGGTGTCTGGCAGAAAAAATAGTTCATGCACATGCCTGAAGGCAGGAAGGAACTTTGTCTTTTGTTCTCAAGAGTCAGAAAGCCGACCTGGCTTTGTGCAAAGTGAAGGGGAGGGGGAGGCACAAGCTTGGAAAAGCAGACAGGTGCCCAATGGCCTGGGGGCTTGTTACAAGCTTCTCATTTATAGGAGTGTGCAGAGATGGGGTAGGGCCCTCGAGGAGCAGCCTCCAAAGGAGGCTGGGTCTGCTTAGGACAGGAAGCCTCTGGCGGAGCCATCCCCAAGTGGGGTTTCTTCTGCACATGACAGCAAACGGTAACATGTGATTTTCTAGGAATTAAACTTCGTTGGCTCAATATTTAAGATAGGAAGGGACGATTTAAGTTAGGAACCCAGATCAAGGCATATTGTGAAATTTTATTACAGAGCCAAGAGAAACATGGCCTGGAGAGAATAGCACTAGGGGATAGCCCGGGCTTCAAAGAGAACTTGACCCCATACAGATGCCAAGTGCCTAGCTGGCATTTTAGGGGTTTATTAGTTTTGCTGGGAAAATATCCCAATGATGTTTACTAACAGGGAGGAATTATTGCCCTAGTAGAAAGTGATAGCAGGCTCATGGGGACATTAACCTAAGCTTTAGAATGGAGATAGGAGTAGAGGGGTAGAAGCACATCTTCCTGAAAACTCAAGTCATCGTTAATCTACAAGAAAACTCTACACACAGTATTCGAAGGGCAAATGAAAAGGCTCTCCTTCTAATGTGAACTTCAGAGGCTTTTTTTACTTGTTCAAATAATGAGCTTTTGTGAATTAGTATTAGATTAAGCACATCAGGTTGGACTTTTCCATCAAGGCTGTCTGGGCCCAATCAAGATTGGAGAAATGAAGGATTGGCCAATAGGAAGAACTCTATAGAATATAGGAATCACTGCTATAGGAAACTTATAACCCCTGGGCCGAGCTAGAGCATGCGAGGAAACACCACCCTGCATGGATCCCCCTGAGGGGAAGACAGGTTGGGGAGGGTACAGAGGAGTTACCTTGGTGCCAGTGGAATAGGCTGGAGAGCAGCTTCCTAGAGCTTGCCAGATATCTGCCCTGTAGGGTGCTGAGCAGAGCTGCTCACTGTATAGTGTCTCACTGGAGGCACTCTGCTACAAAACTCCTAAGGGGGGCTGCCAGTAGAATCTGCTGGCTGCTGGGGGCTCCTGGAGCATTTCACTGGGAACGTACCAGAGTCAGGAAGTAAAACCCTTTTATCCTGCCATGTCTCTACTCCATCCTCTGCTGACAGAGCTCCAGGGTTAGCTGGCAAAGGGAAAATAGGAAAAGGACCAGACAATTGCACAGAGCAGGTAAAAAGATTGAATTTGGGGAGTAGAGAGGCAATAAATTGGTAATTGACACTGGCTCCCTACAAGAAGACCTGAAGGCAGAGCAAATACTTAGGATGCTCCCCAGTAGGCAGAATATTAATGGAAATACAGTCCCCCAAATGACTTATGGAAGAAGTCCCCTGATTTTTTTTTTATTATTGATTTTCAGGAGCTCTTTATATAGTGTAGATACAGGTGCTTCCTATTGCAAATATTGCAAATATTTTCTCCCAGTCTGTAGGTCTCCTTTTTATTCTGTAAATGGCAAATTGATAAGCAGATGTCTCCAGATCTTATAATCTACCTGGAGACAATATAACACAATACAACAATATAGTACTTATTTACTTCTCCTTTATATTTTCCCCTCTATGTAAGAATTATGGTCTAAGCTGTTAAAACAAAAAGGACTCAAAATTCAATGACTTACAGAAGGTAAAAGAGTTTATTTCTCTTGTATGTAACTGTCTAGATATGTGGTAGGCCAGGAAAATGGGCTAACGGGCCTCAGAGGTTTCTCCTATACCCTGTCATTCCTATTTTCAGTTATTAGTAAGGAAGAAAGTGAGAAACCAGGAAACACAGCTTGGTATTTAAGGAGATTACTCAAATCAATATCACTGCTGTGTCTTTGATCCAGACGTAGTCACTCATGGCCACATCTAGTCACAGGGGATATTGGGAAATGTCATCTCACATGGCAGGGCAGTCACATGCCCAGGTAAAACCTGGGGGCTGGGGTGGAAGGGGGACTATAAATAAAAGGCAGAATGATTGGAAACTCAGGGTGTCCTGATACCCCTCAATGACATCTTTGAGGTGATACCATGGTTTTGTTTGCAAATACTCTGGATTGTTATTTTTTAAAAATCTGTGGGTCTGTTTTGAATTTCTTCAAGGCTTTAAACTGATATAAAGGTAAAATTTTAAATGACAGAATTACTTATTATCTTGTTGCAAGTCAACTACTTCTCTACACAAAGTATAGGGTTCGTTGGTTGGTTTGTTTTTTTCTCTTACTCTAAGCTCAGGCATCTATAGGCTTTTAATGCACTCACTCAATCATAATAAATATACCTCAGAGGTAAGTTGCTCTATCATTTGCATTGTCTTCCCATTGAAAATGGCACAATTTAAAATGCTTTTAGAATTGGAATTTACAGTTCCCTCATTCCTTACACTATGACAGAAAGCAAGTAGCTGCTAATGTTTTCCTTTGTGTTTTATCTTGAAGGCATAACCAGTTTTCTTGGCTGAGTTGGTAGAGTTCATTCCAAAGAGAACACAAACAGATTAAATGTAGATAAACATGTTTACCTGATACCCTTGCACCAAATTTTAAAAATTGTTTGGCAACTGATAAAAATGAGATTGTTTGTAGATAATTAAACTAGATATCATTTTTGGCTATGGCATCACTCCTGGAGCGTTCAAAAGTCCATTCCAGCCTCGGTTACCCTTCTGTTGAATGCAACAAATGCTTACTTAGTGTTTACTGTGTGGCAAGCCTTGGGTACACAACAGTGAACAAGCCAGACAAGGCCCTTGCTCATCTGAAGCTACCATTCTGTCACCAGAGAACCCTGATCCCACCATAATCTAACTGGTCACCCAGTCTCCAAAGCTCTCACCAACTCTCACCTCCTCCAACCATAATAATACTCTGAGACAGTGAGCATTGATTCCAATGTGTCCTTCTTTCACTTTACCACTCAGAAATACACCTTTACTTCCACTGGAGTTGTCTGCCTAGGTTCCCACCTCCTGTCACTGGCCTCTCTCGGACAGACATGTTCTGTTCTGTAGAGACAGACTCTCGTCACTCTCCCCTGTCCAAGAGATATGTTCTGTAGAGCTATCTTCTAAGGCGATGTGGTTGTTTACGGTAGGTATTGCACGGGTAATTACCAGAATTTCACAATTTGCCCGTAACTTCAGCCTGACTCGGAGTTCTTACCCCAGCAAGGGTTCCAGTGCCACATTTTTTTAGTACTTTGCAAAAATGTTGCTTCAAATAGTGATAAACTTGTGGCCCAGATGGTTTTATTTCTTCAGTCCTGAGGTCAGATTTAATGGTGTTCATCTGAGAAAGTGGCTCAACAGGCTTCCTTCACCCTGTTGGGTTCTGTATCCATGAGGTCAGAAAATAATGAGTCATAAAAACCTACATTAGGGAGATTGTCTTCCTGCAAACTACTGGCAGCTGGAGTCGAAAATAGGGTTTAAAACTTACGCAGTATTGGCAGGTGGGAAAACACAGCTGGGCTATGATGCCACCTCCAATACCGATTCTTCTGCGAAGTATAAAGAAATAACCACAGGTATTTTTCTTGCACATATTTCTTACTTTTAAAAAGAGCTTCAGATATTTTTAATATAAATAGTACAGTTCCTTCAGATGTTTTTATATAAATAGGAGTTGCAGTACTTAGGGAATGGACACGGGATGGGAAAAGGGGACTTTTGAGTAGTGATGGGAAAAATAAAAGCACTGGGAAAACTCAAGGAGTAAATAGATACCTTTGCTTAAAAAGCATACCAAGCAGAGATGGAAGAGTCGTGAACAGAGCTGACAATATTTCAGTTGCCAGAAAGTCCTAGAGTTGAGCTGAATGAATCAAGGTGAGAGGTGGGCTACAAATTGACCTGAGAATCAGTGGGCTTCTCTGACTGTCCAAGAAGTGAAAGAGCCACAGGGAAAGGAGGCTTGAATGACAGATTCCTTGTTGCAAATGCTCGGGACTGTTCTTAGAGCTGTCACCTGTGGGCTCTGAAAAATGCAGGTTCTTCCCTGTGTCAATATTTTGTAATGCTCTTCCCCCCGGGTTATTATTGAAATATTGTGATACTTCATTAACACGGCATAAAAATATTGGTCTACTCGCTGGGTAGGTAATATGTTTTGTCATCTACCAAGCATCGATTTAAGGCTGTGTCAGGGAAACCAGCACCCTCTTTTACATTGAAAATACCTTAAGTGGTGACAGTTAATAATGTCACTGTCAGATTTGAAACTTAGGCAGAACAGGAGCAAAAATGGGGGAGGGGAGGGAGAGAGGAAAGGGGACGCATGAGTGCCCATCAACGGCAAGATGAGATCAGGGGGAGGAACTGACAGATGCCCTCCATTCCTGCTTCTCCATTTAAGACCTCTTGGTTAGAGGCAACGGAATCCACCCCTGACTATCTTAAGCAAAGGACTTTATTGGAAAGGACTCACAGGAAGGCTGGTAGACCAGACTTGGATGACAGTAGAAACCAAGAAACCAGGGCAATCAGGAAGGCCAAAAAGCTGAGAGATGACAGCTATCTTTTCAGCAGCAGCAGCCTAGGCAGGATGCCATCTGCTGCTGCTGGATATCGCTGTCTGCTCCAGACTCAAAGTCCTGAGGAAAGCATCCAACTGGCCAAGCCTAGGCCATCCTAGCCAACTGTCAGCAGACGGAGAATGGCCCACCTTGGCTCTGACAGTGGAAAAGGCTGTGCACCAACTCCCCCCACAGTGGTGATTTCCCGTGCTGCTCTGAGGGCCGGAGGCTGGGCTACCTCCAAAATGGCCCATCCAGTATACCAGGGTCGGGGAAAGGTGGCTGTGAAGGAGGTCAGAGGTACTGGCACGGGCTGGTGGCCTTAGGGGCAGCTAGCGGGAGACCGAGAGACTGTGATCTGTTTCCTGCTAGTAAACCGAAGCAGCCCAGAGCACTGGAGACTGCTGGCCCCAGTTCTCTTCTGCTCATTTCTGTGTTTAGCCTCTGATCTCATCCTGAGAGAAATAACAGGATGGTAGAGAGACTGGCTAGAGGCATAGCCTGGATTTTTAAAGCCCACTGCTAGAACTAAAATATCAGCTTGCGGATGTCTACCAAATACCCTTACCCCCAGGGAGGCTATCAGCTAGGAGAGCGACTTCTCCTTCGGGGGAAGTTAGTCTGGTTTTGCTTTTTAAAGCATGCTATGTCTTTCCCCCAGAAAGTCATGAACTTTCAATCATGCTGAAATCTGAATCTGGATATAGTCTTTCCTTCACTTAATTACTTTTCTGGGTTCGTGGACACAAGCCCGACACAGGTGCATTGGGGCGGTAGCACTCTAGCCCCATAAATGAAATGGTGGGAAGCTGTAGCGTCAAGTTCAGGATGAGCTCTGGGTTAAAAGGGTAGAAACTGGGGCGGCTTCTTCATGGTTTTTCTTTCTTCTTTTTTGTGATATAATTCACAGACCATCCAATTCACCCATCTAAAGTGTGCGATTCAGCGTTTTCTAGTATATTCAGGGTTGTGCAACCAACACATTTTAATCCTTGAACATTTTCATCACCCTAAAAAGAAACTCTGTACCCATTGTCAGCCACTCCCCATTTCTCCCCACGCTCCCCTCATACACCCCGAGGAACTAGTAACCTACTCTCTGTCTCTAGGGATCTATCTCTTCTGGACATTTCACATAAATGGGATCACATGCTTTGCGGCCTTCTGTGTCTGGCTTCTTTTACTTAGCATGTTTTCAAGAGCCATCCGTGTTGTAGCATGAATCCTTTCAATCCCCTTGAATACTGTCTTGAATGCCTACATGTAGAGTTGGTGGGTCATATGGTAACTCCACGTTTAACGTCTCAAGGAGATGCCAGATTGTCTTCTGCAGCAGCTGTGCTGTTTTACTTTCCCGCCAGCCCTGCGCTCAACATCCTTGCCAACGCTTGTTATCTTCGTGATGACAGCCATCCTAGCGGGTGTGAACGGTACCTCTGAGTGCGGCTTTGATTTGCATTTCCCTCATGGAAACGAGGTTGAGCACTTTTCTTCATGAGCTTAGTGCCCATTTGTCTGTCTTCTTCGGTGAAATATTCAAATTCAGATTCTTTGCCCATTTTTGAATTGGATTATTTGTCTTTATTGAGTTGCAAGAGTTCTTAGTCTAGTCCGTATACAAATCTCTTATCAGATGTGTGACTTTCAGGGATCTCTCCCGTCCTGTAGGTCATCTTTTCACTTCTTGATGGTGTCCCTTGGCGCCCAAGAGGTTTTCATTTTGATGAAATCCTATTTATCTATTTCTCTTAATTTTGTCATTTGTGCTTTTGATGTCATATGTAAGGAGGCTTTGCCTACCCCAAGGTCATGACTACTTATTCTTATCTAGTCTTCTAAGGGTGTTAAAATTTAGCCCTGATATTTAGGTTTGTGCTTTGTTCAGCACTAACTTTCGTATATGGTGTGAAGAAGGGATTCTTCACTGTTTCGATTCACAGAAATAATTGATGCTGGTGGCAGCACCTAAAGAAAGAATAAATAATTTGATTTATTTTTTTTTCTCAGTCTGAACTACACATTCCTGGGGGGCCACCCTCCACTTCTGTATTATGTCTATTTCCCTTTCAATGCTTTAGGCTGCGGGGTATTAACATTACCATGGCTTTCGACAATCTTGATTCAGTGCTTACACAAGGGCATTATTTCGACTGGCAGCCCCTACATAGCCTATTTATTTAGTTCTATTTCACTCTATTTTAAGAGTGAGCAAACTATTTTGTATGATGATTATTATAACAATATCAAAAGAAAAACTAACTCATCACCCTTGCTGTTTATTCCCTGAGCCTAGACTATTATTAAATTTGGAGCCAATCAAGTAATGAACATGCTGAGGCAAACTTTTAGGAAAAAAAATATCTTTGCCCTTGCAGGTGTAGCTCATTCTGATGTGGTGAGGGTCAAGGCCTGGCACAAGATTTGCCCATTACAAGGAGACTCCCATGGCCAGAGTTGGTTTCTGAGATCTATAGGAAGTTTGAATCTCAGCGGGACTTTGACTCAAGGCTTAGGCTCTATCTGGCTGTGCATTCAAAACAGATTTCCTCTCTTCATCTCTTCTTTTCTTCAGTTATGTCAGATGGCCCAGGAAACTGAGCTTGGATCCCCAGTTCCCTTACCAAAGTGTGTGATTCTCCCTTCCTGACAACTCTTTCACTTGCTCTCCCTGCCTCCTGAGTCCAGATCCACATGAATCCTGACTCAATCATAAGTTCCCTGAGTCCAGGATCACCCTCTTTCTTTTCTGTATCCCGTAGCTTGATGGAGAGGAAGTATTCAACAAGTCTTTCTTGATTATCTTCATTCCACCATATTTGCACAATTTTGCAACTTTTTTTTAAAGATTTTATTTATTTATTTGAGAGAGGAGAGAGAATGGGAGAGAGAGTCAGTGAGACAGAGAGTTAGAGGGAGAAGCAGACTCCCCGCTGAGCAGGGAGCCCCATGTGGGGCTCAATTCTGGGACTCCAGGATCATGACCCAAACCGAAGGCAGTCGCTTAACCAGCTGAGCCACCCAGGTGCCCAATTTTGCAACTGTTTTAATGGGACTCACCCTCCCCCAGAGTAGAAATTACAATGAAATGATTAACACATGAAAAAGAAGGCAGCCCTTCTCTTTCTACACACAAGCCTTGCAGGTGTGGGTGTGACTGACTTAGTGCTACTTGGGCTGAACCCATCTCTTAAAGGTTGGGAGGGGAGGCACCTGGGTGGCTCAGTCGGTTAAGCACCTGTCTTTGGCTTGGGTCATGAGTCCTGGGTTCTGGAATCAAGACCCGCATTGGGCTCCTTGCTGGACGTGGAGTCTACTTCTCCTGCTGCCTGCTGCTCCCCCGGCTTGTGCTCACTCTCTTTCTCTGACAAATAAATAAAACCTTTAAAAACAAAAAACAAACAAGACAGTGGATGGGGGATGAGATGAAGGAAGGAATTATCTTACCATGCTTTAGCTGTTGCTTGTGGTACAGATTTCTCTGAAGAGTATCAGGGTCCACACTCTGGAATTCTTCCTCATCTGAAAAGGTCAGGACCCCACCCTCTGATCCTCACCTCTGATCAAGCCTTCCTGCTCTCTCTGTCCTTAGCTCACTCCCACCACCCCTGTTCTTTAACCTCCCTATTGCGAATCTGAGAACAGTTTGATTCCTTTCTCGGGTCGACTAGTAAAAGATGAAATCAAAACATCCTCAAGGTCAAAATGTGAAGACTAAACATTGTTCATGGCTTAAACAAGGAGACAAGAACATCTAATTCTGTTTTCTTCTGTAGCACTTCCCCCCCTTAAAACTTCTATTCCCTCCTCCCCATTTTCCTGCCTTTCCAGGTTTATCTCCACTTCTTGTTCAGGACATCTCAGGGATCATCTGTTCCAGTGATCTTTCTCTGACACTTCCTGGCTGGGCTCAGTGTCCATCATCTTGAACCCACCGCATCCTGTACCTTTTGTATTTTACCTTAAGTTATGTCAAAATCATCTAGATATTCAGGCCAGCCTTGCCCACAAGACTGTAAGGTCCTTAAGGCAGGAATGTCATCTTCTTAGTCTTTGTATTTTCAGTGCCTAGCACAGTGGTTGACAAATACTAGAATTTCAGTAAGTATTTGTTGACACGGATGAATTTGAACATACTGTAATATGAAGTTAAATATGCTTGTTCTTTATTTCCCAGAGAAGTTCTTAGGATACTAATGTAGACTTATACATACTTGGAGCTTTCATGAGGTTGATCGTGGGCATGTTGAAGTTACAGAGATTATTGTTAAATGATTTTTTTCATACCATAGAATCATAGAAGAGGAAGATACGTACCCATAATATTAACGTACATTGTGCCAGAAGTGTGAACAGTGGTATGTTAAACTTTAGTTGGCCATGCCACAACCAAAATTGTTCTGAGAGTTTTGGCAGAGTAATTCTTGTTTAATGCAATGAAGTGTCATGAAACCCACCAAATAATAGGATCCCTTTTTGCCTTGTTTTCAAAACTCTCTGGCTTAAGTATTTTAAGAAATGATATTCAATGTTATTTCAATTTTAAGTATTTGTTTCACATGTCTAACAGATTCTTTTTCCATCTCTGTAGAATGTTTCAGACGTTTAAAGAATGGTTTTGGTTGGAAAGATTCTGGCTTCCTCCAACAATCAAGTGGTCAGATCTTGAAGATCACGATGGACTCGTCTTCGTAAAACCCTCTCATTTGTACATGACAATCCCATATGCTTTTGGCTTGCTGATTATCAGACATTTCTTTGAAAAGTAAGTAGGATCTGTGTGTCTTTACTTCACATGCCTCTTCTTTGCCCCAAGTCTGGAATACTGGAATCTTGGTAAGAACTTTCAATAATCTGTTGTTCGGGGCGGGGGGGGGTCCACTAGCAGGTTACAGATTCCTGGGGGAGTTCATCAAATCATATGGACACCAAACATGATCTAGAAGCTGAACAAATAAAAATTAGGAACACAGTCTCCTCAAGTGTGTTAGTTTCACAATGAAGAAAACTGAGATCAAGAGAGGTTAAGGAGCACAGAGCTTGTTAGTGCCATTGACAGTGTGGGGACCCACTTCATCTTCCACGTACCATGCTATCTGACAAAGTATATACGTTCCCAGAAAGGCAATGCTAAAAGAAAGAGTCTGTGTCTAGGGGATACATTATCATTTTAGAATGCCTATAAAATAGCAAAATGCCCCATTAAAGACCTAACTTAATATTTGCTTTACAGCATAGTTTATTTTAAAGGTTTATTGAAGGTTTTAATAGCAGCCCTTCATTCCAAAGTATAAGGAAATCAAAGAAAAAAATATCAATTTGCTTTCTCAGAAAAAGTAAACTTCTTTTCCTTTTCTTAACTTAATTGAAATAGATATTACTTCAACCTTTTTATTAAAACTGTACTTGTGTTATGATAACAGGAGATAAATGTTCATCTATAATCTCTGTAGTTGTCTCTATTTCAAAAAACTGTTATTAGCACATTAACTTTTTGGAGCAAAAAGAATATTTGAATGTCAGAGTTGGAAAAACTTAAGACAAAATTTGATAAAGATCATTTTGTCCAAGACTAACTGTAATGCAGATCATATGTTTACAACCATTTGCAGGGTCCTTATCGCAAGAGTTCGTTTGACCAACTCTGTTTCATGGACTCTCCAAAAGGTTTTTGTGCACATAACAACTTCTCTTGAGCCAACAATGTGCTATAGCTATTGAGAGAAAGAGGAAGCCCCTGGATACCACTTAAACTCTAGCTGGGAACATTTAAAAATGCTCCTCCTTTTTGACCATTAATTCTATTTTTTAGTCACATGTTTGGATTTGTCAAAGAATGCATAAATAAAGTAGAATTTTGTCTCTGCACTTCCAAAATAGCAAATTACTTTCTCCTTTCCTGAAATACTTGCTTCTCTTGCATGGTGTGTGGTGATTCTTGAATTTGGCTCCCAGGTCCTCTACTTATTTGCACTGCAGATTACCTACTTCTTGGTGGACAGCTCCATTTTTTTACGTTGTGATCAGGACAGTGAACTAGAAAACTCTTTTGGTTGCCAAAGCAGCACAGCTGTGGAGGACCAACTTGTTCTGTCTTGGCCGAGGCCGTTCCAACAACAATCAGGAAGGAATACAATCCTCTTGTAATTCCCAGGACCCTTCTTGCTTCTTCCCCAGGGACTGAGCATACTCAGTACGTCATTTTTCCAATCTTCTTATGTAGCTTTAACTCCCAATAACTCAGCGTTAGCTTTTCACATTCTCTGACACTACAGAAAACCATGTGTTGGTCCACTAGGCTCCCATCTCTTTGAATGCAATAGAAGTAAGGAAAATTTAACGGGGGAGGGAGACTATGCCTTTTGAAACCTGTGTTTTTATCTTTTTCAAGGCTTCTGTATCATTTGCATTAGATTAAACCACATGTCATAAATAAAATATTTCTGACACCTTGCATTTGAGTAGAAACTTATAGTTTAAGAAGTATATAAAATCACGAATGATATGATCTCAGTCAAGAAAATAAGAAGTGAGTGATCTGGCCAAGGTCATACAGTTGAACCGACATGCCATGCCACCAGGCTAAGGGGTGTTGGTTTTTAAGTCTCCCATTATATCAGCACTTCTTGGATTTTGCGATGAAATTCTCCTGATGGCAGACAAGAGGTAACTATTGTCTCTTGGGAATACATAAAAACATAGCTTAAAGAAGTCTAGCAAGTGCGTAATTTTCTGAACTATCTTAAAAATTTATGTAAATCTGACACTGTGTTTCAGCATAGCCTATGATATATGTATCACAAGAAAGCTTTCTTCTTTTGTCCTAGACTCTGTTTCTATTACACCTTCTCATTCTATGAAGTGACCAGTAGTTGTGATTTGGCTGGCTCATTTTTATCCTTTGGTACTAGCCAGGAACCATTTAAGATCAGGAAGTGATGTCCCTTACTAGAAAAGCAAGAGCAGAGAGACAGAACTGATGAAGAACAAAGAAGTAGCTCATTTGAAAGTGACTGACATTTGCTTTGTATTTAGGACTACTTTTCCTTATAAATTTTATGGCATATGTGTTTGTGTGTGTGTGTGTATGTTGTTGTTGGCTGGGGTAGGTAGGGGGGAGTCTAGAATAGCACTTTCTAACTAGTTAATCTGGATTCCTCTATGCATTCCTTTAAGTGTCTGAAGTATGATTGGATGACATCTAAGCCACTCAGATTTAGATACTTGTGGAATAAACACATTATCTCAGAGTAAATCATGGTCCCAGAATGGTTCAAGTCAGGGATGGAGGTGGTAAAATCAAAAGGTGATCTTTTTTCTTTTATTTAGTTGTGCATTGAATACATTCGACCATTTCTACCATTTCCACTGAGCAACATAAGCACATGATGGGATAATACGCCATTCTGCAAAGAAAGGAAGGTAGAATGACCCATCTGTAGCAATTTACAAGAACTGAAAAGGGTTGTTACTCACTGTCCTAAACTGAAATAGTCTCAAACTATGCACATTAGACTTAAGTGTTATCTGAGACTTACATTGCTCCAAATATTTTGTTCTTTCATATAAAACCCCCTGCTTAAACTCTGTTCGAAGAGCCTTTGAATCCTTAGGAACTGGGAATCGATCTTATGCCAGTGGGCTATTGTTTCTGTTTAGGAGAAGTATTTAAATTTCACATGTTTAATATCTGCCTAGGGCTGCCTTCTTTTTATTCTATAAAAGAATATTGGGAAAAAAGGGAGGGGGGTTCTGATATTGCTAGGCTTTGGCTCACAAGTAACTGATGAAGTGCTAGATGAAGAGGAGGTTGTCTGGGTGTCTGAATGGGGCCATCTGAAGGCTCAGTTCTGCAATAGTAGCAAACCTAAGAGACTCATTCCTTGGTAATTAACCTAACTTTGAACCATTTACATGGGAGCAGAAGTTCACATTCTTTTTTCTTCCTCTTGGACATTTTTTTTATATTCCATATCCATAAAATGAAAGTTCAGGCAAGTTAATCTCTAAGGCCCTTCTAGAGTTAAGACCTGTCATTTCCCTTCTCTTTTCAGTTCAGTTCATCAAATATTTATTATACTCCTTTCTTTTCTTCTTTTTCAAAATGGATTTTTAAATTAAGTATCTATTCATAATTATTTACACTTACATTAGATGAGGTGATTGATTTTCCAGATTTATTTGAAAAGGAAGGATAATGCTGAAATAGAAAAGTATATTTATATACTTCCCATGTTTCATCAAAAATGTTATTTCTGTCTTTGAAGCCTGGGCATCTTAACAAAGAAGACCACATTTCTCTTTCTTGTTTAAATTAATGATTTTAATATAGTTGTGTTCCTCATTTCAGCAAGTATGTTATGGGTATGTATTTATTTACCCATTGTGTACACTGATCCATATACTAATCTCCCATATGATCCTTTCAAAGGGAAGGTTATACTTGCCCTGGCTTTGAGGTTGGTTTTATTCCCTTACTGCATAAATCTTTTTTGGCTCAATTCCTCTTTGCTTTTTAAATTTTTCCTAATTTTTTCATTTCTGACATTTGAGAGAGCATTGAGTGAATATGACTGAGAACACTACCATATTAAAGCATTTTGCGTTTGTGTTATTCTATTAGTAAGAACAATGAGTGTTTCCCCGATGAAAAGTTTCAACTAGTGGGTTGGATAAAGGAGCCAATTCCATTATTTATCTAGAACCTTGTCAAATGTGTTTTTTGGGATTTTGTTAGTTTTAAGGACATCTCAGTTTTTGCTTGGTTTGGACATTTTATGCAAAGGGGAATTAATTAATCATAATCCTCAAATCATAGCATGCTCTCTTTGGTCTGCATAATACCTCTTTTTGATTGATTTGAATTAACTTTTTCATTAACTACCTTTTATCCCCATTTCCTCATCACATCCCTGCCTGCTGGGTTCTAATGTAGTGGATGGCTTTTTATTTGTATGACCCAGTAAAACATGTGCATAAACATAGAGTGCATGTATTGTTAGTTGACATAAATGGTGTGGTGATAAGAACTTACTCTGTTGCTTCTTTTTTTAAATGCAGCCCTATGTTTTATGATCTATCCACATTGCTCTATGTACATCTGGTGAATACTTAGTTTGTTTTTATATGTCTCTGAAATGTATGGGCCATTTCCAGCAGGACTTAGTCCATCTGGAAGTTGGATTGGCTTATATATTTTATCAAATTATCTTAGAAAAAAATCTATTCAACTCCCATGGCTGTAAAAAACGAATTGAAGGGCTAAATGATCATTCATAACTAAAATTTCTGGCATTTAATTAAACACAGAAACCTCTAAGTAAGTACTAAAATGGACTGACCTGGCAGAAGATAGAACCTTTGTTAGAACTGGAGAAAAAATAGAGTCATATCATTATTTTTTTAAATCAGCTTTAGGGGTGCCTGGGTGATGCAGTAGGTTAAGCTTCCAACTCTTGGAATCTCAGGGTCTTGAAGATCTTATGATCTCAAGGTCATGAGATCAAGCCCCAGGCTGGACTTCACACTCAGCATGGACTCTGCTTAGGTTTCTCTCTCCCTCTCCTTTTGCCCACCCCCCCATGTGCACTCTCTCTCTCTAAAATAAACAAGTAAATATTTTTAAAAATCAGCTTTATTGAGGTATGATTTACATATAATAAAGCTCATCCAAAATTTGATGCATTTTGCCAACTATTCAGTGGTGTAACCATCACAATTATGACGTAGAAGATTTCCATCAGCTGAGAAACTCTCCTGTACCCGTCTGGTTCATCTTCTCCCCACCCACAAGCTCTTCACAATCACTGATATGATTTCTGTCAGCCTAATTTGCCTTTTCAGTTCCTACAAATGGAATCATGTAGATGACAGGTTTTTGCGTCTGGCTTTTTTCATGTTACATAATACATTGGAGATTGTTTTCATGTTGTGTGTAGCAGTGATTCCTTGTCATTGCTAGATAGTCTTTCAAAATATTGATATACCACAATTTATTTATCCTTTAGTTTTTGGAAATTTGGATTTTTTACAGTTTTTAGCTATTATGAATAAAGCTGCTATGAATATTTGAGTACAAGAATTTGTACGGGCATTTGCTTTTATTTCCCTTGGTAAACTGCTGAAGTGTTTGCTCTTCAAAAGATATTGTTAATGTATGTATACCCATACAATGAATTATTATTCAGTAATGAAAAGGAATGAACTCCAAAAACATCCAAAAACATGAATGGACCTCAGAAACATTAAGCTAGTGAAAGGAGCCAGACACAAGCAACCACATATTATTGTATGATTCCATTATATTAAATATCCTAAAAAGACAAAGCTATAAAGACAGAAAATGATTAGTGATTGCCTGGGGCATGGGTGAGAGGGAACAGAATTAACAGTAATAATGCATGAGGGATTATATTGGGATGATGAAAATCTTCTAAATCTGATTTGTGATGATGATTCTACAACTTGGTAATTTTACTTAAAAAAAAATCACTGAATAGTATACTTGGAAAAGGTGAATTATATGATACGCAAAAATTACTGAGCAGTTATTTTTAAAAATATAAATAAAATAAAAAGGCAAGCCACAGACTGGGAGAAAATATATTATATGCAAAACATATATCTGATGAGGGACTTAAATTCAGAATATATAAAGAACTCTTTAACTTGATAATGAACAAAGAAATAACTTGATTTTTAAAATGGGCAAAAGACCTGCGTAGATAATTCACCAAAGATATGCAAATAGCAAGTAAACATATTAAAAGATGTCCAACATCATTAGTCATTAGCAAAATGCAAATTAAAACCACTACACCCTGGAAATTAACAAAAATGTCAGAGTGAGGACCTCCCAAAATTCTCTCTTCCCTAAAAGCAATCAGCAAACTAGCAAAAACTGTCAAAATCAACTTTTCAGAATTCAGAATTAACCAAATGTTAGCAGCAATCCAGGGATTGTTCTTTAAGAAAAACAGCTGACTCTTGGAAAGAGAAGCAAGCTTTGTGACATTTTAACTTGTCCTATTCCTATCCTGCCCTGTCCACCTCTGTGATAGCCTTGAAAACCCAACAGCCCGCAATTTCAGTGGAAACCAGTATCCCGGCAGCCATTGAAGGGAGCAGAACAGAGCATCACTACCAGAGAAGTGTCATTATCTGACCTCCCTTGTGGTTCCCTAGAAGCCAGTACTTATAAGGCTGCCTTTATTTGACCTGAGTCAGAAAAGTCTTTTTACAGACAGTGCAGACGGTGCTTGTCTAAAACAAGTAGAGGCAGTTGATTAAATTGGGAACTGCCTGAAGTTGTAGATAACAACTGGGGCAAACAATAGACTAACCAAAACACTTAAAAAGAAAAACAAAAATGAGATGTCCATAGCGGGCTTTGAAAAGCTCTGACCTGTTCTTGGAAATCAGAAGGACACTTGAATTTGTAGAGCTTTGTGTATGCCCAGGGCTCTCCACATGCGCAGGAAAGATACGAGAAGGCCCTTAGCTCTCACCTCTGGATGATCTTGAGGCTCTGGACAAAGAGGAAGTGAAGGCTAAGGCAGAGTTGGCAACTGCTTAGCTGAGTGTTGAAGCTGTGCCCCCAAATGTATGCAGAGCTCCTTGGCAAAGACTGGGAGACTTATTGGTTCCAGGCATTTAAGGAAATCTCTGTCTAGTCATTAGGTGACATTAAGCTAATCCAATAGAGACGCCAGTGCCCAAACATGACAAAGAAAACAGGCTTCATAGATCATTTCAAACAAGGAATGAAACAAACAAATGGACAATGATAACAAACCACAAAACCAACAAACTCTCAGAGGGATAATCCGATTTCCAGAGTTGCCAAATTATATTATTTAACATGTCCAATTTTCAACAAAAATTATAAGGCATGTAAAGAAACAAGAAAGTGTGGTCCAGGCACTGGAGGAGATAATGCTAAGTGAAATAAGTCAAGCAGAGAAAGACAATTATCATATGATTTCTCTCATCTATGGATCATAAGAACTAGGAAGATTGGTAGGGGAAGAAAGGGATAAAGAAAGGGGGGGTAATCAGAAGGGAGAATGAAGCATGAGAGACTATGGACTCTGAGAAACAAACTGAGGGCTTCAGAGGGGAGAGGGTGGGGGAATGGGATAGGCTGGTGATGGGTAGTAAGGAGGGCACGTATTGCATGGTGCACTGGGTGTTATATGCAACTAATGAATCATCGAACTTTACATCAGAAACCAGGGATGTACTGTATGGTGACTAACATAATATAATAAAAAAACATTAAAATAAAAATTAAAAATTAAAAATTAAAAAAAAAAGAAAGTGTGGTCCATACAGGGAAAAAGTAGTCCCTTTTTTGTAAGGAAAATGTCCCTTATAAAACCTAAATGTTGGCCTTATTAGACAAAGATTTTATTATTTTTTAATTTATTAATTAATTTTAATTTAGAGAGAGAGAGTGTGTGAGCAGAGAAGGGGCAAGGGAGAGGAAGAAAGAGAGAATCCCAAGGAGGCTCCATGCACAGCATAGAGCCCAATGCAAGGCTCAATCTCACAACCCTGATATCATGACCCAAGCTGAAATCAAGAATCAGGCGCTTAACTGACTGAGCCACCCAGGTGTCCCTAGATAAAGACTTTAAATCAGCTATTTTAAATATGTTCGAAGAACTAGAGTAAAGCATGTTTGAGAACTAAAGGAAAGAATGAGAACAATGTCTCACCAAATCAAGACTATCAATAAAAAGATTGTAATTAGAAATTATAAAAGAAATCAAAGAGAGGGGCACCTGGGTGGCACAGCAGTTGAGCATCTGCCTTCGGCTCAGGGCGTGATCCTGGCGTTCTGGGATCGAGCCCCACATCAGGCTCCTCCGCTATGAGCCTGCTTCTTCCTCTCCCACTCCCCCTGCTTGTGTTCCCTCTCTCGCTGGCTGTCTCTATCTCTGGCGAATAAATAAATAAAATCTTTTAAACAAACAAACAAAAAAAGAAATCAAAGAGAAATTTTGGAGTTGTAAAGTACAATGACGCATGACAAACCCACTAGAAGAGCCCAACAGCATATATGAGCAAGTAGAAGAGTCAGCAGTCTGAGGAAGAGAGAAAAAAAAAAAAAGAATGAAAGAAAACAAAGAGCCTGAGGAGACCTGTGGTATATCATGAACCCTAACAACATACTCATAATGGGAGTTCCAGCAGAAGGGGAGAAAATGGGTAGGAGGGAAAATATTTGAAGAAATACATGGCCAAAAACATACTCAAATTTGATGACAAACATTAATCTATACATCCAAGAAGCTAAACAGATTCCAAGTAAGGTAAATTTAGAGACCCACACCTAGATGCATTGCAAACAAAGTGTCCAAAGACAAAGACAACAAATCTTGAAAGCTAGAGAGGACCATCTGTCACATATAAGAGACCTTCAATAAGATTAAGAGTTGATTTCTTACCAGCCACCATAGAGGCCAAAGGCAGTGGGAGGACATATAAAAAGTGCTGAAAGAAAAAAAACCTTGCCAACTGAGCAGAACTATCTTTCAAAACAAAAGAGAAGTTAAGACATTTCCTGATAAACAAAAGCTGAAAGAATTCGTTGCTTCCAGGGCCATCCTACAATAATACTAAAGGAAATCCTTCAGAGTGAAATTAGAGGACACGAGACAGTAACTAGAATCCATATGAAGAAATAAAAAGTACCACCAGTAAAATCACCTACATAAGAAATAAAAAGAGTATATACACAGTTTTTGTTTGTAACACATTTTTCTTCTATCTGATTTAAAAGACAACTACATCAAACAGTAATCATAAATCTGTGTCGACGAAAGCACAATTTATAAATATATTATCCATATGATTAATAGCACAGAAAGGGGAGGTAATGAAATTTTAGTATATTGCTGAAATTATTTTGGTATTAATCTGAACTAGAATGTTATGAATGAAGATGTTCATTGTAATCCCTAGGTTAACCACTAAGAAAATTATTTTAAACGAATAATATTTTGGGGCACCTGGGTACCTCGGTCAGTTGAGCATCCAACTCTTGATTTTCGCTCAGATCATGATCTCATGAGATCAAGCCCTTAGTCAGGTTCCATGCCTAGCAAGGAGTCTGCTTGAGATTCTCTCACTTTCTCCCTCTCCCTCTGCCCCTCCCCTTGCTTGCACTCTCTCTGTCTCTCTAAAATAAATAAACAAATATTTAAAAAAAAAGTAAAAGAAGAATATTTAAGGAAGAGAGAAAATTAAAAAGCTACACTAGACACTATCTATTTAACACAAAAGAATATAACTTACTGAAGAATAGAGAAGTAACAAAGACATAAGTTATATAGAAAACAAATAAAATAGCAGACAAATCCTGTTTTATCAGTAATTAAATGTATTTTGCATTAATGTAAATACTTTTAAAAAGTACGTGATCCAACTATATTCTTTCTTTCTTTCTTTCTTTCTTTCTTTCTTTCTTTCTTTCTTTCTTTCTTTCTTTCTTTTACTATATGCTTTCTATAAGAAACACACTTGAGGTTCAAGGACATAAATAAGTTGACAGTAAAAGTATGGGAAAAGATATACCATGCAAATAGTAACCAAAAGAGAGCCAGAGTGGCTATATGCTAATATCAGGCAATTTAGATTTTCATAGACTTTTAAACTGTTACTGGAGGTGAGAACATTTTATAATATAAAAGGGTAAATCTATCAAGATGATATAATAATTATAAACATATATGTACCTAACAACAAAGCTCCAAAATGCATGAAGCAAAAACTGACAGAATTGAAGGGAGAAATAGACAACTCAACAAATAGTTGTAGATCTGAATATCTCACTTTTAATAATGGATACATGGGGGAGGGATTAATAAGGAAATAGAAGACTCAATCTGCACTCTAAACCAAGTAAACCTAACAGTCATCTGTAGAACATGGCACCCAACGACAACAGAAAACACGATCTTCTTATATGCACAAGGAACATTCTCCAGGTAGACCATACGTTAGGTCATAAGACAACTCTCAGTGAGTGTAAAGAAATGGAAATCATACCAAGTGTGTTTTCCAATCACAATGAAATGAAATTAGAAGTCAGTAACAGACAGAAATTGGGAAATGAGCAAATATGTGGCAATTGAACAGCATACTTTTAAATAACCAATGGGTTAGAGGAGGAATCACAGTAAATTAGAAAATACTTTGCGATGAATGACAAAGAAAACACAACATCAAAACTTATGAGATGCAGGAGCATAGTACTCGGGAGGAAATTTATAGCTGCAAACGCCTATATTAAAAAAAAAGAAAGATCCTAAATCAATAAACTTCTACCTTAAGAAACCAGAAAAAAAAAGAGCAAACTAAACTTCTAGCAAGCAGAAGTTAGGAGATAATAAAGATTAGGGTAGAAAATCAATGAAAACCAGTACACACCCAGTAAAATTGCTGAGATTAAAGGGACTGTTAATACCAAGTGTTGGCAGGGTTATGGAGTAACCGGAACTCTGGCCCATTACCGGCAAGAATGCAAAGTGGTGCCACCACTGGAACACAGTTTGCCAGTTTCTTATAAAGTTAAATGTACACTTGTCATACTACCCACCAACCCTCGATATTTACCCAAGAGTAAAGTTCTCATTAGTTAGAACTTCAAATAGGAGCATAGTAAGTAAAACTTTCAATACCTAAATTATTATTCATTTTAATCCCTTGGAGCCTTAAAATGAAACTCTAAGGGGAATAGCTTATCCCAATTCAGGGAGCTCATATATAGATATATTTGGATTTACATTAGTAGATTTTTAACAGGGCAAGTATTTTTTTTTAAGTTATTGCTTGTATGAAGGGTCTCAAAATTTGCTCTCCTTGACCTTCTTTGCAAGGCAGAGGTTGGCTGTAGGTAACCCAAGGACAACATGACCCAATGACTGATCCTTCGTTTGGAATCTAAAGTTATGGCTTGTGTTTTCTGCTGCCATTGTGGATTCATGCTCAGATTTTGGACTTTCTTTCATATTTTGTAGGTTTATTGCTACGCCTCTAGCAAAATCATTTGGCATTAAGGAGGAAGTTCGAAAGAAGATTACACCAAATACCGTCTTAGAGAATTTTTTCAAACATTCCACAAGGCAACCATCTCGAGTAAGTACAAGTTCTTTGTTTTAGGATTTAAAAAAAAAGTCTCCTTTCTTACTGTTTCAGTCACCTGTGGCTTACCTCATCTGTGCAAGATACTTGTTCCAGTTGGCCATCAGATGATTTGACTCATTGGGATTCTTTTTCCCTCTGATGACAGATTATACAGCTTTCCAAGCATAGTATAAAATGACACAAATATTATAAAACAACCACTATTCATGGTTGATTATTGTGTTCAACTATAGTGTTCAACACTAATAATCAATGCCATAATTTGGGTATAAGGATCAAAATTAAATTTTGGAGAGTAAGATATATACAAAGTATCCTAATCACAAGAGACCAGTGACTGTTAAGGCGGACTAGCCCGTATCTGACACTTGTAATGATTGTGGCACCATTGATATACATTAGACCCATTAGGAAAGTGTTCACTGGGGTGGCTGTTGTGAGTAGGGCACTTTATTTTATCCAAGTCCCCCCCGCATTTAGAAATGCGATGTGCCCCTGCCCACTCCCCAGGGAAGTCAGAGTTCTCTCCACAATATGAGATGCACTTCATGAAATGGTGTAGTGCCCCACATGTTTACATAACACAAAAAAAAGGTTTTAACCTGATAGTTGTGAAAAAGATAGCACGTAGGTAGGTCTAGTTTCATTTTCACCATAGTTAAAATGAGAGATGAAATAAAAACTCTTCCCAAAGTGGCACAACCTCTGTGATGAATACAGACAGCGATCACCGATCATCTCCAAAGTCAACAGCATGCCCTGGCACAGCTGAGGGTAGTGAGATTTTTAAGGGTGCCGAGCTTTATTTGCTCAATTCAGTTGCGTCTGTGATGACTGTTTCCATGCTGGGTCTGGTGGGCTCATGTGGAGGTCTGACCACAGAGCCTGAGGCGTTGCTTCCAGAGTTGTTCACAGCTAGCCGGCACTGCCTATAACTTCTTCTGCCCTCAGCTTCTGTACTGGACTTCTTTGGTTGTTGGTTTTTTTTTTTTTTCCTAAAATGAAGACAGTCTGACAAGCCATTTCCACATGTTCTTTATTCCCACGTGCTCTAAAGGACTGCTCTTGTTCATTTCAGTACTGCTGTTCCCACTGGTGATAATAAACGCCCAAGAATCATTTCACATTTTTTCTTTTTTTTAATATGTATTTTATTTATTTATCTGACAGAGAGAGCACGAGAGCACAAGCAGGGGGAACAACAGAGGGAGAGGGAGTAGCGGGGCTCCTTGACAGGGAGCCTGATGCGGGGCTCAATCCCAGGACCCTGGGATCCTAAACGGAACCAAAGGTAGATGCTTAACCATCTGAGCCACCCAGGCGTCCCTCACATTTTTCAAAAGGGAAACTAGTTAGCCGTGTTTAGGAAAACTTCGGGCTCTTTCGGAGAGTCCTTATTTTTCTTTTCGTTTGAGAATAACGCACGTGGGTAATACCTTGTATAAAACATGAAGAACAGTGCTATGGTCTCAATTACTTGATACATTTGCTATAGCAAAAACTTCAGGTCAGCTTTTTAGGAAATTTAAAATTAGGAAATTTGGTCTTTATCAAGTTTCCCTGCTCTGGAGAGAAAAGAGCCACGTGATGGTTAAAGAAATACCAGCGTAACTTCTGGCACAATTTTCTGTGCATTGTCGGTGTTCAATAAATGATTGTTTTATATATCAATAAGAAATTACTTCCAGAGACTTTTGCTTGCAAGAGGATTTCTATCCCAATACTATTGTAGTGAATGAAGCCAGTATTGTCAAGACTGACGTTGAACCAGATTCATCTGTGCTCCAAAAGAGAAAATAAATTGCTTCAAATCATGTTCGAGGGCTATTTCTAGAGGCATTTATTAAGCAGACATCTATAGAAATGATGGGCTAATAAAATTGAATTGCTTTCCGCGAGGGAGTATGAAGAGCTGTGTAGGTTAGTGAATGCAGACCTCCAGAGCTGTGAGAACAAAGACCTTGGACGCAAGGGCAAAGCGAACACGGTGGCCAACTGCCGACATGCTCCTGCTCCTTCATTCTGTACATGCATCTGGAGGGGGACTTTATCGGTGCCAACGCCGTGTCACCCCCAGGATAAATCCCAGACAAAGCCCCCCCTTGATGTGAGCCTAGCCACATCTTTCCTCCCCTCCTCTTCATATGACTGTAACCTGCCAGGCTTTTTCTGTTTCCCAGGTGTTCCCTGCACACCCCTGCTCTCATCTCCAGACCACCTCACAGGCTGGTCCCTCTGCCGGGACGCTTCCCTTCTCTACCCTCCCCTTCTCTGAGGCACTTTTCAGGTCCAGCTTGTGTGTAACTTTCAGGAAGTGCCTACAGAGTTAGGTCCCATGGTGTCCTGATGTTCCCCTATCTTAGCACTCATGGTATTTCAGTAGAGTTCTTTAGTTTCTTCCTGGCCCATGTCCACATTATTATTCATTTAGATCCCCCCGTGACTAGCACGATGCTTGCAAGAAAAAGGCGACAATAAATGGTTACCAACTCAGTCCCCTCAAGAGCACAAAAACCAAACCAAACCAAACCAAAACAACAGCAGGCGAACCTTTGGCCTATAAAAGAATAGGTGTTAGGGCAGTTAGTTTACAGGGAAACAGACTACCATATGGGCTGTATATATGGGCCATATCCTGTTTTTGTTTTGTTTTCTTTCCTTCTTGCAGATTAAATAATAGGTAGCAATTTAGTAAGTACATGGAAGCTGCAATTAGGCCTTTGCCAGTCTTCAGTGTGAGAGCTGCTTTATGAATTTTATCTACTGTTAACCCTGTGCGCATGAACAATTAGGTGAACTCTACACAACAACATAGCAGAAACTCTATGACTGGGCCCAGGCCGTGGGGTGTCCAGCCACCAGGGGGGCTTTGTTCTGCCCCTGCCGTGTTGGTCCTCGATTGGTTTAAATCTACTTTGAGGCATCAGTCAACATTTCGAAGGCGCTAGTGATGTCCCATCAAAATTCTGGCTGTGCGTTCGCTCTGGGAGCCGTCAGCCAGAGCGGGCTCACAGCTGCACTCTTGGAACAAGGCAGGTGCTCTCCTCTTTGCTGCGACGGCAGCTCCCGCTTATCTCCTCAACACTGAAGCTGAGGGTCTGTTTGATGCCGTCTCATTTTTCTAGTAAAGAGGAAATGGAGATACTCCGTGTACTTGTGTTGGAAAATGAAAGATGAAGGAGAGCAGGTAATTCAAAAACTTACAGAGCTGAGTTTTTTGTGTCAGTTGAAAACACTGTAGGTTTAGCATATAAAACCTGCCTGTGTGAAAGAATACAACTTAAAATCCCACCATGAAACAGACCTAATCCCCCCAATCCTGTGTCTTTTCAGTCTGGCCCTAGAACGACTTCAAGTGTATGACCTTCGCGCTAATCCATCATCCATATTATTTCCAAATTTAAAGATAAGTTCTGCTTCTCAGAAGAGAATCGATCATCATTCTATGATCTTTATTTATTTTTATGATTGAAATTATTTTGGATTAGTTTGAAATGGGCTGTACATCTGATTAAATGTGAAAGTGATCGCCAACACCTGTTTCAGTTTTTCCCATCTTATCTTTTGGAGCCATCACAAAGATCGTGTGAAAGAACAGAAAGTGCACTAGCCTAAGATCTTATCCTCACCTTACTATTAATTTTAGGTCTTGGACAACTTACTAAAACTCTTGGTGTTCCAGTTTCCTCGTAGGAGCAATGAGGAGGTTGGATCTGATCAACTTAAACCGTACTACTCTACCTGGTACTTAGGAAGCCTAGATAAAACTTCACTGAATGAGGGAGCTCACGTCTGCAGCTTGAACGTATGGGTTGCTGCCAAATTATGGAGTATTGATATTTCTTAATAACTCAGAGTGCTGGGATTTTGTGTTTTGGGGTGTGTCTGTGTGTGTGCGTGTCTGTGTGTGTGTGTGTGTGATCCCATAAGCAAAAGAGGTAATTCACTGCCTCCAGACCTAACACAGAATGTCTCTCCTCTCCGGTGCACAAGCTCTGGTAACCCAGTCGCACCCTCTCTTGACTGCCTGCCCATCTGACTGCTCTTTATCACCTGTTCATTCATGTTATCTCTTTTCAGACTGATATTTATGGACTGGCAAAGAAGTGTAACTTGACAGAGCGCCAGGTGGAAAGATGGTTTAGGAGTCGGCGGAATCAAGAGAGGCCTTGCAGGATGAAGAAATTCCAGGAAGCTTGGTAAGAAGGACAGTCAAAGCTTTTGCAAGGCTGCAGTTTTATAATACGGAGCACAATGGTCATCTCAGAAAGAACACTACAGTTGGAGCAGAAGAAGGGTTTGGACCCAGCCCTGTCACTTACCAATTGGGTGTTGTAGTCTAGTCGCCCATCTACCTTCTCTTCTTCGGTTTCCTTCTTGATGAAATGGGGCAAGCTATGAACTCTCTGAGATGAATAGGAGCTATGATGTACTTACCTTGAAGTCCAGAAAAAAAATACAAACGTCTTAACTGGTGTTTATTTTTTTTAAGGTAGAGGTTGGCCCTACGTCATAAGACTTTATCACCTGTTTCCAATTACATTCCAATTATTATATTACATTATAAGAGCAGAGAACGGGAAGGTGTCTGTTCTTCTGTCCCAGTTGACTCATCCCCCACCCCTCTAACCCCCCACCCCTTGCCTGTGGACAGGACAGCCAGTTCCTCTGAATTTCTCAGTTGGTTTTAGCGGTTGGGGGGAAAAGAAAGGTCAGCACCTGCTGGGGTACCAAGTAGGATTTCTGCCAGAGCAGGCTACTTTGAATATGCTCTGGGGGCAGTGAGGCTGCATTGCACTTATTTTTGGTTTCATTTGAGTTCTGTGGGGGGTTTTCCCTCCTGTAGAATTTCTTGTACTTTGGGTCACTTGCTTGGTGGTGGAAACTTACACTTGGATGAAAAAGGTGGACTAGGTCATCACTCTTATTTTTTCTTCTTCTTACATCCAGACAAATGCCCACTCATTGGGTTGTGTTTGATGCCACGTTCTACACACCAATAGCATCCCTTCTTTCTGTCCCTTTTTAATGGTCCTCACATTGCCTGGTGCCTTTCACCAGTTTTTTTTTTATTTAAAAAATTGTTTTTCATTATGTTCAGTTAGCCAACATATAATACATCATAAGTTTTTGTTGATGGCGAAGTGAATAGAGAGCTGATGTCAGACTCCCAAATAATGGAGTCTGAGGCTAAGTTTTAATGGCTTCCTTCAGTTTACCTGTAGGCTCCTGAGTACTGATCCCACTGTGATGCTGGTGATGTTAGAGGCACAGACCCACGTCTTCAAGTGTCTCGAAACAAGCGATCACTTCTCATCACAGGCTTCCCTTGGAAGCTCTTCGTGAATGGCCTGGTTTGTTTTCCAAATAGCTTCTCTCTGATTTTTAGCTCTTAAGAGACTGGTTAATATTGTCACCCCTCATGTCAGCTTGGCATGAGTGAATCTCTTTAAACCATCACCACAAAACACTATAAAGTAGCACTGGTCTCATATTACGTTTTCCTGCTCTCCTACTATCATTCGTTTGTTTTTTCTAGCAAATGATTCTTATCTTCAAGTCCCCAGGCAGGGACTAATTCTCTACTTTTGAGCTGGATCACTCTCCCATGAAAATCTCTGATAATTTCTTATACACGATAGTGCCTTACAGTTTATAAATAATGTATGATCCTCCTGCCAATGCTGTGAGATAGTCAAGGAAGATAGAGCTAGCCCTGTTGTAAGAAATGAAAAGCTATTCAACCTACATAGCGCTGTATGACAATTAAATCTCAATAAAACAGAAAGGAAAAGAAAGAAATGAGAAACTACAGATCTGGCTTCTTAAAGGAGCTTGCTCGAGGTCACCTAGCTGTTGGCAGGGCTGTTGCATGCATGTTTTCCGACTCCTTTTCTGGTACTCTTTCTACTCCATGGTACTGCCCCCTTAACACGTAATGCTTACCCCTTAGCAAGCAGAAACGCCCTACATCAATTAACCGTTTGGGTCAACAAGGCCTAACATTTGGGCATCTGGCTGTCGGTGAGTCTACTGAAAGTCAGCTTCGGAATTCAGGCTAGGGAAGGGAATTTCAAGTTGTCAACTATACATCAGTCAGGCAATGGAGTTATGTCAACTGTCTTCTCTGTACGTGGCACTGTCCTACCTTGGGTCAAATTCTAGATTTTAAGAGGGAAGTAAAAGCGGAAGGCCTGGTCACTAGCCTTTAGCAGCGAAGAGCGACAAGACTGTCACTTATGAAACTACAACATCCATCCAGTTATTCTACCCAATGGCACATGAGCCTGTACACCTGTCGTCCACGGTCATGTTTCGATGCCTTGTGGGCATTCAGAGGAGATGGTGGCAGTAGAGAAAAGCATTTTAGAGGAGGTCAGACCTCGGGGAGATAGTGGGAACATGGACCTTGAGGAATGGGTTGGGATTTCCATGAGAAAAGAAATCAGGATTTGAGGGTGGCATGTTTCAAGTTAGGCGAAGACACAAAGCAGGAAATTGTACAATGTATTCAGGATATAGGAGTGGGCCAACAAATAAAATGTAAGCTTTACCTTCTTCTTTAGAGATATCACAAATTTCCTCAAAGTCAGAACACCGTTATTATAGACTAAATAAATGGACTAAAGCAAAATGCCAAGCCATTTAATTGTATAGGGACTGCCCTTTATTTTTCCAGCGATGTGATGTGCTGTGGGAATCATAGTAAGAGATACCTAGCCCCGGGCATTTGGGAAATCTCAGAAAACTTATTTCCTAACACCAAGCTTTAACAAATTACTCGCCAACAGGCAGAAACTCTTCTATATCAGGAGGAATACCTTGAGTTTACTGTATTGTTTCCTTGATTACTTCCTTTTTTTAATTGACGTATAGTTGACATATAATATTAGCCTAGTTTCAGCTGTACGACATGGTAATTTGACATTTATATACATTCCGAAATGATCACAACAATAAATCTAGCAACCACCTGCCCCCATATAAAGTTGTTACAATATTATTAACTATATCCCCTGTGCGGTACATTGCATCCCCAAGTTTTATATACTTAATAACTGGTAGTTTGCACCTTTGAATCTCCTTCCCTTGTTTCGCCCATTCCCCTACCCTCTCCCCTCTGGCAACCACCAGATTGTTCTCTGTATCTGTGAGTCTGTTTCTATTTTGTTTTATTTGTTCATTTACTTTCTTTCTTAGAACCTACATGTAAATGAAATCATATGGTGTTTGTCTTTCTCTGTCTGATTTATAGCCAACCAGTATTCCATTGTGTGTGTGTGTGTGTGTGTGTGTGTATGTGTGTGTGTGTATATCACATCTTCTTTATCCATACATCTGTCGATGGGGACTAAGTTGCTTCCATAACTTGGCTATTATACTTGGTTACTTTTTTTTATAATAATTTTTTATTATGTTATGCTAGTCACCACACAGTACATCCTTAGTTTTTGATGTAGTGTTCCATGATTCATTATTTGCGTATAACACCCAGTGCTCCATGCAATAGGTGACTCCTACACCCTGCTCGCAGAATTCAGGATTTTAATCCACAGTGCATCCTTTATTTTTAATGTAAACTTCATATTAACTGACCACTTTTCTTTTTAAAATAAGCATTTCCATCTAGCAGCAAGAAGTTTATTATAAAACTCCCAGGTAATTTCCAAGTAGCCGATGTAGATAGGCAAGGAGCTCCCCCAGCCCTGGAGGGAGAGCTCTCCTCTGGCTGGCTGGGCTGCCACCTTGCCTTAGCTGACCCCGGGGCAGGTCCCTGCCTGCTCCATTGGGCCCTGCCCCCTCCTGAGCCCCATTGCTGGCCTTGTCAGCTTCTTTCTCCATTGCCCCTTGATTACACTTGCCATCTGGGCCTGACCAATCAATTTCTGGATTTTTCTTTTTTCCAAGAAATATTTTCCCCTCACAGTTATGTTTCTCTCGGCCTTTCCTGGGAAAAAAGGGGAAGTCTTACTCCCTTTTTCATCTGAAACAAATAAAACAGCATCAACAAGTACTTCGTCATTCATCTCATAATTAGTGAAGTGCAGCAGTTCTCAAACTTTTTGGTTTTAGAACCCTTTCGTCCTCTGAAAAACTATGAAGGACCCCAAAGAGCATTTGCTTGTGTGTTTTAATGGCTACTGATACTAGAAATGAAGGCCAAGACATTTGTAAAACACAAGTGCATATTGTGTCAGCTCTCAGAGCAACGATGGCGTCTCTCTCCTGTCACGGAGCCTCTGGAAATCACTGTTCATTTGTGATGGGATGAGCGAAAATGGCAATAACACGGTAGTCATATTATGAAAATATTTTGAGTCCAGGAATCCCTGGCACACACTTTGAGAACCCCTGGGATAGTGTAATGAAACCTAACAGGTCAGTTAGGGAAATGCGACACTTGGGTCTGGCACTTGCATCTGACGGCCACTGCACAGCCTCGGGGGAGTTCTGTGGCCTCTCCCAACCTCTGTGTCCCTCTGTGTAGCCACCTTATCTACCTTTTATCCATAAAGAGGGGCTAATTACAGTTCCTAGTCCATCAACTTGCTGTGAAGAGGAACATGGGATAACACACACGGGCTTAGCACAGCGCCTGGCACAGAGTCAAGAGGTCAGCAAATACTGGAGAGACAAATAATTCAAGATGTGCCGCCTAGACTTACGGTTTCCTTTGTGGCCGGCAGGTCTGACCCTACTTTTTCTGTTTCCGCTTGGCCATGATAATCCAGGGAGCCAAGGAAATGCTGTCTGCATCCAAGTGTGGGCCTTCGCCAGTCCGGACGTAAATACAAGTATGGACAGGTCTCAACCGGCTCATTTTATAAAATGCTCTTTGGGTATTTTTATCGTTCAAATTTCTAAAGAAGGGAACCCTACTTTTTTCTCTATCAAAACAAACCAGGAAGAAAGACTATCGTCCAGCCTATAGGCAATAACAACGTTTAGGAAGCACCACTGGCTTCGGAGTCTAGAAACCTTTACTTCAGCCTCAGCTGTGTTACTGCTTAGCTGTGGGAGCTGGGGAGCTGGGCTTGCCTCTAATAAGCCTGGTTATTTGTCTGCAAAACAGGTTTATGTCTGCCGTCTTCTTTCCTACTTAGCTTTCAGGCATATTGAAGAAAGCGCTCTAAGGAATTATAAGAAACAAACATTATATTATTATTATTTTAAGATTTTATTTATTTATTTGAGAGAGAGCACGAGCAGAGGGGAGGAGCAGAGGGAGAGGGAGAAGCAGACTCCCTGCTGAGCAAGGAGCCCCATGCGGGACTCGATCCCAGGACCCTGGGATCATGACCTGAGCTGAAGGCAGACGCTTAACCAGCTGAGCCACCCAGGTGTCCCAACAAATATTATTTTTAATATTATTGTTGCTTCAGCAATCATGAAATAAAATAGCAGCACCTTTTTTTGAAACTTTACTTGACAAAGTTATAAACATATACAAAAGTAGAAAGACTGGTATGCTGAACTCTGTGTGCTATGTATCCATCACCGACTTTAATTATTACCAACTGATGGCAATCCTGTGTCATCTGTGTCCGCCCTCCACCCCCAACAGACTGTTTTTGTGGATGAATTGTTTTCTGTCAGTTTTATTGCGATACAGTCGACATACATCAGTAAGTTTAAGGTGTACGGCGTGACGGTTTGACTTACATATATTGTGGGATGATTGCCACAGTAAGTTCTGTCAGCATCCAACATCTCATATGGGTAACAAAAAAAAAAAGTTTTTTTTCTCCTTGTGAGGAGAACTTGAGGATCTACTCACGTAGCATCTTTTAAATATGCCATGTGGCAATGTCAGCTATAGTCATCACGCTGTACGTCACATCCCCAGTACTTCTTTATTCTGTAACCGAGGGTATGTTCCTTTTGACCACCTTCATCCGAGTATTCTTGAAGATCACTTTTGACACAAATATCAGACATTGTATGATTTCATTGTAAATATTTTAGTATGGATCTCTAAGAGATAAGGACTCTATTTTAAGCAAAATTGCAATACCAGTATCACACTTAAAAGAAACTTTAATAACGGGTGCCTGGGTGGCTTCATCGGTTAAGTGGGCTGATTCTTGATTTCGGCTCAGGTCACGGTTTCAGGGTCGTGAGATCGAGCCTGGTGTTGGGCTGTGCACTCAGCAGGGTGTCTGCTTGTCCCTCTCTCCCCCTCTGTCTCTCCCCCTGCTCACGCCCTCCGTCTCTCTAAAATAAATAAATAAAATCTTTAAAAAAGTTAAACAATACTAAATAGTCAATGTTCAGATTTCTTTGATTAACTCATAATTTTCTTTATAGTTTGTTTGTTTGAATCAGGATCTTAATAAAACCCATGCAGTACAGCTGATCAGTATGTCTTTTAAGTCTCTTAATCTATAGGTCTTTCTCCAGACATCAGAAAAAGATTTTTTTTTCAAAATATGCTTTTCAGAGACAAGACTGAAGTCTGGCCACATGGAAACCTTTTCACTGAGACTTAAGTGGGGATAAAACAAATGATTCGATTAACACTAACGTCAAACCATTGTCTGTCGTGCATCAGGCATAATACAAACAGTAGTTAGAGAAGCCCCCCCTTGTTATTGCTTGCCTCGTGCCGTGCACTATAATCAATACTTTTCACAAATTAGTTTCAATTCTTTTTACATTTCGAGGTAAGTTTTGTCATTCCCATTTTATAGATGAAGACAAGAGGACTTCCTGAGGTTAAGTGACCCCCCTACAGTTAGAGCCATCGAACAAGCAGCAGAGTCAGGATATCAAATTAGATTTGCCCGTGCATTCTTCCCAGACACCATCATACCAAATGTATTTCTCCTCAGATGTCAATCACCTTTACCAGATTTTTCTTTCTTTTGGCAGCTGGCGATTTGCATTTTACTTAATGATTACTGTTGCTGGAATTGTATTTCTTTATGATGTAAGTTGTCTCTTTGATATTCTTTGATGAGAATTTGTCTTTAATTTTAAAAATCCTTGCCTGTGAATTCCTCATGAAATAAGGTTCTCAGTAAGTTGACCAGCTTTCATGCTTTTAAAGTCACACGGATGCCGAGAGCGGTCACAACTCCTCAGTCTGTCTTTCAAAGCCTTTGTTAAGTATTGAATTTGCAAACATAAGTTTAAAACCTAATCTCTCCCTATTTCCACTCACACGACCCATGTGCCAACTACCCTGGAATACGGACAATCCACTGAACATACCTGGCATATTTCACTTTTGGATTTTAGCACATTTTATCCCCTGTGCCAGAAATGTCTTGCCCTTCCCACTTCTATCTCTACCTGCAGAATCCCATCCAGTCTCCTATGACATACCACCTGTTCCATCAAGACTCGGTACTCACTCATCAGAAATCTTTCTTTACCATATTACCTTTGCATTGTCTATTTAAATAGTAACTGAATGATTACCCCATTAAGTGATGTATAAACTACACGGTAAGTAGAATAACTTCCTTTTTTTAAAACAATGTTTTTAAAGATTTTATTTATTTGAGAGAAAGAGATTGAGAGAGAGAAAAGGAGCAGGGGCAGAGGGAGAGGGAGAAGCAGGCTCCCTGTTGAGCAGGAAGCCCAATGTGGGACTCGATCCCAGGACCACAGGATCATGACGCTTAACTGACTGGGCCACCCAGGAGCCCCTGTTTGATTAATTTCCTATGGGAGACAGCACTGTGTGGTCCCAGATTCATGAGGAGTCGTGAGCGTCCCAGGCACGTTGTGTGGGGACATATACAAATGCCTACAGAGAGAGAGAGGCACAGCAGGGGCGACAGTCTCACTGTGCATGCGTGGCCCCATCAATGACATCAGGAAGAGTTTATGTTTTCTGCTGAAATCAGCCTTTGACTCTGACAAACTTATTTTTTTCTCTCTTGGTTCCTTGTTTTTTCAGAAACCTTGGGTATATGACCTGTGGGAGGTGTGGAATGACTATCCCAGGCAGGTAAGTCCCTTCTGATACGGTCCTCCCTTCCTTCGACTTCGGAGGCCCTCAAATTGTCCCGAGTTAGGTCCGAGTCCCCTTCCTACTCTCTGTCCATGTCTGTGCAGTCCTTTGGCTCTTTCTCTACCAGAGCTTACTCATCCTTATTCCTTATTTACCTATCTCTTGTGTCGTTCCTCTAGTCTGTGCAATTACATATTTGAGTTTAAGTCGCTATCTTACGATTTATTTTCTATTTGTAATAGCTGGTGCATTTCCTTTTATTGTACTCTCTTCTTGCTTTTTTACAGGACAATCAAGTTTTTTAAAAAATTATTATTCCATTTCTCCCTTTACATTAGCTCTTCAGTTAGGCATCCTTTGGTGCTTTTAGTAATTATCCTAGAGATTATCGTATGCATTTTTGAATTATTGGGTCTAATAAAAATTAGTGCTCTTACCTCTTTTCAGTCACTGAAAAGTCATTAGAATTCTTCATAGAATTATTCATATACCCCCCTCCTATTTCCTCCTTCAAATATTTAAAATGCTACAAGTCATTGCTATTATTGTTTTGCAAATCAGTCAAATTGCTTCTCCGTGCTCCACCTTGTATCCTGCTTTCCCATGCTTCCATCTGGGATGATTATCCTTCTGGCTGAAGACGTCCCTTTGGTTTGCTTTTCTGAAATGTTACCACTTTGCCTTCATTTTTTAAAGGATATTTTTGCTGGGTATAGAATTCTAGGTTAGCAATGGTTTTCCTTTAGCACTTTGAAAATGGCATTCCATTTTCTTCTGGATCCCACTGTTTAAGAATTCAGTTGTCAGTTTTATTTTTGCTTCTTTGAACAGAATATCTTTTTTCTCTGACTGATTTCAGTCTCTTGTCTTTGTCTTTCAAGTTTTATTATGATCTGCATGAATGTGGTTTTCTTTGACTTTATCCTGCCTAATGTCCGTAGAACTTCTTAAATCTGTGGTGTGATATCTTCAGTCAGTTTTAGAAAATTCTCAGCCACTGCTCTTGTTCCTTTCTCTCTTTCCTCTCTTTCTGGAGATTCAATTACAGATGTGCTAATCTGTTAGATGTTCACAGTAGGTCCCACATGTCTCTTATGCTTTTTCTAATGTTTTCTAGCCTCTTGCTTCTTCTGAGCTTTAGTCTGCTGGGAGACAATTCTCCATGGATTTCTTGCATATTTTCATGTCTTATGAGGCAAAACACTGCCTGCCTTTTGTTCTGTACTATCTTTTCAAGGATGTTTGTATAGCAGACAACCTTGGAAGACAGAAATACCTCCTTCTGGAGCAAAGGGTAGGCACATTACTATCTGTTATGAAAGATTCAGGTTTCCTAGCTCAGGCTTCCTCTCTTGTAATACAACCCATGGTATGTGCAGATGTCATCTGACACTTTTTGCTTACCCCTATATGAGTTAAGGTGGGAGACCTGTCCCAAATATTGATATTCTGACAGCTACTATTACTGTGAATAATACAGTACCCTTTACCTCTGACCCAGGAGTCTTGTATCTTCAGTCAGCCCCCATGAAACTGTGGCAAGCTATCTTGCAAGTAAGGTATATCCAGATCTTTACAGATCTGGATATATTCTATATTAATGTCCTCTAGTTTGTTGCTGCCTTTATCAGCACTGTCTAAACTGCTGTGAAACACATCTTTCGAGTTCTAAATTTTAGTAACTGTTTTTCACTTCTCAAATTTTCATTTAACTCTTTTTTTAATGGATTCCAGTTCTCTACTGAAATTTCCCACATTTTAACCAAGTTTTTAAGGTTATTTTAAAGTCCAAGTCTGAAGAATCCGATGTCTTGATAGCCTATGGGTCTGTTCTCTTTTCTTATTCTTGTCTCCTGATGCTTGAAAACTTTTGATTGAATAATAGATATTGTATATGAAAAATTATAGATGCTCAGACTATTATCTTACTCTTGAGAAGATTTACTTTTTCTTCTCTTCATTAGATTAGAGACAGATCTCCTTCATTTTATATGTGATTGAGCTGATTCAATGTGGATTCCAGTCTTTTTGAGAGCAGGTGTATTTACAACTTACCCATATTCCTGGGGTGTTTTCCTAGTGGTTTGACCAAAAGATTACAGTGTTTACTAGGACTATTTTTCTTGGCTGGCCCTGAGTACCAATTTGCATCCTTGCACTATGAGATTGCCATAAGTCTTATTTAACTTCTCCTACTTCTTCGTCTCTGGACTCCATACTGCTTATAAATTGGCAAATGCTGACAAATGCTATACACAGGTGTGGTTTTCTGTGAATTTGTCCCACTTATGGTCTATGGAACTTCTTGGATTAAGGATTCACTAGAAATAAAGGATTCATTTTTAATGCATTTTCTCTCAGAAATCTTTACTCCACAGGTTCTGGGTGCCTTGCCTGCTCTTTGATGCCTTTGCAGAGATATTTTTATGCATTTTACCCAGATCCTTTTTCAGTTCTCACTAGGAGAGTTAGTCTCATACATGCCTGTTTGACACAGAAGAAAGCAAAAACTGTCTCATTCTATTATGGCCTTACTGAGGATGATCAGTTGCCCAGAAAATTATTCCTTTTAATGTGTTAGCTTCGGTATTAGAGAATCAAAGAAGGTTAGACCATAAGATACTTAGGCATTATGTAGGTCAAACTCCAATCTTATTCTTCGACCTCCAGCTTACTCTGAACTTCTCAGGTATATCAGTTATCTCTTGGTACGTAATAAACCATCCCCAACGCAGTGCCTTAAAACAACAACCATTTATTTGCTCATGATTTGGGTTAACAATTTTGGCTGGGCCCAGCTGAGCCATTCTTTCTGCTCTATTTAGTGTTAAATGAGTTCATGCATGTATTTTCAGTCAGTTGGTAGGCTGGCTAGGGGATGGCTCATGTCCCTGATGTCCTCATTCGTATTTTTGGCAGTGGACAACTTGATTCTCTACTTTGTTCTTATCAGCAAGATAGCTCAGGTTTCTTACCTGGTGCTTACGAAGTCTCTACTTGCATCATATTTGCTTGTGCGCCTTTCACCAAAGTCCAAGATCAAGTTCATGGTCATGTAGGAGAAGACTCTACCAGCACATGAATATCAGAAGGTGAAATTCATTGGAGGCATTGATGTAACAATCCATCACACCAAGTAATATAATATCTCAACTTAGCTAAAATAAGCACACTCCCACACACACACTATAAAATTATTAAGGAAAATTCTAGATATAGAATTTTTTTTCAGAAGACATTTTTAGCGTACTTAAATAATTGTATATATTTTATTACTGCTCCATTTGAGAATAGGTCAATTCTGATTACTAGCTGTCACCAGTAGAAAAGTTAGGACATCAGATTTTAAATAGTATTCAAGAAACATAAAACAAGGTAAACTGTAGGAATAGCAAAACAGATTTGCCAATATTCTTAAGTAAAGATTCTTGAATTTGTTTTCCCTAATTTAACTTTCAGTCACCTAAAACAAGGCAATCACACCTGTTGTAATTTTATTAACTTTTAAACAAAACACTTAATTTGATTTTGGAATTCTTGTCTACCCTTTCAGAAATAAAATGCCTTGAAATATTATCTTTGATTCCTTCTCAGAAGTTGAAATCTTTTTTTAAGATTTATTTGTTTTAGAGAGGGAGAAAGAGAAAGAGAATGAGAGAGAGAGAGAGAGGAGGGGCAGAGGCAGAGGGAGAGAGAAACTTAGACTCCATGCTGAGCACAGAGCTGAGGTGGGGCTCAGTGTCACGACCTTGAAATCACCACCTGAGCCGAGACTAAGAATTGGACTGTTAACCAATTGCGCCACCCAGGTGCCCCTCAGAAGGTGAAATCTTAAAGTGTCATCATTTTGGGGAGTTCTGTGGAACATAAATAGGTATAAACAATAGTTTAATGCCTTAAAATGAGTTGTTTATATGGTGATACTAAAGTAGTGAAAACTCTCATTCTCCTTAGCCCTTGCTGCCGTCCCAGTACTGGTATTACATTTTGGAGATGAGTTTTTATTGGTCTCTGATATTTAGCCTTGGCTCTGATGTCAAGAGGAAGGTAAGTATCTTTTTTTTGTTTTGTTTTAAGATTTTATTTATTTGAGAAAGAGAGAGCTCGTGAGACAGCAAGTGGGGGGGTGGGTGCAGAGGGAGAGGGAGAGAGAATCCTAAGCAGCCTCTGCACTGAGCGCAGAGCCGGATGTGGGGCTCGATCTCGAGACCCTGAGCCGAAACCAAGAGTTTGCAACCAAGAGTCGGACATAACCGACCTCATCACCCAGGCGCCCCTAGGTAAGTATCTTATTTACAAAGCTACTTTATCTACTTTTTCAAAAATTGTCACCCTCCCCTGCCCTCAATCTTAATCTTTAAATTGTATTCTTATGTGTGTTAATTTCAATTCATAGCCTTTTTGCATCTTATAGCATATAGAATATTGCAAATCTTGCTCATGCTTTGGTGCCTTGATAAGTATTTTCAGTGCAACATTGTAGACACTTTCACTTGGAAGCTCCACTCTCGTTCAGTAAGAAGAGAACTCTCCTTTATCCCATCCCGTCTGTTTTTCCCTTTGGGTTTGGGCATTTGATGTTCTTCAAATACAGGTGTTAGTAGTTTTAATTCTGTGGCCACATCTTTTAGTTGATCACAAACCACCTTATGTAATTCTTCGATGTATTCAAAGACTTTGAATACATGTTGTCCTTAATTCATCCAAGATCTTTATGAGGAAACTTTGCTTTGGGCATGCTTGGCTTTACTTTAGATGTAAGGAAATTGAGCCACAGGCATGCGAAAAAATGTATCCTCTGAGTTAACAAAGGTCGATGTTTTAGGAACCATTTGCTGATACAGAAAACCATATTAGATTCTCAATGCAATCACAAGATTTTATCATATATGTTAGCAACTCAGATCGAATAATAAATACTCTTGGCATATACCTCATCCACTACATTCTATTTAAAAAGTCAGTCTGTGGCAAAATTTGTGTGATAAATGAGGTTAAGTTGAACTCAGTATTAAGGAGATAAGACCATGCCGGCTTGATTAAATGTTTGGGTGCGTGATGGTACACTCTATCCATCACTAAGGGCTCCATCAGCTGCGGTCAACAGGAGATCTTAAAAGAAAATTTATAGAATATAAGTATAAGAATGTATTGTGAAAAAATCTGATAGACGTAATCTTTTCCATAAAACTCAGGAATAGCTGTAGATTAACTGTCATTAACCTTAGTCTGGGCTAAGAATACATCAAAATTTAATTGTTTGAGTCATTTTCTCAAGGGAGGGGATTGAAAATAATCACTTTTTAGAAGGTCTTCATAGATATACTAAGGTGGGTTGATGCTATAATGACTCTATCTTTCTCCCACATCTATTTTTTCAGTAGTTGGTTTCTCTTTAGTATATACAAGTGCATTGGGTACCTTTTGAAAAATTAAATGTAAATATATGTCATATATTTTGTAATTGCATATCTTCAGAGACATAAAACTACTGGAACATAGGTAAAGTAAAGACTCTAGAGTCGGAAGGCCCAGGTTTGAATCCCTGGCTTCACCACTCACTAGCATCTCAAGCTAGCTGGCTAACCTCCCAAAACTTGATTTCCTCATCTGTAAAATGGAGCTAAAAATAGTTTCTGTCTTCTCTGGTTTTTGTGAGGATTAAGCAGGTTAACCCACACAAAGCACTTCCTGGTATACAATAAGTGCTCAATAAGTTGGGCTATTATTAGTAGTATCATGTTTACTCTTTCACTTTGGCTACAAGGAAACTGAAATCTTTAAGTTTTTTTTTTTAAACATCTTTATTGAGGTATCTGCACATTGCCCAGTGCAGTCATCGAAAGTGTGTAATTCAGTGGTTTTGAGTATGTCCACAGAGCTGAGCAATCATCACCATGGCCAATTTTAGAGCATTTTTATCAACCCCCAAAAGATATCCTGTACCTTTTTGCAGTCACTTGCCATTTCTCTAACTTCCCCAGCCCTAGGCAACCCACTGGCCGACTTCCCATCTCTATGGATTTGCCTCTTCTGTATATTTCAAATAAGTTGAATCATAATCTATGGGTTTTTTTGTGTGTCTGACACTTTCACTTAACATAATGTTTTCAAGGTTCATTCATGTGGAAGCATGTATCAGTCCTTCATTCCTTTTTATTGCTAAATAATTATCCATGGTATGGATATACTGCATTTTATTTCTCTATTTGTTACTTCATGGCTATTGGGGATGTTTTCTTTTTTGTCTCTTAGGAATAATGGTGCTGTGAACATTCATATACAAGTTTTTGCATGGACATATTTTTATTTCTCTCGGTAGAATTGCTGGGCTATGGGATAATTCCATATTTAACCTTTTGGACAACTGCCAAAAATGCTGCACCATTTTACATTCCTACCAGCAACATATAAGCATTTCAATTTTTCCCTGTCCTTGCCAACACTTGTTATAGTTCATCATTTTTATTATGGCTGCCCTACTGGGGATGAAGAGGTATCTCATGGTGGTTTTGATTTATGTTTTCCTAATGACTAATGAGGTTGAGCGTCTTTTCATGTACTTGTCGGCCATTTGTATATTTTGTTTGCAGCAAACATTTACGGATTTATGCTCCATTGTGGTAGCTTTCTTTAGCCTTGGGTTTGTAAGATACTCACTGCTCTTTCATTTGTTACTTGTTTCATAGGTGGTAACACTTATTTTAATGGTTGTGTAATTTTATTATATTGTGTATCTGTCTTTTTTCCTTTTTGGAATTAGAGAAGAAAGGATAAATGTAAATATACACAGGAATGTGTGTGTGTGTGTGTGTGTATGGGGCGTGTGTGCATGCGTGTGTGTGTGTGTGTATGTATCCAGTGTGGGGCAGTGGAAAGAAGATCAGATGTGAGGATTTAGACAACGATTCAATGCTGGGTCAAAGTTAAGTGACTTCATCAGTGAGGATAATGTGCATTAGTTCCTTCACAAGAATTGTGTTTAAGAATCAAAGTGAAAGCATTTTACAAATTTCAAAACATTCAGATGTGTGAGTTGCTTTTTAAAAAATATTGGTATTATTGTCGTTGTTCGCACTTCCATTGATTAGGTGATAACTGCATTTGCTTGATAGCTTCCATTTTCCTCTCGTTCTATAGGATTTTCTAGCTCATGTCATCCACCACCTGGCTGCTATAAGCTTGATGAGCTTCTCTTGGTGTGCTAATTATATTCGCAGTGGGACCCTCGTGATGATCGTGCACGATGTGGCTGACATTTGGCTGGAGGTAAAAGTTTGCCATTAAAAAAGTAATAACAATACCGTGTCCTGGGTTTCTGGGACGGTATGTGAGTGATTTAGCAGGGCTCTCTGTCCTGAAAACACCCAAAGTCCAAGGATGTCTCTGGGTCCTCAGATCCTTCAAGCTTAGAAAGACGAAACCTTTTAGTGTTTAGTTTCCAATCTTCTCCATGGTACTGGAGAGAGGTTAACCCATGGGATTCCACTTGTAAAAGTTACGTGCAGATACAAGCTTAGAAAATACGTTGAGATATGTGAGGCAGGAATGAACTCGAATCTTTTAAAAGGAAAACGTGGATGTGTAGCATTATGGATTCTTAATGTTGGATGGTATCATATATTTACTTAAGCCGCAGCCCAATACCCATTGGATGCTTGCACTGGTCCTCCTCCAGCTTTAAAGAATGAGAGCTGATGTTTATTCAAATGGTATTTATTTTCTAAGGAAGGAATGTTTTGGAGCAGGGGACATTAAAACAAGAGTGTTCCTAGTCCCAAGCAACACAAAGCATGAGAAACAAAGCAAATTAGGATTGTTTTCTCTACTTGTCTCTGCTATGTATCGGTTCCTGTGTGCCCTGAGGCAGTGACCCAATAGCCGTCTTGCCCGCCAGCTCTCCTGGTGTACTTAGGGCCACACTTCCCAGAGCCATTCGTTTGTCCTCTCAATGCCTTCATTTATAATGAAGCCGAGGAAAATGACGCTAACCCATCTCATGTTCAGGATTGCCTCTTGAAGTTGAAGGGCTGATAGCTGAATCTAAGCTGGTATGGGAGAAATTAAAGTTGATAGGATCGTGTTCTTCTAGATCAGGGTTTACCAAGCTTTTTGGTGAAGGGCCAGATAGTAAATGTAGCTTTGTGGGCAACATTGGATCTCTTGCCATTTATTCTTCTTTTCTGATGGTCGGCCTTTTCTTTTCTCATACCCCTTTAAAAATGTGAAACCCATCCTTAAGGGCTGACCAGCTTTAAGCCCATAGGCTGGACAGTAGTTTGTTAAACCCAGTTCTAGATGTAACCAGAAGTCATTTGAAGCCATTTCAAAGCAACTGGCTACTGTTAAAATATTAGATGTGTACAGAATTTTGTTTCTTCTGTGTAATGGCAATTAGACATGTAAATCCCATTCCAAAGGTCAAGATTATTCAGGGCAGCAAATGGCTTAGCAGAAGAAGGATTGTGCCAGTTTTCCCATGTGTTGCTGTCTGCATGTAGCCATATCTGTTATAATTACCTCCTCCTCTGATCATATCTCAGTAACCCTGCCTGTAAATTAAGACCACATTGGCCATGACTTAAGAATTTTATGCTACTCTGTTGCTTCTAACCCCTCTAGCCTTTGGTGTGTGTCCACTGTAAAAACAACTTCATTGGGTTGTTAAAAGGGAGTTAGATGTGGAGACTGGGAATAAGCTCTGGGTTGTCCCTATCCACCCTCCCCAACCCCGTCATTGACATGCTATAACTCCCTAGGTGACTTGGGCAAATCACTTAATGCTTTGTTTTCTGTCCTCAGCAGTAATATGAGAATTCATATCTACCCCTTAGGGTATAGCGTGAGGTTTAGCTCATTACTGTTGGAAAATGTTCTGAGGTTCATAGGTGAAAAAAACAGAAGGAAAATGAAATGTCATACTCAGAGATCCCTTCATGGATAAACTATGAGAATAGCCTCATGTTGTTAATGATAGTGAATCATTACTGATTCACAAGCCATGATCTAACCTGAGAGTCAATGAGCAAGGCCAGTACCTTCCACCAGCTGGGAAGAGGCAACAGTAAGTGGTGGCATGGGGCTGATTTCTGATATCCTCCAGGGATGCCTAGTCCACAGATTCCTCAAGTAGTTGACTTTAGTGGTTGTCTTCTCAGGCAAGTTCTAATTGAACTCAGATATGGTACAATTTTTGCCCCTGTTTAGACCATCTTAAAGATGGTGACTATTAATCTTTCATATTCCTCAAGACAGTTGGTGGGTCACTTTTTAGCTCTTTATTTGTAATGAAAAACAGCCTCAACATCCACAACTCTTACTTAGAAGGACCCTCTGCCTTCTTCATGTATCTTCCTGATCCTCTGGCTTTCCCCATGTTCACGTTTGGATGCAGGACCCAACACTTGAACAGTATCCTGACTCGTGCTTAGCAAAGGAGCAGGGTGACTGTCGGATCTCCATCCTGGCACAGCCCAGAATATGCTGTGTGTGCATTTACCCCAGGGAATGCTACTTTGCCCTCACAAGTGCACTCTCTTCCCGCCTATGCATATCTCTGGCTAACCACTCTGGCGGGGCCTCTGACTCTTCAAACAGCTCCCACTCTATTCCAGGCACGCTGAACTTCTGGCCTATCTCCCCATACCCATCTCCCACCCACTTGGCAGACCAGCCTTTCAACTCAGCATTTGAGGCTGTTCCCTTCTGGGCCCCCTGCCACCCCACAGTCTGATCGTATCCTTATCCCATGGTAAATACGGCAGAGTATGGAAAATGCAATGTAAACCCTTCCCAAAGCATAAATGTAATGCAGTGTAAAGCCCTCCCGAAGAGCTGCCTCTCTCGTTTAAGACTGGCTTTGAACTTCTGGGCCAATTTCAGTCCTGAAACCACCCAGACCTGAGCCACGCTTCTACAAGGAAGACCTACAGTAAGCAACTCCTACCCACCTCCCACCACCCCCAAGTCCAGACACCTTCCCGTTCAGCCTTGGGCTCCACCAGATAATGCATGATGATTCTCATCAATTAACCTTCTACTACCACATTAAACACTTTCCGTAACTCCTTTGATTCAATACATATCACACGGGCAATGTAGACTAGCATAAAATAAATGCGGAAAAATCGAGGGCTTGCGACTTTATTTCAACCGGGACAGGGCCCCCAGAGTGACCTCCCCACTCTGCCCCTTCTGCCAGCTGCCTTGATTGCAACGTGCCCAGCCCAGCCCAGCCCAGCCCAGGACTTCACTCATATTTCAAGCTTTCTCCAATCCAGCTCTCTAATCAGTTCAGTGGAGAAAATAAATAAGTGCCCCAATAAAATGCATGCTAACATTCATTGTGCTAGCTCGTAGTGCTTGCAAAGGACAGGAGTAATATTATAGTCATTTTAACATATCTTTTTAAAAATATTCTATTATGGAAAATTTCAAACGTATGACCAAGAGAAGAGCATAATGGACCCAGTGGGTCCATCCTCCAGCTTTAACAGTTGTCAGTATGGCCAGTCTCATTTCATTGACTTTCCCATCCACCCCCCCCCACACACACACACTGTTTTGAACCAAATCCCAGGCATCGTATCATTTCATTTATAAATATTTAAGAATTTTATTCTAATATCACTTTATCTGAATGCGATTGCTTTCTTTGTTTTCAGTCTGCTAAGATGTTTTCTTATGCCGGATGGAAGCAAACCTGTAACACCCTGTTTCTCATCTTCTCTACCATATTTTTCATCAGCCGCCTCATTATCTTTCCCTTCTGGTGAGTAGAAAAGGGGCTGTGGCATGCCTTTGGTCACTGTGCTGACGTGGCCTTGGCACATTGTTGAAGTCTCTTTCTTACATTGATTCCCCAGTTGTTTGTGCCAAGTTCAGTCAGAGAAAATAATGTGAAGGGGCCATTTTTATAAATAATTAAAACAACACCTTCCAATGTGGAAAGGCTTATGATAAAGGGAGATGGAAAATGTCTAACCCAATGGGTAAGCAGCAACTCTTACTCTATGTCTTATTTCATGTATGTGGATCTTTCTTTGTGATGAAGAGCTTTTCCAGTTATTCATTGAAATGTCATTGGCCAATCTTCAGCTCTTTGAAAGAGAGGCATGTTCTATGTTAAAAATACAGTAATTATTGCCACCATTAATTGAATGCCAGACACTGGATTAGGCCCTTTGTATATCTTGGCTCCAGTCAATACACAAATCATAAAGATAGGTATAATCACTCCTACTTCACAGATGAGAAAACTGATCCTGATCTCATTTTCCATGATCACTGGTCTTAACAATGGTCTGGATAGCCTTTTCATATTGATTGGCTCTCGATCAGCCTGTTGATTTTGTTTAGCCAAAGGCTGGCAGTGAAGAACCCATATTGTGTCTCCTCTGACAGTCATCACTTTGGCAAGCATACTTTTCCATGTGTTGATTGACAGGAACCAAAGGAGAAGTGTGAGGAAGTCTTTGATAGTTTGGAAGAAAGAACTTATACCGAACCATTATTTGGGGCTGGTCTAAGAGTTTCAGATCCTCTCAACAGAAAAGTAGTGTTGGTGTTGCCGAGATCCTGAGTCCCAGGGGAAAGAGAAGGAGACCCAGGTTCCAGACCTGATTCCTGGTGGGTGGACAGCACCCTTGACTAGCCTGCAGGGAAGTCTGGTCAGAGAGGTCAGTGGGTTGCTGCCCTCCCTATGGAAGCCAGCTACATCCTTAAACTGAGACCGATGTCTTACTTAGACATTTTCTGGAGAGGAGCCGCAGAGTGCGATAAGTTCCTGGATGTAAGTCAGGCCTAGATTCAAATCCTGGCTTCACACTTACTACCTGTGTAATCTCGGACATGTTCGATCATCTCCCTGGGTCTCAGTTTCCTCATCTTTAAAATGGAAGTAATTGTTGTCACAAGGCTTAAATGAAGTAATACATATGAAATAATGCAGAATAGTGTCTGGAACATAGTAAGGACTTGGCAAATGCCAGCTACATTTATTAAAGTTATTAATAAGTCTCCGAGAATTTGAAATTTAATCTAGAATCAAATCTGAGACACATGTTTAAAATACTCTCCTTGGTTGATGAATCACATCACCCCCACTTTTGCTTTGGTTGAGCAAATATATTTGTGAAATTATAATACTGTATGATAGCAATTACTGATAGGATAGTATTGACTTTCAGGTAATAGTTGAGTGGTGGCTTTTCAGTGTGACTTTTATGGTGCTATAAATCCAGGATTTGCCCATCAATGGCCTCTTCTTATGCGCCAAAAGCACCATGTGTTCCGATTATCTGTTGTTACATAATAAACCATCTAAAAACTTAATGGCTTAAGACAGTGTTGAACAAGGTTTTTTTGTAAAAGGCCATAGAATAGCTGTTTTCAGCTTTAAGGGCTACATATGGTCTCTGTCACATATTACTCTTTGCTTTGTTTTGTGTCTTTTACAACCCTTTAAAAATGTACCAAACCCAGCTGAGCTCATAGGCTGTAGAAAAACAGGTTGCAGGCCCGATTTTATCACCAGGCCTTAGTTTGCAGACCTCTCTCCTAAAACAGCAATGTTTATTGATTATTATTATGGCTTATGGTTTGGGGAGTTGACTGGCCTCAGCGAGGTGGTGGTTTTCGCCTAGGGTCTCTGATGTGGTTACAGTCAGATGTGGCCAGAGTTGGGAATTTTCCCGAAGACTTCCTCAACCCACATGGTTGAAGTAACACATATAAAATCAACAGGTTGTTGCTGATTGTTGGTAGAGACCTCAGCCGGGCCTGTCAGCTGGAACACCTACACAGGGCCTGAGCTCCCCATAGCACGGCAGCTGGATTTCAAGGGTGAGCAGCTCATAAGAGCTGGGCAGATGCTGTCCCCTTTTATAAGCCACCTGCACAAGTCACATCATGCCACTTCCAACCTCATTTTCCTCATTGGATCCAGGTGACTAAGGCCAGCTCATATTTGAGGGAAGGAAAATTAGCCTCCATTTCTCCAGGGGAGTAGTTTCAAAGAAATCGTGGGCATAGTTTAAAAACATACACCATGGAAGCTCTCAGTCCAGGGAACTCTCTGAGAAGCTTCACAGTCTTGCTGCTGTGGTTGGCTTTTGATTTAGCAATGAAGGATGTTAACCTCAGACATTCCCATGACATCTTGAATCAACAAGCAAGCTTACTCTTGCCCAGAAAACACCCAAACAACGTACTGGGGTTGAGTGATTGTGGAGGTGGTGTGTTACTTTCCCACACACCCTTGACTTTAAAAATCCTAGATTTAAGAAGTTGTTCTCTTGCCAGCATCTCTGGATTTCAGGAAGAATTAGTTGCACGCATTTGGCATTTTCTTGATCCTGATACTTCGCTGAATTCACCAGCCCACTGCAGAGGGCAGCCAATACCACTGTTTGCTGTCTTCAGGGAGTTGGATTGCAAATAAACCGGTATTAACAGACTTGACTGTAAAAATTTTTTTGCTGGTAAAAATTTTTCTGCACTGACGTTGACTGGTCCTCATTGTTTGGAAGGCCGAGGAAAGCCTCACCAAGCTATTGGAAGTTTGAGAGCCTGATTCCCGATGGTTTTTGAAAGAATCTGTTGCGGTGTGTTACCCTGGCTTAAATAGTGTTCCCATCAGCTTGAACGTGTTACGCAATCATCTTGCGGTGCCAAAGAGGAAAAGCCGGTTCCTTGTTGTTAGCCTGGCTCCAGCCATCTGTCTAAAATGTGTAAGTGTAGATTCATTTTTCAAGGATATTTTATTAGTTCAGTTTTGTGGGGAATTTACTATGGACCAAACGACGTGCATAGGATAGACCAATTTCAAGATTCAGACTTTTTTGAGGCGCCGTGGGAGGCCGCCGGCCATCCATTTGCTCTGTTCCTCGCAACTGCTTTTGCTGCACATTTTGTGGTCAGATGAAGGGTCGAGTGGGGAGAACGGTGACCCATCTGAAATTTATCAGGAAACTGTGAGAGAAAGAACCAGAGCTTGTATATTATGCTTGCCTTTCCCTTTCTTTTACTTTCCCTTCGTTTCCCCAGCCTGCCTCAAGCGTATTGGCTTTTCTCTGAGGAGTTTCTTCTGTGCGGGTACAACTGTGTCCTCTCTCCTCTCCTTCTGCTTTTTTCAGAAATCTTGTTGAGCCAATTCTCACCCAATCAGTGTCAGCAAGTGGTAATTACATGGTTTTTTGTAATACTTCTCCTCTCAACATCAGGCAGGAATTCCAATTGGCCAGGGCCGAATTACTTTAATCTAATTGCCTAGTTACCTCATTTGTTTGCATTTTTATTCAAAAGCATTTAAATCTCAGGCTTATAGTTTTTACATGGTATTCCCAAGTGTTGTTTTCATCATAACGGCTTCTATGCTTTTGAAGGATTGGACGTATCTATCTATTTGAATATTATACAAACACTGCCAGGGAATCACTAGGCTAGAAAGACCTTCCTAAGTTCAGGAAACAACTCCCCTGACTCTTGACAATTTCCTCCATAAACCACAAGGACAGATGACAGTTTAGTCCAGGCTGATCTGCTGAAGGAAAGGAGCACTCTGTCTCAACTGAAGTGTACGGGGCGGCGGGGGGAGGGGGGGGGGCGGTGGGGGGGGACTGCCTCGAGACTTCATTTCTTGAACTCATCGCTCCTAGATGTTGGGAGGAATACACCGGATGAATGAGACACAATTCCTACCCTGCAGAAGAAGTTCATAAGGGCAGTAGAAGAGATCTTTGTATCAACCACCTTAGCTCTACATTTGAAGATTATTAATACTGACCTGTGTTTTGGATGTTCAAAAAAAATTTTCCAATGGTGAATAATATTCAAATAAGGAACTTCCTTACCTGTAAGGGTGCATATGCTTGTGGTAACTTTATATTCCCCACCACGGGTTCACGGGACTTCGGGCTTCAGCTTTCCAGGATCTGGCTCTCAGTGGCCTAGAAAGACAGTACCGTGGGAAGGCTCAGGTGAACAGGAACTCCGTGGGTGATGCGACCATATAAGTACTTGGAGTGACTATCAGAGAGAGGGCAGTTTTAAGAAAAGCCAAGACAAAGCTAGAAGCATACAGCAGTGCTCTTAGCTGACACTCATCAGAGGGAAACAAAAGTAAGGGCACCAGGGGCCTTTCCCATCCTCATAAGGCCCAGAGCCTGGGTTCTGAGTAAGTCAAGGGCAGAGCATGGGTGTCATGGTGCATGGTGGGCTTCCCTGCCCTCACAGGATGCCACAGTGCCCTCCACACAGCTGCCAGAGGAAAGCAAGGCCTCATGCAATGTGTGGCTCTGTTGAAGATGGGCCACTCCCTTGAGCCGCCACTGCAGATGTGTATCTCGGAACTAGACTTTCCAGTTTCACACCCTGTGCAGGAGACAGTGAATTTCGCCGCCTGTGTTTGTTCCACGTCTCCTTCAACAGGGTGCCCTCGCAGGAGCTCCTTCCCTCGCACCCTACGTGCTCGGCACTTCTGCAGTTCATGAATGTGTGAAGGACAGCTCCAACAAAGCACCCTTCTTCACATCATAATACTTACATAGAATTTATTCCAACACCTTTATTCAAGTATTTATTTGGAAATAAATAGGATAATTTCAAGTATATTACAAAGAACTTTAATGTATTCCCTTTACCCAGATTTACTAGTTGGTATTGTGCCCTGGTTGCTTTCTCATTCCTGTTCTCCTTCTCTCTCATCCCTCTCACTCTGTCTCAACACACACATATATGCATATATGTATCTACATATTTTTTCTGAATCATTTGAAAGTTGCAAACATCATGTCCTTTTAAGTTCTTCACCGTGTCTTTCCTAAGAGCAAAGAGATCTTTTTACAGAATCACAGTGTAGTCGTCAATTCCAGAAATGTAGCAATCTACCATCCATGTTTCAATTTTGTCTATTGATCCGATAATGCCTTTTATGGTCTTTTTTCCTTCCTACTGGATCTGGCCTAGGATCATATTTTGCCTTCGGTTGTCATTCACCTGGAACAGTTCCTTACCCCTTCTGTGTCTCATGTCATCAGCATTGTAGTGGCATTCACACCCCCTCTTTATATTCCAGGTGAGGAGTTAAGATATTTCTGGGATCACACAGCTAGTTATGAAAAGAACCAAGACTAGAAGCAGGGCATTTGAAACACAGAACAGATATGTTTCAAATTAAATTACTAAATTAGACGACTAAAAGCAGGCATAATTTTTTTTCCCTAAGTATTTGTTAAATTTCCTTCAGCTACACAGTCACTTTGAAATATAAGACACCCCTGAAATATAAGGTAGGCAATTACTCACCAGTAGAACCAGTCTTTGTTATTCTAAAAAGGCTTACACACCTGCGATGATCTAGAGAAAGGGACCTTCACCTTCCAGTTCTCGTTAGGAAAATGCAACTTTTTGTGGCTGCCTTATCTAGCCCAGCAAAACCAACTACTGTTTATACCAACAATGTGATTTTTCTCAAGCCATTGAAACTCCAGTGATTGCTAGAGGGAAGCTGAGAAAGCAAAGCAAAGAGAGAAAAGGCCGAGGTTCACAATCCAGGGTCACGGTCGTAGTGCATCCATTCGGACAGATTACAGGCCAGTGGACGGAGCAGAGAGGCTCCAGGAGTCGAGGAGCACGGCAGTCTGTGAACATCCTTCATGGAAAGAGAAATTCCATGTAGCCCAGAAAGGAAACATGTGTTTGTGTGCTCATGCGTGTGTCTGCACACGTGACATACACGTGTTCGGGACAAAATTGAGAAGAACAGAACAGTTCTAGTTTATTTTTCCCTTCTTGCCACTCTTCTTTTAGCAAAGGAAGAGAAGAATTGGGACCATCCTTTAGTGGGGACACTCAGACGGATAGAAAGAGGTCCTGACTGAGTAACTGCAGCCCCCAAACCTGCTGTCCCTGGGGCCACGCCAGCCACCCCCTTCAGAGCGCCTCTCCACTTCCTCTCCTTTCCCGAGGCAGAAACTCCAGGCAGTTCAGCTGCATGCTCCCTGGCGTGTTGCTCTCACTGTAGTGTGAATGTAAGCCCTCTGCTGTAGGAAGGGGTGGGTGGAAAAGGCGTCGTCAGAGCGGGAGTCCCGGCCATAGTTAGAACTACCATTTTTCCAGGGCTTCCTGTATGCAAAGCTCTTCCCATTTGTCAACTCATTTAGCCCTCACAACGGTTTGATGAGGGGAGTGGTGGTGTTTTCATTTTACAGAAGAAATGGATGCCCAGAGAGCTTATGTCACTTGCTGCAGACCACAGGGGAGCCATGAACCACATCTAGCCGGCCCCAGAGCCCATGCCTTTCCTCTCCCCTCCTGGCAGTAGCTCAGCTCTCTCTGGAGGCATTTGCATTTTAATGGCAATCTTTTCCATTTCTAGAAAGTTACAGTTTGCAAAGCTCGCTGTGTCCCCCCCTGGAGCCTCCCAGTCACAGGGGTGTGAAGACTTCCACCCTGTCCAAGGACCAGGAGGCTCAGTGACTTGCGTACAGGTTACGTGGCAAGAAACGTGACCTCAGCCCTGGAACCCTGCTCTGATGAGTCTAGGCCAGGTGTATCCCTCCCCTTTCTAAAACCAGCAAAGCTTCCTGATGCCGTGGTTTGCAAGGCCGTTCACCTCTGCACCTGCATCCGACACCACCCCTCCCTGCCGCTCCTCTCCCTTCAGTGGCACCGGTCTCATCTTAGCCCTTGACTTTCCCACAATGCCTCCCACCTGAGGGCCTCGTACACGTGGTCCCTTCCAACCAGAACCCTCTTTTCTGTGTCTTCCCTTGAACTGGAAGAATAGAGAAATCTCAGTTCAGCAATACCCAAACCCCTGTTTTGTTTGTTTTGTTTTGTTTTGTTTTGTTTTGTTTCCTTTGTATGGATCATAATGAGTAATTACATGTTTAGGTCATTATTCACATTCTCTGGTAGAATATGTAAAGGAGGTGCTTTCACATCCTTTCCTTTGTTACTTTCGACATTGACAAATTCCTAATGGGGGACCTAGTAAGGAGCCAGGCCCCTGAAGAGGGGAAGGGAGGATACAGACATGAAGACGTCATGGCCGTTGCCAGCAAGTGAAGAGTGAACTTGTACGAGCAACTATGACCGCAAGGCAGGATGAATCAGGCCAAATGCTCTCAAGGAGTTGGTAGTGGGGAAGCCTAGAGGGATGCTATACATTCAGAGGCATACGCCACAATTGCCTACAGATCCAGCAAATCAGAATGGCGAAGAGGCTTTACGATGTACGTTATTTCCTGAAATCCCTGTGAATGCAGGCACCAGAATGTGAGCCTTAACTTCATAGGTTTGGGCCGGTTTTATTCATAGCTCTATTCCTGTCTCCTATAAAGTGCCAGGTAGGACTTTGGTAGGTGCTTAATGAATACTTATTGAATGAATTGGGTAGATAATCATTGCTTCCATTTTAAAATTGAGAAAATCAGAGAACTGGATCAAGGCTACTCAGAACCAGGATTTTAAGTGGGAGAGCCAATATATTAAGGAAATAATGGGACAATATATCTTATAATGATGGAGGTGAGAAAGGCCCTTTAAAGGATCCCATGGAGGCTACCTAGAAAGGTAAAAATTGATACATTTGGTTACAAAAATATTTTAGAAGTTGGTTTGCTCCAAAAAAAAAAAAAATCATTAACAAGGTTTAAAGAATTAGACTGTGTGGTGCTATTTAATATGATTAAAAAATAATGTTGTTACGCTTGATATGTAAAGAGCACTCATGAATCAATAGAAAAAGTAAACATCCCAATAGAAAAATGGACAGATACCATGAAGAGGCAGTTCACAAAAGTATAAATCAAAATAACCAAATAAAATATAAGTATATATACATGTATATTCACCTCACAAGAAATAAAAATATAAATATAAACAGCGTGATGTTCTTTTAGATAGAGGCTGACAAAGTACAATGTTGGTCAAGATCTAAGGAAGCAGGTACTCTCATACACTGGTGTAAGACAATAAATTGGTATGGTCTTGCTGGAAAGCTGTCTAGCAATGTATTCTAAAATGTAAAATGAGTATACTTTTTGATTAAGGATTTTAGCTATTCTAAGAAAATAATCAAGCAGTTCTATCAAAATGTCTTTACAAGTAATTCTTACAGTATTCTCTAACACATAATGAAAATTTAGAAACCAATATCTATCAAAAAGGGATTAGTTCAATAACTGATGATATCTCTAGGTAGATTTCTGTGCAGGTGTTACATAGGATGGCATATAGTAGGGGTTGGCAAACTCCAGCTCACAGGCCAAATCCAAACCACTGACTGTTTTTGTTAATAAAGTTTTATTAGCACACAGCCACACCCACTAATTAATGTATTCCTATGGCTGCTTTCACACAATGGTGGCAGGGTTGAGTATTTGCAATAGAAACCAAATGGCCCAGGGGCCTAAAATATTTATTATCTGTCTCTTTACAAAACTGTTTGCTGATCCCTGATACATAGATATATTCATTGACATGGAAAACTCTCTCTGTATCATATTATTGAGTCATAAAAGCAGGGTACAAAATCGCATGCATAGTGTGTTTCTGATAAATAAAATCATGTGGTAATGGGGCAGGGGCAAAAAAAGGAAAAGGACCTTAAAGCCTTAAAGAATGTATTTTTAGGAGGGATCACTTCAATTATGTTTACCAAAATGTATTGGGTTACCTGTGAGTTGTGAGATGTTGGGTGATTTTTCCTTAACCTCTTTATATTTTTCTGTAATTCCTAAGCGTCTAAAAGCGATCTGCATAAGTAAAATGGATAAGCGGCTATTATCTTTGTTATATAGAGGTGTTATAAACTGTGATAATTTTGGACAGTAGTTTGGCAAAGTATTAGCAGTTTTTAATACACACCTTGAATTCATGCACCTCGAAACGGTCATTTCACATTTCGGTCTGCACTAGTTCTAAAGAAACAGCCTTCCATTTGGGAAGGACTACATACGCCGAGTTGTTCAAGCCGTGTAAACTGGTTTTGATTCGAAGCTAAGTGGAGTCGAGCATAAGCCCCACCAGCGCTACTCTGACTGCAGTGGCAGACATCTCTGAAGGTCCACAGCAAGTGCAGCTGAGGACGGGGAGCACTGGGCACCCTCGTACGTGGCTGGCGGGACTGCGCGGCAGCCGCTCCGGAGAGGGCAGTTGTCAGTTTCTTGACGTTCAGTGTATCATGTAAGGATGTAAGGAGACCCAACCCTTCCACCCCTGGGTATCTGCCCTTGAGAAATGAAATCTGTGGTCACGCAAGACCTGTATGTGAATATTTATAGCAGTCCTATTCATAATGGTCAGACACCGAAGACAACACGAGTGCTCTCCGAAGTGTGACTAGGTACACAAAGTGTGAGACGTCCGTAGCGTGGGCTACCGCTGCGTAATCCAAAGGAACGTGTGCTTGGTACCCGCAACGACTTGGAGGACACTTTAAGGCACCATGCTGAGTGAAAAAAGGCCGTCTCCGAAGCTGCCGCACTGTATGTCCCCATTTATATGGCCTTCTTGAAAACACAAAAGTAAAGAGAGAACAGATGAGGGTTTGCCAAGTTCAAGGCCTGGGGGAGAGAGTGGGATTGGAAAGAGAGCACAAAGGGTTGATTTTGAGATGATGAAACTGTTCTGGATCCTAATCGTGGTGGTGGTTACACAGATCTCTGCATGTATTATAATTCAAAGAACACCAAAAAAAAAAAAAAAAGAGTCAGTTTTACTATGTGTTCATGTAAAAAATAAAATATGTATAGAACAAAGCACACAAAAGCCCCCATATAATTTATTTAGACTGGTGGTATTATGGGCAACTCTATTTCTTTTTCTTAGTTTTCCTATTTTGTAAGAATAGACTTTTTTTTTTAAATAATTAGAATAATATACTTACAAGCAAACCAATCCAGGAACTCTAAGATCATGGTAGTGTATGAAGTTTGGGAAGGGAACCGGTGAGCCCCTCATTCAGCAGTCGTATCTGAAGGCGCTGTGCATTCTGGGTCATGGAGGGCAGCTCAAAATTATGTCCACGAGTCTGTTCATGAAATCCATAAATTATGCAGTTCGCTTTAGAAAGTGGAAGTAATAATAGAATTTTTGTTTCTTTAAAAGCCTCTTTTATTGGAAAATTTACTTTTATAAAATTCCGCATTCACCTTTGCTGCCAAATACATGAGGGTGTGTCACAAGGATAATTATAACCCCACGTAAACACACATGATCCCGTTTGTTCTACAAACCCCAGGAAGCTGTGTAGGGTTGGGTACACTCTTCAGTTTGCAAAGAGGAAACCCAGGTACAGAGACTGAAGTGTAGGCAGCATGACAATAAAAATTCCATTTGCTTTAACTTGTCTCCCTTGAGGCCAACTGTATTTTTTTTTGTAGCTCACCAATAATGATATAAAAGGTAATATTATCATATTGTTTTCCCTTGAGAATTTTCTGGGCATGGTTCGAAATGAAATAAATGTCATAAGCCTTGGGAGGAAAAGTATTTGTTTTCCCACTGAAAATTCACTAATACTTTGTAATGAAATACTCTCCTCTGTTTTGGTTTTTTTCAGGATTTTATATTGCACCCTGATTCTGCCTCTTCACTACCTTGAGCCTTTCTTTTCATACATCTTCCTCAACCTCCAGCTCATGGTCCTGCAAGTCCTTCACCTCTACTGGTGTTACTTCATCCTGAAGATGCTCAGAAGATGTTTGTTCATGAAGGTAAGGGCTGTCTGAGTCCTATTCCTCTGAGCAGGTGGATTTCATTGCCAGGTTGAAGGTGATGCCCAGACGATGGAACGCTCTAGTTAATTTGGAGTTAACCAGAATTCCTTTTCTTCCCTTGATTTGATCATGATTGATAAAAATGTATCTAAAATGTAGCTATGTTTTTCTTTAGGTAGATCTCTGAGGTGCTTTTAAGAAATTGCTTTTTTTAGAAGACAAGTCATTTTTATAAAACTTTTATCCAAAAATTGTTGTTTTTTAAAGAATGTCCTAAGGGGTCTAAATTTGCCCTAGTTTGGGACAAGCTTTATGGTGATAGTCGAGTAATATTTCAGAGACTTATCTTTACCTTCACTGAGCACCCAGTTTGCATGTAATGCTCTCCCCCGAGCCTTCTCCTACCATCTGAAATATTGTCCGTCATTTTGCTATGCTTTTTTCCTGAAAACAGCTTTTTCTCTAAATAATAACAAATTAGCAATACATTTTAGACAATAGAAGTTTTTTGTTTGTTTTGAATTCTGTTCTGGGTTTTAATTCTATAACAAGTGTGGGGAGGGCTTCAGAAATGAGTAAGGCCAATCACTGCCTTTGGGGAAACAACACAACATCTGGGGAGGGGGGAAGAGATTCACCTATAAGCAACTACCTATATTGTGCTAAAGAGACATCCCATAAACTTGATGTGGAAGACAGATTCCAGTTGACCCAAGGGCCGGCCAGGGAATGTTATCGAACGGACAGAATTCTACTTGAGCCTTTAAGGCAAGTAGAAAAAATAATAAAATCACAGTTCCTTCTTCGTCAGAAAATCATACTTCTAAGGGACTTTTAATTAAGGATCTTTCAAGGTGGAAGTTACAGTGGGCCCATTTTCAAGTGCTACCATCCATGATATACAGCACTGTATCATCTGAGGGAGTGTCTTGTATGTCACAGGTATGGTGGTAATTTATCTGATAAGCTCATGTTTTGACCAACCGTACAACTAATTCATTTTCCTACTTTGGTAAATGTGCCCCAAAAGATTGTTCAAGGGTTGACAAATGAACCGAACATTGTGATAACTGACCTCTGGGTTTTCTACCATCTCCTAGCTTCTACATCTAGACAGAGGTATAGGAAGTTGGGCTACGTCTGGATTAATCTCAAAGCAAATTCTGAAAGTAATTTTTGTTTTGTTTTACTAAATGACTGACTTGAGCTTAGTTTCTTGGGAGTGGACTCTCCTTTAAAATCGGCGTGCCAAGAAAAAACGTTGTTGTCGAAGGGTTCTAGTTTATTAATATTCTACATAGTTTTCCCCTGACCTCTGCAAAAGTTATTTTACCTCTGAGTGACTGATGAAGTTGAAGTGACTGTGATAAGGTTAAAAAGTCAAGCAGTTAGACCATTTGCACATCGAGGGCTTGGAGGGAAGGAAGGGCGCTGAACTGAGCCCTGTCCCACCCCTGGGTCGAACCTTCCCGGAGCGCCCGTCTCCCTAGGCAGAAACTGTTCCCTTAATCACTGGTGAGTGGCAATCGTTACAGGCTGGAAGGGAGCCAGGCTGAACAAAACCTGGAGACCAGAAGATGCTCTTGTTTGGTTTCAGCATCATGTTCATGTTTCTGATCTCTAATGGGTTGTACCAGGCCTGATTAAAAACCCAGTGGGTCGGGGAGCCATCGACAGGCATTCCCGATTTCTCATGCTGTACTTTGGAAAAGCTGTTTCCAATTGCAATTTGACAGCAGTGGTGGAGGCCCCCGCAGCCCTAATCCCTGCAGTGTGTATGACTTCAGCTGGCTTGCATGTGCGCTCTGTTTTCCATAGCAGTGGCAAAACTGGCTGTGAAATCAGCTTATTCCTCCAAAGCCGTAAAGCTGCCTTTTAAAGAATGCTATTTGAAGGCACCGTTGCATTGCAAAGGGGAGGAGACAGATAAAGGCGGGAGTTGACATTCTTAGAGGAACAACTAGCAAGTCAGTTTTCAACTCTATTTAATAACTTGTTAGCATTTAATATACACACCTCGATTGTTACTAAGGGGACATATTCTTGGATGCTTAGAAAATGGAACAGCAGAAGTCCTTAGGCCTCTTAAAAAGTCTTTCACATCTTATAACAGAGATTGGGAATTTGTCTTTTTAAGTTCCTTATGCCTGGTAGGCCCTTAATAAGTCGTTTTGAATATGCAAACAAATACATAATTCAGGGAAACAAATCACACTGGAGTGGAAAGTTATAAAATTATTTATTAATCTTTTTTCTGGTCTCCACGGATTTGCATGGTAGACTGGAAAGACAAAAGTGACTATACATCTTAAAAATAGCGCTTGTGGAAATATCCACACCTTATTTTCCGTAAACAGTGGGGTCACTGCATGCATATGGCGGATGAGGACATTCTCCCATTTGCTTCTGCTGTCTAATACCTTAAAGGAACAATATCATTATGATTTCAGGACTCTCACATATACAGACCATGGTTAGCAGGCATCGGGCTGCTTGAGAACCAGACTTGGCACTGAAACTGAGCTGGTTCCTATAAAATGGGGGATTTTGTGAGGAACTCCCAGCCCACACATCACATCGGGGAGAATGATGGGCCGAGATATTTGTCTTGTCATTCTCTTTGCAAACATGAGAAGTACTTTCAGAGGAAATTAGGAGGGTGGCACGCTCTTGTTTAATATTACTTAAGAGAATGTGGTCATCCCTACACTTTTATTTTCTTCTTCCTAAATATCACACTGGGTGCCGGCCAACTCAAGCATGTCTCTTTGACATCTTGGGCTGGGGCGCAGCCAAGACACGGAGGGCGGGGCTGAGCGTGCAGCCATGACAGCCTCCAGCCAGGACGGAGCAACTAGCCCCTGGCCGCCTGCCCCGCCATCTGCTCCTGACACACAGTGTCTCTCAAGTTCACAGATGACACTTGACACACACTGAACTCTTTTAAAGAAAGGACCTTCTCATAAGGAGAAGAAATCTGAGGCCTCGACCAAATTCTCACAGTAAGTTTGTGACAAAGACAAGACTCGAACATGAGTCTCCTCACTTGTAATACTTCGCCTTTTCTAACTGTTGATCTGAAATAACCAGAAAATTAATGGAAAAAACTGGCACAGAGTAAGAAAGAGTCCATAAGCAACTTGAGTCATCAAGATAGTAGAATGAAACACGGTGCAAATTCTTTAATTTGTTTCTGAACTTTCTAAAAAACATAAGAAAACGTTTTGGAATTATTTTTTTAGTTTAGTTTAGTTTTAGTCTTTTGGTTTTTTTTTTTTTTTTAGGTTTTTACTTCCTAGTAAAGCAAGTCTGGAATAGCTAAGAGTACAGGCCTTCCCGTTTGCTGGCTGTGTGATCTGAGGCATATTACTTCCATTTACTGCCTCAGTTTCTCCACCTGTAAAATGGGGACGATGATATTAACACCTGCCTTATAGGATAAAGCCCTCAGAACAGTAACTGGCATGTAGCAAGTACATGAGAAGGTTGGCTGCCGTTACCATTGCCATTATTCCTATTAACTCAGGTTTTTTGTGGCAAGTCACAGAGAGGCTGTGACTTCCAAGTCACCTGGCAGTTGGCTGTAGACAAGCCCTCCCTCCCTTCCACTTAGAGAATGCTGCAGCTGAGTGAGGCGTCCACCTAAGAGCGCCCATGACCATTTGCTAAGCTGTCTTCGGCCAGTTCACCTTCGTGACTCACATTCTGATGATCTTTTTGACACACTCTCTCAGATATCAGTGTGTTAGGGAAGAAATACAAAATCTGTAACATCCAGCAAGCCTCCAGGTCTCTTTCGTTAATAGTTAATAATGGATCTAAAAACTGCCCTTTGCTGAACAAGAGATAAAAATATCACAAAGGATGGCAGTTAAAATAGAGTATTATAAAAATGCTATCAGTTTGGGGCACCTGGGTGGCTCAGTCAGTTAAGTGTATGACTCTTGGTTTCAGCTCAGGTCATGATCTCAGGGTCATGAGATGGAGCTCCGTGTAGGGCTCTCTCTCAGCGGGGGAGTCTGCTCGTCTCTCCCTCCCCCTCCCCCCACTTCTCCCCCCAACTTATTTGGGCATGCGCGAGCGTGTGTGCACGCACACACACCCCTACACACACACACTCTCTCTCTCTCAAATAAATAAATAAAATCTTTTAAAAAATGCTATCAATTTACATTTCCATATTTCTGCATACTTATATAGGTTAACTGCTTTAACAATCTATTAAAGAAACAACAGTGGAGTTTATAAACTTGTCAAAAGTAACTGTGCAAAGTTGCTTGGCTGAAAGAATTCTAGATTTGAATATTCTTCCACTTGTACATTCAGCCGAGGCACAAAATAGACTTTCAGAACTGGGAGACACCACTCAGTATCCACCAGGACGGCATGGCCCCCTCGTCAAGTCCTTCCTACCGGACTGTAATGTACTGCTCACTTGTACGTGAAGCTGTGCTGCTTTCTAGGGGAAGAGAGGGGGTGCGTGAAGAAGGTACATGACTTCCCCAAGGTCACACAGGAGCGGGCTTCACGCCTGGGAAGCCCGGGACTTCACAGCTTATGCTGCTAATGCCGTGCTCTTCTGCTTCCCCAGTAGCCCTGTGTCTGTGAACACATGACCTCCAACACGAGGGATACGTATTTAATGTGTGTGTTTATATCCGTGTTTCTCCATGCGTGTGTTTAGTGTGACGTAGGCTCAGCTCTCACACACTTCATCTTTTTGTTTCCCGTTCAGTGAGTTTTAATAAATGTATAGACCATGCAACCATTAGTTCTGTGACCCTATAAAGTTCTTAGTGCCTACTTCTGATCATCACCCATTCCCACATTGGCAACCACTGTTCTTGTTTCTGTCCCCATAGATTAGTTTCAATTTTCTTAAAAAAAAAAAAAAACTTGATTGATTGATTTGAGTGAGAGAGAGAGAAAGCGGGGGTGGGGGGCAGTTGGAGGGGCAGAGAGAAAGGGAGAGAGAGTCTTAAGCAGACTCCACACTGAACATGGAGCCCAACATGGGGCTCGATCTCATGACCCTGAGAGCATGACCTGAGCTGAACGCTTAACAGACCGCGCCACCCAGACGCCCCTCGACTTTCTTAAACCTTATATAATTGGAATCACACAGCACGTGCTTTTCTGTGTTCTTTCACTACAAATTTCATAATCTTATCACGACTCTGCTCAGTCCCCTTTGTCACCATTACCTTGCCAGTAATCGTGAATCGCTGGTCTTTGGAGAGGGCACTCTTTAGAAAATCTCCCTAGGGCTGTCCCCATTAGGAGATTTTGTGGCTTAAAACAATCATAAATCTGAGTTTTTATAAACTTGAAGGTGTGGAGTTGTTTAAAGAAGTCAAAATAGAAGCGGCAGCCATCTGCATGGCTCTAAGATAATAACAGAAGGAAAACGTATCATGAGTGAGAGGCCCGGGAGCAAACTGGCCTCTTCCCAGCTCCCGGCCTCCAGCAGAATTCCCATTGCTTTGCCCTGGACCCGGAGGCCTCATAACAGACCCTCAGGCACAACCAGGGCCCCTAGATAAATGTGCAGACGGAGACCCGACCTCACACTCACGTCTTGAGATGGAAGCAAGTCAGAAATGGAAAGAGGGGCTCACCTGCCAAATGGGGAAGTGGAGGCTCCGCAGGACAGAGGGTCTTCCTCGGGCGGCTCGAATCAAGACGGGAATCCACGTGTGACCTTTTCAGTGATATCTGTTTTTCTACAGCAGGATAACATTATCCAGCCATTTTTAAAAAATATATACTGGGTTGTTTGATAGCCTTTCCCAAGCTATTTGGAAATTCTTCTGTTATTTTATTCCAAATTTTTCTTCTTTCTGTTAGGATAGTCACAGTGGGTGCCCGCGACCAGGTGGTGTGACACCTTTCCTTCTACTGACGAAAATAGCCCGACTTCTCCACTCTTCCTTCCAGGCACATGGGCCTAGGATGGAAAAAGATTTTATCAGTGTCCTTAAATCAGTCAAACAAGATTTTCGTTCAGTTTTCCTCTATCCATCCTCCGTTCCTTTGGAAATAGGCACAGGCGGCGCCTCGATGCCTGCAGCAGAGGGAGGACTGTTATCTCTAGCTTTCAGGGGCTGGGTCTTGGTTCAAAAGTGACAAATCTCACTTCCCCACAATCGCCTGTGAATTTTCAATTACACAAATGATTTTCCATATCTACTTTATCACGTATTAGCTCCCTTTGTGCGTACTCCTAAATTTCTTGTCTTACGTGTTTCCTAACCGTGTTTCGAAGATGCTAGATCTTCGGAGGTAGCAGACCAGGCAGGTCATTGGATGGGCAGGAAGTCAGCTGAAGCCATTGTAAAAGGAAGAGACCTCTTCAAACGAGAGTTGTCCCATGGAAGCATCTTTGAGGGTAGCAGTGGGCACTCAAATCCTGCCCTTTCTTTCCTCTGTGCCAGATGTTGACCCTGCTGTTTCCTTGAGCCACTGGTCAAATCTGGCTGAAGTGGAAAAGGAGGTGAGGGATGGGGGAAGATTCAAGTAAAGAGAGAGATAAGAGAAGCTCTGACATCTCTCCTACTTGGGTTTAAAAATCATTTCACAAAATCCTTGGGGCACCGGGGTGACTCTGTCGGTTAAGTGTCAGACTCTTGCTTTCGGCTCAGGTCATGACCAGGGTCATGAGATCAAGCCCTGTGTTGGGCTCCATGCTGGGCACGGAGTCTGCTTCAGATTCTCTCTCTCTGTCTCCTGCTGCCCCCCACCCTCACATTTCACAAAAGTAGAATTGAATTTTACATATTCCTGGAAGGAACAGATAGATACTCTCCATTTTATTAGTGAGACAGGCACACACACAAGCACATTAACACATGTACACACACAGAGTTTTTATATGGAACTTGAGTTTCTGTTTCTGTATCAGCCTAGACAAGGGGACAAGCACAGTTCATGGCTCGTTAATAAAGCTACACGTTCACACCTGGAGGTGAAAGTGTTATCAGTGGGCGCTGGGGCCAGAGAGATTGGTAAAAGCATGTGTAGGGGAGAGATCTATTGTCTGTGGCCACACCCTTCCGGTGGTCCCCTCCCCTCCCCCTCTACAGAAGTCTCAGAAGAGAGCTTTATGTAACATAAAAGAAAGCTTATTCCTGAAAACTCATTCCATCTGTAGATAATGGGTTAAATAAATGAACGTTGGCAGCACTTTGATTTTGATTTAGGATGTGGGCTTTAGCGTCTGAATGACATACTGTGTAGATGGCGTTATCTGGGTTCTGTTTGGGGAGTAGCAAGTGTGCCATCCGCGGAAGCCTGAGCTCTCAGTGGGGTCTATTTTCTGCCACATATAATGGACTCTGGAAATGCTAAAGAGAGCAGCACTGGGCACGTGCACTCTTCCCTGGCTCCCAGTCAGACCTCAGCCGCGGTGTTGCACCAAGCAACCTGGGCCTGTATTCACGCTTCTGTAATGTTTTTAGAATTTCTGGAAACCTTGGTCATGTCTTTCAAGGGAATGGGATTGGCTGTTCTCGCTCATGTGGCCGGATGGCAACTGCTGACCCCATCTCTAGAGCACTCCCCGAGGCCCGGCCATTCTGGGCTCACAGGCTAAGGTCGGAGCTGACCCTTAGCAGCCGCACTGGGTGACTATTGATACCATGATTTGGTAGAAGCCTCTGAATCTACCTGCACCCCCAGAAATCTCCTTCGCCCCGCTTATCTGGGTACAAGATGGTATGAAGAATGTGCAAAAGTCCGGGCTCTAGGAGGGCCTGGCTGTCCAGAAGAAGAGAGTAACAGACGAGGGCAAAGCTCAGGGAGGGAGTGCAGGGGATGGAAAGCGAACTGCCTATGTTCTGTACTCTTCTTGCTGCCCCTTATCAGCGTGAGTGCGTGAGCATGTGAGTGTGTGTGTGTGTACGTGCCCGCATGCACACGGGAGGATTTCAGGGGTGCCGTAACGGTCCACGCCTTTGAGGGGATGAAGGGAGCTGGACAGGGCAGAGGGAGAACTTTAACTGTGGTGCATTTATAACAAAGTCTTCAGCCAAACCTACAGAAAGCCCTAGAGCTGGGTGACCCTGCAGGAATGTCCAGTTGTGGCAAAGGGCTGGGACCCCTGTACCCTGACCTGAACGTCTCACTGGATGTGGCTGCCCTCTGGTGAGGGGGCGTAACTCTGGGCGAGGCAGCTCCCTTCAACCAAGGATGATGCCCAGAGAAGAACATGCCTGCGAGCCTCCCAGGGCTGGGGGATTGGCGCTGCCATCCTTAAGGGCCTCCTGTCTCTGCCTGCCTCATCCTGGGCCTAACACCCATCCGCATGAGGAGAGGGAGAGAATCTCAAGCAGACTCCTCACTGAGCATGGAGCCTGACATGGGGCTTGCTCTCATGACCCTGAGATCATGACCTGAGCCAAAATCAAGACTCAGATGATTAACCTACTGAACCACCCAGGTGCCCCCTTCTATGCTTCATTTTGATTAATTACTATTGCTGTGTCTTCACAATCTTTGATTTTTTCTTCTGCAGTGTCTAATCAGCAGTTAATTCCATCTAGTGTATTTTTTAAATTTCAGATATTGTATTTTCCATCTCTATAAATTATATTTTGGCCTTTTATAAAATATCCTCCATTTTTCTTAATATGTGTGTGTTTTTCTCTACCTCCTTGAATATATGGAGCATATTTGTAATAGCTATTTTAACACCTTTGTTTGCTAATTCCATCATCTCCGATAATCTTGGATCTATTTCTATTCATCAAATTTTGTCCTGGTTGTGTGCCATATTTTCCAACTTCTTCGCAAACCTAGTAATTTTCTATTAGATGCCAGGTATTTTGAATTTTACATTGTTGGTTGCTGGATTTTGTTGTATTCCTTTTAAATAGTAGTTTTTGTTTGTTGTTTTGGTACCATGGGTGTTTTGTTTGTGTGTGTAGTACAATGAGTGTACTTTGTTTTTGTACACCACCAAGATGCTTGTAATAAGTCTGATCCTTTCAAAGGCTTGTTTTTAAGCTTTGCTAGGGTGAGCCCAGAATAGCCTTTGGTCGATGGCTATTACGTGAAGTCCTTCTTAGCATTCTTCTTCGTGTCCATATACTGAGTTCTTTTCACTCTGACTGGTGAGAAGACAACAAGCTGCCACCACAGTCTGAGCTCGCAGGGTTGTTTTGCCAACTTTTGCTGGTGATTCTTTGCCTGGCCTTTGGTAGTTTCCTGACTCACCTGCACAGGTCAGTACTCAGTCAAAGACTGAAGCTGATTCCACTGACGATCTCTAGAGCTCTGTTTCTGTGGGTCTCCCTTCTTCCCAGCATTCTGTTCCATGAATACCAGCTTCGCTTTGGGGAGCTCCAACTTCTGTTTCCTCAGCTCGGTGGCACCCCTGGACTCTTGGGCTCTTCACTGTGCTTCAGCTTAGAAGGAGTAGATGGTGTGCTGGGACCGTTGCAGGGCTCCCGCCCTGGTTTTCCTTTTCTCAGGAGCCACGACCCTGAGCTGCTTATTGAACAGTGTCTAAAAACTATTGCTTTTTTTTTTTTTTTGATACAGCTTTCTAGTTGTTTAACATGCTGGGATAATCTAATCCCTGTTTCTCCATCCTGGCCAGAAGCAGTTGTCACAGAATTTCATTTTCCAAATAGCAATAGTTTATATGCTTCCTGACACAGCCTGTTTCATTTTCAAACAAGTATAACTGTTGGGTAGTTCCTTCTTTTTTCCTGATCTTTCTCTCTAGGCCAATGCTGCCCAATAAAAGTATAATGTGAGCCACACATATAATTTTAAGTTATCTAGTAGTGTCATTTAAAAACTCATAAGAAACAGGTAAAATTAAGTTTAGTAATATATTGAACACAATAGAAGCAAAATATTATCATTTCAATTTTGCCTGCTGTATATTTTGCCCAGTATGGATTTTAATCAGGAGGAGATTATAATCATATTTAAGGTTAATATCATGATTCAGCAATCAAAACCAAAAATCACTAATGAGATTCTTTCATTCTGTTTTTTATGTTAAGTCTTTGAAATCCAGTGTGGATTTTACACTTACAGCACATCTCAATTTGGGCTGACCGCATTTCAAATGCTCAAAAGCTATGTGTGGTGAGTGGCTACCACATTGGATGTTGTAGCTCCTGGTTCTGGAATTGTAAACGTACTTCTCTTTCCCTGCATATGGGACAGGCGGTAGGCTATGTTCTCATGTGTGATCTGTTCTCATGGAGTCCCTGATGTTATACTCGGTTATAACAGGCTGGCTGGACCCACTACCCTTCCTTTTCCATTCAAGAAAGGTTTTCAGTTTGTGAGCGGGGGAGGATGGTAGCCAACCTATTACTGTTTCTCTTTGTCTTCTGCAAGATCCTGACTTCTCTTCTCTTTTCTCCTTTCCCTTCGTTGTTTATCTCCAAGTACCACATCTTCTTTATATACCCGATTCTTCCCAACACACTCTGCTTCCTGTCTGACACACCTTGGGGCTCCTTCTCTTTAGCAAGGACTAAGAATGACCAGGTCCCAACCTGTGCATTTATGCTTTCCCTCGCTCTTTCCGGAGGTGATTTTGTCTGTGCTGCTTCTAAGTCAATACATCCACCCTGCTCATTTTTCCAAGCTTGCCCTCTCCACTTGCCTAGCCACAGGCTAGAGGGGTATGGTAGCTCATTAGAATTTGTATATATATTCTCTTCTTCTTATAGGTAATCCGAACAGTGTTCTCTGTTCCCCAGGAACACTGACGACATTTGATTCTGTATTTGTTTTCAGAGAGTGAGGAAGAAATGTGGACTCAGGTTACCATTGCTCTTCAAACCCAGAAGTCCTTAAGTAAATCATTTGCAAACTTAGGTGCTTAAAATGTTTTTAATAATAGGCTTCTTCCTACATTCTCACAAGTAATCTTGACGATGTCTCAGTATGGAAGCTGCATATAGCAGCACAATACCCTTAGATACCAACCATACGCCTCACCGCATCCCCCCTCACTGGCTCTGCTTCTGGGGGTTAAACATCTCCAACTCTTTCAACCATACCTCGTCCCAAGATATACTGTTGAGTCTTTTCACCTACCGCTCTCGTTCCGTTTTACCCAGATTCTCCTTTAAATGAGCAGCAGTTTCTAGACGTGGTCTGGCTAATACAAAAGCAGGTCTGATGTCTCTTTTTGTGAAAACTCTACTTCTGTTGATGTAGCCTAGTTTTGTTTTGAGTTGCTCGTGGACACATTATGCTGCTAATTCATACCGAGTTTGAAATTGGTTAAAACCCCTAGGTTTTTTTCACCTGGGCCAAGGCACATTCCCTCCATTCAAGGATTGTCCGGCAATGGTGGTGATTTGTGTTGGAAGTTACTCTCTTTCTTATTAATCTTCACTTTGCTTCATCAGCGTATCATTTGAACCTTTTACTTAAGAACGGGAAAGCATGACATTTGGTGACAGGTGCTTAAAGGTTCCTGAGGACCTTTTATCTAAAAGGCTGGTAAAAGGAATTCAGGAGTATTCTGTATAAGCCAGCTCGTGAAAAACGTCATTATGATTCTGCCTGATATTTATTCTCACCAGGTGAGGACCGTGATCACATTTAAGGCCAATACAGAGTGAGGTGTACTACTCACACCGACAAGATCTTCCAGGATTCCCACTTTTTATTTATTCCCACTTTTGTTTATTTATTTTATTTCTATCAACTTGTTACACATTAGCTATGTCAACTCACCTGACTAGAATAGCCTGTGGAGCCTTTAAAGAAAGATGCTCGTGGCCAGGTCTGAACTGAGATCAGTTAAATCAGAATTTAGAGACAGGGCGCAGACATTGGACTTTTTGACAGACTACTTCCCCTGAGTAAGTGTTTCTGATCTGCCTCTAAGGTTGAGAGCCACTGGAAAGTAGAGAAGACCACGTGTGTGTGTGTGTGTGTGTGTGTGTGTGTGTGTGTGTGTGTCTTCTCCACTATTGGACAAGCATCCATGGATAGCTCTCCATTTCTTGGGTCTGCTTTCTAAAAAGCAGAGAGAGCTGCCTTCTTTCCCACATGTGTGGTGTTCGTGGACGTGTCCTCCACGAGTACTCCCCATCTTGCAAATTTTAACCAAAGCAGTAGGTTTTCATGTCACATAGGTGTTAATGCTAAAAAATCCTTACAAAAGGAAATTCAGACTGTTGAAACAAACACTTGGAGATTGTTTCCTTTGTAGAAAACCAGGATTCCTTAAATAGTACATTTCTCTGGAGAAGTAAAGGCATGACTCATTTTATAAGATGATTTACTAATTATTTTTAAACAACCATCTGTTATAGGAAGTGAGACATACTGGTAATTTTCTATTGCCTGTCTGGACTGAAAGGACTCATGACATATAGATATTAATGAAATAAAAATTAGTTGGAATCATGGAATTTTAAAACTGGAAAGACCCTTAGGTGACCCTCTGCTTCAACTTCTTTTTACTGAGAATGGCAATCTAGGGAGGGGCTGTGGCTTAAGAAACAGCCTGCTAATCACAGTGGTCCCTGACTATCAGTTCAGGCATCACCTAGAGCTCATTAGAAATGCGGCATCTCGGGTCCCACCAGAGACCTTCTGAATGAGAGTCTGTATTTTCATCAACTCTAGGTGATTTATATGCATATTAAAGTTTAAGAAGCACTGGTCTAGAAAATTCAGATCCAGGTAACTAACAGGAAATGTCCGTGTGTAGCTAGGTTTGATAGAATCCAATTTAAATTTAATGCAACTTCTTTGAGAAAAAAAAAAAAAAAGAGGAAGAACTCAATTGGTTTTTTTTTTTTTTTTCCTGTGACCTTGTCATCCTGGATAATAAGAACTAATATAACGAAAAGGAATGTATTTTGGTAGTAGTTCAGAAAATTGAACTCTTTGACCGCACTTCTTTTTCTTTTCAGACAGGGAAAGCTAAAAGTTTGCTTTCAAAACAGCATAAAATGCTTATAATATTGTCCTTTGTTTCACTGCCAACTGTGGATTTAGATGTGGAGACATTCAAAAAGCAGTGGGACATTATGAGTCATTCATGACCTCCTGGGCTTTTGACATTACTGTGGAACCACAGATTCCCAAGCCCAGAGTTTCCTTAAGGCATTTCAGAAGCACAGCTCTGCAATTTTATTGAAACCATAGCTGCAGATGTCTTTCCCAGAGGTGTACAGAAGTGCCATGGTTGATGATTCCTTTACTCGCAATGAGCTTTTTCTCTTATTAGCATTACTATTATGTCTTCCTCGTTGTCAACATTCGCTTTGTTTGGTAATCCTTGCAATCAGTTTTTAGGAATACAGACCAGGGCCGGATATATTTACCTTCATTCACGAGCAAATCATGATTAATTGAAAAAGACCTATAGATTCTGGAATCTTAAAATAGAAGAAGAAGTTACACAAAAAATAAAGCCAAGAGTGTAGATGTCAGCGTTTGACTAAATTTACTGTACGCACCCCCCCTTTTGGTGGAGATGAAATTAGTAAGTTGTGTATGAATTGAGTGCTGGTCGTGTTACACACACAGTACAATGCAGGCCGATGGCTGTGGATGGGAGAATGTTCTCTGAGATCCACAGCATAGCAAAGGGTTCTGATGATCTGTCATATGAAGATCAGTGGAAAGAAATGGGAATATTTAGCTTGGGGAGGACTTAACTGTCTTTAAATGTTTGAAAAACTGACAGACGTTTGCAGGAAGTGCACAGACCGCTCTTGGACAATTACTGTTGTTACTGGAGATGTACAGGCAGGAGTGTGTGTGTCTTTTGTTTGCGTTATCCAAACGGGCATATCGGCATCAATAGAAACTAGATTCAGTGAGCTTAAAAGTCCCTTCCAAACCCAGAGAGCTTTGGGCACGTTCTTTCTCATGCACTACTCCCTCTGCATCTCCAGTGCTCCCCCTCCAACCTGTGCCCCTGCCACTTCTCCCCTGCACTATGACCGTGGCCTCCAGGGGCTTCACTTATGGCCACTCTGAATTCCCTCCACCACTTACACACAGGAGCAGGGAATGCTGTTATATATCAACCAGCTCGTCCATTGGAGCAGAAGTTTTCTGAATATAGGCACCTTGTCTGTTTGCGTCACTGGTATGCTCCCCATATCTCAAACAGTGCTGCACAATGGCTTCTGGCTGGACTTGGAAGTAAAATAGAACTTCTGACCATGACCTGTAAAATAGAACTTCTGACTGGTTGGGCTTAGAAGTAAAATAGAGCTTCTGACCGTGACCTGTGAGACTGGTAATCTGGTCCATGCTTCCTCCCTGACTTCATCTTAGGACATGCTCCATCTTTCTTACTATGCTTCAGCTGCATTGGCCTTTCTGACCCCTAAGCATGCCAAAACTTTCCCCCACCCCAGTCTCTTTGCACATACTGTTTCTTCTTCTTGAAATGTTCTTTACCCCACTCTTCCCTGACCATCCCTACTTAACCAACTCAGGTTACAACCTTTGAGCTCCATTTTCCTTAGCACAGCTTCCTGACGTCACCCCATCTAAGTGAGCTCCCCAATTTACACATCATGGTATTCTCTACTTCATAACACTTATAAATGTGTAGTTATATATTTACTATTATATGTTTGAGCTCTTAGGGTTTGGTTCTCTCAGTAGACTCTAAGCTATCTGAGACAGAAACTACTATGTCCCCAATGCTTTGCACAATGCATGGGGGCTCAAGAAATACTTTTTTTGAACTAGTGGTTCTCAACTGGGGTGATTTTGCCTCCAGGGACATTTGGCAATCTCTGGAGACATTTCTGATGGTCACAACTGTATCTAGTAGACAGAAACTAAGGATATGTACCTTTCACCCTCCTAATGGGTAGAACAATGCCCACACAAAGAATTGCCTGACCCACCATGTCAAGAGTGCCCAGGCTAAGATTCCTGGAATGAATAGATGAACTTCTTTCTCTTTTGATTGATTCCACTTTGTGGTTGGTGGTGTTCCCAAATTATTCCTTGCTTTCTCACCTGCCTATGTCATTCTATACAGAGGGAAGTCAAGTTATGCAGGAAGAGCCAAATACACTATTTCTTGAGAAGTCACCCTCTGTGTAATTAGCTAGGGGTAGCATTTCTTCAGATGTAATTACCGGCAGTTAAAAATTACTCAAGTGATAATGGTTGTCAGCCATTTCCTTTTGAACTCAGGCAACTGCATTTGGAAAGTTCTGATGACTTGAGAGAAAGAGATTGTAGCTTATTGTTCAGTTGGAACTGGGAGAAGATGATTACATTTAGAACACTACGACTTTCCATTCCTTCGTGGTCATGTGCAGTTTGGGTTGGGAAGGGCATAGCGGGCGAGGTGGTGTTGGTCGTGCCAGTCATTTTTGGTTCATTCTCATTCACTTAATGACCCTTTCTCTCTGGTCTTTTCCTCACCTCTAAACCTCGTAAGTGTTGGATCTAAGCAACAGAACCATTCATGTCCTAGAGGCAGCCAGTTCTCACCACCTGCCCTTTGCACACACCTTCCTCAGTCAGTTGAGCATCCAGATCTTGGTTCTGGCTCAGGTCCTGATCTCAGGGTCATGGGATCAAGCCCTGCATTGAGCTCCTCATGCAGCATGGAGTCTGCTTGGCATTCTCTCTCTCCCTCTCCCTCTGCCCCTCCCCCTGCCCACTCGTGCATGCGTGTGTGCTCTCTCTCTCTCATAAATCAATCAATAAAAATTTGGGAGTCACTTGCATTTAGGTGGGATTTAATGCTGTGGAGTTAGATTTATTCATTCACTCTCTTGTCAAATAGATACAAGTGCCTACCATGTGCTGGATGAAATCACCTAAGAGAAACTAGGAAGAAAGATGGTATATTCTGGTATATCCCAGCCCAACCCATTCCCCTCTCTCCTTCTCTCCCTCTGCCATGAGAACCACTGAAGCTGCATTCTTCCATCCATGCTTTTTTTTTTTTTTTTAAGGATTTTATTTATTTATTTGACAGAGGTAGAGACAGCCAGTGAGAGAGGGAACACAAGCAGGGGGAGTGGGAGAGGAAGACGCAGGCTCATAGCAGAGGAGCCTGATGTGGGGCTCGATCCCACAACGCCGGCATCACGCCCTGAACCAAAGGCAGACGCTTAACTGCTGTGCCACCCAGGCGCCCCCATCCATGCTTTTATATATTTACTCTGCTTCAGTATAGTCGACAAACGTAGAGTATCGCTTCTGTATTTTTAAACTTTGCATGAATGCTATCCTCTAGTATATATAATCATGCACCTTGCTTTCTTCATTCATCGCATTCACACCAACATACGTAACTCTGTAGATCAATTCATTTAACTCCTGGATAGTGTTCCATGAATCAGATATTCCACACTTTGTTTATCCTCCTGTTTACAGCCAATTCTACCATAAATATTCTCATATCTGTCTCCTCGGGAACATATACGAGTTTCTCCATAGGATTCCCAAGTCAAGTTTACAGGATGCTGCCAAACGATTCTTCAAACCAAGCATATGAGAGTCGCTCTTCCCCACATCCTCACCAACTTTTGGTTTTACCAGATTCAATATTTACCAGTTTGATGAATGTGAGATTGTATCTCATTTTAGTCTGCACTTTCCTGGTTGCTAAGATCGAGCATTTTGTATAGTTTATTAGTCAGTAACATTGCCTCTTCTGTGAATCACCTCTTCGTATTCTTTGCCTGCTTTTCTGTCACATTGGATTTTTTCCCTTCTTAATGGAGTGTGTATAATGGAGTGTTAAGTTCTTTGTTGGATGCTAATATTTGAAACAAACTTTAACATCTCAATTTTAATACACATTTTCTGGGCTATGTACTTTTCTTTCTTTTCTTTCTTTTTTTTTTTTTTTATTCCTAGAGAGTGAGAATGGGGTTGAGTGGCTCGGGAAGGGCGGAGGGAGAAAGAATCTTAAGCAGGCTCCATGCCCAGCAAGGAGTCCGATCTCACAACCCTGAGACCAAGACCTGAGCTGAAATCAAGAGTCACGTGCTTAACTGACTGAGCCACCTAGGCGCCCCTGGGCTGTATACGTAACCCTCGGACTTGCCAAGGTTACTTCTTAAGCGTTGCTTACCTAAATCCTAGTGCGTGGTTTTTGTTCTGGTTTCTTTTCTTTTTTTTTTCAAAATCACTTTGCATCTTTGCCTTATTCGAGTTGTTACATTTCCAGCCATGGCATCTAAAGCCATTTCCAAAGGACGCAATATGTAGCAATTTGGAGAATGCACTAATTTTAATGGTTTTAATCCCCAAAGCAAATTACATTTATGAAATCAAATCATTTTCTACATCCATCACAATTTGATGATTACCACAGAGTCTGGTACATTTTTAATTAATTTTTAGGTAATACAGAGACTATGAAAGAAAACCGTGCATTTTTATCAAGAGTTATGCAGGGTGATCTGAGCTGTGTCACCGTTAAGCTGTGTCCTGCAGCTGGGGGGGTGGGTGGATGGAGTCCTGCAGCTTTAATTTCACCTGGAAAATGACCATGTTTGACAAGACACTCTCTAGCATCTGCCTAGCCCTGAAACTGGCTTCTTCCCGTAGAAGCTCATTTTTAAAAGCCTATACGCCCTAGCAAAATAAATTATTTCTTAAGGAAATTAAATAGATTGATGGCGGCAAGTAAAATGAAAAAAAGCCATCAATGGAAAATAGAACATACAGTTGACCTTTGTACAATATGGGTTTGAACAGCACAATTGTGTACATGTGTTTTCTCTTCCTTATGATTTTCTTAGTAATATTTCCTTTTCTGTAGCTTACTTTATTGTAAGAATACAGTATATAATACATAGAACAAATAAAATATGTTTAGTCAACTGTGTATGTTATTGATAATGTTTCCAGTCAACAGTAGACTATTAGCTGTTAAGTTTTTGGTGCGTCAAAACTTACAGGTGGATTTTCGACTGTGCAGGGGGTCAGTGCCCCCAAGTCCCATGCTGATCAAGAGTCATCTGTATTCTAGTTTACACTGGTGAGTTGGGGCAGTTTCAAAAGCAACTTTTGAGTCTGGCTCTGAAATTCAAGAGGAAGCATTCTTTGTACACAGACCAGTCACAAAAATTGGGAATCGTGAATCAGCCAATCTTAGGGCATTTTTTCAGCAGCTTGGATCCAAACTCCACAGAACGTAAGAGACTAGGTACTACTTTGACTTGCACTCGGGATGATAGCGAGCTGGGGCTGTGGTCACGGTCCTGGTATTCTGCGTGCAAGAGACAGGACACCAACTTAAAGCCAATTACCATGTGGTATTACAGGTTCGAGCCTTTTTTTTTTTTTCCATGAACTCCCCCAAAGAAAAGGAGAAATAGTAGAAGCTGGAAGCGCGTCCCTTGCTTTTGGGGTATTCCAGTGCTCGGGTGCTTGCGTCTCTGAAGGTGAGTCAGTTCAGCTCTGTGCCCCCACTCCTAGAACCTGCCCTTCAAAGGGGTATTTTGGTTTTTTGGGTTTTTTAAAAAGATTTTATTTATTTATTTGACAGAGAGACAACCAGGGAGAGAGGTAACACAAGCAGGGGGAGTGGGAGAGGAAGAAGCAGGCTCCCAGCGGAGCAGGGAGCCCGATGCGGGGCTCGATCCCAGAACGCCGGGATCACGCCCTGAGCCGAAGGCAGACGCTTAACGACTGAGCCACCCAGGCACCCCCAAAGGGGTATTTTGATGTCAGGATGACTTTAATTGAAGAAGGCTGTTTTGGTCCCAGTGTCCCTATTTCTCCTAGTGTACGGGACGCCTTCAGACTGACTGCCAGTCTCCCTTCATAGTGACTGTGATTTCAACCCATCCTGTAACCACACACCTTCTCTGCCCTCTTGGAGTGCCAGGCAGATGACCTCTGCCAATACTGGTGACTTTTAGTGGCGTGGGGGCAACAAAGCCCTTCTACAGCTAGCAGCAAGGTCTCTCCTACATGAGTAACTTGTTCTTCACTCTTTCCACCATCATTTTGTGTGACCAGAGGCTGTTGCTGGGTGAGAAGGGGCCTCTTAAAAAACTTAGCAAAAATTATACTCATCCAATTCAATCGTGGGATGAATAATGTTGTTAACGCGTTCTAGAGGGCCCCGGTCATCTCTGGAAGAAGTTCAGTTGCATACTAGATACCTTTGCTAATTCTAGAAGAACATTATCTAAAGTTAGCAAATACTAATGTGGTCTCTGTAATGGCAGCTGCTGAAATCCTCACCAAGGGGAAGCCCGGTTGGGCAGATCATGGTGAGCTGGTGAGCCGCCATATGCTTGGACAAGTGTGAGGACCGAACCAAGTAGCTACAGCCCGTTAGCTGCTGAAGCCCAAATCCAATTCACTCTTCAAAGAAGGCTCTGGATCCTTCTTTATGCCTGCATTTTCTCAGGCCTTTAAGGATTTGTAGGAGGGTTCTAGGTCAACATTTACATGAGACAAGTTCTACTAACCCAGTGACAACTAAAGGTGGGGGAAGGAGCGGGGTTGGTGTGCAGAGAACAGTGAAAGGGAAGGGCTATGCAGGGAAAGAAAGTGGTTGATTCCAAGAGAGGGACTCTGCTGCTGTGAAAGCAAAGTCTTGGCACTCCATCAAAGCAGACAGGTAGTGTTCCAGAAAACACCATGGCTTGACCCTTAGCAAGTGTTAATTCCTTGTTCCACTAGAGCAAGCTTAACTTGTTTTTCATTTCTGTGAAGTGTTGTCATTACTGGGAAAGACCTGCAGTTACAAAAAGACGCTTTTCGGAACATGGATTACAGTTCCTATCTTAAACTTGCCTGATTTTGGCTATGTGGGAAAGCCTCATTTTTCTGGCGTACCCAAAGCCAGCAGTTTTCAAACTGTGAGCGGCAGAACAGTAACACATCCGCAATCAGTTTCCAAGGCTTCGACCATCATCGTTGTAATTGACACAGAACAGAATAGAACATGTCAGTGTTTGCCTCACGTAGTAAAAATAACTAATTAGGGATGCTTTTCATTATTCCAGATTTTATGCTTCAAAGTCACTCCTGCTGGTACCAAGAGCAGAGTCAGAACAGGGTGAGGAGGTGTGACGAGAGAGCTGGTGCTCTGCTCAGTAGGAGGGGAGAGGGGGCTTTCTTACACGGACAACTGACCTCAGACAGAACCCAGTGTCTGCCTGCCGGGTCCCCTGTCTCAAGTGTTTGTGCAAATGACTCCAGCAGGGGTCTGTACAGCACTGTGGCTCAGTTTCTAAGCTCAGAGCAGGGCACTCATCCTGTCTGCCTTTCTGAGCTGTGTGGCCTTGTAAGGCTGAGCTCCGAGTCTTGTTTTCTCTCTTTTCAAGTAAAGAGAGTGGCTCCAAAGTCCTCGGGTTACTGCGAGGAGGGAATGTTATCGTTGATGCTAACTGCTTAGTCCAGCGCCCAGCACGTGGACATTTATAGCGTGAGTGTCCACAGCAGCTTTGGCCACAACTGCCAAAACTTGGAAGCAGCCAAGATGTCCTCCCAGTAGGCGAATATATCCATAAACTGGGCTACCTCCAGACAATGGAATATTCTTTAGCAATAAAAAGAAATGAGCTCGTAAAGAGGAAAGTTAGTGCATGTAACTGAGTGAGAGAAGCTGATCTTAAGACACTACGTACTCTATGATTCCAACTGTATGACATTTGGGAGAAGACAAAGCTATGGGACAGTAAAAAGATCAGTGGTCCCCAGGGGTTGGGAGAGAGGGAGGGGTGAACAGATGGAGCACAGAGGATTTTTAGAAGCAGTGGGGAAAAAAATCCCTTTAAGGTTTTCCTTGCTGTTATGGTTTTATTATAGATGACATATACAAGATAAAATTGAATATGAGCTTTTATCAATATTTGAATACCATGCAATTCCCAATTTACATTATTTGAGCTTGCATAATGTGTACCCACCTATACATCCATCTAACAAACTCTTATTATCCGAAAATCCTTTCTGGACCGTGGTTCTCAATCTTATTGGACCCATGCCCCCCCTTTCAGGGCCTGAAATTAAATTCCTGGGTAATATAACTCACCTATAATCATAATTTCAAAAAGCAATAGAATGGGGGCGCCTGGGTGGCTCAGTCAGTTAAGCATCTGCCTTTGGCTCAGGTCCTGGTCCCAGGGTCCTGGGATCGAGTCCCACATCAGGGTCCCTGCTCAGCGGGGAGTCTGCTTCTCCATCTGCCTCTGTCCCTACTCCCTGCTCGTGCTCTCTCTCTCTCTCAAATAAATAAATAATAAATCTTAAAAAAAAAAAAAAAGCAATAGAATGCCACAACTGTAGTAGAAAAGAAATACAATGAAAGGCATTTCGGATGCAATCTGCCTTTCACATGTAATATGTGCTAGACGACACTCAAGGGCATCCCGAGGTCGACAGGTGCTGTGCTTGCTCAGGCGGAGACTCGCCATGACTGGGGCAGCCTTAAGCACAGACTGACGCAGGCATGTTGTACTGGGGACTCGACTGCCATCGTTAGAGTTGTCCGTCCTCGGTGACACGGCTTTCTGCAATTGCAAAGCTCTGAACAAAACAAAGTATAACCTTCCTTTGAATTCTATACATAGCAGCATTCCTGGAAAATTGAGACTCTGTTAACACCGGGCAAGAATGACTGTGCTTGAACGTAAAATGGCATTAGGGGCTGGGCTTGGATGATCGTGAGCAGGGTTTCATTTACACGGAGGTCTCGGAGGACATCCGGATGTCATGCGCGTTGTGGGACATCCCTAGCCCCTGCTTACCGTAAGTCAGTAATGCTCCCCAACCCTCGGGACCGTTAGATGACATTAATTACCGGAAGGCCCCATATGGTCCAGGACCCCTTCCTAGAGGGGAGGGTGCTGGAGATGCGGCTTGAGTTGGTGGGGGCATCCTTGAGGACCAGTTTATGTCTCCGTTGAGCAGCTCCTTAGGTCCTGGAGAAACAGGCCAGTAGATGTTAGTCTCTTTTTCTGGAGAGAAATTCGTTATTTTGTTCTGGCTCAAAATTTCCCCTTGTTTCCTATAAAAATCTTTGGAGGAGGCAAAAGGAGACCCAAGGGGCGTGGCCCATGAAAGAATCGTCAGCCAAGCATGGCCGCTCCATGGAAGACCCCATCTGCCTTTCTCCATTGCCTCTTAACTGATGAGACGCCAAGGTTACTCCTCAGTGTTTACCGTGAGCCTTGTTTATGTTGAGCCCCTCGCTGTGCTGTGGAAAAGAGCAAATGGTACAGAGAAGAGCCCAGGACGTTACGTTTCTGTGATGAAGGCAGCAGCACGTGTGTACGTTGGGGTTTTTCAAAAGCCGTGTATGCCTGAAGATTGTACACAGAGAAGGTATTTGCTTACACTTACCTGGAGGTTGTCAGGTTTAGTCTGTAGGGCACAGAAGGAAGAAGCAACCCCTATGTCTCTGGCTGCCATCTTGAAAGATGGGGTGTCAGGAACCGGTGCCCATCTTCCGTGTTTTTTTTTTCTTTTCTAGTCTGGGTTTAACAGAGATATTTGTAAACTGTTTTCAAGGGTGTGGGGTCCTGTGCGACAGTGGCCTTGCCCGGAATCTGAGTACTCAGTATTGTTCTAGTAATCCATACCACCTTTTATCTTTTGCAATGTAGCCTGATCCATAGCCATTTCACCTCCCCTCCTCAGGGGAAATAGCATTCTTCTGGGAGTTTTCCTCCCAGAATTCCTTTGAGAACACCAGGAGGGAAGAGGAGGAACCTAGACCTCTTCATTTAGAACTGTCCTTGAAGGAGTCCCTGCATGAAAAAATACAAAACATCCTAATTATCAACAGTAAAAATATCTTGACAACCAAAAGTCCTACGTGAGTAAGACTTAACAAACGTTCACTGGGAAAACCAACCATACTGTTTGCTTTCTGAAAAGGAATACTTTGAAGTTTGATTTTTAAACATCATCAGTAAAAGTGACTTTTTTCCATTGGTGTGAAGTTCTACAAAGTTTAACCCAGGTATAGATTTATGGAGGCATCACCATAATCAGGATACGGAATGAGTGCATCACCCCAAACCACTCCTTCCTCCGCCCTCATTCCCGGGATCCCTCTTCCATCCCCTATATGTTGTCTTTTCAAGAAGAGCATGTAAATGACATATGGTAATGTCATATGGTAGGTATCCTTTGGAAACTAATTTTTTTTTCACTCAGCATAATGGCCTTTGAGATTCTTTCAGCTTCTTGTAAATGTCAACACTTTGTTCTTTTTTACTGGTAGGTAATATCTCATTGTACAGATGTACCGCCATTTATCCATTTACTGATTGAAAAACATTTGGGTCGCTTCTAATTTTGGGCAGTTATGAATAGGGATGTTATAAACATTTGTTTTGTGTGAACATAATATTCATTTCTCTAGGGTAGATCCTCAGAAGTGGGATTGCTGACATATACAGTAAATGTATGTTTTATTTTATAAGCAACTGTCAAACTATTTTCCAACCATCTGTACCATTTCGCATTTCCATCAGCACTGGTGTAAGAGTCCCTTCTAGTCATTCCGCGCCCTTGTCAGCACTTGATATTGTCAATATTTTTAATTTTAGCTATTCTAATGGGTTTATAGTTGTATCTCATTGTGGCTTTAATTTGCATTTTCCTAATGGCTGACAATATTGCCCATCTTTTCATCTGCTTATTTGACATCCTATATTCTCTTTGAGGAAATGCTTATTTTTATATATTTTGCCCAAATTTCAATTGGTTTGTTTTTTTCTTATTGTTGAGTTTTGACAATTCTTTATTATGCAGACATGTCAGCTATGGAGTTGGCGAATATTATCCCCCAGTTTGCAGCTTATCTTTTTATTCTCTGAATAGTGTCTTTTATAGTACAAAAGTTACATTTTAATGAAATACAGTTTATTAGTTTTTGGTTTTTTTTTTTTTAAGTGGAGTTTGTTTTTTCTGCTACATCTAGGAACTCCTCACCCAACCCAAGGTTATGGGTTTTCTTCAAAAAGTTTTAGTCTTATATTTTACATTTAGATCTATAATGCATTTTGAGTTGGCTTTGTATAAGGTATGACATTTAGGTGAAAGTTTACTTTTTTGCCTATGGATTTCTAACTGTTCCAACACCATTTGTTGAAAACACTATTTGTTCTCCGTTGAATTGCTTTTGCACCTTTGTCAAAACTCAATTGGCCATATTTGTGTGGGTTTATTTCTAGATTCCCTATTCTGTTCTATTGATCTTTGTGCCTCTCCCTTTGCTAATACCACCCAGTTTTGATTACTATAACTTTATAGTAAGTTTTAAACTTGGGTAGTTGGAGTCCTCCAATTTTATTCTTCTTATTCAGAATTGACTTAGCTATTCTAATTTCTTTGCTTTTCCATATAAATTTTACAATCAGCTTGTTTCTGCGTACAAGAAATCTTGCTGAGATTTTAATTGGTATTGTGTGGAATCTGGAGCTCAATTTGGGAATAATTAACATGTTTATTATGTTTAACCTTCCAATCCATGAACATGGTATGTCTCCCTAATTATTTAAATCTTTCATCAGAGTTTTGTAGGTTTTTCATGCAGATCCTATACGTGCTTTGTTAGATTTATACCTAAGTATTTTATTTTTTGAAACTGTTGTAAATATTACAATTAAATTAAATTAAATTTAAATTTCGGTTTTTGTCAGACATTGCTAATCATGTTAGTTTCCTGTGGCTGCTGTAACAAAATACCACAAACTTGGGGGCTTAAAACAGCATATTTATTCTCTCATGATTCTGGAGGCCAGAAGTCTATCATCAGATTTGAGCTGAAATCAAGATGTGCCAGGGTTGTGTTCCCTCCAGAGGCTGTAAGGGGAGTCTGTTCTTTGCCTCTTCCAACTTCTGGTGCCTGCCGGCATTCCTTACTCATAACCACATTACTTCAGTCTCTACCTCCATCTTCACATTGCCTCTCCTCTGTGTTGAATCTCCCCTTGCATATCTTACAAAAGACACTTGGGGTGGCCTTAGGGCATACCTGGATTATGCAGGATAATCTTCTCAATATCCTTAGCTTAATCATATCTGCAAAAACTTTACTAAATCAAGTAACATTCACAAGTTTTAGGGATTAGAACCTACTATCTTTGAGGACACTTTTTTAGCCTACTATATCAGTGTTTAGAAATCAAGATGTGTGTGTGTGTGTGTGTGTGTGTGTGTGTGTGTGATTTTGTATGTTGACCTTGTATCCTGCAACTTTGTGCTAACCTCACTTATGAATTCTAGGAGCTTTTAGTAGATGCCTTGGGATTTTCTACATATAACCATGTCATCTTCAAATAGGGATACTTTTATTCCTTTCTTTCCAATCTGCATGACTTCTATTTCTTTTTCTCGCCTTATTACATTGACTAGAACTTCCAATACAATGTTGTATAGCAGTGGTGAAAGTACATATTCTTGCTTTTTCCTGATCTTAAGGGGAAAACCCTCACTCATTCATCAGTTGGTATGATGTTAGCTTCTGTTTCTTCTTTGTTGCATTGTTTTAAAAATCATAAGTGGATGTAAAATTTTGTCATACGATTTTTTTTGGCATCAACTGATATAATTATGTATTCTTTCCTTCTTTAGATTATTGGTAGGATGGATTACATTCATTGATTTCTAAATGTTGAACCAGCCTTGCATTACTGAGACTAATCCCACTTCATTGTAATGTATTATTATTTTTATACATTGGTAGTTTTGATTTGGGCTATTTTGTTGAGGTTTTTTATGTATATACTCATCAGAGATATTGGTCTGCAGTTGTTTTTTTCTTATATTGTCTTTTTCTGATGTTGGTGTCAGGGTAACTCTGGCCTCGTAAAAGAAACTGGGAAGTATCCCTCTTCTATCCAGTGGAAGAGGTTGTGGAACTTTGGTGTTATTTCTTCTTACATATTTCACAGAATTTGCCAGTAAAAAGTTCTGGGCCTCATGATATTCTTTTCCAGATTCTTAGCTAATTTAATTTCTTTCATGGTTATATGACTATTTAGGTTACTTATGCCACCTTGGGTGAATTTTGGTAGTCTAGTTTTTGAGGAATTGGTCCATTTCATCTAAATTGTCAAATATATATGCATAATATTGTTCATTGTATTCTGTTATTTTTGTAATATCTGTAGTATCCATAGTCAAATCTCCTTTTTATTTTCTAGCAAGTTGTGTTTTCTCTTTCTTTTCCTTTGTCAATTTTGCTAGTGATTTGTCAATTTTATGGATCTTTTCAAAGAACCAGCTTTTATTTTTAGTGCTTTTCTCTATCTTTTTTCTGTTTTAATTTCATTGATTTCTTTATTTTTTCCTTCCTTTTGCTTGCTTTGGGTTTATTTTGCATTTCTTTTTTCTAGTTCCATAAGGTGGAAGCTCAAATTATTTGAGATTTTTCTTCTTTTCTAATATAAACATTTAATGCTATCAATTTCCTTATAAGCACTATTTTAGCTACATTTGACAAATTTTGATAAACTGTATTTTCATTTTAGTACAAAATATTTTCGAATAACCCTTGTGACTTACTTTTTGATCCATTGTCAAATGTGTGTTGTTTAATTTCCAACTGTTTTGAGATTTTCCTATTTTTAATATTGATTTCTAGATTAATTCCATTATGATCTGAAATATACTTTGCATAATTTCAGTTCTTTAAGTTTGTTAAGATTTATTTTGTGACCCATGATATGTTCTACCTTGGTGAATGTTTTGTTTTTGAATATTGGGTTTTCTTTCTGAGTTTGGGATTTGGGTTTTCTTATTCACTCAAGACTCTTTCTGGAAGGTTGTCACTCACAGCTCATTCTTTCCTTTCTCTAGAACATCCAGGATGTGAGGAGTGAAGATGAGGATGAGGATGAGTATGAAGAAGAAGAGGAAGAGGAGGAGGAGAAGGGAGAAATCACCAAAGGCAAAGAGACAGACTGTTTGAAGAACGGCCTTGGGGCCAACAGGGACCTTATTCCCAATGGCCAACATGGCCATTAGCTTGAAGCCCACACAGCTCCCGGGGCACAGTGTGCTATGAGGGCTGCTGGAAGCCAGAGTTGCTTCCCCCTCCATAACTGTGGCCCACAGGAGCCATAGGGTCCCCCAATTCTGCCCTTCCCTCTTTTTAACCACCACCTTCCCCCCTCCTAAGATGTATTTAACAAAATGTTGTTAACTTGTGTTAAAACGTTAAATATAGCATCCCTATGGATTTTACTGCAGTTAGGACTCAGACCGGTCAAAGATTTCAAAGATTTCTCCAGAGAACCATTTTAGTCCAGTTGTGTTCATTCATATATGTAAGACATGTGGTTTCTCCAGAAGCTCACTTGGTTGTAGGCCGTTTCACCTTGCCACCTCGCTCTCCCTCGGGATGGCGTGAGAAGTGCTAAGGTAACCCACTTTTTCAGGTGTGTTCAGCCACAGAGAGCAGCTCATTTCCCCCCTCCCCCAAATGAGTTTGAGGAGACAACATAGCAGCAGCAGAGAAGGACCAAGCGAGGGGACCAGTCTTCCAGGGCTCACTGGCCACTCTCTGCCATGGGCAGTTCTTTAAACCTCCCAAGCCTTGGGGCTTCATCTCTCCAACGGGAGTAATATTTGCCTTGCCTACCTCCCAGAGTTGGAGTAAGGATCAAATGAGATAATAGAAGTGACCGTGTATACCGTTCACTGTGGTGTGACAGGGACCTGACCCTCTTCTCACTATGATCCCAGCTCTGTTTGGGAGAGAGAAACCTGGTTAAACTTGGCACTGAATGGGCCTGAACAAAAGGCACAACCTTAAAAAACTCCTTTTAAGTGTGTCTGGAGATACCCGGAAATGCAAATATCCAGAAGGCTGTTTCCATTTTATTTGGTAACTCTTTGTTTGTTAGCTCCCTCAGGGTGACTCTCAAATTCCCCCTGAATTCTCCGCCCCCACCTCCCACCCCCCACCCAAAGGAAGGGAGCCTGGGCCCCATTCCTTCTTGTCTTTTGCTGGCCTCTCCCTTGCTTCCTCTCTAAGAGGGAAGCTTTCCTGCCGCTGCCCTGAGCCCCTCCTTTGGGCCAGCAGAGAGCTGCCCAGCCAGCACTGTGATCCATCTGGGGGCCTGTCTGGGGGACTCAGACCCAGGGCAGGCTGCTCACCGAGCCATTAGTTCCCAGAAAGCCTGAACCTTTGGGGCACAATGTGCATGCGAGCTCCTGACCAAAGGGAAATCTTGGAAACAGAAAGAGGATGCTACCCTATTTCACCTCTGCTACCCAACCCAATCGGACCTCATAAGACTAAAACAGAACAAAACAAAAGACTGGAAAACACCCCTGCGAAGTGTCCAAGGACAACTGTTAGTCAGTCATGGCTCCTGGGGCTACGGACGTCTCTGGGAAGACAGATTTGGATAGGAAGCTGGCAGGTCAGTAGCCTGATAGCTGGCGGCCCCCTCAGGGGGCACATCTGAGCCCAGAGTGTAGGGCAGACCTCAGAGACTTCAGGGTTCTGTTGACTGAGGAGAAGCAGAGCCTTGTCAGAGAAGAACCCGAGTGGAATACGCAACCCCCTCCCCAATCTCTCAGATTCTTGGGCTGCGTTTTGCACCTTTATCCTGTTTTGCTCAGAGGCCCATATTATAAAGCCCAAGGGGAGCCAGGGCTGTGAGGACAAGTAAAGGCATCCACACGGGCCCCACCGGATGTGGGCTGCGGCTGCTGGAGTGGGAAGGGCTCTGAGCAGTGAAGGTGTCTGTGGGTTTTCTGGTTTTGTTTTTTTAAGAAAAAGATGTTTTTAAAAGCTTCGGGGTAAACAAAAACCAAAAACCCTTCAGAATTCTTTCCTCATCAAAAATCTCTTTTTGAGGAATCACTAGAACAACAGAAAAACACATGTCAAGTTTTTTCTGCATATTATTTGCTTTTATGAGTACAATAACATATGCATTGTGTGTATAATGTTATATTATAGATCAAAAATGCCTCCACTAACTTGAGGACATAGCTGTTGAGTTATTATTCATATTATATTATTATAATTATTTTTGGTGGAAGAAAAGCCCATTGAGACATTATTTTTTATGTTTCCAGTTAACAGACTGTTTTTCCCTTGATTTATTTTCGTCTTGTTTCTGTACCAAATATCTTCTCTCTTAAGGTAAAAAAAAAAAAGCGTATTAGCTGCTTTATCCTCCAGTGTTCTTTTTCTTCTTTAAATGTGGAAACTAACACTGATAGGCCAACTTCAGCGATCCGCGATACAGCTGGAAGCACTGAACTCCCTCTGAAGAGGTAGATACGCATTTCTGTAACAACCTTTAGGGCTTCTCTGGTCCATTTTAAAGGTAAGCTCTCTTCCTACCAGAAACAAGGCCTCACCCTACACCAGATGACTTTATCAAAATGCAGTCCCCTGGGGCACCCATGTTATCGCGATGGTAACGACTTATAATAAAGCAAAGACAGAATCGTGTGTGCGCGGTGGCCGAATGGGTTCAGCACACACGTTGCCTGGCTCCTTAGAGCTCCTTACTGCTCTCACCGGGAAGTGGAAGAAAAGATTTGCCAGGCCTCTAGAAATGCCCTGCACTTCCAGGAATCAGAGGGAAGAATGAGAAGGACAGAGCCAAGTTATGACCCCTACTGGGCTCTTGTCTGTGCACAGTGTGGACAGACTGCTGTGGGCTGGAGTCTGACCTAGGTCATGGCATCTGGGCCTTTTGGCACAGGCAGTGTTGAAATGCTAAGAAAGGGGGCTGATCCTACAGGCACTTTCCTGACCACACTTTCACCGTGACTATAGATCAAGTAGACATTCAACAGATAAGAGAATATTAAAAGCAACTTTATGTCGATAAATTTGTAGGTGTGAATAAAATGTATAAGTTCCTAGAAAAATACCACTTGTCAAAATGGGCACAAAAAGAAGTAGATACTTAAATAGTGGTCTATATAAAAGACTATAGAAAATCTGAAATTTTAAAATGCACTTCTCCATCCCAGAAAAAAAAAAATCTTTAGGCTCAGATGGCTCATCCAGCGAATTCTTCCAATATTTAAAGAAGAATTAAGCCAAGAATGACACAAACTTTTGTAGAGACAAAAGGAGCACTTCCGCACTTGTTTTAGAGGGCCTGCGTACATCAATGCTAAAATCTGCCAAGAATAGTAAGAGGCAAAAACCCAACAATTATTGACTAAGTCATTTGTGAACCTAGGCGTGAAATTCCTCAACACAAGCAGACTGAATTCAGCAATAGGTAAAGGAGAGGGTGTATGACAAGTGAGGTTTAGTTCAGGAACTCGCAGTTGAGTTGCTATTTGGAAATCAAAATTATTCACCATTTTAAAAGTATAAAGGAAAAAGCCATGTCTTCAAAAGCTTTAGATGAAGTTCAACATCTGTTCATCAAAAACAACAACAACAAAACCCAAAAAAACAAGAACAAAAACACAGAAAAGTAGGAAGGAAATTCCTTAATCCGAAAAACAGCATTTTCACAAAGCATGAAGCCAGTATCATATAATGCGATAATGGCCAAATACCAAAAGCTTTTCCCACAGGGATTATCACTGAGACAGGGGTGTCCGTTATTTTTAATGATGCCCGTCATCCTGAATATTTTCAACATTGTATTTTTCACCCTGCCCAATGTAATATTTCAAGAGATAAAAGTTACAAGGCTTGAAAAAAAGAAATAAAAACTCTTACCACAATGTAAATGCAAAAATCCCCACACATAATGTGTGTGTGTGTTTGTGTGTGTGCATGAGAGAGAGAATTTATACAGAAATATCAAGGAACAAGACTGGCCAGGACAATCTTTAAAGGAACAAAGGAGGAGAATTCATTTTAGTAAATACCAAGACTTACTACAAAAAGATAGTAAAGCAGTGTGAAATTGGTACAAAGATAGACAAATAGAACAATAAAATTATATAAAGTCCAGGAACAGACTCATGCATATATGGGCAGTTGGCTGTCTTTAAGAATAAAAATGAAACATGATATCTACTTAACATCATACACAATAGAAATTTCAGGGGTTTTTGTAGGTCTAAATGTGAGAGGTAAAATAATAAAGCTTCCAGAGGGAAACATAAGAGGATCCATCTTCCTGAACGTAGGCAAAAAGTTCTTTAAACATAAACTATTATGCATCAAGGAAAATATTAACAAATCAGATCAAATAATAATAAAGAAGTTCTATTTCTCAACTGACTCCATTAACAGAGTGAAAAGGCAAGCCATAGAAATAATATATCTGCATCAATTAAAACTGACAAAGGGTTTATATCCAAAACATGTAAAGAACTCCTACCAAAAAAAAACCTGAACCCACAGCACTTAACCAGATTCTTTGCATAATACCATATGGTTCAATTAACATACGAAAAGGTGCTCAATTTCACCGATCATTAGGAAGACTGGTAGGACTAAGTAGTGACCACATAGAACAATCAGAAATCAGGCGCTGCTGGAGGAGTGCAGTTAAAGCCACTTGGGAAAGGTTTGTCATCATTTCCTAAAACGGGATGCATGCACATATTGTAACCCAGCAGTGTAAAAGGCATGCGCATGAGCACCAGAAGGATGCATGTGGATGTTCCTATCAGCCATGTTCATAATAGCCCAAACAGGGCGTTTCCCAAATACCAATCAAAAGTAGAATGGATAAGCAAATTGTAGTATATTTATATTACAGGATACCATATAGCAATGAAAGTGAAGTGGTATTTGCAACAAATGTAGCTTCCTCTTACTATCTTATTGTTTTGCAAAAGAATCTGGTAGAAAATGAATACATAATTTATGTCTCCATTTTTTATAAAGTTCAAAAACAGACAAAACTGATCTATGATTATAGAAGTCAGGATGCTGGTTACCTTTGGGGAGAAGGGAGACCCCAATCCTTCATTGGGCCAGTGTGGGCTTCAGGGTGTCAATGACATTCTGTCTCTGGACCTGGATAGTGGTTACCTGAGTGTGTTCAGTTAGTGATAAATGACCAGACTATACACTTACGATTTGTATGTTTTTTCTGTAGGTATATTATAATTTTTTATAGGTTATTAAAATGAAAAAGCAAGCTACTTTTAAGTCCTTACCTTTCTGAGACAGCTGATATTACTGACCACAGTCTCTTCTTTTTGATAAAAGATTTTTGTAAAACTTTGGTATCAGGCGCCTGAGTGGCTCAGTCAGTTAAGCGTCAGTTAAGGGTCTGCCTTTGGTTCAGGTCGTGATCCTGAGGTCCTGGGATTGAGCCCTGCTTTGGGCTCCCTGCTCAGTGGGGCGCCTACTTCTCCTTCTCCCTCTGGCCTCACGCCCCCCCCCCACCCCGCTCATTCCCTCTCTCTCTCTAAAATATATAAATACAATCCTAAAAAAAACCCAAACTTTGATACCAAAAGTATTTTATACATAAAAGTCCATAATCTCAATACCAGATAATCGCAATTGGCATTGAAAATAATAGTAACAAAAGTAGTTACGGCATTCAAGTAATGCAAAAATAACGTAAAAATGTATCGAATGAAAAGTGAAAACTGCTTACAGTCTTTCTTCAAAAAGGAAGCACTTGTAAAGTTCCTTGTGATTCTTTCCAGAAACATCCATATGCCTATTTTAGCATGATTCTGTGGTCGAAGGCTGGCTCCCCAAACATCCTCAATACAACCTGTAGCTAAGACAGGACCCCCAGAGAGGCTTGGCCACGCTCAGTGAGGAAGGTCAAGGTTGGATTGCATTGAGAATTTGGAGTTTGGTTTATGGTTCTTTCAGTGCCAAGACTTGATTAGGATCCAGCTAAAGACAAGTTAAGGCTCGGGATATAATAATTTAGGACTGGCGAAAGCAACAAGGTAAAGATTTGGAGATGAAGTGTTCAAAAGTGATAAGTTTCTTACGCAGTAAACTATCTACTGGAGTTGATGGGTCTTGAGAAGGTCCTGAAATGAACAATATAGTTCTGTGCCTGGCAGAAGTCTTCTGGAATAGTAAAGTCATGCTAACGAAGATAACGAAAGCCATGTTAATGGAAACTGGTGTGTGGGGGCAGGCGTTCGGGTTCTCAGTGGATACTTAATGTTATCCAGGTATATACTTCCGTTACCTTCATCCATATAAACTCTAATGTGCCTAAGTGAGGGGAGAATGATGGCACAGAGGCACCTTCTGTGAATGTCCCGAGGACTGTGAACACACAGAGAAGGTGTTGCCTTTAACCACTTTGCACTAAGGCAGCATTGTGCAATACACTTTTAAACACAAAAGATCGGCTCGCTGAGTCTACACATTGTTCTGTTCCTTGCTTTTTCTTCAACAGTGCATTGTAGATGGGACCGCTGGGTACCTCCGTCAGTTAAGCGTCTGCCTTCGGCTCAGGTCATGATCTCAGGGTCCTGGGATCAAGTCCCACATCGGGCTCCTTGCTCCTCTGGGAGCCTGCTTCTCCCTCTGCCTCTGCCTGCTGTTCCCCCTACTTGTGCTCTCTTTCTCTGTGTCAAATAAATAAATAAAATCTTAAAAAACAAACAAAAAATTTTTCCCCTAAATACCAGCTATCAGCTGGTATTTTTCCCTATCAGCACACATCCATCTACTTAATTTCTGTAACAGCTGCCCTGTAATCCTCAGGAATTTATCATCAAGTGTTCAACCTGTCTTATATTGCTGAAAGCTTGAATTATGTCTAGTTTTTAGCTCTTATAATACTGCCATGAACAGGCTTGGGAGGAAGTATCTAATCCAGGCTGCCTGGGTTAAAAGCCCTACTTTGTTATTTAACGTGTTACCTTGGGCGAGTCTCTCGATCTCTTAGCCTTCAGTTTACTCATCTGTAAGATGGGCACAGAACTTTCTTCATTGTGTCATTTTTAAGGGATAAAGGAGGCGATCCACATAATGCATTTTATACCCTATCTTCATATATACACTAAGCACTCAATAAATGTTAACTCTTCTTATGGTTCATAATTACCTTGGGGTAAATTTCTACTGGTGAATTTCTGGGTCAAAGGGCACATGCAGTTTTCCTGTTAGTAGCTACAAAGTGCCTTCCAAAAAGGTGTAGGTATTTAATTACCAATAGTGTTTCAGAGTTGCCATTTCTCTGAAATGGGAATCAGCAACCTTGACATTTTCTCCAGTCTGAGAATTTTGATATCTTGTTGTTTTGACTCACGTGTCTTTAAAGTGAATGAGGTGGAGTATTCGTGCTTCTATTTCCTTACCCACTTTTCTACTGGGTTAGTATTTTTTTTTCCTTTTAGGTTTCTATAAGCTCACTGTAAATTAAGGACATTGGTTTCTTGACTGTTATACGTAATATAAAATTTCCCCAGTTTGCCTTTGGTCCTAAGATTTTGTAAGTAGTATTTTGGTGGTGGGGGAGAAGATACATGAATTTTAATTTTTTTGGTAGTAAAATATATCAATTTTTTCCTTAATGGTCTCTGGAGTCCGTTTCCTGCTTAGAAAGGCTTCTCTAAGCAAATTTATACATAAAATCATTCATGCTTCTTGTTACAACTTACATGGATTTTTCAATTCTTTGACGTTTATTTTGGTATAAGAGGTAAGGTAGGGAGGGATTCTTTTTCTTTTTAAATGATTTGCTGATTGTTCCTCAAGACATTTGCTAAATACTGTTTCTTTTTTCTTGTGTTTGAAATACCACCCTTCAGTTCCCATCTGGACCTCCCATTCTGTTTCACCAAAGTACTCATCCTATACCAAATTACTTTAATTAGTAAGACTTTATAATTGGTTTAAAAATGGTTGGGTCAGTGACTCCTCTTCACTCTTGTATTCCCAAATTTCATAGGCCCATCTCATGGTTTTATTTTATTTTATGTCCAACATGTATTTTATTACAAACTGGATGAATTCAAGAGGTTTTTTTTGGTAGGTTCCACTCCCCTCACCCCCAATCCTGATGGCATGCTCTTTTGATATTGCTTTGAATTTATAATTCGTTTAGGGGAGTTGACAAATTATTACTTTGAGTTTTCCTGTGCAAGATTAAGGTGTGTGTTCTTATTCTGTGAAATCCTCTTTCGTGGCTCTCAGTAGAACTGGGAGGCTTTGTTCATATAGACCCCAAACATTTCCTTTAAGGTTTATACCGGGTGATGTATCTTTCTGATTATTATTGCAAAAAAAGATTTTTACTTTTTTATATGTTCTTTTTTGTTAATATTTAGAAAAGCTATTGACTTTTTTATGCTATTTGTGTTGTCTGAGACTGTGACCATGTTTCTGATAGTTTTTTTCTTTTTTAATATTTATTATTTTTTAATAACTTTTTAAAAAAGATTTTATTCATTTATTTTGAGAGAGAGAGAGCATGAGCAGGGGGAGGGGCAGAAGGAGAGGGAGAAGCAGGCTCCTCGCTGAGCCCAGAGCCTGATGTGGGGCTCGATCCCAGAACCCTGGGATCATGACCCAAGCCAAAGGCAAACATTTAACCGACTGAGCCACCCAGGCGCCCCTTTATTTATTTGTTTTTAAAGTAGGCTCCACACGCAAGGTCGGGCTCACAGCCCCAAGATCAAGAGTGACAGGTTCTACCAACGGAGCCAGCCAGGAGTCCCATTGGATAGGTTTTCAGCTCCATCTAAGGCTTTTTTTTTTCTCCCCTTCAATTTTTAAAAATCAGGTGTGGGTGTTGAAATTTATTTCTTGGAGTGCTGATCTAGTCACTGGTTTTGTCTGTGAATGTGATAATACTAGTTTCTTACCATTAAACCAGCCTGGCATGAAGGGGGTCAACTCCTCTTGGCCACAGTGTGTTATTTTTAAATTTACTAACTTTTTTGGCCCATATTTTAAGATTTTAGTGTAGATTTTCATTAAAATGCTACTGTGCAGTTTTCTATTTTGTGTTCTTAATGTTTTTTAATATAAATATTGTGCTGAATTTATAAAAAGAAATTTGGAGGATTTTATTCTTTTCTTGTTTTTTTTTTATTTTGCTGTTTTGTTTATTGTGTATTTTATTGTTTGCTCTGCATATATGACATTATACATGCATAATTAATCACTAGCGTTGACATTTTCCAAAATCAAGTGTTGTGTGAAAACCTTACTTCCCTCTATGTCCTTTTACCATCCCCCACTTATAATATTAATTGCCTTAATGATTTCCTCCATGTACTTTAAGAACCGTATCAGGTAATGTGAGAATTTTGGCTCCAATCATCACGCATAATTTAGAAAAGCTGAACAGAGGAGGACTGTCATATTCACCCACACGTTACTCAGTCCATTTGTTGTCTCTTTCTTCCTGGTGGTCTAAGCCTTCTTCTTTCATCATGTCTTTCTGTCTCGAAAATTCTCTTCAGATGTTTTTTTTTAGGGTAGGTGCTGATATTTTCTGGTTTCCCTCAGCTAAGGATGTTCCGAGTTTTCCTTCATTCTCGAAGGATATTTGTGCCGGATATAGAATTGGGGAATAAATAGCTATATAACTAAATAAGTGTATAATTATTGTTATTTTCTTTCAGCATTTGGAAAATGCTGTGTTGTTTCTTTCTGGTTTTTATAGTCTCTGATGAGAAATCTGCTGTTATTTGAATTGTCTATCCCCTATTAGTAGGTGTCATTTTTCTCTTGTGGCTTAAATTTTGTCTTCATTTAAAAAAACAAAACATTTTTTTTAGAAGATTTTATTTATTTGAGAGAGAGACAGAGTAGGGAGGGAGAGCAAGAGTGGGGAGGAGAGGGAGAAACAGGCTCCCCACTGAGCAGGCAACCGGACATGGGGCTCGATCCCAGGACCCAGGGACCATCACCTGAGCCAAAGGCAGATGCTTAACCAACTGAGCCACCCAGGCACCCTTTGTCTTCAGTTTTTAAAAGTTTGATTATGACACATGTAAACATGAATTTCTTTAGATTTATCCTGTGTTGTGTTTACTCGGCTGCTTAAATCTATAGGCTTCTGTCTTCAACTGAATTAAGAAAATTTTCAGTCATTATTTATTTGAATAATTTTCCAGTCCCTCTCTTTTTTTCCTTTCCATCGGCGAGTCCAATGACACACATGTTAGCTCACTTATTATACCTCCACAGGTCCCTGAGGCTACGTTCATCTTTTTGAGGCTTTTGTTTGTTAGTTATTTCCCTCTATCTTCCCAGGCTCCCCACCACACAGAGGCCAATACGCTGACGCCGCCCTGGCTAGCAGGACACCTCATGGCTTCCCCACGTGGTTTCCACGGACACGGCAGAGCAGGTTGCATTCTGATCCTTGGAGGGTAATGAAGGTCCCAGCTCCTCACTCTGCCTTCGATGACACCAGCCCAGAGTGGGGAGGGGGCCAGGATGCCTGGTGACAGCTGCTGAAAGGCTAGACTCCACCCCTGACCTTTGCTGACAGAAGTGGGGGTGAAGCCATAGTTTCCCCCACGGTGTTAGGGTAGAGGAGTTATTGTCGATGTTCTCTGTTTTGCTAAGTTCCTTTCCTAGTCTCTTGGCTGAGAGAACGGGGTTCTCTGCCTTGTTCCTTGGGTCCTGAGGTCCTTAGCCAGTCTGCCTTCTTTTCTCCACCTTTCGGTATCTTCTCATGCTTGCTTGAGGCATAACATCCAGGGTTTTAAACTATACTTAGTGGACAGAATAGGGAGAAGTATGTTGACTCCATCTTGTCGGGAAGACTTCTCTTGTAATAAGTAAGTTTATTCCATTCCTATTTATTGACATAACACATATTTGTTCTAAATCCTCTCTTATTTTCAGATTTTAATTCTCTGCTCGTTTCTATCTCGTTTGTAGGGATTATTTTGTGGTACGTGTGCAGATGTGTTTCCCTTCTGCTAATTAAAACCGTTACAATCATGGTAGATTTATGAAAGATTATCTTTATACATGTTAGTGGGAGGTTATAATTTCGGATATTAATTACAGCCCCTGAGCTTCCGGTCTTATTAGAGCCCTGGCTCACCCCAGGAAACTAGGGGGAGCCGTCCTGCTCAGGGTGACCCAGACCAGGGGCCATGGGATAACATTAGGTTGTAGCAGGGGCCTGAAGAAGGTTAGTCCTTCCTTTTTCCATGTGAAATGTCTTGAAAGGGAAGGGGCATCTGATTCAAGTTTCTAATATGGAACGCTTGGTGTCTACCTGATTGTGCATATGTTCCTTTGGAAAAAGAGAGGGTAATTGGGGTCCACCAATATGTATTTTAAGTATATAAGATTTTTCTTACATTTTACTCAATTCACAACCACTTAGGAATATTTCGTGCCACTGAGTTTGACTCTTTATTGGAAACCCCCATGCATTCTGGAATTGCAGAAGGGGGAAACCAAAGAAAGCTGTGAGGAGGTCTGGGGGTTCCCACCAACTCTTTGGAGGGCTGGTTCCACCCACTGTCTGCTCACTTTCTTCCACTAACCTCTTCAATAAGATGATTTGGTGGGACTTTACTCCCAGGCCCGGTGTTGGAAAAACAACAGGCCATTACTGAGCAGTACTGGAGGGTCCATTTTTAAATGAGAAAACCTGAGTCCCTCTCGGAGAAGGGACTTGCCCCATGCGACCAGGTCATACTCAGTCTCATCCGGGCACCTTCCTTCACCTTTGGCTAAAGGACCCGGGCGCCCTGCCATAGCCGCAGGGGCTGGCAGAACACAGCATCCATACAAAGCGGCTGGAGCTTTCCCACTTGACACCTGAACAGGAAACCCCACACCTTCCCCCCAAGGCCTGGCTCTGAATCCTCGCACTGCGAGCCGGCTGCTCACTCTGGCAGTTGTCTTGGCTCTTTCCCCCCTTCCCCTAGTGATCGCCGTATATCCCCGGAGACTGACCTGCTGGTCCCCCTGGGTCTCTGTGAACAGCCCTCGTGCAGCCCCAGCACCTGTGAGCAAGGAAGGAACTCAGCCCGTCTCAGGCAGTGAGCAAAGGCTGCCGGGGCTGAAAATGTCAGGCAGTTGCTGAGTAAGTCTGTCCTGGGTCCCCGTGAAGCAGAGACCTGCCTCTCCCCCGGGGCTGCGTCTGGATGCTTCCCCACACGCAACCTGTTGCTTTTGGTGATAGGCCCTTGCCAGGCCTTCGCTCTCCTTTGTCCTTGCGTAAGACCTTCCACCAGGTGGCCCTCGAGCTCCTGCTAAGCAGAAGAGCAAGGCTTGGGGTGGGGGGGGGGGACACTTTGAGACAAAATCCATAGGCTTTTCAAGAGAATAGGCCAGAGAGAGAGAGAGAAATGAAAGAGCCTCTACCAGGGCTGCTCTGGGAAGACATCTGTCCCTGAGCAGATGTCCTGGGTGCCCAAGCCCTTCGCTTGGGATTTGGGACAAAAGCACTTGAGATCCTCGGCCAGTCATTCTCCCGCGCTGGGCATCACCTCAACGCTCTGCTCTCCTTGGTCTCGGTGGGTGGGGGACAGGTTCCCCGGAACTCGCTGCTGACAGGTGTCCTTTACCATGTGAAATAACTGGTCTTTCACGGGCACCCTTTGTTTTTATGACAATGACCTCCGTGAAAAACAGCGGTAGACAGGACCCCCTGGGCCGCATCCCTGGGCTTCTTCCGTCTGCACGAGCCCCACCGGCTGAAGCAGACGTGGTGGGGACCTCGTGGGGCGGACATGGAGCGGACTCCATGCACACCCTGCCCCCCACAGAGGCTACTGGGTTGGGGCTCAAAGTCTCTTTGCCCCAGGCCTTTGGGATGCCGCTGTTCTGAGGGAGGGGAAGGGGAAAGGGAAGGAGCTTTGTAACATTTACACTGAGTCCTAGGATATGAACTTGATCTTAGAAGACAGAAGTCTGGGGCACCTGGGTGGCTCAGTGGGTTAAGCGGCTGCCTTGGCTCAGGTCATGATCCCGGAGTCCCAGATCCAGTCCCACTCAGGCGGGAGTCTGCTTCTTCCTCTGACCCTCCCCCCTCTCGCGCTCACTCTCTCTAATAAATAAAAAAATAAAATAAAATAAAATAAGAAGACAGAAGTCGGTGCTTCTCACTGCGGACTGTAAATACCATGGAAGGGTCTGGATGCTGTTGGGCTTTGTATCCAACACACTCTGGAGTAGGAGCCCTTAACCTAGACCCACCGAGTCATCCTTTTCAGAGGCAAAAGAATCTGAGCCCATAGGCATCCAAAGACAGCCACCCTGGGGTCAGGTAGATCCGAGGGCAACGGGTCAGATGGCACAGGGCAACTCAGTGGACCATGCAGGGTGGCCAATGAGGAAAGGCCCGGGAAGGCCAGACCCCCAGCGTAGGGCATCGCTTGGGATTTACTACTAAGATTCAAGTACGAAGCTGCACGTTATTGATTTAAAAAAGCAAAAAAGTGATTCAAATTTACATAATTTCGTCTGTGATATTTCGTATAATTTCATCCAAATGGTGAATCCATTTCCTCAGTGTGCGGACAAGGAGACAGGGGCCGGTGGGGAGCTAGGTGAGATCCACGGCGCGCGGTTTCCAGAGCCCGACGGCCCCACCTTGGAGACACAGCTCGCCACTTATGCAGCCTGGGAAAGCTTCTTCATCTCTCTGAGCCACCACTGTCTTAGCTGTAAGAATAATGCCTTCTGCTGAGCTATGTTGGAAGGATTAAATGAGATCTATTTTTGAAGCATTCAACACAGAAATAGTCCTAGCTCCGTTTCCAAAATATAAGTCAAAGTCACCCATCTTGTAAATGTCAGATCTTAGATTTCAATCTGCAGTTTTGATGGATCTCTAAGAACGATGCTCTTTTGCATCGATGTGATCAAAACATACTCTTTGAGGCCCAATGTGTCAGTCCAAGGGGTTCGAGGCAGAGGGCTGGCAGAGGGCTGGTGAAAGAGGCAGACGGCTGGCTCTCTGTTTCTCAAAGGGGCACCACCTGGTTCTTGCTGGCATTTCAGAGGGGCTCAGTGGAAGTTGATTTTGAGCCCCAGGGCCAGGCTGTCAGCTGCTGCCAGTACAAGCTGGAGAATAGGAAGGAGCTCCCTTCTCCCTTCTCACTGCATTCCAGTTAACTAATTAGTTAACTAGTTCCAATTAGTGCCTTCCCAACTGTTCCTACAGCAAACCGAACAAGAAGCCAATTGGCAAGGGGGTCTGGGACATGTAGTTTGTAGAGAACAAACGTCAGCACCACGGAACAGAGTTTAAAAGGGGGATTTGATTTTGTATCCTGCCACATTGCTGAATTGCTCTATAACTTCTAGTAGTTTGGGGGTGGATTCTTTTGGGTTTTCCATAGAGAGTATCATGTCATCTGTGAAGAGAGACAGTTTGACTGCTTCTTTGCTGATTTGGATACCTTTTATCCCTTTTTGTTGTCTGATTGCTGTTGCAAGGACTTCTAGTACTATGTTGAATAATAATGGCGAGAGTGGGCATCCTTGTCGTGTTCCTGATCTTAAATCAATGCTCAGAAATCAGTTGCATTTCTATACATGAACAATGAGACTGAAGAAAGAGAAATTAGGGAATCCATCCCATTTACAATAGCACCAAAAATCATACGTTATCTCGGAATTAACTTAACCAGAGACGTAAAGGATCTATATTCTAGAAACCACAAATCACTCTTGAAAGACATTGAAGAAGACACAAAAAGATGGAAAAATATTCCATGCTCATGGATCGGAAGAATTAACATAGTTAAAATGTCTATGCTACCCAGAGCAATCTACACTTTCAATGCCATCCCGATCAAAATATCAATGACATTTTTCAAAGAACTGGAACAAGCAGCCCTTAAATTTGTGTGGAACCAGAAAAGGCCCCGAATCGCCAAGGAACTGTTGAAAAGGAAAAACAAAGCTAGGGGCATCACATTGCCAGATTTCAAGCTATACTACAAAGCTGTGATCACAAAGACAGCATGGTACTGGCACAAAAACAGACACATAGACCAATGGAACAGAATAGAGAACCCAGAAATGGACCCTCGGCTCTTTGGGCAACTAATCTTTGACAAAGCAGGAAAAAACATCCAGTGGAAAATAGACAGTCTCTTCAATAAATGGTGCTGGGAAAATTGGACAGCTACATGCAAAAGAATGAAACTTGACCACTCTCTCACACCATACACAAAGATAAACTCCAAATGGATGAGAGACCTCGATGTGAGACAGGAATCCATCAAAATCCTAGAGGAGAACATAGGCAGCAACCTCTTTGACATCGGCCAAAGCAACTTTTTTCATGACACATTTCCAAAGGCAAGAGAAACAAAAGAAAAAATGAACTTGTGGGACTTCATCAAGATAAAAAGCTTCTGCACAGCCAAGGGAATAGTCAAAAAACCTAAGAGGCACCCCACGGAATGGGAGAAGATATTTGCAAATGATGCTACAGATAAAAGACTGGTATCCAAGATCTACAAAGAACGTCTCAAACTCAATACACAAGAAACAAATAAACAAATCAAAAAATGGGCAGAAGATATGAACAGACACTTTTCCAATGAAGACATACAAATGGCTAACAGACACATGAAAAAATGTTCAAAATCATTAGCCATCAGGGAAATTCAAATCAAAACCACACTGAGATACTACCTTACGCCAGTTAGAATGGGAATTATTGACAAGGCAAGAAACAACAATTGCTGGAGAGGATGTGGAGAAAGGGGATCCCTCCTACATTGTTGGTGGGAATGCAAGTTGGTACAGCCATTCTGGAAAACAGTGTGGAGGTCCCTTAAAAAGTTAAAAATTGAGCTACCCTATGATCCAGCCATTGCACTACTGGGTATTTACCCCAAAGCTACAGACGCAGTGAAGAGAAGGACCATATGCACTCCAGTGTTCACAGCAGTGTTGTCCACAATAGCTAAATCGTGGAAGGAGCCGAGATGCCCTTCAACAGATGACTGGATTAAGAAGATGTGGTCCATATATACAATGGAATATTACTCAGCCATCAAAAAGAACAATTTCTTGGGGTGCATGGGTGGCACAGCGGTTAAGCGTCTGCCTTCGGCTCAGGGCGTGATCCCGGCATTATGGGATCGAGCCCCACATCAGGCTCCTCCGCTATGAGCCTGCTTCTTCCTCTCCCACTCCCCCTGCTTGTGTTCCCTCTCTCGCTGGCTGTCTCTATCTCTGTCGAATAAATAAATAAAATCTTAAAAAAAAAAAAAAGAACAATTTCTTAACATTTGCTGCAACATGGACGGCACTGGAGGAGATAATGCTAAGTGAAATAAGTCAAGCAGAGAAAGACAACTATCATATGATTTCTCTCATCTATGGAACATAAGAACTAGGAAGATCAGTGGGAGAAGAAAGGGAAGAAGAAAGGAGGGGGGTAAACAGAAGGGGGAATGAACCATGACAGACTATGGACTCTGGGAAACAAACTGAGGGCTTCAGAGGGGAGGGGGGTGGGGAAATGGGCTAGGCTGGTGATGGGTAGTAAGGAGGGCACGTATTGCATGGTGCACTGGGTGTTATACGCAAGTAATGAATAATCGAACTTTGCATCAAAAACCAGGGATGCACTGTATGGTGACTAACATAATACAATAAAAAATATTATTAAAAAAAAGAATAATAAAAAAATAAAAGAAATAAAAGGGGGATTTGGAGCTGAGAGGTAATAGGTAAATGACTAGCACGGTCTACCCATCTGAAAACTCAGCACCCACCCAGCCCTTGTACATGTGTTTAGAATTCCATACAACAACAACAACAACGTCATGCTTCTATGTAACAAGATGCAACTAGGAGAGATACAGATTAGGGCAAACACACACACACATACACAGAACATGCAAGGAAGACATACACACAGGGCTAGAATCCTCATTATGGTCACGGGACCATTAGTCATAATTTATAATTTCTTTAACAAATTAGGATATTATCTCTTTCTATTCCAGAAGAATGTGACGAAGACTGGATCTTTCTTAAGTGTGTGCTGGCATCCTTTGGTAAAGCTACCTCGGCTTGGCTTTTTGTTTTAGAAAGTTTTAAATAACGGATTCCATTTCTTTTATAACTATAAAACTCACCACATTTTTAGGTATAATAAATATGAGTTATTATTTTACTATTGATCTGTCCCTTTCATCTATTAAAATTTCAAATTTATAGGCATCAACAAAATCATGCTATCATTTTAGGATTCTTGTGAAATCTGTAGGACTGCAGCGATATTGCTTTTGATAACTTGATAAATAACTTGATATTAGTTATTTGTGTCTTTTTTTTTAAAACAGTCTTCCAAGGGTTTATTGATGCTGTTAGTCTTTTCAAAGACAGCTTTCTTGATCATCTATATTATATGTTTGCTTCTACTTCATTAATCTCTACTGTTATCTTTATAATACTCTCCATTGTTGTTTGGGTTTTAGTCTTTTATTCTTTATCTAACTTTTTGATATGAGTATTTATACATTTTTCAGTCCTCCTTCTATTTTATTACAAATCCTCCCATTAGGTATGGCTTTAATTAAATCAGAGAAATTTTAATACATAGTAGTTTCATTATCATTTAATTCAAAATCTTTTTAAAATTTCCAAGAAAAGAGATTTAAAAATATTTTAAAATTTCTGTTATGACTTCAATTTGACCCATAGGTTGTTCAGAAGTGAATCTTTTTTTTAAAAAAAAGTGTATCTCTTAATTTCTCAACGCCTATACATCTTATAGTAACATTTTTATTGTCCATTTCTAGCTGAATTGCACTGTGATCAGAGATTACACTCTATTAGTTAAGGTCAGGATTGGGGTCTGCATGAAATAATCCCATAACTATGTATACATTAAATTAAACCATCCCATAAGAAACACTGTGGATCCAGTGGTTTCATTGGTGAATTCTACCAAATATTTAAACAATAAATAATACCGGTCAATATATACTTTTACAGAGAATACTAAAAGAGGAGCCACTTCCCAATTTACCTTAGGGAACTATTATAACCTTGATTATCTCACAAAAAACATCATCAGAAAAGAAAATTACATGTCAATCTGACTCATGAACATGACTTTGAAAATTCTAAACAAATTATGAGCAAAAAAAAATAAGTCAAGGACTTATTTTAAAATACATCATACCAAGTTAAGTTTATTCTAGAGAAGCAAGACTGGTTTAACTTAAAAAATTAATGTTCAGCACATGGTGATGAAATAACTGGCTAGCCACATGCAAAACACAAACAGAGAAAGAACTTGGATCCATATCTCATACCATATACAAAAATTAACTCAAAATAATCATAAATCAAAACATAAAATCTGAAACGAAACAAAGATCTCTAGAAGAGGACATAGGAGAAAAATCTTTGTGACCTTTGGTTTGGACAAACTTTTTTTGATACAACCCCAAAAGCAGGATCCATAAAAGAAAAAAAGTGATAAGCTGCATTTCATTACAATTAAGAATGTTGACTTTGCAAAAGACATGGCTAAGAAAATGAAAGACAAGCTACAAAGTGGGAGAAAAATATTTTCAATCACATATCTGACAAAGGGCTTGTATCAGAATACATAAATAATTCTCAAGCCTAAATATTAAGAAAACCACCACATTTTTTAAATGAGCCTGAGATTTGAGCAGATCCTCAACCAAATTAGATAGATGAATGGCAAATAAACACATTAAAAAATACTCAACATCATCAGTCATTAAGGAAATGCAAACTAAAACCACACCACGACACATGTATTAGAGTTTTTCGGATTGGAAAGACTGACCATTGTAAGTGTTGGCAAGGATGCGAGCAAGTGGAAATCTCATCTGCAAGCAGCAGGACTGTAAAATGGTACAATCATTTTTGCAAATTCAGTTGGCATTTCTTAAAAAATTAAACAGTCATCTACCATATAAGCCAATCTACTCCTAGTACTTACCCCAAAGAAATAAAAGCATATGTCCATATAAAAATTTTTTAAATATTTATTTATTTGAGAGAGAGAGAGAGACAGCAAAGTGAGAGAGAGCACAGGTTGGGGGGGTGGGGAGGAGGCAGAGGAAGAAGCAGACTCCCGGCTGAGCAGGGAGCCCGATGTGGGACTTGATCCCAGGACCCCGGGATCATGACCTGAGCAGAAGGCAGATGCCCAACTCACTGAGCCACCAAGGTGCCCCCATATAAATGTTTTTATAAGAACGTTCATAGAGGCTCTATTTATAATGGTCGAAAACTGGACACAACCCGAATGTCAACAAGCAGGTGAACGGGTAAATAAGCCTGCATTATGCACACGTAACGAACTACCACTCAGCAAGGAAAAGCAATGAACTGTTGATACGCACAACGACACGGAAGAATGAATCCTGAGTGACAAGAGCCAGACAAGAAAGAGCACAAACTCTATGAAATTTCATTTATAGAAAACTCTAGAAAATGCAAACTAATCCATAGTCACAGAAGGCCCATTAATGGCTGCCTGAGGCAAGGGGAGAGGTGAAGAGGGGTGGGTGAGTGAGGTCACACACAGGTTACGCAAGGGTCTGAGGAAACTTTGTGGGGATGGATGCATTTATTACCTTGATTATCGTCTTGTTTCCAGGTGTATCTATATCTGCATAAACACACACACACACGCAACCTTAATATGTGAAGTTTATTATGTGTCAATTTTACCTCATTAAGTTTTTAAAACTTTATGAACATTGCAAGTAAAAAAATATATATATAGTTCTCCCTCCACCTCTAGGTAGGATGGAATAGGGCTCAGCCGACTAATGTTCCTGCTGAGAACCAACTGGAAAAGGTGAACACATTTTTAAATCCTGCGTATAAAAGCACTGGGTATTAAGGAGGCGTTACACGCAAACAATGAATCATGGAGCACTACATCAAAAACTAAGGATGTACTGTGTGGTGACTAACAACATAATAAAAAATTTAAAAAAACTGAAAGCACAATGAGGATTGGAGAGAGCTGGAAGTTCAGGGAAGACAGAACCTTTCAGAAGGCAGGTGGGTATCCCCTGCCATGCCTGGGGGCATTTGCTGGTGCAGCACCTGGGCTGCTAGGGGGAGGGGTAGTGGGAGGAGGGGGAGGGGGCAGGATGGGGGGGGGAGGTGTCTCCGGAGACGCCAACAGGGCCTTGGCAGCACCAGGGAGCCGTGAAATATAAAGCTGAGGGCCTCACACACAGTCCCGGAGTTGTCTGCTGAATTCTGAAGGCATGTGGGCAAGAAGCTGAAGAGTGAGGCCAAAACTTTAGAAAAGCAGAGGAATTGCCCTGTGCTTGGGAGACAGAAAAGATCCAGCAGGGACAGAGGGCATGGGAGACACAACCAAACATCCTCCAGGGAATAGCGAATTGACACTGGTTTGCTGAGAAGAGTCTTTCCCTGGGGACGCTTCCCAATTTGGGCTGAGTGAGAGTCTGAGAATCCAGGGGCAGCTTCCAGAAGAGGGCCGCTTCTGTGCGACAAAGAACTCAGCATGACTTTTTGGTTGGTTGGGGCCAGAGTAATAATATTGGGGACTGGAAAGGTGCAGACACCCAGTTGGACCCTTGGGACATTTGTCAACTTCTGAAGTGGCATGGTAGGAGAAAATGCTGGAGACATGCTTGTGGCACCAAGTGTTGAGGAGAAAAAAAAAATCCCCCGAGTTCTCAAAGGAAAGCCCAGCAGGGGTTTCTAGGTTTCCAGAAACAAGGGAGACCCACATGCAGACATTTTGCCAGCTAGGAGCTGTTTACAGGGATATACTTTACATACAAAAACGTAGATGGGGTGGGGTAACTGGGTGATGGGCACTAAGGACGGCAGGTGATTGGGGCTCCTGGGTGGCTCAGTCGGTTAAGTGCCTGCCTTCGGCTCTGGTCATGATCCCAGGGTCCTGGGATCCAGCCCCCATGGGCTCCCTGTTCAGTGAGATGTCGCTTCTCCCTCTCCCTCTGCCCCTCCCCCTGCTCTCTCTTTCTCTCTCTGTCAAATAAATAAATAAACATTTTTTTTAAAAAAAAGGAGTGCCCGTGATGGGGCGCCTGGGTGGTACAGCGGTTAAGCGTCTGCCTTCGGCTCAGGGCGTGATCCCGGCGTTCTGGGATCGAGCCCCACATCAGGCTCCTCCGCTATGAGCCTGCTTCTTCCTCTCCCACTCCCCCTGCTTGTGTTCCCTCTCTCGCTGGCTGTCTCTATCTCTGTCAAATAAATAAATAAAATCTTTAAAAATAAATAAATAAATAAATAAATAAATAAATAAATAAAAAGGAGTGCCCGTGATGGAATGAGTACTGGATGTTATATACAACTGATGACTCACTGACCTCTACCTCTGAAACTAACAATACACTATATGTTAATTAATTGAATTTAAATTCAAAAAAGTAAATGAGAAAAAAAGAAAAAAGAAAGAAATGCAAAGACATAGAAAGATGGAACTTAAAGCACGGAACATCATTTATATTTGACGCTTGAACAGTGCGGGAGTTAGGAGCGCTGACCCCTGTGCAGTCGGAAGTCCGCATACAATTTTTGACTCCCCAAAAGTTAACTGCTAGTAGCCTCTTGTTGACGAGAGGCCTTGCGGATAACATAAAGTCAATTACCACGTATTTCACACGTTAAATGCATTATGTCCTGTATTCTTAAGCTAGAGAAAAGAAAATGCTATTAAGAAAATCATAAGGGGGGGCGCCTGGGTAGCGCAGTCGTTAAGCTTCTGCCTTCGGCTCAGGGCGTGATCCCGGCATTCGGGGATCGAGTCCCACATCGGGCTCCTCGGCTGGGAGCCTGCTTCTTCCTCTCCCACTCCCCTGCTGTGTTCCCTCTCTCGCTGGCTGTTTCTCTGTCACATAAATAAATAAAATCTTAAAAAAAAAATCTTAAAAAAAAGAAAAAGATATTTCTTTAAAAAAAAAAAGAAAGAAAATCATGAGGAAGAGAAAAGACACCGGCAGTCCTGTACTGCCGTTAAAAAAAAAAAAAATCACATATTGTTGGATTCATGCAATTCAAACCTGTGTGGTTTAAGGGGCAAATGTATCCAAAAGTAATAAGGCAGATATTGAGAGTTTAAAATGACAACAGGCAAATTCACTAAAGGGTAAGACTCTGATGCACCTCTCTTCATAGCAGAGTATAAAAAAAGAGGAAAAAGAGGATGGAGATACAGAAGATTTGAATAAGACAACCCACGACCTTAACCTAACGGATACACAGAGAACACTTGACCAAGCCATGACAGAATTCACATTTGTGTCAAGCACGGGTGGAACACGTATTGAAATGGACTATACGTGGGCCAGAAAGAAAGCCTCGACAAATTTCTTTTCAACAGGACAGAGTACGTTCCCATCCACAGTGTAGTAAGCCAGAAACGAGAACTATGGGACAGTTAGATAATTCTCAACTGCCTGGAGATTAAAGACTCGGCTCATAAATAATCCATGTGTCAAAAGTTAGAGACAAAAATGTGAAACTATTCTAGACCGAATGATAAGGAAGCGATAACAGATCAAAACATGTGGGCAGCAGCTCCAGCAGTGCCGGGAGGAAATTTTGGCTTTACAAGTATATACTTGAAAGGCCAAAGGCAAAAAAAAAAAAAAAAAAAAAAAATCAGTGATATTAGATGTCACCAAAAAACTATAAAGAAGGAAATCAAACTTCAGTAAGAAAAAGGAAAGAAATAATAAAGACAAGCCAAATATTAATGAAGCAGTAAATAGATGGGCATTAGAAAAATCAACAAAGCGAGGCACCTGGGTGGCTCAGTTGGTTAAGCGGTTAAAGTCTGCCTTTGGCTCAGGTCATGATCCCTGGGTCCTGGAATCGAGCCCCCATCAGGCTCCCTGCTCAGTGGGGAGTCTGCTTCTCCCTCTCCCTCTGCCTCTCCCTGCTCATTCTCTCTCTCACTCTCTCTGTCAAACAAATAAGTAAAATCTAAAAAAAAAAAGAAAAAGAAAAAGAAAGAAGAGAAAAATCAACAAAGCTACAGGTTTGTCCTTTGCAAAGAGTAATAACATTAAAATCCTCTACAAATCTAATTTGTCCCTGTAATCCTTCCTACAAAGAAAACCCCAAGCCCAGATGGCTTTCTGGATGACTTTTCCTAAATATGTAAGGAGTGACACTAATCACACATAAATTCTTCCAAACAATAGAAAAAGAGAAAACATTCTAGCACTCTTACGAGACCAGTATGATCTTTACCTCAAAACCTGACACGGATGTTGTAAGTAAAGAAAACTAGAGAGCGTTTCTTTGATGAACATAGATGAAAAATCCTTACCAAAGCATCAGCAAAGCTAATCCAATGATCTATAAAGAAAATAATACATCATGACTCAGTGGGGCTTATTCCAGGAATGCAATCATGGTTTAATACTCCAAACTGAATTAACGCAATTTATCACATTAGCAGGAAAAAATGAGAAACAAATAACACGATTATCTTACCATATGCATTCTCAATAGAGATGATATTGCTCTCAAAGGGATGAAAATTGGTTTGTTTGGAGGGAAAAAGTTTTTCTCTTTTGAAGTAAGCTGAGAAGCACACAGTACACAAGCAGATACACAGTATATCTGTAGTATTTAAATTTCACGGAAGGACAGCAATGAGGAAAAATAAAAGAAACGTTTAAACGGCCCCAGAAGGCGGGGTAGATTATGAAACGAAAAAACAAACAAACAAAAAACAGATGGAGAAATACTATCTTATTAGATACAGAAAAAGCCCTTGACAAAATTTAATACCCATTCGTGAATTTTTTAAAAAGTTCTTAGAAAATTGGGAATTGATGGGGCGCCTGGGTGGCACAATCGTTAAACATCTGCCTCCGGCTCAGGGCGTGATCGCGGCGTTATGGGATCGAGCCCCACATCAGGCTCCTCCGTTGTGAGCCTGCTTCTTCCTCTCCCACTCCCCCTGCTTGTGTTCCCTCTCTCGCTGACTGTCTCTATCTCTGTCGAATAAAAAAAAAAAAAAAAAAAAAAAGAACGTGATAAGCAAGTGTTCTTGAGAAACTGACCAGTTGTCCACCAGATCCTGTCACTATTTCACACTCTCAGGAACGCGAGAAGAAGCTAGCAATAGAACAGCCACATCAAGGAAGAGCACCTTCTTCCCAAGCTGCTTGCTTTGAGAGCCTCTGCGTTTCCTGACAGACCAACCAATGCGTCCTGATTCCAGAGTCACGTTGGCCAAGCAGCCTTCCTGTGTCTGGATAGGAGCCCTTCACTTGACTTCTGTCCGAAGGACACAGCTAACTGGTCACCCTGGTGAAAATGTCTCCAGCCTGCCTGCCTGTCCTAGGATGGGCTACGAAAGAAAGTTCTCTCTGCTACTGAGACCCAAGCAGAGCTGGACAAAGTAAGTTCTCACCTATGGTAAGCCTTGAGGGATTTTTGAGAAAGAAAAGGCTGTGATAAGCCCAGATGTTTTTGAGTTGGCAAACACCCCAAATTCTATCTTAGACTAGAGGAACCTGGCTAGGTTCCACTTGCATTTTGCCAAAAGCCCCTCTCATTTTTAACTCGAGAAGAAATTTCGTTGAGAAACGTGAAATATGGATCCCAAGGTCAGCTTTTCTCCCGAGGCTCGCTTCCTCCATTTTGCTCCCAGGGACATGGTGCAGTCAGAAACTCGCAACACCGGGAGACCCACTGTGATGAGCACCCCCCCCCCCCAGCTCTCTAGGACCTGGTACCTATGAGATTCTCATGAAAATGTGTGCAAAGTGTCTCTCGAAGTGATGGCCTTCCAAAACAGTCACGTTGTAGTAAGTGGTCTGGTCTGCCAGACTGGTTTCGGGATCATTCTCTTTCTGGAAATAATTTGAGATCAATCTTAGGGCTGTTGCTAGCTCCCTTCTTTTCCATTATGTGGTTTTTCTCCTCAGAGGCTTCTGGTGAGAGCATCATCACTCACTGGGATTTAGTGTTAATTTTTCTACTTACATGACACTTGAACTTGGACATTTTCCATCTTCTAGATTTTTCGAGGGTTTTGTGAAGTTAAAGCTGTTCTTCATGTCGTTCTGGATTACCTTTTTGAAGATGTATTGGGAGATCTGAATTTATAAAGCTGCCATTATCTTGACGACATAACTCTCTTGTTTTGAGGAAGAAGAAGCCAAACCCTGGAAGTAAGAGTCCACAGTCAAAAGTGACTCAGTTCAGTACGGCAGAGCTGGGCTTAGAATCCAAGCAGGAAGTTCCCGTTTTATCCTGTAAAACTTGTAACATTAAAATAACCTGCATTACTCTACATTTTTACTTGAAAATGAATTTTCAAGTTTATTTATTCTCAGTAATAGGTGAATTCTATTTGCAGATCCTGCTTTTGAAAACTAGGCTGAAGGGGAAAAGCTAGACAACCCCAAACTTCCTATGAAAACTTTCCGAGCAGCTTTCCTTGAAATAGCTATAGTTCCCCTGTACTTAAAGCATTATTTAATTAGCAAGAATTCAATTTATATGCAAAATTGCCAGATATGATCCCCCTTTTGTTCTTCGGACCCCCCTTTTCCCTCTACCACTTATCTTTTCCTCTAGAAATAAACCACATACCACTGTGAGATTGGCTTGGTCATTGGGTACAATATTTGAATCAGTTATCACAAGAAGTGGCACTTTCAGATACCTCTGGGGCTGAAAGTGAGGAGGGTCTTATTTTAGGGTCTTACTCTAGAATCAGGATAACTTGGATGAAAATTGCTGAGAGCAGGTCCATCTCCAGTTCAAGTTGTGAGGCAGGAAAAAGGCCGGGCAAATTCTCCCTTCTTCCATCTTCTGTTCTATCCAGGTCTTCAATGGATTGGATGATGCCCACCCACACTGAGGGGGGCAATCTGCTTTACTGAGCCTACCAATTTAAATGCCAATCCATCCAGAAACATCCTCACAGACACACCCAGAAGTAATGTTCAATCTGGTGACCCCATGGCCAGTCAAGGTGACACATTAAATTAACCATTACAAAGGGGCTGCCAGCAGACCTGCTTGATCTTGGCCCCAGAGGGGGCCATTATCTGTATTATCCAGGACGACCAACAAATCTATTTGATACAGAGACCCTATATCCATCTTCCAAAATATGTTTTTGTTGTTGTTGTTGTTACAAATATCCTTGAAAAAACAGTCTGGAACAAAAGTGATCCATGTTTTAAGATTTGAAGAAGTGCAAAAGGCCTGAAAGTATTATCTTCCAGCAGCCATGACCAGTCTGAAAGCCAAAATTATTAAGCATCTCACTCCTTCCTTTCCGTACTACTGAGGAAAGACCAGGACGCGGTCATTCCCAGTAAGCCAAGCATGGTAAGATCAGTGTTTCCAGGACCTGCTCATGATCTTGCCATGATACTTTCCAAGAACAGGCCCTTGGGAAACTCTCAGGGGAGCCAGAATCAAACAATGACCTGGAGACTCTGTTCAACTCCTTTTCTCCAGACAGCCTGTCCCTAACAGGGGCTATTCTGCTATTTGGTTTTCTAAAATTCAACAGCCTATTGGGTGGGGATGTGTACCTCGGTAGAAGGAATACAAAATGAATGGAGAAGTCCAGAGAGCAGTTGCCTGTTGGCGGGGAAGGAGGTGCAGGGATCTAGGACCATGGGGAGCAGGGGCTTCGAAGGAACTGGTAGTATTCTATTCCTTAGCCTGAGTGATAGGTTCATAGGTATTCATTTTATTATTTGTTAAATGTACATAGACCTTTTCCCTACTCTTCTGTATGTGGGATACAGTCTACAGTTTAAAAATAAAGTAGGCAAGAATGAGTGAGTTGAGATTTGGAGACAGAAAACTCCAAGCTCCACTCCCCACTATCTTGTACCTTGGTGAATTCTTAATCTGTTGGAGCTCAGCTTTTTTGTAATAAATTGGGAATAATTGTAAATGCAGTAGAGAGGTCAAGCTTAAACAAAGGCTAGGATTTGGGCAGGATAAATAATGACAGGGAAGATTGGCTCCTTCCCCTCCCAGCAATGGAACCTGGCTTAGGGTGACAAAATAGATAGGGGGGTAAATGATGGGTATTTTTGATCCCCTATTCTATTAAATGGGCCATGACAATGACCTTATTACATCTATCTCTAAAAGGAAAAAAAAATCTGGAGCAAAATTTAATAAACCAAGCCAAATTATGGGCTTAGAGTCCAGGATGGACATCCAAGAACACAGTGGTCAGTGTGGTCACTCTGGTTAGAACCCTTAGGGAAAATGCCTGGCTGGGGTCCACGGGGGGGGGGGGGGCGTGGGGGGAAGAGTCTGTGGTCCCCTGCAGAGGTCAGTTCAGCCTCCTCAGGCCCCCATGACTGGCACCTCCCCTGTGGGGCTCACACTGGGAGTCAAAGAAAGCGGGGGGTGGGGGGGGTGGGGGGGGTGGGGGGGGGTGGTGGTTCGGTGATGGTGCTGGTGGTGCAAGCATGCACAAGAGACCTGGTTGGGGGGGGGGGGAGAACAGAGCAAACGAAAAAGAGTGAATGAGAGACAAAGGGCAGGGGTGGGCAAGAGAGAGGGACTGGGGTGGGAGGTGGGGGCAGCGGGGGACGAGAGAGCAAAAGAGAAAGAGCCAGAGGACCAGAAAGAGAAAGAGATGGGGGGGGGGGGTGGAGAAGGGGAGAGCCAGGGAGGGGAAGCAGGTCTCGGACGGAGTGGGGAGCAGGTCTCCTTTCCCCTAACCCCTCTCCTGGTTCCTCCCAACTCCCCCTCAGTCCGGCCCACTCCTCCGCCCCCTCCACTCCGCCTCCCGGAAGTCCTGCTCTTTCCCAGCCTCCCTCCATGCTTCCCCCTCCATCTCTCCTCCCTTCTAACCCCCGCCCCCCCCCAACCAGCCCGCCTCTCTTGCGCGGTCATCTGTCCGCAGCCTGGTGCCCGGGTGGTTCTGTCCGTCTGTCCACCTGGAAGATCCCCGGGGTGCCTTTGGCCGCCAATTTGACTTTCGCTTTGGGGACTATGTATTGTCACAATAAAAATGTTTCCAGACTGAGAAGGATGGGAGATGCTCAGGCCTCCTCGAGAGCAAGCGGCAGCGCCCGCCAAGTTCAAGGCCGCCCTCCCCTCCCCCCCCCACCCCGCGCGCGCACACGCGCCCCGGGCCGGGCGGGGGGGAAAGCGGTGCAAAAGCTTCTGCAGTGGCTGCTCCTAGCGCGCGTGTGTGAACTTCCTGCTCCGCGGCCCGGGCGAGGCCGAGAGGGCGGAGCGGGCGGGTGGGGACCAGCTCCCGCCGCCGGGGACGCCGCTGCCGCCGCGCCGGGGAACGCAGACTGGCGGCTCCGCGCCCCGCGCCCCCGCCTCTCCTCCCCGCGCCGGGCAGCGGCGGCTCACCCGGCCCGGCCCCTCCGGAAGCGGCTTCGGGCCGACGCTGGGGTTGCATCCTCGCTTTCGGGGCTCTTCTGCGGCTTTGGGGAACCCGGCGCCGCGCGCCTGCCCTGGTCCCGCCCTGTGCCCCACTCCCGCGTCTCACACCCCCCTCCGCAGCTGGGGCCGGAGGGTCCCGGGAGAGAAATAAGACGGAGGAAACCACGAAATCAGGTCCAAGGGGAAAAAAGAGAGACAAAGGGATGGATTTCCCCCCTTCAGTTCTTGGAAACAACTTCCAGAGGCTCCAGGGAAGGGGAATTTGATAACCATGTAAGTTCACCCTTAGATGTAGCCCAGGCCTTGTCTGGCCCTTGGCCAAGGGCGTGTTTGCCGAGCCCAGCTTGCGAGAGGCGCTTCTACAAACTCCATTTCTCTTTCAGCTCGGGCGTCTGTCTGTCCCCCCTCCCGCCCCTCTGTTCCCCCCTTTATTTTTCTTCCTCCTTGCCTTCAATTCTTTCTCACCCTCCCTCCCTCCCTCCCTCCAGTTTTCCCTTGCACCACCCCGCCCCTTTCCTCCCCTCCCGCCAGGACTTCAGTTCCACAGATTCGACTTAATCGTACTCTGCACGCTGTCATAGGGCCACCCAAAGCCCCTCTCCTCTTCTCTTCTATTATTTTCTTCTTACTCCTTCCTCTCCCACTCCCCATTAGGAAGCCAATCTGCATATTTAAAGTCTGTCTTTCCAGTCCACTTTCTGTGTTCAGTACAGTGTTGTTTTGAGCTTTAATTACATAAAAGTATCCTCAAAATTTATCCCATCATTTGCATTTTTAATTCAACATTGCTTTTGAAACTTTAGTGAGATATAGTTGACATACAATAGACTGCCCGTATTTCACGTGTACCTTTTTGAAAAAGATTGATTGATTTTAGTGGGGGAGGGGCAGAGGGAGAGAGAGAATCCCAGACCTACTCCCCGCTGAGCAGGGAGCCCAGAGTAGGCTGGATCTCCAGACCCTGAGATTCTGACCTGAGCGAAATCAGGAGTCCCACACTTATGCTACTGAGCCACCCAGGCACCCCTCACCCGTACCTTTGGTAAGCTATGACAGGTGTGCCTCTGTGGAACCACCACTGCAATCAATATACTGAATATAGTCCTCACTCCCCAAATACTCCTACTGTCCCTTTATATTTTCTTTTCCGTGTAGCTCGCTGCACCTGCCCCTTCCCCAGACCACAATTGATCTGTAACTACAGATTAGTTTGCATTTTCTAGAATTTTAATAAATGGGATCCTGGATGCTACCCTCTGGTTTTGTGTGTGTGGCTTCCTCCATTCAGTTATTTTGAGATTCATTGATATTGTTGCGTGCATCAATAGTTCATTCTTCTTTATTGCCAAGTAGTATTTCATTGTATATTGTGTGTACATAACCACGGAATACTGTGTATTCTACGATTTATTTATCCGTTCACCTGCTGATGGGCATTGGGTTCTTTCTCAGTTTTGGCTATTCCAATAAAACTGTCATGAGCGTTCATTTACACGTCTTTGTATGGAGATAGGCTTTCATACCTGAGAGTAGAATGGCTGGGTAGGCATATGTTTAACTTTTAAAGGAATTGCCAAAATATTTTCCAAAGGTTGTACCATTTTATGTTCTCATAGTAGGGCATGAAAATTCCAGTTCCTCCACATCCTCACCAGTGCTTGGTATCATTTTTTTAAACCCATTCTAATAGATACATCCTTGTTATTTTGTTGTGGTTTTTAATTTTCATTTCCCTAAGACTAATGAAATTGGACATATTTCAGATTTTATTATTCATCTGTATCTCTTCTCTGGAAATATATCTACTCAAGTCTTTTGCTCATTTAAAAAATTAATTGAGTGTATTAGTTTCAGGTATACAACATAGTGATTCAACTTCTCTGCGAGTTATGCTCTGCTCACAAGCATAGCTACCCTCTGTCACTATACGCTGTTCCAGTATCATTGACTATATTTCCTATGCTGTGCCTTTTATTTATGTGATTTAATCATTCTGTAAATGGATGTCTGTATCTCCCACTCCCCTTCACTCATTCTGTGCACTCCACCATCCTCTTTCCTCCAGCAACCATCAGTTTGTTCTCTGTATTTGTAGGTCTGGTTCTGCTTTTTGTTTATTTATTCATTTGGTTTTTTTTAGATTCCACATATAAGTGAATAAATGTGGTATTTGTCTTTCTCGGTCTGACCTACTTCCCTTAGCGTAATATCTCCTAGGTCCGTCCATGTTGTTGCAAGTAGCACAGTCTCATGCCTTTACTATGGCTGTGTAGTATTCCATTGTTCTTTATCCATTCAAATATCAGTGGACACTTGGGTTGCTTCCATATCTTGGCTGTTGTTAATAGTGCCACAATGAACATAGGGACGCATATATCTTTTCATATTAGTGTTTTCATTCTGGGGGGTAAATACCCAGTGGTGGATCATATGGTATTAATATTTTTAATTTTGGGGAGAACCTCCATACTGTTTTCCATAGTGGCTCTACCATTTACATTCCCAACCAACATTGCATGAGGGTTTGTTATTCTCCGTATCTTCACCAATACTTGTTACTTCTTACTTTTTTGATTTTAGCCATTCTGACAGGTGATATCTCATTGTGGTTTTGATTTGCATTGCCCTGACGATTTGTGCTGTTAAGCATCCTTACATGTGTCTGTTGGCCATCTGTATGTCTTCTTTGGAAAAATGTCTATTCAGGTCCTCTCCTCATTTTTTATTTATTTATTTTAATTTAATTTAATTTAATTTTTTAGAAAGGGAGGGGAGAGGGGAAGCACAAAGGAGGGGGGGGAGAGAGAGAGAGAGAATCTCAAGCAGGCTCCACACTGGGTAGAGCAGGGCTTGATCTTACAACCTCTAGATGATGACCTGAGCTGAAATCAAGAGTCAGATGTTTAACTGGCTGAGCCACCCAGACACCTGTCCTTTGCCCATTTTTTTTTTTTTAAATGATTTTTTATTATATTATGTTAGTCACCATACAGTACATCCCCGGTTTCCGATGTAAGGCTCGATGATTCATTAGTTGTGTATAACACCCAGTGCACCATGCCATACGTGCCCTCCTTACTACCCATCACCGGTCTATCCCATTCCCCCACCCCCCTCCCCTCTGAAGTCCTCAGTTTGTTTCTCATAGTCCATAGTCTCTCATGTTTCATTCCCCCTTCTGATTACCCCCCCTTTCTTTATCCCTTTCTTCCCCTACCGATCATCCTAGTTCTTATGTTCCATAGATGAGAGAAATCATATGATAGTTGTCTTTCTCTGCTTGACTTATTTCACTTAGCATTATCTCCTCCAGTGCCGTCCATGTTGTAGCAAATGTTGAGAACTCGTTCTTTCTGATAGCTGAGTAATATTCCATTGTATATATGGACCACAACTTCTTAATCCAGTCATCTGTTGAAGGGCATCTCGGCTCCTTCCACAATTTAGCTATTGTGGACATTGCTGCTATGAACATTGGGGTGCATATGGCCCTTCTCTTCACTACGTCTGTATCTTTGGGGTAAATACCCAGTAGTGTCCTTTGCCCATTTTTAATAGGATTGTTTGTTTGTCTGTTTTGGTATTGAGTTGTATAAGTTCCTTACATATTTTTTATATTAACCCCTTATTAGAGATATCACTTTCAAATATCTTCAGTAGGCTGTGGGTTTTTTGTTGTTGTTCTGTTGATGGTTTTCTTTGCTGGGCAAAAGCTTTTTATTTTGATGTAGTCCAAGTAGTTTATTTTTGCTCTTGTTTCCCTTGTCTTAGGAGACAAATTTAGACAAATGTTGCTATGGCCAACGTCAGAGAGATTACTGCCTGTGTTTTCTTCTAGGATGCTTATGGTTTAAGGTCTCACGTTTGTCTTTGTTCCACGTTGTGTTTATATTTTTGTGTCGTGTAAGAAAGTGGTCTAGTTTGATTCTTTTGCATGTAGCTGTCCAGTTTTCCCAGCACTATTTATTGAAGACACTGTTGTTTTCCCACTGTATGTTCTTGTCTCCTTTGTCATAGATTAATTGACCATATAAATGTAGGTTTATTTCTGGGCTCTCTATTCTGTTTTATTGATCTGTGTGTCCATTTTTGTGTCAGAGCCATACTGTGTATCTTGAAATCTGGAATTGTGATGTCTCCAGCTTTGTCCTTTTTACTTTGGCTATTTGGGACCTTCCATACAGATTTAGTATTGTTTGTTCTAGTTCTGTGAAAAATGCTGTTGGTATTTTGATAGGGGGTGCATTGAATCTGTAGATTGCTTCAGGTGTATAGACATTTTAACAATATTAATTCTTCCAATTCATGAGCATGGAATTCTCTTTCCATTTGTTTGTGTCATCTTCAATTTCGTTCATTAATATTTTATATTTTTTGAGATTACAGGTGTTTCACCTCCTTGGCTAAGTTTTTTCCTAGGTAGTTTATTCTTTTTGGTTCAGTTGTAAATGGAATTGTTTTCTTAATTTCTCTTTCTGCTACTTCATTATTAGCATATAGAAATGTTACCAATTTTGGGCATCAGTTTTGTATCCTGCAAATTTACTGAATTCATTTATGACTTCTAGTAGTTTGTTGGTGGAGTCTATAGGGTTTCTATGTATAGTGTCATGTCATCTGCAAAGAGTGACAGTTTAACTTCTTCTTTACCCATATGGATGCCTCATTTCTTTTTCTTGTCTGATTGCTGTGGCTAGGACTTCCAGTTCTATGTTGAATAAAAGTTTGACATTTTTTTCTTTTTTCAAAGATTTATTTGTTTATTTATTTGAGAACAAGCAAGCAAGGGGAGGGGCAGAGGGAGAGGGAGAGAGAGAACCCACAAGCAGACTCCCCGCTGAGCGCAGAGCCCGACGTGGGGCTTGGTCCCAGGACCCTGAGATCATGACCTGAGTCAGCTGCCTAACCAGCTGAGCCACCCAGGAGCCCCTGCCCATTATTTTGTTTTTATTGGGCGTGTGTCATCTTATTATCGAGTTTTTTATTATGGTAAAATATATGTAACATAAAATCATTTTAGCCATTTTTAAATGTACAGTTCAGTAGCATAAAGTATATTCACAATGTTGTTGATCAACGATTCCCACTATCCATTTTCAGAACATTTTTTTATCATCTGTTCTACACAGAAACTCTATACCCGTTACACAACAACTCTCCAACATCATAACTCTATCTGCTGACCTCTATGGTAATTCTATGACTGACATTTTGAGGAACTGCCATATTTTTATACAGAGGCTGTAACATTTTACATTTCTACCAGCAACGTATGAGGGTTTCAGTTTCTCCAAGTCAACACTTCATATTTTCCATTGTTTTTGAAAGTAGCCATCCTAATTGGTGTGAGGTGGTATTTCATTGTGGTTTTGATTTGCATTTCCCTAGTGATTAATGATGTTGAGTATCTTTTTATGTGCTTACTGGCCATTTGCAAAACTTTGGGGAAATGTCTCTTCAGATCTTCTTACATTTTTGAATAGGGTTATTATTGAGTTTTGAGAGTTCTGTATATATTTTGAATATAAGTACCCTATCAGAAATATGCTCTGCAAATATGTTCTACTGGCCTGTGCTTTGTCTTTTCATTTCGTAACAGTGTTTTGCATAGAGCAAAAATGTTCAATTTCAATGAAGTCCAGTCTATCATTATGCCCTTTATGGATCATTCTTTTGGTGTTGTATCTTAAAAAATCTTTGCCTACTTTTAAGGTCACAAAGGTTTTCTCCTACATTTTCTTCGGAAGTTTTAAGTTTTACATTTAGGTTTCTATTCCATTTTGAATTAATTTTATACATGATGCAAGGTATACATGTTAACTTTTTTTTCCTATGGATAAACAAATTTTCTAGCCACATTTTTTAAAAAGACTATACTTTCCCCACCTTTGCACTTTTCCAAAAGTCAGTTGTCTGCATATGTGCGATCTATATCTGGATTCTATTTTCTGTCTCATTGAGCTCTTCGTCTGACTTGATGCAAATACCATGCTGTCCTGATTAGTATAGATTTACAATAAATCTTGAAATCAGATAGCCCACCAAATTGTTCTTTTTCAGAGTTCTTTTCTAGGACTTTTGCATTTCCATAGGAATTTTAGACTTAGCTTATCAGTTTCTCCAAAAGTCTGCTGGGACTTTGTTTGAGGACGCATCGAATGTGTATACCAGTTTGGAGAGAAGTGACACTTCAGCAATATTGAGTCTTATGAATATTGTACATGTCCCAGTTACTTAGGTCTTCTTAAGTTTTGCTCTGTGATGTTTTATAGTTTGAGCATACAGGAGTTTGGCGTCGCATCTTTTTTTCAGGCCTATTCCTAAGTATTTCATATTTTTTGTGTGATTATAAATGTTATTTTTAAATTTTAATTTCTGACTGTTCATTGCTAATGTATAGAAATACAATTGAAATTTTTATATTGATCTTGTATCTTGGATCCTTGCTGAACTTATTAGTTCCAATTACTTCAAAAAATAGATTTCTTAAGATTTCCTACAAAGACGATCATATTCTCTGTGAATAAAGGCAATTTTATTTCCTTCTTCCCAGTAGAATCTTTTTATTTATTTTCTTTACCTGATTTCATCAGCTAGGCTAAAATCAAGTTTGAGCTCCAAAGGGAGACCATCTAGCTCACTGTCTCTTTTTACAGATGAGAGAATGGAGGATCTGAGGAGAGAAAAGCATTGCCTTCGACCACACAGACAGTTAGAGGCAGATCTACTGCACAGCTGTATGACCCATTCACAGGCAAGGGGACTTCTTTTTTTACTTCCATTCCCCCCCCCCTTTTGAAAGATTTTATTTATTTATTTGACAGAGAGAGAGAGACAGCCAATGAGAGAGGGAACACAAGCAGGGGGAGTGGGAGAGGAAGAAGGAGGCTCTCAGAGGAGGAGCCTGACGTGGGGCTCAACCCCAGAGCTCTGGGATCACGCCCTGAGCCAAAGGCAGACGCTTAATGAATGCACCACCCAGGTGCCCCATCCATTTCCCCCCCTTAATGACAGAGGCATGGCTTCGGTGCCGCAACACTGATTCAAATCCCTAAGCTACCATTGACCTGCTGTGTGCCCTCAATGAGCACAGTGCTTATATCTCCCTATTGTTATGGCCCCACCTGTAGAACGTGGTTAATAATACTCACAAAAAGGGTTATGATGAGGCCTTTGCACCTCACTTGCTTCCTCTTGTTTCCAGCTTTCAGATGCTGTGTTGATGGTCACCAGTTCCCACAGAGAAAGCAACAGAGCCGGAAGGAAATAGAAGCCATGGCCATTGACTATCTCCTTGGGATCCAGGGGAAAAGAATTACGTATCTTTGTTGCTCTTACATTTTCATCCATAAAGTGGGAC